>NW_026988455.1:12557500-13757500 GCF_030222135.1 Aotus nancymaae
CTTGCCCCTGGAGTAGGAGGGTTCTTTGTGTGTGGGACTGTTCTACAGATTGCAGGATGTTTAGCATCACTGGTCCACACCCATGAATGCCAGTAACATGCCCTGACATTATGAGAAACCCGGTACCTCATGCATCCAAATGCCCCAGAAAGGAGGTAATGCAAGCACCTGTTGAGAATCTTCAAGAAGGAGCACTGGTCTATAGGTCAGGATGTGTGGGTTCTAGGTGGACTTCGGGAGTGGTTTTCACTGGAAGTAATTTTACCTCTTTGAATGAGCAGCTTCATTTATAACATGAGAGGGTTGGGTTAGATCAGGGGGTCTCCAAAGTGGTGCATGAGCATCCATTTTGATGCAGGAAGAAAATCTTAGGACTTCTGTAATTTTATATGTCATCTTTCAAAATGACATTTTTACATATATCTTTTGATGCACCTGGCATGAGCAGTAGCATGAGTGCAATGTTATATGAAAATATACATTTATGAGAAGTATTCTCAAGAGGGCTTTACTGAAGAAGTGCACCATCAGAGAAGTTGGGGACCCAGACCTCCTCCCATCCAGACAGCCTGCATTATGGAAAGGAATATCATGAAAGCTGGAGTGTTTCTAGTCACGGATTCACTTCCACTGAAGGGCACGCAAGGTGTTGGTCACCGCTGTCACCAAGAGCCAGCCACCCACTGAGTTCCATCTCCAGGCATTTAGAGGGTGGCATAAGGCTTTGGGCAAAAATGGACACATGTCTTTATCACATAGAGTCAGAATCTTTAAAAGCTGGCAACCATCCAGGACTTTTCAAATTATTCTTTACCCAATTGTAGAACATACTATTCCCTGAAAGAAAATCTGAGTCAAGCTTTACAGAGAGCATGGGGATATGGTTAAACTGTAAAATCTCCTCTCCTAAATGGGCCCTCAGTAGAAACGGCTCTTCCAATCCTGCCCACTCTAGCACTGGCAGAAGAGCACACTTGTTTTCAAACACTCATGTTACACCATGTTGAGCAACTTAGCATGACTTTATATTCTTAAGACCACTCTCTGGAAGCTGTTCAGAGGCATGGTCCTTGCTCAGTCCTTTTGCCATTGACGTCAGGCTGAGCTGCAGGGAAGTGTGCCCACTGAAGATCAGAACTTGTTCGTGGCCATTGCAGTCTTGAAATTTAAAACAGAAATTCTCTCTATCACCCATGCCCAAGTGGCTTAATTATCAGATCTCCTTTGTCATTTAACTTGGGGAGGATGTATACTTATTGTTATATAAAGAAACCATATTTTAGAAATCAGTTAGTTTCTTAGATTACTTATGTGTGGCAAGAATCTGCTTTGACAAATAAAGGCTTTTCTCCCAGGGGACTGAACTCAAATGAAAACTGCAGGCCTGGTTAGTCCTGCTCTTGGCAGGCAAGGAGGTTAATATGACGTTAGTGGAATAAAAGTAACTTTCCTGTTGGTATACAGAATGGTCATTGAGTCACACACACTAACTGTGCTGTTTTAAGCACACCATTGCCCCCAGCGTGGTTCAAGGGACATATAGCGTTCTCGTGGCTGCTAAAATGGAAGTATTTTAGCCAGATAAAGAAAGCGAAGTTAGAATTATGAATCAGTGACCCAAGAGTGATCTGAAAAAACCATTCCCTTTGTTTTTTTTTTGCCTCATACCCTGCTTGGAGGAAGTATGGTATAATGGTTAATATAAGGATACTGGTCCTGGACCAGGCTGCCTGTTCTGAATTCCCCCTCTGCTACTCGTGAGTTGTGTGGCTTTGGGCAACCAGTATATCCTTTCTGTCCTGCTATTTTCTCATCTGTGATGCAGGCACAATGAGAATGATTATGCTTATGTCATACATAGTATGGGCTGTGGAGATTAAAGGCAATAATGACTGGGAAGATCTTACTATGTGTAAGGCACATAGTAATATGTTACCTATTTGTTTAGTTGTTATTAACTTTAAACAGGAATAATCATGAATCCTCCCAGATATGTAACCTGTTTTTAAATTGCTCCATAAGCATCATTTTGAGGTAAAGACATAATGAAAAAAATACACATTTTAATCCTGCAAATGTTTATTTTGCATCCAATGGAGGAACATATATCACCGATTATTTGCCTTGGGCTGAATGGAAATTCCTAAGTTGAGAGTGCTCCTCTTCTTGTGCTGGCTGTTGTAAATATTTTGTGTGCATCCTTTTTAGGTAAGGCTGGTGGAGGCCACTTTCCCTCTGCACTGTGTGGGGATGAAGCAGGCAGCTTCAGCACGTGGCTGCTCCATGTTGGGAGGGAGGTTGGGGTTAGATGATAATATTGGACTGGGTCATGAAAGATGTTATGGATTATTCTCCACATACAATTATGGATTGAGAAGTGTAGCCCAGAGGTAGGGATGAATGTGTTGCCTTTGTAGGGGCCTCTGGTCTGGGGATTCTGTCATTTTAAAAGCGCGAGTTGTCTTTGTTGGCTTCCAGTCCCTCTGGCTCCACAAAATATGTATTTGGCGTCAGTGGGTATGAATGTCCAAATAGGGATATTAAGCAGTTGTTGTTTGTCAGTATCATGGACTTTGTCTTTCCCCCTTCCTCCCGGTGCAATATGCCAAGTATCTACATTAAAATGTGAAAACTATGTTAATCTCTCAGTTGTACTCAGATTTGACAGGTCACATTTCAATAGACAGTTAAACAGTTCAGCTCTTGGTAAACTGACCCAGAGTTCCTATCTATCAAAGATTTTCATTCAAGCTGTTACCACGATTCTGCATTTTTTACCAATATATCATTTCATTTATGGATGGTTCACACCCCTTATTAAACCTGAGAATTTAAGGTCTGAGGCCTATAGTTCTTCCAGTCCAGCAACATGCTTTGGGATAGATTATAAAGTATTCTCTTGTTTTATTGACCTCAGAGGTCAGGGAATGTGGTGGTTTAGTTATATGTCCACTGCACATAGGATTTCTGGGATTTTCCATTGCAGTTTGTAAAGCTATGCCTATATATTTTGCGGATAGGCAGTCTGAGTTTTATATTATCATGATTTTTGGTTGCAGATAGTAATTCTATTTGTAGAAAATAAGCCTCTTTCAAGGTTAGATGTCAGGCAGTCTTCGTATACTGCAATTCGGTGAGAGAGATCCTGTTTAAGCCAGTTTTTTAGTAATTTGTTAGAACACCCTCATTACAGCCTCTCTGAGCTTTTTTCTTTCCAGAATAAAACATTTCGACCCCTTTTGAAAATGTTTTCAATAAAAATACAGAAGATAAAACTCACTTGCAATATTCCTTAGTCACTATTAAGATGCCCTTTCTAGACAGTTCTGTTATAGATTTCCTTAGATCTAGTGACCAGAAAGCATGTAGAGTTTGCCTTTGTAATTTGAAAATGGGAGGATCTTGCACTAGTAATGGGAGGATCTTGCACTAGTTATACATTTTCCCTTCCGTACCTTCAACTCTTCTCTCTTCTAGATCAGTTCCGTCAGTTTCTAAATTGTGTTCAGATATCTTGCATCTTGGAACAAGCAAGCAAACAACGAACAAAAACAAACTAAAAAAAAAAAAATCCCCTGTTGACCATACCTGATCCTTTGAGTACAGCCTAAACAGTTTCCTTCTATTCATATTTCTTAAAGAAGTCATCCATATTTAATATGTCCACCTATCCGTTGAAACTGCTTTCCTTGAAGTCACTGCTGACCCTCTCTGTCTGCCTGGATTCTTTGTCTTGTCTTGCTGGAACAATTTTAACTGGCTTAAACAATCATGGAGAATTCTTGGCTCACGTAACTGAAAGATCCTAGAGTGGGTGCTGGCCTTAGGTGAGGTTTGATCCAGTGCCTGAAATGATTCACCAAGAACCTGGATTCTCTCCACATCCATATTTTGGCTTCATCCTTTAGCTCCTCCATGCTACTTATCTTCCAAGCCCTCACCTCTAGACTTTCTTCTCTTGTAACACTAGGTCTGCAAGTGGCTCCAGACATCACATTCTCACATCAAATCTTCCAGGGAAGAGAGACAACATATCCTTTTCTCAGAATCCCCAGCACGTATCTCCTTGTATCCCGTTGTCTCTGCTTGAGGTCCTGTCTATCCCTGAAGCAATTTGTAACTCTAGCCAGGGACTTTGGAATATGAGGATTGACTGCAGTCAGTCATGGCCTATCCTTGGAGCTGTAAATCCAGGTTACATGACTACAAGTGGGGAAATAGTTGAACTGGGGTGCTGTACATAAAGGGGGGATGTTGAGCAGCAATAATAGTGACTTGCTGACTTGAAATGGTCATAACTGATTGCTGCTGCTTTTTTTTTTTTTTTTTTTTTTGGACAGAGTCTCATTCTGTCACCCAGGAGCTGGAGTGCAGTGAGGTGATCTTGGCTCACTGCAACCTCCGCCTCCCGGGTTCAAGCAATTCTCCTGCCTCAGCCTCCTAAGTAGCTGGAATTACAGGCATGCTCTACCAAGCCCAGCTAATTTTTGTATTTAGTAGAGACGGGATTTCACCATGTTGACCAGGATGGTCTCAAACTCTTGACCTGAGGTGGTTTACCTCAGCCTCCACCTGATTCCTTCCTTTTTTTTTTTTTTTTTTTTTGAGATGGAGTCTTGCTCTGTCATCCAGGCTGGAGTGCAGTGGCACAATCTCAGCTCACTGCAACCTCTGCCTTCCGGGTTCAAGCAATTATCCTGCCTCAGTCTCTCGAGTAGCTAGGATTACAGGTACCCACCACCAAGCCCAGCTGTTTTTCTTTGTATTTTAGTAGAGACGGGGTTTCACCCTGTTTCCCAGGCTGGTTTCAAACTCCTGAGCTCAGGCAGTCCACCCGCCTCGGCCACCCAAAGTGCTAGGATTTGTAGGTATGAGCCACTGCACCTGGCCTGATTCCTTCTTGATACTTGACTTTCTTGGTATCAACTCCCTTCCATCTTGGTATGTCCAACCTCCCTGGTTCTCTGCATTTTTCTTGGGCTGTTATACTTTAGTTCCTTTGTGGGCTTCTCTTACTCACTCTGCTTGTTAATAAGCATTGGTTTCCCTGGGTTGTAGCCTTTTCTTCCTCCTATTGCTTTTACTGGTTCCTTTCATATTCTGTATCTTCTCAGCTTCTGCTTGCAGATGTATGCATGGAATCTCTTACTCTCAGACTTAATGAGTTCCTGAAAGTGTATCAGATGGTTGCATGTACAAAAACCAAAGCCAAATATATACTAGAAGGCATTAGGATGGATGTGTGAAAGAATCATTATAAAATCTCTAATTATACTTCTCTTTTTACATATTATCTTCAACCAGAAGGTATTTTCAAAATTGTGTACCTGTTTTCTTTAATTTAGTGCTTTTCCCTCATAATAGATCATTCTTTCATCAGCTTAAACTCAGTGGCTGACATTTTAGTAATCTCTTTTTTAAGTAATTTCAACTTTTATTTTAGATTCAGGGGACACTTGCATGTTTGTTACCTGGGTATATTGTGTGATGCTGAGGTCTAGGGTACGATGGATCATGTTACCCAGGTACCTAGCATAGTACACAACAGTTTTTCAACCCTTGCCCCATTTCTCCTTCCCTACTCTAGTAGTCCTCAGTTTCTATGGTAGCCATCTTTATGTCTATGAGTACTCACTGTTTGGCTCCTACTTATAAATGAGAATATGAAGTATTTGGCTTTCTGTTCTTGTGTTAATTCACAGCCTCCAGCTGCATCCCTGTTGCTGCAAATGACATGATTTTGTTCTTTGTTATGGCTGTGTAGTATTCCATGGTGTATGTGTAACACTTTTTCTTTATTCTATCCGCCATTAATGGGCACCTAGGTTGATTCCATGTCTTTGCAATTGTGAATAGTGCTGCAATGAACGTATGAGTGCATATGTCTTTTTGGTTGAATAATTTGCTTTCTTTTAGATATATACCCAGATCCAGTAAGGGGATTGTTGTGTGAAATAGTATTGATAGTGCTGTTTTTTTTTATTTTCTTTTTAAATATTTATTCATTTATATTTTTAATTTAATTTAATTTAAAGTTCCAGGGTACATATGCAGGATGTGCAGGTTTGTTAAATAGGTAAATGTGTGTTCCGTTTTTAAGTTTTAAATTTTAAATTCCTTGAGAAATTTCTGAACTGCTTTCCATAGTCGTTGAACTAATTTGCATTCCTATTGACAGCATATAAGCATTCCCTTTTCTCCACAGCCTCACCAGCATCTGTGGTTTTTTTCACTTTTTAATAACAGCCATTCTGACTGGTGTGAGATGGTAATTCATTTTGGTTTGGATTTGCATTTATCTGATATCTAGTGCTGCAGAGCATTTCTTCATTTCTGTTGGCCACTTGTATGTCTTCTTTTGAGAAGTGTCTATTCATGTTTTGTGACTTTTTTTTTTGTGAATGAATTATTTGTTTTTTGCTTGTTCAATTGTTTAAATTTCTTATAGATTCTGGATTTTAGATCTTTGTCAGATACATAGACATAGTTTGCTAATATTTTCTCCTATTCTGTAGGTTGTCTGTTTGCTCTGTTGATAATTTCCTTTGCTGTACAGAAGCTCTTTAGTTTAATTAGGTCTCACTTGTCAACTTTTGTTTTTGTTGCAATTGCCTTTGATTTTAGGACTTAAGTCATAAATTCTTTCCTAAGGCAATGTCCAGAATGGTGTGTCGTAGCTTTTCTTCTAGGATTCTTATAGTTTGAGGTCTTACATTTAAATCTTTAATCCATCTTGAGTTAATTTTTGTATATGGTGAATGGTAAGAGTCCAGTTTCATTCTTCTTTGTTTGGCTAGCCAGCTATCTCAGTACTATTTATTTTATAGGGAATCCTTTCCCCATTGCTTACTTTTGTTGACTTTGTCAAAGATCAGATGGTTATAGGTTTGAGATTTTGTTTCTGGATTCTCTATTCTATTCGATTGGTCTGTGTGTCTGTTTTTTGTACTTTCGTCATGTGATTTTGTTTACCGTTGCCTTATAGTGAGGTTTGAAGTTGGGCAATGTGATGCCTCCATCTTTGTTCTTTTTGCTTAGGATTGCTTTGGCTATCTGGGCTCTTTTTTGGTTTCATGTGAATTTTGTTTATTTTTATTTTATTTTTTGAGACAGAGTTTTGGTCTGTCACCCAAGCCGAAGTGTAGTGGTGTGATCTCGGCTTACTGCAACCTACGCCTCCCAGGTTCAAGCAATTTTCCTGCCTAAGCCTCCCCAGTAGCTAGGATTCTAGGTGCGTGCCACCACGCCTGGCCAATTTTTTGTATTTTTAGTAGAGATGGGGTTTCACTATATGTTGGCCAGGCTGGTCTCAGACTCTTGACCTCAGGTGATCTGCCCACCTTGGCCTCCCAAAGTGCTGGGATTACAGGCATGAGCACTGTGCCTGGCCTCATGTGAATTTTAGAATAGCTTTTTCTAGTTCTGTGAAAAATGAAGTTATTAGCTTAATAAAATAGCATTGAATATGTAAATTGCTTTGGCCAGTATGGCCATTGTAATGGTATTGATTCTTCCAATCCATGAATATAGAATGTTTTTTCATTTGTTGTGTCACCTGTAATTTTTTTCAGCAGTCCTTTGCAATTCTCGTTATAGATATTTTTCACCTTCCTGGTTAGCTCTATTCCTAGGTATTTTATTTTTTGTGTGGTTATTGTGAATGGGATTTTCTTCTTGATTAGGCTCTCAGCTTGAATGTTATTGGTACATAGAAACACTACTGATTTTCGTACAGTGACTTTTGTATCCTGAAACTTCATTGAAGTTGTTTATCAGTTCTAGGAGCTTTTGGTGGAGTCTTTAGAGTTTTCTGGGTATAGAATCAGATTGTCCACAAAGACAGATAAACTTTTTTTTTTTTCTATTTGGATACTTTTTCTTTCTCTTATCTGCTTACTTTAGCAAGGACTTCCAGTACTCTGTTGGATTAAGAGTGATGAAAGTGGTTATTCTTGTCATGTTCCAGTTTTCAAGGGAATGCTTTCAGGTTTTATCCATTTAGTATGATATTGGGTGTGAGTTTGTCATAGATGATCTTATTATTTTGAGGTATGTTCTGTTGATGCCTAGTTTCTTGAGGGTTTTTATCATGAAGGGATGTTGGATTTCATAAAAACCTTTTTCTGCATCTATTGAGTTGATCAAATGGTTTTGTTTTTGATTCTGTTTATGTGGTGAATGACATCTATTGATTGGTGTATAATGGACCAATCTTGCATCCCAGGAACGAAGCCTAATTGAACATGGTGAATTAACTTTTTGATGTGATTCTGAATTTGGTTCGCTAGATTTTGTTGAGGATTTTTGCATCTATGTTCCTCAAGGATATTGGCCTGAGTTTTCTTTTTTCAGTGTGTCTTTTCCAGGTTTTGGCCTCAAGGTGATCCTTGCTTCATAAAATGAGTTGGGGAGGAGTCCCTCCACTTTGATTTTTTTGGATAGTTTCAGTAGAATTAGTATCAACTCTTCTTTGTATGTATGTCTGGTAGAATTTGATTATGAGTTCATCTGGCCTAGGGCTTTTTTTGGTAGGTAGGTTTTTTGTTTTTTTTTTTAATTACTGATTCAATTTTGGAGCTCAATATTAGTCTGTTCAGGGTTTTAATTTCTGTTTCAATTTTGGCAGATTGTGTGTTTCCAGGAATTTATTTATTTCCTTTATATTTTCTAGTTTGTGTGCATAGAGGTGTTTATAATAGTCTCTGAGGATCCTTTGTGTTTCTGTGGGATTTGTTGTAATGTTGCCTTTGTCATTTCTGATTGTGCTTCTTTGGATCTTCTCTCTTTTTTTCTTCAAATAATCTGGCTGGCAGTCAACCAATCTGATTTATTCTCTCAACTTTGGTTTTTCTGACTCTTTGTATGAATTTCTTGGTCTCATTTTTTTTTTTTTTTCAGTTCTACTCTGATTTTTGTTATTTATTTTCTTCGGCTAACTTTGGAGTTAGTTTGTTCTTGTTTTTCCAGTTCCTCTACGTTTGAGGTTAAATCATTAATTTGAGATCTTTCTAACTTTTCAAGGTAGGTGTTTAGCACTAAAAACTCCTGCATCCTAGAGATTTTGGTATGTTGTATCTCTGTTTTCATTTATTCTGAAGTTTTTTTAAAAAAAATTCTGCGTTAATTTTATTGTTTACCCCAAAGTCATTCTGAAGCAAGTTGTTTAATTTCCATATAATTGTGTGGTTTTGAGAGATCTTCTTGGTACTGATTTCTATTTTTATTCCACTGTGGCCCAAGAGTATGATTGATTTGATTTCAAATTTTTTTTTTAATTTATTGCAACTTGTCTTATGGCTGAGCATGTGGTTGATTTTGGAACATGTTCCTTGTGTAGATGCAAAGAATATGTATTATTTGGTTGATAGGTGGAGTATTCTGTACATATCTATTAGGTTCAATTGGTCAAGTGTTAAATTTAACTACAGAATTTCTTTGTTTTCTGCCTCATTGATCTGTCTAACGCTGTCAGTGGGGATGTTGAAGTTCTCCACTATTATTATGTTGCTCTCTAAGTCTTTTTTTGTAGTGTAGAAGTACTTGTTTTATGAATCCGAGTGCTCCAATGTTAGGTGCATACATATTTAGGGCAATTAAGTCTTCTTGTTGAATTGAGCCCCCTTCCTTTTTTTTTTTTTTAATATGTATTACCTTTTTTGTGGTCCTGTTTTACTTTTGTTGGCTTAAAAGTCTATTTTATATGATAAAAGGATAGCTACCTCTGCTCTTTTTTGTGTTGGATTTGTGTGATAGATCTTCTCTAAACCTTTACTTTGAACCTATGGTTGTCATTACATATGAGGTAGGTCTCTTGAAGACAGGAGATACATTGGTGTTGCTTTTCTATCCAGATCACCACTCTGTGCCTTTTAAGTGGGAGCATTTAGGCCATTTCATTTAAGGTTAATACAGGGATGTGAGCTTTTGACCCTATTATGAAGTTGTTTGCTGGTTGCTTTGTAGTTTCTATTGAGTGGTTGCTTTATAGGATCTGTGGGCTATGTGCTTTAGTGTGTTTATGTGGTAACAGGTATAGTTCTTTCCTTTCCATATTTGGAACTCTCTTATGGTTATCTTGTAAGATTGATCTAGTGGTGATGAGTTCCTTTAGTGCTTGCTTGTTTGGAAAATATTTTATTTCTCCTTTGCTTATGAAGCTTAGTTTGGTGGGATATGAAATTCTTGGCTGGAATTTCTTCTTTAAGAATGCTGAAAGACCTGGAACCAACCCAAATGCCCATCGATGATAGACTGGACAGGGAAAATGTGGCACATATACACCATGGAATATTATGCAGACATCAAAAATGACGAGTTCGCATCCTTTGTAGGGACATGGATGAACCTGGAAACCATCATTCTCAGCAAACTGACACAAGAACACAAAATCAAACACCGCATGTTCTCACTCATAGACGGATGTTGAACAATGAGTACACATGGACACAGGGAGGGGAGCACTACACACTGGGGTCTGTTGGGGGGAAATAGGGGAGGGACAGTAGGGGGTGGGGAGTTGGGGAGAGATGCCACATATAGGTGAAGAGATGCCACATATAGGTGTGGCATGGGGAGAAATGCCACATATAGGTGAAGGGGAGGAAGGCAGCAAATCACACTGCCATGTATGCACCTATGCAACAATCTTGCATGTTCTTCACATGTACCCCAAAACCTAAAATGCAATAAAAAAAAAATTTCCCATTCAAAGAAAAAGAAAAAAAAAGAATGCTGAAAATTGGCATCCAGTCTATCCTGGATTGTAAGGTTTCTGTTGAGAAATTTGCCGTTAAACTGATGGGGTTCCCTTTGTATGTGATCTGACCTTTTTCTCTAGCTGTCTTCAAGATTTTTTATTTAGTGTTGACCTTGGACGGTCTGGTGACTATATGTCTTGGTGATGTTTGTTTTATATAGTATCTCATAGGTGTTCTCTGGATTTCTTGGGAAATTTTCTTTAATTATTCTCTCAAATATGTTGCCCAAAGTATTTTCTTTTTCTCCACTTCTCTCAGGAATGCCAATAATTTGTAAGTTTGATTGCTTTATTTACATAATTCCATATTTCTCAAAGACTGTTCATTTAAAAAATTCTTTTTCTCTTTATTTTTGTCTGATGGGGTCAGTTTGAAAGACTGGCTTTTAAGCTCTGAAAATGTTTTCTTTTGCTTGGTTCAGTCTGTTGATGAAATTTTCAATTGTATTTTGAAATTCCTTAAGTGAGTTTCTAATTCTAGAATTAGAATTCTAGAGGAATTTCAAAATACAATTTCTAGAATTAGGTTAATGATTAATTTCTTTTTAAGATGTTTATCTTTTCTTTCATTTCCTGGATTGCTTTAGGAAGTTTCTTTGTGTTGATTTTTCAACCTTGTCTTGGATCTCGTTGAGCTTGCTTGCAGTTCATGCTTTGAATTCTTTATCTGTCATAACTGAGTTTCCATTTTAGTTAGCGGCCATTGCAGAGAGTTAATGTGATTCTTTGGTGGCATTACTACATTCAGATTGTTCTTGGTGCTAGAATTCTTGTGCTTGTCCCTTCTCATCTGGAAATGCTGGCACTTCTGATTTTTGTAATTAATTTCATGCAGGTAGGATGTTTTTCTTTTCCTTTCCATATACATTTTTGTTCTTTCTCTTTTTCTCTTTCTCTTTCCCTTTTTCTTTACCTTTTCCCTCCCTTCCTAGGGGGTTTGACTGTAGAGAATGCTGGATAGAGTCTTTTGGCTTTACTTTCGTGGCCCTGTGCACTTTTGTTGGTAGTTTTATATTGGACTGTGCAGTTTGACCTACAAGCCAGTAGGTGGCGCAAATGAGTAAGAGCTGGCTGTGGCCAATGTGGCTGGGTGTATATTTGATCCTTGTTTACTGGGAGAAACTATTGCCTCAGACAACAGGCTAATTCATGGAGTGCATAGTGGTTTGAGCTCCTTCCTCAGTCCCAGTGGGGTACGTGGCAAGATGGGCAGGGCTGGACTGGGCAGGTTTGCCTACATTTCCCCTAATGGCAAGCACAAGCACCAGCACCAAGGGAGAATCCAGTGGGTGGCCACCAAATGCCCAGATGTGTGCCTAGGCATGGAGCTGGGAAAACTCCTCAGCCTCAAGTTCTCTGCAAGGGGATGGAGTAAGGGGTGGAGGCAGAGGGGCAGCCTAAACTGAATGCTCCAGATGCCCAAAGATCTGCCTTGTGTGGAGCAGAGAAAGCCTCCCTGTACCATGAGCTCTACACAGGAAAAGTAGATCTGGAGATCGGCTTGGGTGTGAAGTGGGGAGGGCCCCCTTGCACAGGATCTCTGCATAGGAAGGGTGGGGCAACTTAGGCTGCAAGTCTGTGTGAGTGCTCCAAAGGCCTGAAGATCTGCCTGCTGCCTACGTATGGAGCAAAGAGAGCCCCACTGCACCACGATCTATGTCCATAAAGGGCAGGGTGACTCAGGCTGCTGAACCAGGTAAGCAGATGCTCCAAATGCCTGAAGTTCTGCCTAGGGGTGGAGTGGAAAGGGCCCTACTGCATCATGATCTCAGGGAACAGGCTGAGGCACTTAGCAGTGACACATGCAGACCAGTTCCAGGTTGCCAGCCTGGTCTTGGCTGCACATCTCATTGTCTAGGAGAAAGTGCAGCTGTACGAACTCTTCTCCTGCCCCAGGCTTACAATGGGGGAGAGGACAATTCTAGCCCTACTGCTGAGGCACTTTTCACAGTTCTGGCTGTGTAGGCCCCTACCCTGCTCCAGAGAAGGCACTGCAATCTCTGGCCTGAGACTAAAATGCCTTTGTGGCTACTCTGCCAGGTTACTACAGAGCAACTGACTTTGTATGCATTTGGATTAAAAATGGCATTTTGCTCTTGGTCCTCGGTCTGCGAAAACATCTACAGCTTTTCCCAGTGTCTTTCCTTCACTGCATCTCCAAGCCTTTCCCTAAGTTAGCTCCAGGGCTTGGGAGAAACAAAGTACTCTCCCTCAGCTTGGGTTGCTTGGACCCCCAGTGGAAAGGTCAGTCACAGAGGGAGACTCTCTGCCTCTTTCATGTACTGAGGCTTCACTCACTTTTATCAGCCAGATGCTGCATGGAGGAGCTTTTCGTCTGTATTCTCCTCCCTTGGATCTGAAGTGTCTATAGTGATTCTGGTGGATTTCCATTTTCTTTCTTGAATTAAAGCTCACAGAGTTTATCTTTATGCACTATTTTGCTATTTCCAAGTGGCTGAGGCATGCTGAAAGCCTCTCACATGGGCAGATTTCCAGGCATCTGGATGAGCGAATCCACCATCTTGGAAAAATTTTTAAATAATTTCTGACATTTATGAAGTTTATATTTGTTACTAGTGTCAACATGTTAATTTTCTTTTTATTTTTTTACCTCTCTCTCTGTCTTTTAAAATAATAAAGCAGTAAGGCCAAAATGTAATAAACACCAGCAGCCACAAAATTACACAAACATTGTTACATAAAGATGTTGCTGTTACTGCCAGAACCAAACATCTGGTTGTTAAGGACACTTACCACATGATGGGTTAACATGTTCATTCATCGGCCAGGGGAACAAAGTCCATATTTGGCACATGAAAAGTGATTTATGGATTTTAGTGTATAATTTGCAGAGGTGAAATGAATGGGGGTTCATTGCAGCCTGCATTTTTAGTCCCTGTATCTTCATTTGGCTCTATGACATCTGCACAGACATGTCCTCAAGAGCACCTCATTCCTCCCAGCCTCCCTTCAGCTCAGGTGGAGACACCACTGTCTTCCCTAGTTATTAAAAAAAGAAACCTGAAATTATCTCTGACATCGCCTCTGTTCTCACACCTTGCAGATTTTATACCCTATGTCATTGAAACTGCCTTGCCCTCTCCATTCTTGTTCCCACTAACCTACTTCAGCCTTGTGTCATTTTTCAGCTGTCTATTGAGTTATAGAGCCATCTTGCTAATCTTCCTTCCTTTATCCATATTCTATAACAGGAGTCTGCAAACCGTTTCTGTAGTGGGCCAGATAGCAAATATTTTAGACTTTACAGGCCATATGGTTTCTGTTCTAACTACCCAACTCTGATAGCAACCATTGATACCATGTAAATGGACAAATATTGTCTGTGTTTCAGTAAAACTTTATTTATGGACACCAAGATTTGAATTTCATATAATTTTCATGTGCTACAAAATATAATTTTTCTTTTGATTTTTAAAAGCCATTTTAAAATGTAAAGAACATTCTTAGCCCATAGGGACATACTGAAGTCTCGCAGGCTATAGGCTTGCTCTACCTGGTTACCAGAATTAGCTAAGTAAAATCTAAGTCTGAACATTTCATTTGAATGCTTAAACCCATCAAATGTTTGCCAACAGCGGCTGAAAGAATAAGGCTCCTCTTACTTAAAATAGTTTATTGATTCCCTCATAATCACAGTTCCAGCATCATAGCTTGCCAATTTATAGCTTGCACTGCATTCTTCAGAATACTGACCTCCTTGCAGTATTCTGCCCACACTGAGATACTTCTTTTTGAGGCCTTGGCTTCCCTTTCTGGAGTGTCTCCCATTTATATTTCTTTTTCCCTTCCTTCCTCCTTCCCTCCCTCCTTTCTCCTTTTCTTTTCTTTTTAAATATTGTATTGGAATTGTTGGTTTATTTGCTACACTAAGAGGTTTTCTTAGTGAGACATGGTTTACCATGTCTCACTCTATACTGTGTTCCTATCATTTCACTTCCTGCCCAGGGCCCTGCTAAAGTAGACACTTCATAAATATTTGCTGAATGCATATATACGTACATGCATGCATGAATGAATGGACAAATGAATAAATGGAATGGAATAGTTAAATGAGCCAATTTTGCTATTTTGCTAACAAACCTGACCAAGCTGATGGTGAGTTCACAGGTTGAAACCAGTACAGGCAATTCTTAACATAGGAATGGGTTGAATTCCAAAAGTTTGTTTGTAAATTGGTTGTTTGTAACTTGGAACATATTTTCCCATACAAATGATGTTATAAATTACGCTTAACTATTCAGCTTAGTCCACAAAAATATTATCTGAGGTATCATGTCACTGAAATAAAATTACAAAATAATAACTGAGGTGTCACCTTTTAAATTTCATTAAAATATTTTAAGCCCACATTTCATCTCAGGAAACTCTGAAAGACATTTTCTGGCACTGTGTAACATTATAAATGAAACAAAAATGAATGCTAGTAAAGGCTTAGTGTGGGTAAAGCAGGGAGATAAAGAGATTCTGAAAATTTTATGGGAAACGGAGTGTTTTTAAGAGCATCAATCCTTTACTCTTTTTGTTCTACCTCAGAAATTATGGCCCTCTTTGCCATGCTCAAATGTTTATCACAAGAACATCTTTTGAGATCATTGTAAAGATTATGGCCCTTTTTCGAGACTCAAATATAAAGAAGTATAGACACATTTTAGAGACTCCTCCAAAAAACTCTTCTTAACCACTCACTTCTAACCTCCTTTAGCAAAATTTTTTTTTTAAAATCTGTTTCTCTTGCTTTAGAAATATTCATTAATATTTAATATTAATTTTCTTTTTCTCTTTCTCTTCATTTTCCTTTCTGATTCATCAACATTTTTCATATGGTCTTCAATTTCCTTGGACCTTGGTAGAGGAACAGGTAAGTACCAGTGGGGCCAATGATTAAACCACTTTCCTTAATTCACTTTCATTTGCTAATTGACTTCTTTGTTAAATCTTCCCTCTATTTAACACATATTTATTAAAATGCTTTCTAAATGTAAGGCAGAAGGCCAGGCTCTGTATCCGTTAGGGAAAAGGGTTTGGAAAAACAAAAAGGAGTTAAAGGAATGAAAGGAAGTTTGAAGAGGAAGAACGAGACTTGGTGTTCAGAAACCCTGAAGATCTAGGTCTTTCTTGGTAATAGGACATGCTCATTGTAAAAAATCCTAAAATTACAGAAATGTTTAATGCAGACAAGTAAATTTCATCTTAAACTCTCCTCTTGTAGATGAAGTATTTATGTCCAGATTTTATTTCATGCATATATGGACATTATTATGCATTAATTATGATGATTTTTATGAAACTGGAATCTTTCCTTATTTCATCAAGTCTAGAATTATCAGTTGAAGATACACCATTGTTTTGTGTATCACTAAGAAAGAAGAAAACTCTGCCAATTTAGCTTTGACACACTGTGCTAGATAAATATTCTGATTGTCCTTCCATTTCCCTTCTCCACCTTGCTCTCTTCCCTGAAAGGCTGGTTTGTGTGGACCATATCATTGGGCTCCCTTGCCCTCCAGCTTCTAGTTGGGTCTGGCCAGTGGGGAACTCTTGGAAGAGGTCAGAGGAAAGGAAAAGAGTGAGGGAGGGCAATTCATTTTTATAGCTTTGTTACTGACTGATGCCTTGTGCTGAACATGGTCCTAGCTAGAAGAACACTTTCTTCTCAAGGTGGCAGACTGTTATCCATATGACTGACTCTCTTCTTCTTCAAACTGGCCATTACCTTTATTAAACTTTCCTTTATTAAACCTTATTAAACCTTCCTTAAAGCATTGTGATTTGAGTGTGCCATCTACTTCCTTATAGGACACTGATAGATACATAAACCATGAACTCTAAGGCACATCCTAATTTCCAGGAAATTAAACTATAAAGCTCTTAGAATTGTTGATATTCTATAACTTTTTTCCCCTACAAAAAAGTATATATTAGTATGTCAAATCAAAAACCTGCGTGTGAATATTCATGGCAGCATTATTTATAATAGCCCAAAACCAAAACAACCCAAATGTCCATCAGCTGGTGAATGGATAAACAAATATGGTATAGCCATATAATGGGATACTATTCAGTAATAAAAAATAATGAATTCTAAAACATCACAGACATCAAAAACATTATGCTAAGTGAAAGAAACCAGGCACAAAAGACCACATATTGTGATTTGCATTTTTCATTGGTACAAATGTTCAACAGTGAAATTGATAGGGACGGAAAGTTGATAAGTTGTCACCTAGGGTTGGAGATGGGAACAGGGATTAACTATATATAGGTACCATGGATCCTATTGGGATGATGACAATGGTCTAATCTTAGATTATGGTGATAGTTACACGACTTGATAAGTTTACTAATAGTCAAAGGTGAATTTTATGGTGTGTAAACTGTACCTCAATAAAGTTGTTTTTGAAAAAGTACACATTGACTCTCTTTTTATGTCAGCAACTGTGGCTCTAATGTAACCCATATGTTTAATGCTTTTGTATGTAATTCATTGGCTTTTTTTTTTGCTATGTAATGTTGATGGATGTACAACCTCAGCTCCTTTTCACTCCTTCCTCCACCCCACAATAATCTACTTACATGAAAGCAGTAAATATACTATAGACTTTATCAAATGTTGTACAGGGGAAAGTTAGTATCCACACAGATAAATCTGCTGTTCAGTTCTCCCTAGATTGCTCCTCCAACCAGCGGTTCCCCCAGTAGGAACTCTTTGTCTATATGAAATGCCAGCTTGGGTTGGGTGCTCTTTTCTTCTGTCTCTCTTTTAAGCAAACACATCGATCATGCTTATCGCAGACCAGTTCTACCTGTGTCTCTCAGTCCCAGATGCTACTGGCTCCTGAGTCTCAGATGCCCACCCAGAAGACTTATGCAAGCAGTTGCCCAACAAAAGCAAGTCTCTCTCTTTCTAGTGGGGGTATTCTAATACAGCTGTTAGGAAAAATGAGATTATATTATTATATTCTTTATTTTATTGCTGCATGATATTTTCTTATATAGATAAAATAAGCTTTTAATCAAGTTTTCTCCTTAACAACGTCCTTGTGCAGTCATATATCTTCAGGCAAGGACAGCGGGGTGCCCTATTGTTGAATTTAGGTTAGATTTAGTGTTTATCCGCAACTGTGCTTAAGCCATGCCCTCCACATTGCCAAGGATAATCAAGAGTTGGCTGTAATCGCTTATATCCTTGATTTTGGAATGTGTGATTAATTATATGTAAATATTATTTCCTGTTAATTGGTGTTTTCAGTATAAATGGCCTAAGTTAAAATTTTTTTCCAGTGCTTGTTTCTTTTATAATCATAAGGTCATTTTTCATGTTCCTCATTGATTTCCTATGGAAATAAAAATGAAAGGCATTGAAATTTGTCACATGAATTTAAATTGCAAGTACAGCTAATTTAACTACTTAGTTTAATTAAAGTGCCTACTATGCTAGACAGCAGCAGTATATTACAAGGATCACTTGTAGTTCTCTGCCCTTAAGGATCTGATTAATAGAAAGTAAGACATGTAAACAGCTTTCGTGTGAAAGATTCAAATAAAGAGTCAGAATCATGACCAGACAGTAAGAAATAGAAGGAACTCTTTTTTTTTTTTGAGACAGTCTTGTTCCTTTGCCAGGTGCCAGGCTGGAGTACAGTGGTGCAATCTCGGCTCACTGCAACCTCTGCCTCCTGGGTTCAAGCCATTCTCTTGCCTCAGCCTCCTGAGTAGCTGGGACTACAGGAGCACGCCACCACACCCAGCTAATTTTTTTGTATTTTTAGTAGAGACGGGGTTTCACCATGTTGGCCAGGATGGTCTTGATCTCTTGACCTTGTGATCTGCCCGCCTTGGCCTCCAAAAGTGCTGGGATTACAGGCGTGAGTCATAGAAGGAACTCTTGAACCAGTTGTCATGTAAATCTAGTCTAGTTGAAAGTAATTTAGGAAGTATTATTATTTTTAAAATTTTTGTAAGAGGTAATTAACATATTAAGAAGTTTAAGCTGAGAGAGAACTTCAAAGTAAATAAAATCAGTGCCCTTGGTTTACAAATGGAGAAACAGAGATCTTGAATGGAAGAGGGACTTTATAGGGTCACACAGCTTGGAGTCAAGGAACTAGGGCTCAGAAAAAAATTCATAGACTTTCAGGATCGCTACTTCCTCCAGTAGGGTGTGCTGGACTATGCAGATGAAGCTGGATTAAGTTAATGAAAATGAGGCAAATTGAATTAAAGAAAAAGGCGTGGAGTCTTTGCTTAGGATATCTATTATATGAGTAATGAATGGCATGGAAACGTTTGGGTGTAGGAATGTGGATTCCTTTCAGAACTCTTGAGCTTATGGCTAATGTTGCTTTCATAAAACCATGGACTCTTATGGCTGAAGTGACCCTAACAGTCACTGAATTTCCTTAAAGGTCTATGTTGAATTTAAATTTTTGTTTCTATGATATCTACCTCCTGGTTTCAGCTTCTTTCTCAGAAGTAACATGGAAGTCACGTACTGTTCTTTCTTTGTGGCAGTGTCTTAACAACCCAAGGATAGCTGTATTTTCAAGCCTCTCCAGGCCAAAGAGCACACAGGAAATGACTTCCAGACAGCACATGGGCCTCACCACTGTTTGCTTAAACTACCGATAACCACCCTCCACTGCGATTGAGAAAGAGGGGTTAGAGCATGAGTGGTGGGGTGCCATTTACTAGCTTTTGTATGTCCTTTGGCAAGTTCCATGTATTTCTGCTCCTCAGTTCCCCTATTAGTAAACTAGGAGTTGTGGGGAGAATCATGCAGAGCACTCAGATGCTTTTATACATGGTAGGTGTTCAATAAATGGTAGCAGTTGTCATGACCCTTGAGTGATCCTGGTCATCATTACTATTTGTTTTTCAAGACATTAGTGGTAGCTAGACTCCAAGATAGTCCTCAATGATCACATATATTATCTTGTGTTTTATTCCTTTATTGGGAGAACCATGACTCATGGAGACCTTGCCCATATAAAGGAGGAAGATGAAGAGTGAGCTCTTATAGACTGAATCTCTTTCCCTGTGAGCATTCTCCAAGATGTCTGTGGTGATACCTCCAACTCCCCATGTCTTATCATCATCTTTTCTCATGTTTTAATCCATTTTTCAATTCAACGTCTGCCCTGTACTGTCACTGATGGTAAAATATCCCCAACAGTGTGGGGAAGGTTCAGGTTTTCTGTACCTAGTGTCCCATAATTTATCACCTTACCTGGTTAAGAGTGAGGGAAAATCAGGTATTTCTCAAAGCCATGTAGGTAATTTAAGAGTGTTGAAGAAGTACGGACTATAGCGTGATGAGGACTGTGGCAGAACTGAAGAATACATGCCCCAATATGAAGGAATTCACATTCCAAAAAAATTTTTTTAACACACTGCTGCTCAGTTAAACTATTTGTCTACAGAATTCCGCCAGATGGCACTAATTTGAAAACTTGGACCAAAACGAACAATAACATTAACAAACCCCAAAGCACAAAAGGGTCCTTACAGGAACCTTTTTATTTTCTGCTTGTCTTCCCATTGGCACATCATAGCTCACCACAGATATACTTAGAGAATGGATGCATTTGCTTCTTCAGAAAGCTATACTTGCTTTATCAGTTATCTGTTGTTGCTTAGCATCTACCCCAAAACTTTGTGGCCAATACATGATTATTATTTCTTGCAATTCTGTGGCTTGGCTGAGTGTTTCTTATGGTCTGGGCTAACTCAGTTGGGGCTGAATGGCATAGGATAGCTTTACATTTCTGGGCCCTTAGCTTGGATAATTGGAACAGGGTCTGTCTCCATGTGACCACTCAGTCTCAAGGATGTAGCCTTCTTTGCCTGGTGATCACAGGACTCCCAGCAGCAATAAGCTCTAATGCTCAAGCACTTTTCAAGTCCCTTCCTCTCCATCATTGGCCAAAGCAAGACTCTTGGCGAAGTATAGCTTCAAAGAATACACAGATAGGTGCCACCTCTCAATGGGAGGAATAGCAAAGTCACTTGGATGTGCATGGGAGACTGTACGGTACTTTTAGCTTCTATAGAGAAAGAGGGCTGTGCTTGGTGGGAAAATTTCCAAATATAGGAAGGAAATTATGATGATGGTCAAGCAAGAAGGACAAATGTCCATTATAGTGCCTTTGGGTCTCACCCCTCTGTGTAAGCCAGCATGGCATTAGCAGCCTAGATGCCATGGAGCACGGTCATGCTGGAGTACCTGACTGTTATCAGCATGGAAGCAGAGCTGAGAGAGATCAGGAGGCGTAGGCAGGGGAGCCACGTGGCTGGAGTGTTTCTGAGGATGGTGCCTGTGAACCGTGGAAGATCAAAAATAAAAAGCATGTCTGCATGGGGTGAGTGCTGTCCATGGTCAGCCCCAGTGTCCAGGAGACAGGTGGGGCCTGACCAACACATGTGGATCTTTAAAGGAGCATCTCTGAATGATGCTTGCAGAGAGGAGCTATGCCTGAAGCCCTTCTCATTACCATCAGGCAAAAGCATCCTGAGGAGCTGGCTGGTTGCCAGGCATCTGCTCATCTTACAGTAGGAATGATATGCCTGTGCCTGGAAGCTTCACTCAGCTCATCTTACCTGTCTGAGGTGGACACCCTACTTAAGCATCCAAGGGCACTTGTTATCCGCTGGTTCCCCACCTCCAAAATAGAGTGACTTTCAGGATGCCCAGGGAGATGGTGGCAGTCATTGAGCAAAAGGGACCTGTACTTGGGACCAGCACCTGTGCTTGGTTGGGTCGGAACAAAACCAGTTTGAGATTTTATTCACTGGCATTTTGCCCTCTGCTACCCCACCACCCCTCAGTTTGGGATGGTGGTGAACTTATCTTTAGATTGTGACTGTCCAATTTATAATTCTTACATATGTAAAATAAAAAATCAATGCATAAGAATTGGGAGTTTGGCTTGCATATAAGATGGAAGGATTTTATGCTTCCTCCTTTTAAAATCGACTGTTCTCTGATGGAGCAGGAAGGGCAGAATCCTCGGATTAAAATTGGAAAGAGAAAGTTTCCAGAAACTAAATACTTCTGATGATAGGCCTGATATTTGGTGAGTGCCAACTATGTGCAATACTGGGCAGTATGTCACATAAAGTATTTCATCTGATCCCAAAGTAACCATAAAATTTTAAGTGGGGGCATCCTTGATGAGGAAACAGAGGCCCAGAGCAGCTAAACAGCCCAAGCGTGCCCGCTGAGCTAGGAAGAGGCAGAGGCTTTGTTCTTTCTGTTGTGGCATATTTTCTCCTGCAACTAAATTGGTGAGCAGGGTTGGAAAAATGTGAATTGGGTGGGATTATTGCTGTCCTAGGACCAGAGTAGCTTTGGAGATCATGCCAGTAGGAAACTCTGTCCCGTACTCTTTGTTCTCGAGTTTCCAGTCCCCATACTTTCCTTGTGCATGGCCCCCTCAACTCTCATCCTGTTCTCTGTCCCAGAATCTCTGTCACTGTCTCTCACTGACTCTCTCCAGTTCAGCTTTGACATAGGCAATGATTGATAACTTAGAGGTGGCAGGGTCTCTAAATCAGGGATCTGTCAAATGGCATAAACAATGTGTGGCAGATCCAAGAAGGTGATGCAGGCTCATGGAGAATGTCAAGTTTGAATTTCAAGCCTACTTTTTCACAAAAGTGCTGTTATATGGCTAGAAATTATTATTATTATTATTTGAGATGGAAATCTCACTTCGTCACCTAGGCTGGAGTGCAGTGGCATGATCTTGGTTCACTGCAGTCTCTGCCTCCCAGGTTTCAGCGATTCTCCTGCCTCAACCTCCTGGGTAGCTGGGATTACAGGCATGCACCACCACACTCAGTGAAGTTTTGAATTTTTAGTAGAGATGGGGTTTCACCATATTGGCCAGGCTGGTCTCGAACTCCTGACCTCAGGTGATATGCTCACCTCAGCCTCCCAAAGTGCTAGGATTACAGGCATGAGCCACCATGCCTGGCCTAGAAATTAACTTTTAAATGATGATCTTTAAAGGCTTATATTTCTTCTCTCTATGGGAGATTGTGTCCTGGGTTAAAAACTAGAGAGACTTAATAAATAGGGTTTCCAAATAATGTGTCATCTAAACGGAGCTCTTTTGAGGGTTAAAGCGATGCTATTATTAATACCCCAGGACTATCCCAAACAAACAGGGATGTATAGTTACCTACATAAGGGAGTCTTAGAAGATCTTTGAAAGCTGGGGATTACTCACACATGTTTTGTAATTTGACTGCAAGTTGTTTTAGATGGTGTCTCAATCATTTTAAAGAAAGTGCATACATGTCTCCAGGGCAAACCTTGACACAGGGAAAGAAGAGTAACTTCTTGGCTTGCTCGTTATTAATAGCCCCGTGCTCTCAAATTGCCAGTAAGTTTCTCTTGTTTGGTTCACACATTTGGATTCAGTCTTTCCTGCTGAACATTTGCAGACTATCCAAACATAAGCATCTTTAATGAAGCAGTAAGATACTGAGGCGAAACAATGTCCAAGGTGTGAATTATTGCACCATCCCAAACTCAGGCTGAAGTGTGACTTTTTGTGATTGCAGAATGGCTGTTTGCCAAGTTGTATAACAAAAACTCTGGTAACTATAGCCCTAAATAATTCATATTATCTTTAAACTATCTATTTTTAAGTTAGCAGAAACTGTAAAATAAACCCCAAATAGTAAAACCTCTTCTTCGAATTCTTAAATTTATTAATATTTAAATAGCTAATGTTGATGCTAGATACTCTCAAAGATGTTTGTTTCTTAGTGGTTTTTTTTGTGAAATTATTATTAGTGAATAACGGGTGTGGGGTAGGTAACTGAAAATATCTTTAGTGAAAGCTGATCAACCTAAATACGTCAGGAAAAATTCTATACACTCTAAAATGGCACAGTCATTCTGAATTTCTGTAGAAAATTTGGGATTATATTTTCCTGTGGAACTATGGTTCCTATGATGGGGTTATATTTGCACTCACACGTTCGGAATACCTAAGGCATATGTAGGCCAAGCCCTAGTTAAAACCATCAATCAGGCAAAACTCAGCAAAGCTTGATAGCTATTTATTTGTATTCAGCAGCAGTCTAGACACTGGATGCTCCTTGCTGCAGATTTTTCTAGTATCTTTTCCCTCTTCTCCTCCTTCTCCTATTTCCTTCCCGTGACAGTCACATCTCTATTCAACCTAAAGGCTGTTCATAAGTGATAATAGGTCACAGTATCTCCTATCCAACCTCTTCCACCCTTGTTTGCAGGATATCTTTTAGAAAAGTGACCTAGAAGAGTAAGTAGGTATCTCAGGCACTGTGGCAGAGTAAATTGTGGGGACAGAAATTTTGGGAGCAGAGCTGTCTTACTCAGCAACTCTAAGATCTCCTTTGTAAATGCCTAGTCCACCTACCCATCCTGCATTATGCAACTGACCAGAGTCATTCTAGTTCACTTGGAAATAGGAACATATCTTTTAAGGATAAGAAACAGTCCTATGAAAAGATGTTCTGAAATGTGGGGCTTTTGAGAGAGGACATCATAATTGCTAGCTTCACTCCATAAATCACTGTATTTCCCTGAAGGTAGTGATAATCAATGTGCTTTGACGCTCAGTTTCAGCTGGAAGAATCAAGGAAGAAATATTTCATGTGGATTCACCTCATCCAGGACCCACGCTGTGATGGGAGTTAGTGAATTCTGAATAATGGTTGACGCATCTGCTGGAAACATTCAGCATTGTGAATACTGTCTTTCTGTCACATAGCTTATTCAGTACTGCTTTCTTTGTTGGTGCCAACTGCACTTTCAGAAAGAAAAAAAAATACCTTCAAACCCACCAGGAATACTTTCCATATGAAGATTTCTTACTGTGTTTCTTGGATGCTGGCTTTCCCAAGTCATCCAATCTTAGTGTAATTTCTAAGGTTTCTTTTTACACCCTGGGAAAGGTTGGTTTCGCAGAAGCTAAAATAGATCTTAGAAATCAAGAAGCTCAGTAGCATTTCATTTTATTAATTGGAACTCTAGGGTTCCTCTATGGTGTTTTGGAAACTATGGGAGGAGTTGAGTGAATGAGGGGAAGGTGGGGCACCTTGCTTCAGCTCCAGCACCTTCACCTGTATCTGTTTTAGACATTAGGCTGTGTAAAATTTCAATTGACCATGTCAACCAAAATTTGAAAATTCTGATCCTGAAGTGATAAACCCCAAGTGTTCCAGCTAGTTAATGGCAAGGTCTAGGTCTCCTGATTCTGTAGACTATCTGTTTCGTTATATTGGTGCACCTTACAAAAAGATAATTCAAGGTCATATGTTGCCAACCAGTAGATAAATGGGCAGAGTCATGAAGAGACCACTCATAAAGGGGAAATAATCCTCTGGAGAAAACTGAACTCAGGAATATGAATTAAAGCAAGGGTAATTTTGTTTTTGCTCATCATATTGACGAGATAACACTCAGTGGGAAAGTAGCACACCTTGAGACTAGGGTTCCCATACATTGGTAATGATGGTATAAATTTGAAGGGATATCCATACTGTCAGAGGTTAAATATATTGATGTTGCTCCAACACATAGCCCAATAGCCCCATTTCTACAAATTGATCTTGAAAAAACCATTTGAAGTATGGTAAAAGAGGCCGGGCGCAGTGGCTTATGCCTGTAATCCCAATACTTTGGGAGGCTGAGGCAGGTGGATCACCTGAGGTCAGGAGTTTGAGACCCGCCTGGCCAATGTGTCTCTACTAAAAATGCAAAAATTAGCTGGACATGGTGGCAGGTTCCTGTAATCCCACCTACTCAGGAGGTTGAGTCAGGAAAATCGCTTGATGAACCTGGGAGGCAGAGGTTGCAGTGAGCTGATGTGGCGCCATTGCACTCCAGCCTAGATGACAAGAACAAAACTTCGTCTTAAAAAAAAAGAAAAAGAAAAAGAAATATGGCAAAAGAAATGTGCATAGAGATGTTCTTTGCAGTGTTTTTTCTTAAAACAGTGAAAAATATCCCTCCTACCCTAAAAGTGCAATAGTAAAGAAATAGTTCAGTAAACTTAATGCTGTATGGTAAAGTGCTAAAATTAAGTCAACAAATAGTTTTCAAGAAGTGTTAAAATAATTTTAACATACAATTAAATGAACAGAACTTCATGCAAAATTGCCTATAAAATATAATCCGAACTTTTCCAAACACATATAGATGGAGAGGACAGACTCAAGAAAGAGCCTAAAATGTTATGATTATCCCTGGGTAGTTGTATTAAAAATTGTGGTTAATTCTTCTTTGACTTTAAAAATATTTTCCCATTTTTTTTTTTTACATGTGTGTTACTTTTGTAGGAGAGGGAGAAATGATTTTTTTTTTTTTCCTGACAAGTCCACTGAAAGTGCCACCGGATCTTGGTTCTGGGTTATTTTCCAATAGAATCCAGGATTGAGGAGGTGGCCGGAGCCTGCCTTTCACTGAACGGTTTTGGTTCTGTGAACAGAAGAGATTTTTCTTGTGTCATTTGGCGCACTCACAGGTCTCTGTGTGCAGGATTGGAGCTCAGTTAGGGCTCAACAACATAAAGACACTTTCATTAGCTCAGAAAAAGGAGAAGCCCTGGATTTCAATTCTGGCTACATCATCCCCTGTCTATGGATCTTTGACCAAACTGGGAAACCTTTAGCCTCAGTTTTTTATCTGTCAAATGAGGATGATGATACTTCCTTTATGGGGTTACTGAACCAAAAAAAGACAGGTAATATGCCTAACAGTGCATGAGTTGATGTAAAAGAAATATTCAATCCCTGTTCGTTACATTGCTTCACTTCCCCTGGGCCTTCTCCCAGCATTATGGTAGTTATATATGGGGGAAAGCACTTGGACTTTGAAAATTTATTTCTTATCCAGTGCAGTGGGGACTTGGATAGAATCAGAAGTACAGTCCCAGATGGATAGATCATTCCAGCCTTGCCAAGAGAATAACAAATGGCAATTTCTGATTTTCAGGGGCTGTGGGCCGTCATGGTTAAGAACCTTGTGTGTGTTTATGTGTGTGTCTCAGAGGATATATAAAAGTTATAGTTATTTGTCTTCAGTAGCTAGAGGTCCAGCTTTTTATTATGTATTCATGACTAGAAGAAGGCCTAGTATGGGACAAGTTCCAGAACTGTGGAGAAGGAGACATTTCTTTTCAGACCTCTGTCTCTACTTCCATTCACCCAGTGCCCAGTTCCCTAAAGCTCTCAGTCTCCCTTCTTTGTCCTTTCAGAAAACTGCTGTCACATCCTTCATTCTGACAAAATAACATTGCCAACAGATTTTGATGCTACTTTTCTTCAGTGCCTTTGCTTTTAATAAAGAGGCTGGGAGTCGAGAGTATGAGGTTCTAATGGAGGAATTCTCAGGTCCAGTTAGCAAGGGAGAATTTTGGATGTAGAGAGACCATCCAGAAAGTCCTGAAAAGAACTACTGAGGAAACTTCCTGCTTGAACTCTCTGCTCTTTAAAGAAGGAAGGAGTGTTGAGCTCAGAGAACCACATGCTTGAAAAGGGCCTGGCCCTGTCAATTAAGTGCACTCTGATGCCTTCCCTTTACACACTTGACCTATTTCTGAGCCATGTCACTACTTCCAGCGTCTTTACTCCTATTTGGTGTGAAGATGGTCAGATCTAGATTCTTGCAGGCCTCTTGTTGGAAGAAACTAAAATTAAAGCAGGTCAGATGACAATATATAAATAAAATGCAAATGAATCATTAAATAATTAAAAGTGGAATCAATGTGTACTGCCTCCTGGAATATAGCCCGAGAACCTGAATGTGAGATTGGCACACATCTCCAAGATGAGGCAACTGCAGCACAGGATTTAAAAACCAGTATTTCCAAAGGGACAATTAATTAAAAAGGGAGGTTAATTCACAGTTTACAGACTTAGCATCTGCTTGTTTAGCATATGCAATAAAAGGCGAAGTAGTGGTAGATTTGTAAAAATGTCAGTTAGATAATTGATTTATATATATATATATATATATATATATGAATCATTTTTTACATAATCCAAATCCTCTTTTTCTTTTGATGATCCTAAGATATCATTTTAGAACAGAATGTGGTGTTTGTACCCTATGTATTTTATGATTTAGTTCAAAGAGTTTATATTTTTTTTGGTATACCACACTTGTTACTGGATTTCTGGAAGTTTTTTTAAAAAATCAGTGATTTGGAAAATATCTATTTGTATATTTTCCTTGGCATGTCCAAGCAATATTTTTTAGCTGATGTTCACAGGTTATGTTTTAAGTAGGTATAATACATGAGACCTATTTACTTTGCTGATAACAAGGACTTAAATGCAGCTTATTGTAATATGAAGAAATTCATGTTGTTGCTTTATCTTTTGCATACTTACAGTTACCTGTATTCTTTGGGGAAAAACTATTATATTAATTGATTTTTCTCCTAGAGTGATGTCTCTGCTGTAAAAGGTTTTTATGGTCTGACCTACTTAACTAGACTTTCCTAAAGAGGTCTAAATATACTGAAACATAAGAGTAAAAACTGAGATAGAAATGTGGAAATTATGTTTTTTTTTTTAACGAAACTTATTTATAGGAGTGTTTAGGTTATTTTTGTATATAGAAATTGTGTGTGTGTGTGTGTGTGTGTGTGTGTGTGTTTTCACTGGGTACTCAGACAAGGATTCATGTCTTCTTTAGCTAAAGGCCCAAGAACATAAATCATTTGAAGAAAAGATCTTCCAGTATTTTCCAGTGTTAAATATTGGATATAGAACTTTTCAATGACATGTATTGCTTCAGAAAAATCTTACCCCTCAGGGATCACATCTTGTTTTAAAAATATGTAATTCCTTAGCTGGGTATGGTGGCACATGCCTTTAGTTCCAGCTCCCTCCGGAGGTGCGAGATCATTTGGCCCCAGGAGGTTGAGGTTGAGGCTGCAGTTAGCCGTGGTTGTGCCACTACACTCTGGCCTAGGTGACAGAGTGAGACTTTGTCTCAACAAACAAATTTTCATACACACACACACACACACACACACACACACAGAATAATACACTTGCCTGTAAGTAGAATGTGAACTTCTGAAATACTTGGTTGAAATTTACTTATGCCCCACCTTGTTCCAAGAATTTGAAGCTATTTACAAAATGATAAGAAGACATACATGGCAAGGTTAATAAATAGGAAGAGTTAGGGACAAATTAAGGGATGAGAATAAGGGTGAAACAAATAGGAGAAAACACATTGCCACCTGAAGTTTGAGCATAATTCCTGAGATTGAGGGCATTAAAGTCTTAATGTAATATAAACTTTTACTGGAATGTAGCCACTTAAAAGCTCCGCTTGTTTTTCCCACTTGTATTCCTGTTTTGGCTAATTTCTTTAGTGATATTGGTTTGACACCACCACCTCTCACCCTTTGCCAGATTTAAAGATAAGGTAAAAATAAGCAATGAGTTATTGATATATAGAAAGATTTAGACGGAGGTTACAAAGGGATAGTCCATGTGTGGAATGTGGCCCACAGCTATGTTTTGTTAAGTCCATATAGTGTTAAAAAAAATAAATACAGAGACAACATTTAGAAAGGAGAGCATTTTACAAAAAAAAAATCAGAATTTGGCTTTTCTCAGAAAATCGAAAGAGCAACCAACCATCTGGCCTGCTTCCTTACATGACAGCTTGATCTTTAGATGGAGCCTGTACTGTTTCCATCTGCCTGGCCTTGGAGAGCATTTTTGAGTATGGCCCCTGATTAAGACAGCCCTTGCTTGCAAAGAGCTTGCAATCTTTCTAACAGTGATCAATACTGCATAGCATGAGTTTATTTCCTAATGATTTTATGATTTTTGCCTTTTTATAGACTTTCCTCACCCTAATCTGTGGAGAGGACATGCAAAGCCCTTTTATACCATGATTCATTTCAAATGACACATCCTCATTTCATATTAATTCACTCACTTATTCATTTATAATTAATTCCAAAAATATTTATATCATATTTGCTATAAAACCCAGGTCCAGATAACTGTCTATAGTTGATATTTTTGAAAGTGCCAAATACCCTGTATAAAAGGGAACTTTAAAAATACTGTATGTTCAGATTTGGAATAATCTCAGATGTTGAGAATCAACTCTACATTCCCACTTAATGTACCATACAAAACAAAGAGAAACTGCTTGCATGTGTCTTACTCAGTATGGGGACCTAGTGACCTCAGTGGAGTGGACCATCCTATACCTGTTTCGGTGCCCTGCTTGCCCTTGGAAATGGAGTTGTAGGTAAGGGGCTACATGTACTGAAGACTGGAGCTGAGCCACTACCCTGGAAAAGAAAGCTCACTGATAGTAAGAAAGACAGATGCAAATACAAGACTTTCCAAGTAAATAAGAAAATACATATTCATGTGGATTTATTCCAAGCCTGAATGTGATTCATTTTGGGGGCACATATTTTTTTCTCAGATCTTAGCATTTGGAGGCAGAGCTAAACTTCATTTCTCATATACCCTTAAATATAAGAACATGATATAAAAGAGGCATTTTACAAAAAAAGAAATATTTAGCAGATATGTTAATTGTTGGAATTAAAAAAAAATCTACCACAAAAAAACCCTTTTGGTTATTGTCACCTCAAGTAAAATAAAATAAAATGAAAAGATATTCTGCCACTTTTCGACCTTTGGTTGTTGGTTTCCTTTTAAATGACTTGTTAAATGTATTCCTTAGCAGCCAGCCCTCTTCAGTCGTTTAATCATCAGCCAATTTGACATTTGAGTATTTGTTCTGCGTATGGTACTGTAGTTCCAAATTACACTCATTATAAATCTGCAATGTCTAACCATTGTAGACCAAGTTCTAAGCTTAATCTATATCAAAAGAAAAACAGTTCAAGCCATCTTAGATTCCTTCTATGTGATTGCTTTTGTCATAAAATTTTATATCATGTGATGACTTATCAATCCGCTAAAGGTCACACTAAATGATGTAAGCAGTTCTCCCCTCAGATACCTAAAGATAAATTCTTTAACAAAATCAACCAGCAAGAATCTTTCCTTATTCCAAATTTTGAAAATCTGCATCTGATTTTCAAATTAAGTGAATGAGGTTTATTCCATCTGTGTTTCTTTCTTTCTTTTGACACTAAAAATGGAAGCCCGAAGACAGAGTTTAACATTTTTTTCAAGTTGGAGAACAGAATGTGATAGGTTAAATTTCAATCTAATCTCTCTCTAAGCAGTATCTATGGAATCTTTCTTATTACTAGGCTTGGGTACAACACATTTCATTTTTGAAGGCTTAACTTCAGCTATTTCCTAGACTCTATGTTAGGGAATAAATAGAATCCTTTTATCTTTATGCTGTTATGGTTAATAGTGTACTTATATGTATGTGTATATTGCCATGACCATCCCTGCAAAACTGAATTGTAATAACCCTTCAATGATGGAAACTGATAGTATTTCAGGAGTGAATGTCTGGTATTCTAAATATGACTTACAGGTGATACTCACCAAAGTGCATTCACCATATATGTGGGTGGCGATAAATCTCATCTTTTGATAGAAGCTTGATTGTTCTCATATGATTTCCTCTGTGTGATCTGCATGTGCTGAGTACCATGACACAGTTCTAAATATATTCTTTCTTAATTAAATAATTGTTAATTGAAATGAAATGACAAAATTTTCTACCTCCTGTGTTTCCTGCCTGTCTCTAGGTATGATCCCCAGTTATGAGAATTCATGAGAATTTCATGAACACTTTTTACATAGTATTTACAAAGGAAGTCTTTTGAATGTTCCTGCCTATGTGGATTTAGGTAGTTTTTAATAAAACATATACCCTGAACATGTGGGAAAAGTCAGATGGTATATGGGTAGACTTTTGAAATCTTTGAAAAATAAAGAAAGGAGTTCCACTGTACATTTAGTCCTGATGGAGGCTTACTGTTTTAGGATCAGAAGAGTGTGTTTGTTGACTGCACACATGCTTGATCTTTGGCATGTTGTGCTGAGAATGTGCTTGGAGAACAAGATTGAACTATGCTCCCAGATGACTGTCTCAAAGACGTTCGGACACCGTACTTGGCATGTGGAGCTGGAGATTTCCCATAGAGCTAGGAGGGTATTCTGACACCATGTCCCATGTCTTGGTTGCTGATTCATGTGTGGTTTTGGAAAATTGACTGGAACAGTGCAGATCTGTTGACCAGCCCTGCTTCACTCATCCTAGCCATCCATACCCACTTGCTTGGTCATTCTGGCAAGAGACTTCTTCCAGCCTATTTCCATGCCTCTGTCCAAAAAAGTGGCCCTTTCATAAAGTTTTCTCTGATTTTATTGTTAATTCCTATCTTTACTGCCTTTAAGAGTCCATTTCAAACTCGTAATTTCAAGAAAATTTTCTTCAGATCACTTTAACTCATCCTGGACACTGATTTATTTTTTATCACTTAAGCCTTTGTGAAGGCAGGAAGCATGTCTTCCATTGTTGTTACTGTTTTCTCCATATGTTATAGGGCAATTACTATATCTGTGATTTACTGCTTATCACAGAATCAGAGACAGTTTGGGCTAGCCAGGTTTTAAACAATTCTTTGGCTTATCGTTTTGTCATTTTGCATGTGAGGATACTTGTGTCTAAGAGAAATTAAAGTGGCATTTGGTGAATATTTACTGATTGCTAATTATACTTCTATGCTTTATTATATTTTAAGCTTTATTTTGATATAATTTCAGAAAACAGAAAAAATTGCAAGAACAATACACCGAAGTCTCCTATATTTTTTACGCAGATTTCCCAAATGTTGACTTTTTCCACATTTGCTTCATCATCTCCTCCCTCTGTTTTTTCCTTAACCATTTAGAGTCAGTTACAGACTTGATGCCCTTTTACCCCTAAATACGTTAATGTGCAGTTTCTATAAACATGCACATTCTCTTACCCAAGTTATTCACTTAACTACAGTAAAATTGTCAAAATCAGGAAGCTACTACTGATACATACTATTACCTAATATACAGACCTTAGTGATTTCACCAATTTTCCCGGTGTCCTTTGTAGGAAAAGAAGATACTAGATCATAAGCACAGTGTCTAAAGCCACACAGCACATTAAGTGGTAGCTGTGAGACTGGCACCCAGATCTTCCAATTCATTCTCCTGTGTTCTTTCTGCCTCACTAAATTAAAATGACATCTGTAGACCTCACCTCTGACAACACCATGGAGTTATGTGAAAGCCTTGGTAAACTTAGGGTGTTCAAACTGATGAATAACTTCCAGAATCTGAGGCTAGTAACAATGATAGTTTTTTAAAAGGTCAGTGATTACAAAGTAGAAATCTTGATGACTTTTCTCATGCAGTAGAGGTCTCATTTATGAGATGAAAATTCAGAGAAGTACCACTTGATAGTTGGACAGCTGCAGAAAACTTGACCAACAACTAACTAGGGTTATAGACTCCTAAAATGTAGAGATAGGACAATCAGTTTTCCCATCTTTCTCATTAAAGATGATGGTGATGATCTGTGACCCATGGGAAAAAATATCAAAATGCTACCTGAGACTTAGTTTGAAAAGCTCATCGCTTATAAATTAAATTACATACTTTTTCTATGTTGCTGCCATGATTTGCATAACCAAATTTTCTTGTTATCTAACAGTTACAGAATCTAGGTTAAACAGATTGATGTTTCAACAGTTAGGCCGAATGAGGGACCAAGGCTTCTGTCTATCTTTATGGAGTCCCTTGTTTAATTCACCATAGGCATCCCAACGTGGCCTCTAGCATTAAGGAGAACATACTACAGCAGAATGTTCAGCTGGAAATGTATTTGGCATTGTTCAAAGGTTCGGAGGACAATTACAACACTCATAAAACCAGAAAATCATACATAAATCTTTTTTAAAGTAAAAATGTTGGCTTATTTCTCAGAATGTTTTTATTACTTAATAATATGAGTATCAGAGCCTTTGTTCAGCACATAATGTTCAGGATAATTTAGTAGACATGAACTAAAGAGCCTTTAAACAACTTGCTTTTATCACAATTCAATTTCATTCTTCTATTCAAGCATAGTGACGTTCATTTAGTGACTTTGTTGTGGGAACATTTCTTTGCATATAATATACAGAACCATTCAGATGTAGTCTGTTTTGGATCATTATCCATTTCATTGGGCTTTCTTGGATGGAACAAATAGAGTCCGGTTTTCAGTCTGAAGTCAAAATTATCTGAAAGACATGACTTGTCTTATGTGTATAATTAGGAAAAAAACTTTTTATTTTTAAATATACTTTAGACAGTGATTTACAACAGAGAGTGAATCTTTGGCAAGTGTGTGTGTGTTTGTGTGTGTGTGAGAGAGAAAGAAGAGAGAGAAGATGGGAAAGGCAACAACTGGTCTGATTTACTTGCTGAATTTTCAGTTGAGAGCCTTTGGTGTGAAGGAGGTGAAGAAAAGATTGCATTTAACTAAGCCAGGTATGTTATCTCCACTTGGTAGGAACAGACTCCAACTAAAGCCCTAGGCCACGGTGCTCCTCCTGTGGTTCCTTGCCTCCTTGCTTCTGGCCCTTAGAATGTGTCCTGGTTAGGGCCTTTGGAGATTCCGATCAGGCTTGGCCAGTGTAGAGGAGTAACCAGACCGAAAGTGGCACCTTGAAACAAACACTTTGAAAGAGGAAACACGAAGAGGATCCGACAGCCATAGGTGCCATGTAAACCAGTCAGTCCATCTGTTAGAAAGTAAGTATTATTGTTGGATTTGCAGAAAAGTATATGAAAGGCAGCCTGTGCAGTGAAAGGAACGTGAATGAGCTGTGGTATCAGGTAATCCCAAATTCAAATCTTGATGCTGCCACTTGTGCTAGCAACATGTACACCTTGAATAAGTTTTTTAATCTCTCTGATCCTCACCTTATGCACCAGGAAAATCTTACATTCATTCAGCAAGCATATATTGGGCACCTACTGTGTACCAGCACTCTGCCAGGCATGGAGAATGTATTGATGAGTGAGACACTACCCTCTCTTCAAGTGGCTCAGAGGTTGCTAGACTCACAGAGTGTCAAGGCTTATGTGAGGAAAGATGTGAAATTACTAGGAAGAATATCTGGTGCATAGTAATGGCTTAATATATTTATTTTACTTTCCTGTTTGTCCTCTGAGCCTTTCATGAACATGGGGAAATAAAAAAAAATTTCCCAAGAATTTAGCAATTTCAGTCAATTATGTCCCACATGGTCTCTTAGCAGGAATTGTCATAATTTGGAATTTAACCAATTAGATACATACTTCTATGGAATCTGTACTGGACTGAGTCAGCCAAACAGGAGCTGCTGTTCCAGCTTTGCTCTTGGGCACTTTTCTTAACCTCTTTGGACGTCATTTCTGTCAATGGTACAATGAGGGTTTGAGATTAATTAGGCATGATCTTTATCCTTTCGGATCCAAATGAATTGATTTTACTTCTGATTCTCCACTTGCAGCAGTGTTTTGTTCATTTGTCTGTCTTTCTGATATCCGTCTTCTCCTGGCTCTCACAATCAAAGCTTTGTTGGAGTTGTTTGCGAACAGGAACACACATGGCTTTTGTTTTCAACCTTGATTTAGCTACTTTTATCCCCTTCCTTCCTCTCATCTCTGGTTTTGGGGCAAATGGAGGGGAAAGAGGAGGAAGACTTGGCTATCTCTGTATGTTATAGTCTGCCCTCTTAATTACCCTTAGGTGATTCTTGGGTTCTCTCTTTCATGCTGGGAACACACGAGGCTGAAGACCCTCTGTTCCCTCATGTCTTCATCAGAGTAATTGCTTTCATTTGTAATAACAAAATCCTTAAGTGAAATTATAGAACAATAAAAATCAGAAATGGTGCGAACTGCAAGGGACTTCAATGGCCATTTGGAAAGCCATAAAACTGAAATCCTGGAAGGAGAAGGAGCCTTTCCAAAGTTGGGAGGTTGGTTAGCAGTCAGGCCAGTGCTTGAACTTCTATCGTTAGTGTAGTTCTCCTTCACTCTACCCTTTGCTTTAAGAACGGTTATTTTTGTGTTGTTTATTCTTCCCATGACCTCTTAAGTGACCAAATATCATATGCTCCTTTTTATAGTAAAGATTAGCTCGAGGCTCTCATCTGCCTTGTTCTGTGGTTTTTTCTTGTCCTTACGGGTTCTTGCCAGTGTCTCCTGGGCTGCAACTTTCCTTTCCACCCTTCAGTGTATCAAAGTGTATCCTGGGAAAGGATCTGAGGTCCTCCTAGTCATCCTCAACCTTATAGATCTCTTCCATTCCTAGTTGCCTCTTAATAAACATATTGATTATAGCTAACAGTTTTTGGATGCTTAATATGAGCCTGACACTGTGAGAAGTACTTTCCCTCAGAACAATTACATGATGTGTGATTGTTTTCTGCATTTATCAGAGGTGGTAATTGATGTGCAGAGAAGTTCCGTGCTTTGCCTGAGGTTCCAAGTCCAGTAAGCAGTGGCCCAGGCTTTGAAGGCACCTGGTCTCACTTCAGAACCTGTGCTGTTAAATATTGTGCTCTGTTTCCCTTCCAACCAGCTCCCTCATACTTCCCTGCCCCGAACCACAACAGACTTCCCTCCCTTGTTTGCAGGTTCCTTTTTTCCTGCCTCCCCAAACACTGGAGAATCCAGAGTTCTATCCTTGTCCCTGTTCTTATCCCCTGTATGCATGATGCCTGAGAAATCTCACCCACATTGAAGACTATCTTATTGATATTGCCAGAAACTTGTTCTAGCCCCATTTCCAGGCTCTCCTTTCCAACTCTGTATGTGTAGTTCTATCTGGATATCTGCATATGCACATCATACTCAACTTGTTCAAAACCATGTGGCATCTTAGGTGGCTGGAGTGATGCCCATCAGGCATCAGCCCGGATGAGGAATTTTGGAAGCTTTCCTGATTCTTCTGCAGTGAAACTGGGAGTATAGTTTTATGTCAGACTGTAGAGGTATGGATACCAGAAACTATTTTTCATAAGCATTTACCTGTAAACAAATAAATTAGAAAATCTTTTTCCCCCTATGGAAAAAAATGTAGGTTTTTTTTGTTTTGTTTTTTTTTGAGATGGAGTTTCACTCTTGTTGCCCAGGCTGGAGTCCAATGGCAGAGTCTCGGTTCACTGCAACCTCCACCTCCTGGGTTCAAGCGATTCTCTTGCTTCGGCCTCCCTGGGATTACAGGAACCCGCCACCATGCCCAGCTAATTTTTGTATTTTTAGTAGAGACAGGGTTTCACCATGTTGGCCAGGCTGGTCTTGAACTCCTGACCTCAGGTGATCCACCCATCTCAGCCTCCTAAAGTGCTGGGATTACAGGCATGAGCCACTGCACCCGGCCAAGAATATGGTTTTGAAAAGAATAGGATGATTTGTTTTTTGCACTTGGAGGTGTTCATATCATCTCTGCAGAGATGATGTTGGGAATGGTCTATTTGCTATGTGTGAGGGCCCCTCCGGCCTCTGTTCTCCTGCATCCCTGGACCCTCAAAGGCAGAGGTATGTTAGAGCATCTCACAGTGTGGATGAAACACAGCCTATGTGGGTTTCCACAAGTCCCAGTAACCCAGTGTACCCAACCAAATATGATACCTTAAAAAGGAAACCAAGAACACAATTCAGAATCAATCTCTCTTCACTCCCCTTCACTTCCCCTAGACTCCAGCTGCTCTGCTATCTTTGGTTTACACAGTGCTATTTTTGTCAAGATTAAGCATCTTTTTGTTTCTTTTAAGTCTGGTCTTTGCTTTGCTTGGGAGTGTTCATCTGGGTTTTACTGTCTTCCTCCCTGATCTATTCATTTTCGTTCTTCAATAAGCCTCTCACTGTATACAATATCGTTTGCTTTCCAATATTGTTTGTTCCATGCTTATGGGATGCTCTTTGCCATCTAATTTTAGATCATACATAATGCCCTCTAAGCAGCCTTTCCTTTGGAGGGATAAAAGCCATGGTTAAGATGTCACTTCCCATAAATCAGTTTTGGTGAAGATGAAGGCAGCTGTGGGGAGAAGCGAGGGGAGCAGGAACTCACGAAGTCTGACCCTTTCAAAGTCGAGTTAATCCTGCCTCTTATCCCCAGTCATCTCTGTGCTACTCTCCGGAGGGTGGATGGACCCTCTAACATGAAGAAATGCGCTTTTGCATTGTTCCTTTTTGTCACAACAACAAAAGCCCTGGAAAATTCCAATTAATTAGCAAGCCTTGGGCTAATGAAAGAATCAAACTGAAAGCGAAGTCCTCTAAGCTTTCAGAAAGGCGTAAGCATGGGAGGACAATGCTGATTTCAAATATTTGGGGCTGTTTGTATAATTTTCCCAGGGTTTGCCTTCCTGAGACAGAGCTAAGCCGAGAGAGACAAGAGCAAGGATTTGTCAGAGTCAGGATTTAATAACATTGTTGGCTTTTAAGGACACTAAATGACCTACTGTCATTTGAAGGAGGCAGTTAAATGTGGACTCATAGCATCTGGGAAATTAAAACTAGCATATAGACCTTTGCACATTTTGTGTTTAGAGGAAGACATGACGATTGGATGGGCATAAAGTAGATTATGAAATAAGGTTAAAGTTAATTATTATGAAGGACCAGGAAATCACCGTACCATTGTATCCTTGAATGAGGGCTTATAGCCAGTGTGGTTGCTAGAAATGCATGGTAATGAAAAGCACTGGCCTCACTCATTTACAGCCTTTTTATTATATGTTGTTATTATTAATAGTAATAATAGTATAATAAGCACAGCAAAACCACCACCAGCAACTAACATACTGAGCATTTACTGTACACTAAGCATTATTCTGAGCACATCTAATATTCTCAACAATCCTATGAGATACTAAATACTATGTGGCTGATGCTTTCACTACCTCCATTTAAAGTAGTTATACTGAATGGCTGGCCCACATATATAAGCAACAGGCCATGATGTGAATCTATGCAGTCTAATTTCAGTGTTCACCCTCCAAACTGCCATGCTGTCCTGTCTGTGAAATGTGGTCTTACTCCCTGGGTAGAAATACCATTTGAGAGGCTACATGTTGCCAGGCTGGACTAGGAGCCATGAAGTCTGGGGCCTTATTCTCAGTTTGATCACAAGTTCTTCCCATGATCTTGGACAGATCACTTGCTTATCATTTCTTGTTCATTTATAAAATGAAATTGTTATGTTAAATGATACCTGAGGTATCCTCCACCTCTAATATTCCATGGATTGTGAAAATGATGAATTTCAGACATAGGTAAATTAAATGGGCATGTTTGAAAAATGGTGTGTGTGTGATGTGTGTGCATGCATGTGTGTGTGTGTGCACTCATGCCCATGTGCACACATGCCCAGACATAAAATATGAGGCAGCAGCTATGGATCCAGGCAGATCTGTGTTCAAATCCTAGCTCTCCGGTATGACTTAAGGCTGATTGCTTTATCTCTTTGAATTTGAGTTTCTTTTCTTGTGGAGGTGATGTATTACACGTATAGAGTCCCTAGCATCATGCCCAGGCATTGTTGGTACTTCCCCTTTTTATCCTCATGTGGATGGTGAGAGGAGAAAGTACCCTACTTAGAGAGCTGGGTCTAGAGAAGAGATTAGTTCAGTTAAAAAGAACATTTTCTTGAGGTGACTGTGTAGGTATTTTTGCATGGATGGATGTGTTGGTCATTGATATCATACATGAGACTCTTCCATTCTGAAACCATCAAGCTTCTGGTGGATATTCTGAATAGACTTCTTCATGGAATTATATCACCTTCCTTTCATTGTTCTTGCTTGGGTAATTATTTTGTCTGCAAGTGTTCTTCAGATTCCTTGGACCAAGTGATAATTGAAAGGATGCTGGCTGAGAATCTCACTGGCTTGAAAAATATTCCCCTAAATTCATGCCCACCTGGAACCTCAGAATATGACTTTTGTTTTTTGCGGGGGAAATAGAGCCTTTGTAGATGTAATCAAGTTAAAAAATGAGATCATACTGGATTAGGGTGGGACCTAATCCGGTGATGATATCCTTATAAAAAGAAGGAAATTTGGACACAGAGACAAGAATGCAGGGTGAACACAGAAGATGCACAGGGAGAACACCACGTGATGACAGAGGAGGGGATGGGTGACACGTGTCTACAAAGTGAGGGATGCCCAGAGTTATTGGCAACCACCAGAAGCTAGGAAGAGGCAAGGAAGGATCTTCTCCTAGAGCCTTCAGAGAGAGCCTGTCCCTGCCACACCTTGATTCCAGACTTCTAGCCTCAGGCTGGGTGCAGTGGCTCACACCTGTAATCTCAGCACTTTGGGAGACCAAGGCGGGTGGATCACTTGAGGTCAGGAGTTCGAGACCAGCCTGGCCAACGTGGTGAAACCCTGTCTCTATTAAAAATACAAAAATTGGCCAGGTATGGCAGTATGCACCTATAATCCCAGCTACTTGGAAGGCTGAGGTAGGAGAATTACTTGAACCTGGGAGGTGGAGGCCGCAGTAAGCCAAGAATCGCGCCACTACTGCACTCCAGCCTGGACGGCAGAGTGAAATGCTGTCAAATAAGAAAAAAAAAAAAAAAAGACTTCTAGCCTCCAGAACTCAGAGAGAAGAAAATCCTGTTGTTTCAAGTCATTCAGTTTGTTGTACTTTTGTTACAACAAGTGAAGTGTCTGCTTCTAACCATAATAGTTGGGGCTGGACTAGTGGGAGAGAAAGTGGACACTGACTAAAGGGGAAAAGAAAAGAAAATCCAATGCATCCATGAAGAGGTGTTTTTGAAACCCTTTATTTGTCATGGGGCTTCTCTTCCCCATGTGTATGAACACTTTTTTATTCTTATTGTTCATGATCAGAACAAGTGTTGTCAGAATGCTAAAACAGAAGTTTTCAAATTGATGAAAATTTCAGGCTAATATTATTATTTTTAAAATTTTATTATTTATTTATTTATTTAGAGACAGGTCTTGCTTTGGTTCCCAGGTGAGAGTGCAGTAGCACAATCATGGCTTACTGCATCCTTGGTCTCTTGGGCTTAAGCAATCTTCCTGCCTCCCCCTCCTTAGTAGCTGGGACTGCCACTATGCCTGACTAATTTTTAAACAATTTTATTTTTCTTTTCTTTCTTTTTTTTTTTTTTTTTAAGAGATGGGGTCTTACTATATTACCCAGACTGATCTTGAACTTCTGGGTTCAAGCAATCCTTCCACCTTGGCCTTCTTTTTTTTTTTCTTTTGGAGACAGAGTTTAGCTCTTGTTACCCAGGCTGGAGTGCAATGGCACAATCTCGGTTCACCACACCTTGGCCTTCTTAAGTGCTGGGTATGAACCACCATGTCCAGCCAACATTACTTTTAAAAATTTGACTTTCATAAAATCAGTATCTTCTAGACTGCAGTGATTACTAATACAGATATGGAAGTGTTGCATGCACAATGAGTATTGAGACAGGTGCCACTGCCTGGTTTACCACCTGATTTAAATATTCTTTTGAAGACATCCACATGCTTCCAGAAGTTAGAAAAGAATACATCTGAAACCCTAACTTGGCTATAGAGTAGGTTGGAAAGTACAGAGTTTGTTAGAATTACATTATTATTTGTAATCTGGGATATATCTTGAAATCGTAATAAGAAAAGTAAGTCTTACTTACCTAAAATACAAGGACTTTGGAGAAAATAACATGATAAGACAAAACTTGTCAAACAAGCTTGGGTTAACATGGACTTAGTTTGTTCCAGAAAACCTCAGAGTGAAGACAGCTCGTGAATTCTGTCATCAGGCAGTAAGGCCTGTATCGCATGTCACTTTGCTTTGTTTTTAACATGTGGCTCAAGCTATGCCAGGCTTACTGCTGTGCGGGAGATGTACTCTCTGACAAAATAAGGCATTTTCCTGGCATCAGACCCTTTTGGAATTTTTACTGGTTTGCATAAACCCGGCGAGTTTCTATTTCCCACACATATCCAATGCAGTCACACTGGCATTGCAGATTTATGGTGGTCTTGAAGCCTGTCAGTGCCAACATGGTCAGTTCTTTATCACCAGGGGAGGTTATTCTGAAGAAATGAAACCAGGTATTTGTTCATCCATTGTTTAAAAATGGTCTCCCACCTACTATGCCTGTAGTGAGGAAGAAATAGTGGAGGCAAAATAGATAGACCAATTTTAGAAGGACTGAAAATATTTTGTGGAGTGGAAAGTATTTCTAGCAGGCTGTCTCCTTTTCCTCTTTCTCCTCATCCTTTATGATAATAAAGTTCACTGCAAAAGTTTGTTTGCATTATTTTGTGTTCAAAGAGTTGATAATGGTGATGGTGATCACAATGATGATATTAATACTAACATTCATTCTTGGTTGTCTGTTACGGGCTGAGTTGAAACACTGTATAAATGAACAAGTCCCAGGACATGAGTCTGAGCTCTTCTGAGCTACTTTTGGAAACCCTGTTGGCTTGCTGTCTTAACTCCTGGCTCTTCTCTCCTGAATGTATTTCATTGTTGGTCACAAGAGAGATCTGTGGAACTACGCGGGCCAACCTCTAAGCACAGATTTATTATTATTATTATTATTTTTGAGATGGAGTCTCGCTTCTTCATCCAGGCTGGAGTGCAATGGTGTGATCTTGGCTCACTGCAAACTCCCCTTCCAGGTTCAAGTGATTTTCCTGCCTCAGCCTCCCCAGTAGCTGGGATTACAGGCATGTGGCACCATGCCCAGCTGACTTTTGTATTTTTAATAGAGATGGAGTTTCACTATGTTGGCCAGGCTGGTCTTGAACCCCTGACCTCAAGTGATCTGCCCACCTCAGCCTCCCAAAGTGCTGGGATTACAGGCATGAGCCACCACACCTGGCCACAGCTTTATTATCTCTTATGGAAAAATAACTTTAAGAACCTTCTCTAGCATTGAGAGCCCATGGTCTATTAACTTTGCATAGAAAGGATAGTATGTGATCATCCATATTGAAAGAAGGAGCCAAGACAAGGCAGAGATTGTACAAAATGCTAGAAAACTCCCCAGTGTTTCACATATGACCCTGGAGATGGTTCATCTGGTTTATTCATTCAACCTGCATTTGTTAACCATGAGAGTCATATATGGAATGGGGACTGGTAATGCAAATTCAAGTACTACACAGGGCCTGTTCTCTAGGAGCTTATAGTCTGAAGTTGAGACTGGCGAGCCATCTGCAAATTTATCTGGTACCACACTCTCCCTTGCCGAGTACATTCCAGGTAGCCTGGCTTATTTTTCCTTTTCTCCAGCACACCAAGTTGGTTCAGCCTTCAGGTCTTTGTACTTGCCATTTTTTTCTGCCTAGGACTCTACCCCCATATTGTTGCATGGCTGGTTTCTTCTATTTGCATCCCAGCTGATGAGCCTCCTCTTCCACAGGCCTTTTCTGCCACTCACTTGAGAGTAGTCCCCCATCTTATCTATCTGTTTTATGTCTTTCATGGCACTTTTCCTTATTTGAAATTATCTTCTTCACTTACTTATTTATTGTGTATTCCCTCTCACCACAATGTGCACTTTATGAAAATGGGGGAATGTTACTTGTCTTATATACCATTGTATCCCTGGTAATATGTTTTTATTGAATGGATGAACAAATGAATGAATGCTATCATACATTATAATACATTCAGTAGTGAAAACCTTAACAAAGTGCTATAGGAAAATGAAGAAGAGTGACAACTTCTGTGTCTGAGCATGTTGGGGATATCTTTACAGAAAAGACATGTGAGCTGGACCTGGAAGACAGGAGACAGTATAGCAGAAGGCACTACTTCTGCTTAGGTAAATGAAGCTCTTCTTTTTTGATCTTGACACTTCCTGCCTGACCCACTTCATCCTGGTATTTGGTGAACAGCCCAGATAATTCCCTGACAGCGGGACAGTAACAGCCCAGTAACTATAACTCCTGCCCTCTTTGGACACATGTATCAGGGATGTGGCAAACATGTGTTTACTGAAAATGTCTCTTTCATGCTACAGAAAGTTGCTAAAAGCTTGTCTGTCCAATAAAGAGAAACTCAGAATTGATGTAATGGAGAAAAGGAGCTTATAAAACATAAGCAGGCATTCTCGACAGAATAAAAATAGAAGCTTAAAAGAAGCATCGTTTTGGAAAGGAAGAAGAAGATTTTTTCCCCTCTACTGTAAGAAAATATGTGTGGATGAGGCATGTGTGTTAAACTACAGAATAAAATTTGCATGTTACTTCAGGGTGCTGCAACCATGGCAATTCAGAGTTTTGTCGGTCCTGATAGGCGTGCTTGCAATATATACATCCATTAACAAGATTATCACTTGAAGAGACAATCATATTTTTACCGAAAAGGTTTTTTGAGGATAAAATTTATTGATATTTAATGAAGCATGAAGTTTCTAAATGAACCATGGAAGCAATAGCTAAACTAATTAACTGCACATAAAGGCTCCCAGAATGCATACGTGATGTGGGCTGTGTGCTTATCAATTGTGCCTGGTTACACTGACATCTTGGATAACATGCTCCTCATATATGCTTTCTGGAAGCACTAGTAAATCCTCCTGTAATGCATGCACTAAAGGAGGAAATAACCATTTAGATTTCCTGCAAATGTGGGATGAATATTTAAGTCAAGAACTGAGGGTTTATAGGTTAGAATTTAGCAGAGTTAGGACTAGTAATAACAACATGCTATTTCCACACACTTGATTTAAGTCTCTATGTATGTTGTTTCACTGAATGATAAATCATTCCCTGGTACTAAAAATATGCATCTTCCTTCCTCCTCTCTGCTCCCCACCCCAAAGAGAGACCAAGGATGCTAAATAACATGAGATGAACATTTCATTGTGCAACAGGGATTCATGTGGGCCTTTTTCAACTACATGCAAAATCATGCCCTATTGAGAGCTCTGAGAATTTTGAGAAATAGGCAAAATCAGGCCTGCTTTGGTGGTCACTGTAAGTCACACTAATTTGGGAGGCAGATGACTAACCATAATGAAACTATTAATGTTGACCTTTATCAGTGGCCATCTTCCTTTCAACTGGTGTCTCCTTATTCTTAGCCACACGTACCTACCTCTACCCCATTACCACAGAGCCTAGCTCTTAACAAATAGCTTATCATTTCTGCATATACCTTTCTGAAAATAATATTCATATACTAATGAAGGAGTTTGGCAAATTATTAGGACCTGTAGTAATTGTATATATTAATGGGAGAGACACAGGGATTGTGACAGATTTTACAGCAGTGCTTTTCAAATGTAAGTGTTGAAAATGCCAGTGGGTTGGCCCTGTCTGTCCCCACTCCATACCTACTGAATCAGAAGCCCTCAGGTTTATGGTGGTCTTGAAGCCTGTCAGTGCCAACGTGGTCAGTTCTTTATCACCGCTGGAGGTTATTCTGAAGAAATGAAACCAGGTATTTGTTCATCCATTATTTAAAAATTGTCTCCCACCACTATGCCTGTAGTGAGGAAGAAATAGTGGAGGCAAAATAGATAGACCAATTTTGGAAGGACTGAAAATATTTTGTGGAGTGGAAAGTATTTCTAGGTTTCTGATTCAGTAGGTATGGAGTGGGGGCAGAAACTTTGCATTTCTGACAAGCTCTAGGATGAGCTGATGCTGTTGGCCCAGGCACCACATTTTGAGAGTCACTGCAAGGTAAGCTAGGAAAGGAATTTTTTTCAGGGACACTCTTATCATATACCCTTTTGATCCTTAAGGGGTGTTTCTGTTCTTCAAGATATCCAGTGTCCTGTTCATCAGATAAAGGCATGAAACTTCACACTTAAGCATAATGATCCTTAAAAAGTCCACCCTTCACAAAGGATATGTACATTTTGATGGGGTGAAATCAAAGGAATGAAACCCTGAAGAAGGTATTTTAGATATCTACCAGTGAATGGAAGGGTTTTAGGAAACATAAAATTTAGGCCTGAACTATTGATGATTAAATGTGTTAACAGATACCAAATAATATACTGTTAATATGAATAATAGGGGATAAATGAATAGCAGTAGCAAATAGTGGGAAGATGCTTAGCTGATCCTATAATCTTCTTGAGCAGTGGTTCCCACAGCAGGGTGGGGTCCAGGGACCTGCAGCATCAGCGTCACCTGGGAACTTGTTAGAAATGCAAACTCTCAGGTCCCACCCTACACCCACTGAATCAGAAACTCTGGGTTGGTCCCAGCAATCTGTGCTTGTTCACCCCTCTGTGAAGTTCTGATGCACACTTAAGTTGGAAAACCATGTGCCTGGGGAGTTGCTCGACTTCTGGATCCTTCATTTGAAGAAGTAGAGATTGTACCTGACTCGGACCCTCTGAAATTTAGGTGGGCTTTTGGTTAAAAGATGACTACTGACTAATGTCCTAAATTATTGCTAAATATTTCATCATTTAAAAGGTCTATGAAGGCAGAAATGTTTTGAGTTCAGCAAAGAAAACAAATATGCTAAATACTGAAAGGGGTAAAAGTTTAGAGTCACGTCACACAACTGCCTAAGAATCTACGCCATGGGCGGGTCATGAGCTTGGGAAAGTGACTTGATTATGGATGAAATGGGCCATGTAATGGGTCAGTGGTTCCAGGTGTAATCACCGCTGATGTCATTGGTTGCACAATCATTCTTATTCTACTGCTTTTTAACTTGCTTTTAAAAAATCTTTTGGCAGTGATCCTGTAACGTAACCTTTTTAGTGTTTTACCCATTAACACTAGTATTTTATTATTTAAATAGCATTATTTTTTCAGTATAGAAAAGTCATACATGTTTACTGTAGAACATTTTTAAATACTGAAAAAAAGAATAAAATAAAGTTACCCACAAGTACTTTGTAGATGCAAATATCAATTGTTAATATTTTAGGAAGCAAATACATGTATATATTTTGTGCCTTTACTCTTAATAAAGTTTCGTGTTCTCTCTGTCCACATTGTGATACAAACTTTCCCCATGTTGTTCAGTATTCTTTGAAAATATAATTTTTAAGTACAGCAGAAATTTTTTGTATACAGAAAGTGTACTATAATTTGTTTAATTAAGTTTGCTTTCTTTTTTACTGAAATTATATTGTAACAAATATCTTTAAAAATGACAGTCTAATCCCAGCACTTTGGGAGGCTGAGGCAGGTGGATCACGAGGTCAAGAGATCGAGACCATCCTGGTCGACATGGTGAAACCCCGTCTCTACTAAAAATACAAAAAATTAGCTGGGCATGGTGGCACGTACCTGTAATCCCAGCTACTCAGGAGGCTGAGGCAGGAAGTATTGCCTGAACCCAGGAGGCGGAGGTTTCAGTGAGCCGAGATCACGCCATTGCACTCCAGCCTGGGTAACGAGAGCGAAACTCCGTCTCAAAAAAAAAAAAAAAAAGGACAGTCTAAAATATCTAAATATTTCCATAGGGTAGATTATTTGGTCAAAAGATTATTTAAAATACCTCTGACTGTGTTACCAAGTTGCTTCCCCAAAAGTTTATATAACATACTACCCTCTCAACTCAATCTATTGGCAGAATCTTGTGTCTACTTTATGTCTCATCTAATAGATTATTTTGTGAACTGTTTAGGCCCTTTGTTTTTCCCCCTACATGAATGTTTATCTTTATCATTGATTCGTAAGGACTCTTTATTTAAGTCTTTAACTCTTTGTGATATAGAATGCTAATATATTAGATATAGAACGCTACTGTATTTCTTGGTCTTTTGTTTGCTTTTTCATTTTGTTTGTGGTGCTTTTTGAGCTAAAATATTTTGTAGTTATATCAGTTTATTTTTGCCTTCTGCATCCTAAAATGAAGTAAAAAATTCAAATACATTTTCTTTTAGTTGCTTTATATTTTAATATTTAGCTCTTTATTTAATATTTAGCTTCTTTAATTCTCTGGAATTTCTTGTGGCATATGATAGCTGATTGTATTTTCCAATGATGACTGAAACCATAGCTCCCATTCTTCTGTGGTATGACACTGCCACTCTCATGTCAAGAGATGGAGTCTATTTTTCTACCCCCTTGAATTTGCAAGGGCCCCAAGACTATTTGGGCCAATGATATACAGCAGAAGTGATGCTGCATCTGTTGGAGGCATGTTTCTAACTGGCCTGAAATTCCCCTCTTTCTGCCTCTTGGAAGCTAGCCACCATGCTGCAAGAAGCTCAAGTCATGTGCAGGGGCCATGTGTTGGGGGTCCTATTGACAGCCCCAGTGTAGCTCCTAGCTGATAGTCAGCATCACCTGGCAACATGGGAGTGTGCCACTTAGATGTCCATCCAGCCCACCCTTCAGATGACTGCTGTCCTAGGTGACATCTAACTGCAGTGCATGAGAGACACCAAATGAGAAGCATCCTGATGAGCCCAGTCAACCCCTAGAACTAAGAGATAATACTAAATTATTGTTTCAAGGATGCTAAGTTATTGAGTGGTTTGCTATATAGTAGTAGGTAATCAGAACATCTCTACAAGTAGTAATGTGAATAAGCATTTAGCTTTGATTTTTCCTTCCAAACTATAATAAACTGTTGCCCTACTACCATTTATTAATCTCCTTTCCCCCACTCATTTGTAGTGCAACAATGTGCTTATTTTACTATATATTCGAGGTCATGATTTTATGATTCTGTTCTCTTTCTTTGTTCAGCTTAATTAGTCTTCCTTCTGTGTTCCACAATATGTATATATTTTTGAAACAGAATCTCTCTCTGTTGCCCAGGCTGGAGTGTAGTGGTGTGATCTCAGCTCATTGTGACCTCTGCCTCAGGGGCTCAACTGATTCTCCTTCCTCAGCTTCCCAAGTAGCTGGGATTACAGGTGTGCGCCATCATACCTGGCTAATTTTTGTATTTTTAGTAGAGACAGAGTTTCAACATGTAGACCAGGGTGGTCTCGAGCTCCTGATCTCAAATGATCTGCCTGCCTCAGCCTCCCAAAGTGCTGGAATTACAGGTGTGAGCCACCATGCACAACCCACAATTTTTATTTTCATATTTTTGACTATTAGTACTATTTTATTCTTCCAAGTTAGAATCCCATTGTCAAGGTAGCAAATGAGGAAAGGCCCATTAAGACTTTGCATTAATTCAGTGGTTTTCTATCTGCATGATATTGCCCCTTGGGAACATTTGGCAATGTCTAGACAGAGTTTAATTTTGGTTGTCACCACTAGGGCTGCTACTGGCATCTAGTGGGTAGGGGCTAGAGATGCTGCTCAGCATCCTACAATGCACAGAGCAATCCCTGCTCTTGCAACAAAAAACTATGGAGCACAAAATACCAATAATGCAGAGGCTAAGAGACACTGCATTCAACCTATAAGAAGGTTTGGAAGAATAAGCATACTGTTGTACATAGCTTTCTCAGCCAGAAACATTTACGTATCTATGTTTAATTTAGGTCTTCAGAAACAAGTGGTTTTCTTCATATTACATGCCATTCTTAAGAATTTTTAATTCAAAATTTTTTCCAACACAAATATAATTGAGTTATATTTTAAAACTCATAATTGATGGTATATAAGAAACCTATTGCTTTCTATTGTAAAATTTACATTGTGTCTTGTCACCTTACTGAATTTTCATTTATAATAATTTTTATCGGATTCTGTTGAATTTTATAAGTAGAAAGAATTTCTGAAATTTAACGTGGTGAAAAGGGGAGAGATTGAACACAGCATTTACTCAGAAAATGGGTTGGAAGGGTTTTGAGAGATTACTTATTTCCTTGCCTGCATTTTAGTGGTGATAAATCTGAGGCCCAGAGAAGTTAAATACTCTGCTTCATGTCACAGAATTTGTGTAGGATCCTAGAATGGAAAGTAGCACAAATAGCTTTTGAATGAAGGCAGTGAAAATCCTCATAATCTACATAAAAATGTAAACCTTGGTATTGTTTTAAAGCCTTTGACATGTTACGGAGTTGGGAAAGGCCTTAGGGATTTTCTCTTCTGTTCCTCTCCCCCTACATTCTCTGCAATATCCTGGCAACCCCACCATGTATTCTTCCAGGGACAAGAACTCTGCCTCATAAAGGTTCCCAGTCACTTCTCATTTCTAGAAAGTTCTTCCTTTGGTTCCTTCCTGAGGCTCACACATCCTTTATGGTTGAATGGTGTTAGAGGAAGCGGAGCTTTTATTAGCTGTTGAAGTGGCAACTAATAGAGATTTGAATGGCTGTAGAGAAAAATTGTGTTACTTGTTGGTTGTCTAGGTGAAATATGAGACTGGGAGGGTTTGAGGTTCTGGTTTCTTCACACAAGACCTGTGCGAACTGGATATCCCATACATATTTGTTGAATAACACTGAATTTTACATGATGCTTTTATGTCTCCTCTTTCTTTTTTATGAGAGCCCTGTGGTAAGAGTTCAGCCCAAGGAGGACTGAGGGTCTTAACCTCAAATGCCCCTCATTCTGTCACCTTTCAAAGGTTCTCTCCTGCTGTGGAAGGTATGAGCAAGTTTAACTAGAAACAGATGATTATTATGCTTCATTACCAGGCATGGTCTCTGTGCCACAGAACTCTATCCAAACTCATAGACATAATGAAGAACTCTTTCATTGTTTAGGACTCCTGAAGGTAGAATTTTTCTTTAGAACAAAGATGAAGAAAGTAAGGCCACAGTGCAAAGAAATCCCCTCAGTGCACAACTGTGAACTGGACAATTGTTCTGACGTTATCATTTTGCCAGGAAATAATAGCCTTAGAACCTCACCTACTGCTTGTAAACTTTCTTTGAGATGAGAATCTTTAAAAAAATTATGCTGTCAAGTTCCATATGCTTAAATTAGACTTTCCCCCTTTCTTAGCAAGGTGCTTGCTCTCCCTGAGCAGTCTGAATGTTGGTTCAGTGGCAAATTTACATTTGGTGGATGAATAAACAGGCACCAGTTCTAATAAAACCTGTGGTTTAGTTGTGCTTCTACTAAAACCTATGGTTTGAGGAGATAGAGGCAAACTCTAACTGAACCTCTTTTTAGAAATGTAAACAATCTCATTTCTTGTTTCTCTTGAGGAGTTATATATTTTGTCTAATCTGGGAGAATGCAGGCTTTTGTATCTTCTAGGCTCAAAGACAAATGGAAGAGAAAGTCTCTGGCATCATATTCAGATTCAACTTGTGGACTGAAACAGAGTTGATCTCTAGGCACAGTTGTTAAGTTGGCATCTCTGTGTCACTGCTCGTCCTGATCTCTTCCTCTGTGCTTATCCTTTTCTCCCTTCAGCTCTTCATCTCTTCATGGACGCTCCTGTCCCCAACCCAATACTCACTGTGTAGGAGTCGATCATCTGCCATCTTCACTCTATTTTGAAGGCAAAAGACATTTTTAACTGCCTCAGAGGTATTTGCATTATTAAGCACCATTTATAACTGACAGCCCCAAAAAAGTAGTAGGATACATTAGAAAGTGGATTTAGTTGGGTGCCCAAATACTTGGATTTTGTCCTGATGCTGCCATTAACTAGCCGTATGACCTGGTGAAAGTCACTTTACATCTCTGGAGTTGAATTTTACAATTTATAAAATAAGGATGTTGGACACATGATTTCTAATCTTCTGTCTTGGCATCTAAATCTATGAATTCAAAGCATTGTGGGGGCAGAAATACATCTTTTTCTTATGAGGGAAACCCTTGAAATTGTTTCATCATTTATTCTGGTTCAAAGATAGTCTTTTAAGATATGAAAGAGTAAATGTTTTCGGACATGGTTTGCAGATGGGAAGAGGAATTGATATTTATTGAGCATTTGGTTTGTGCCTTGGCCTCCTGGCCTGTGACTTTGTCCTGGCATAGATTCATCTTGCCTCCATTTAGTTGGCACCATTTACCTACACAGTTACTTTTTCCTCCTCCTCATGTTAATATTTTTATTGGTTAGTGAAAGTAGAGAACAGTCAGTGACTGGTTGGACTCTGCTTTTAGGTCAGTCTAGTTTTGCAAGATCAAAGCTTGAGCTACTGAGGCAGAATTTTAGAAAAGACCCCCTTTCAGCCTTATTATATTGTTTTTAAAGTAGATTGGTTTCTAGTAGAAAGGAGCCCTGTAAAAGCTTTGGGTCTGTATGGGAGGTTGCGTCTCTGGGGAAGTAGGGAAACTACCTTTTATTGTACCTGATACATTGTGAAATTGTCTGTGTGCTCATCTGTGTGTGTGTGTGTGCGCGCGCGCACCACATGTGCATTATGTTCTTATATCCCTAACATATATCCATTTGAACTGTGCGTACCCAAGACTCTTGTTGAATAAAAAGTAAATCTCTTTTTTTGTAAGATATATGCGAGTGCAGATATTTCATATCTTCTTTCTAAATATCACCATCATCATTATCATCATCACCATCTTTTTCTCTATGTCCCAGTAGCTTTTTTACCTTACCTTCTTTTACCAGACATCATTTTTTGCTGTGATTCTCTTGATCTGTTTCACCTGCCCTTACCATGCAGTTTTTAACTCCTGAATGAGTGGAAGAACAAATGAATTTAATGTTATGCATCAAAAATTCTTGAAAGTAAGAGAGGTTATATAATAGACACTTAACCACTACTTTTAAGGTTAAACTAGTGTCATCTATTTATACTTGCATGCTTGACACCATTTATGGTACCTACACAGAATAAATTAAGGTGTCATGATGACTATTCTTATATATGGAAACCAAGAGGTTGGAGGCTCTAGGTGAGTGTGAGTTCCAGCTTTGGGAGAAGAATGACAGTTGTCCTGTGTTCTCTCCATCTAGAAGTATTTGTCCAGTTGTATGGAAAGTGATAGTTAAGGGAATATGAATGAACTCATAGCCATCTGTGTGCCTTGTTTGAGCTGGGCTAGCTGGCATCTGAATACTCACTCTTAGCAAGTTAATATGCTCTTGGAATCTCAGTTTTCCTCCTCTGTGAAATGAGATGGTAATAATCAAGGTTGTTGTGGGAGCTAAATGTGTTAATCCAGGAATACAGCCAGGCATCCTCCTCTGGCACCAAGTAAGCCTTCCATTAAGTCTACTTTAGTTTTCACTTCATTGTTAATGTATAGATGAGTCACTATCATTATTATTGTTAATAGTAGTAGTAGCAGCTGTAATAATACAAGTTCTTGGTGAGAAGTATGATCAGCATGTCGATAGCTAGGTGAACTCTGCATCTCCTTTGTAGTATTTATGAATAGCTAAGAAAGGGGAGAGGAGAGAGAGGTTTGTTATAATCTTGTTTCCACGGAGGGCTTCACGGGAAAGGTGACGAGTCAAACAGTTTGGAAAGGACTGTGTTGATAGGGAGGAACTTTGTGTGCAGTGAAGTGTGGAGTCGGCCTGGGGAGGAGAGAGAATGGGTTAGGAATGGCCAGAAAAACAAAAACGTGGCAGCTCTGGCCACATTACCCCCACTTCATGCTTCTCAGCAATTTCTCTGTTTATTTATTTTTTTTTAATTTTTCCACCTATTTTAAATTATACAATCCCATCCTCCTTATAGCTCTTTCCCCACCTGCCAGTGAAAAGAGGTTCTTTACTAAAACTTGCTACAGGTGTGGCGTGGGCATTAGTTGTTCACAGCATTTAGTGAGTGTCTGCCCTCTGCAGGAAGCTCTGGCCTGATATTCTCGGGGTGATGGGTAGGGGTCCAGGCAGATAAGACACAGTTCCTGTTCTCATGGACCTGCCAGTTTAGGGGGAAAAGGGAGATATAGGTACATAATGAATTGATCCACAGCACAAAAGACAAAGAAATAACTATGTGGGAGTTTAGAGGAGGGATAGAGCACTGTAAACCTGGCATAGGAGGCAGGAATCTGGAAGGTTTATTTCAAGGAGGAGGCAGCATTTGAGCTGATCTTTGAGGATGGAACTATGGGGAGTATGGGGATGTGGGGTGTGGTTGACCAGGGATTTCAGGCTGCCTGGAGTGGAGTATGTCTGAAAGAACTGTAGTGGTGAATTCAAGCTGAAATCTAACCTCCTGTGAGTGCAGCAAGGCAACTGATGTAGCCAGATCTCATCTAGAATCAGCAATAATTAGTAAGAGTTTTCCTGAAGCTATTTTTGCTATAATAAGAGAAAAGGAGGAGGGATTAAGAGCTCAAGCATTCCCGGTGTTCAAGTTAAATGTTAACTCCTTTGTGTAGTTAACCAGTACCTTACTCTTTCCTATGCAGAAGAAAAAGAGGAAAGGGAGAGTGGTAACCACCTCACTTCAAAAAATCCTTGTTTGTTTATGTGGTTGCTTATTTTCAATGTGATACGTATGTAGCTATTATAGAGATGTGTGCAAAGTTAAACAACAGACAGTAAGCAGACTTACCTTTGTGAATTCCCTGGATGTCTTCTGCAGGGTTGCAGAGAGTTAGCTATTTTCAGACACATTCCTAGTTTAGCAATTAGAATATTATAGTTTTTTTTTTTCTTTTTGGTATAAACTCAGCAGGTGAAACTTTGCTTCCAGAAAGTTGGGTGGGTGAGCTCACCCACCGGCTCTGACCCAGGCAAGTTAATGACTTGCTCAAGTATTGTTCCTGCTGGCCAGTGCTGGCTGACTTCACCAGCAGTTCCACTTGAAGGGAGACATTGTTTCTTATCCTGCATTTGTCAGATTCTTTCCTCTCTGCACACCACACCAGCCTTTGCTGAATGTCCTAGCAGTCCCTGAATGTTCCTGCTGCCTGTATTTTATAAAACCACAGAGCAAGTAGCCCTGGAAATGTATGTAAAATACTCTGCACAGCTGTCTGAGGCCCCCAGCAAAGAGCAAGATGTAAGCACCTCTATACCCACACAGGTACACAAGCAGACACTGCATATGGAAGCCCCTCAGTGCGAGGACTTCTCACTTCTAACACTTTGAAATGTCAGTGGCCAAGCAGCCTGGGAACACAAATAATTTAAGCACGAGGTGCTTTTGCTGATGATTCTGATCATTTTTCAGGAAGAATAATGGTAATGTATGGAATGGAGGTGCTTGAAGGAAGGGGACTAGGAATTGTAGAGTTTGTATTTTCTGTAAGAAATTAAAATATAGTATGATGTTGAATTCTCAGAACTTCTTAGGATATTGCCTGCATAATGTTCAATTTGGGGAAGGAATGAATGGCCAGAGGAGATTAATTTCAGTGGGCTTAAAATTCTAAATGTCAGGTGCTAGGGCAAGGTGGCTAGAAAATTAGAGGAACATGGTAAAATGTCTTTAATTTGGTATAAGATCGAGTGCATTTAACTCTCAAGATGCTTTTGGACAATTACATTGAAAAAGAATAGCAAGATGGTTTTTAAAAGTCAAATGTAGTGCTCTTTAGAACGGTGCCAAATAAAATCCTCGTACCTCGGTTCTGGCTGTTTTAAATGCGTAGCTCTTGTAGCATCCTTCCTCTTTGCTGTGTTTATCTAAAGAACTATTTAATTTTTATTAGTAAGCTAATTCTTGCATTAAAGACCTAAGAAATTGCATATTTAGGTAGGAGAATAGGCACTTGAGATGAAGTTTATTCAGGGTTCTGTCCCTACTGCTGAAAAATCTAATTCGCCATTGAGTGGATCGTAACTGCAGTTGCTAATTTCAAAATCCATTCGCCAGATTCCAATGACTTTGATAAGACTTTTATTCTTTTCAATCTTATGTATTTGTGAACACATTCTTGGGAAGATTGCTGCTGGGTAGTGTTGCATGTCAGAGATGAGGACAGTTTAGTTATTAACCCTAAATAGAGGGTAAAGACTGGCAATAGGCAGCCTGTGGAATGAGGAAAGGGCCAGGTTGAAATATTTCCAAAAGGTATTTTTGTTGTTTACCCTTGTTAATTATTAATACTAATTATTGATGAAAAATAGTTTTGAGTTACATGCCACGCATTGTTTAGGAATAAATTATCAAATTTCTTATCTAGAACTACAGTAGATATTCAACTATTTCAAATAATCAATATTTTTTAATTTAGTAACGTGTCCTCCCTTCCTTCAGTATTAAAGACAAGAATCCATAACGTTCTGGTGCACAAGGAATATGTTTCATGAAAGTACACTTTCCTCCCAGCTTTGGGTAGCTTCTTGCACTAGATGAATATGTTAAGAACTGAATTTGACAAAATTTGGTCAATAATTAAAAAGTATCTTTAGCACAAAGTACCTATCTCATGTAAGACATGTAGATAACATATAGGTTTTGTAGGTTAAAATTGCCAAATTAGTTATGAATGTTGTGCTTTGTCTCACTTGTCCATGCCTTTGCAGATTTGTACTGTAAAAGTTGGCATTCATGCTTCTTAGGCATTATGGGCTTTTTGAATGTTATTAGATTCATTTCAGCCTCAATCTTAAGAACTGTGTGTTGGATATCCTATGGGCTTTGGTCATTTTTAGTTTTAGATCATGTTGTTCTAATCAATTGGCTGCACTACCTATCACAGCAGTTGTGTGCAAAGGTAGTAGCCTTGGCAACCTAAAGATACGTTTGGTTACAGAAAATAACACATACAATTGAACCACATTTGGGTGTAGTTTTTCATTTGCCAGGGTGTTCTCCAGAGGTAACCTGTATTGGTGTATTTTCCCAATAGTGTGAGGTTGTAGTATTGGCTTAAAAACCTTACCTAACAAGGAGTAAGCACGCTGATCCTGGATCAGTTCATTTTCTCTGTCATTTGAAAGACTTGCCCACTGACCTCATCCATAGCATGGTGTTTGGTCTATGAGCAGTTGATTCACCAGTTTTCAGAGCCCAAGTCTAAAATCACAGATTCTGTGGGGGATCTGGGAATGTCTGCTTTACCTTTATGAAGGTTATGGTCAGTTAAACTTTGCTTTCAATGGGCTCATTTCACGATGGGAAGAAAATTCTGCAGTTGTTAAAAACGAAAGGACGCTGCCTTCTCCAAGGGAGCTGACAGCTCTTGCTTTTTCCAGAGAGGATTACTGGTGAAGACAGTTATGAAGAACAAGTAACTCTTATAAATGAACAACATGTTCTTGCTTAAATATTTCCCAGAACAATTCTAAAGAAATATAATACAGGTAAGTTTTGTTATGTTCTCATCGTGAGTTATGTTTACGAGAAGCAAAAAATAGGGATTAGAATCACAGAGGAGGAGAAAAAGCCTTTTCCTAACAGTGGCTTATGATTTATATCTCATGAATTCTAAACATTTATAAAATTATCTGGTTTCTCGCCCCTACTCGTGGTTGATTTTGTTTCTCTTTTTCCATCTAGAGACCTTTGAATTATTTTTATTCATAAGTGAAAAATGTATTACAGCTTTATTTCCTTTTATTAATAGTTCCTTCTTGCCCTTAACCACATCTCTGACTTTTTGGCATGTAGAGTCCAATGAGCTCATGCTTAATCATGTATAAACAACCATCTAATTATATGGTTTTGAATTTTCATTTGACCGACTAAACAAAAATGACACAGAAACGAGAAACCTGACAACCTTCCTGCCTTCAGATACCTGGCCTTTTTCTCCTTCACTCTCTTTCCATGCATTTAGTAAAATGCATGTTATAACCTATCAAAAAATATCACTTTGCATTTGCCAAGTTTCTGAGGTAAAATTGTTCTTTTCAAGGCTACGTGTCAAAAAACAAGTTGGTTGAGCTGAAATATCCGCCTTCCTTTCAGATTTCTTTCGGACTCTATTCTTTCCTCCTTTGGAGCAAGGTGTTACTAGCATTCTTGTGCTGTGGTGTCAGATGACAGGACAGCATTTATGGAGCAAGGTTTCTCAATCTTTGTTCCCTTGCCTTCTCCCCTGAGGTCCAATAACATCTCTCCCACTTGCCCTCTTGTCCCGCCCTCCCTCAAACCATGCTGACACATTTTTGAAAGAAGATAGTGGGAAAATCTTTCCATACAAAGGTGCTCGCTATGTTTAAACAGGAAGGGAGAAGTCGTCTATTCTCTTTTCTTTCTCACTGGCTTGATTGATCCTAGAAATCTGAAGATGATGGAAAATCTCTTCCAAACATTTAGATGGTTTCACCAGCAGGCTTAATAGAAAAAGACAAAAGATACTACAGAAAGACAAATACTGGCTGATCTCACTTAGGTGTGGAATCTAAAATACTGGAACTCGTAGCACCGGAGGGTAGAATAGTAGTTGTCAGGGGTTGGGAGGTGGGGGAAATGGGAGATATTGGTCAAAGAGTACAAAGTTTCAGTGAATGCAAGATGAGTAAGTTCTGGAGATTGCTCATACACAATGTGGTGACCATAGTTGACGATACTGTATTGTTTACCTGAAATTTATTAAGAGAGTAGATCTTTTCTTTTCTTTTCCTTTCTTTTCTTTTCTTTTTTTTTAAAGATGGAGTCTCGCTCTGTTGCCCAGGGTGGAGTACAGGGGTGTAATCTCGGCTCACTATCACCTCCACATCCCGGGTTCAAGCAATTCTCCTGCCTCAGCCTCCCGAGTAGCTGAGATTACAGGCACTGTGCCTCGCTAATTTTTGTATTTTTAATAGAGACGGGCTTTTACCATGTTTACTGGCTGGTTTTGAACTCCTGACCTCAGTTGATCACTCACTTCAGCCTTCCAAAGTGCTGGGACTACAGGTGAGAGTCACTGTGCCCAGCCGAGAGAGTAGATCTTAACTTCTCACTACACACACACAGACACGCATGCATGTGCATGCGCTCACACACACACATGCACACACGTATGCACGCACTAAGGTAACCATGTAAGGTTATGGGTATGTTAACTATGGCTTGTGGCAATTGTTTCACAATGTATACGAATGTCAAATCATCATGTTATACACCTTATGTTTACACAGTTTCTGTTTGTCATTTACGCTCCAGTAAAGCTGAAAAAAGACACATATCTTTATTCCTTTTTTCTGGATATTTTGCAAGGTGAGTATGTCAGAGAGTAGGTTTGACTAACTAGTACTTAATAGCTATAAGAGAAGAAAGGGAAGTGGATACCTGTGAAATTTGACCAAAGTGATTTATTTCCTCACTAATCTTTCAGCCTTAAAACATAATATGATTTCTTAAAATTTCTCTGAAACATGCATATCCTTAAGTGTGAAAATTTCATACACTTAGATGGGTTAGGTTTGGAAGGAAATTGTATAGATTCCATTTTAAGACTTTAGAGTAAGTACGAGCTTGCTGAGATTAATATCTAACAGTCTTCCTTACTGGAAATATTTTGGAGATCACTTCATAATTTTCCCATCCATTGTAAGGTGCTAATATTACCCAGTGACTTTTCGGGATTTATTATAATATTTTATTTCAAACTGTGGATTTGTTTCAAGGTTTGTATTCCACTCATTGTACAAGAAGATCAAAGTGAGATTTCTGCCTGTAGTTTTGTTATTTTTGTTTTGCTGTGGAATATTTAGAACACAGGAGACAACATCCTGTCAGAGTTTATAATTTGATTCAACCTGGAACAGTTGAATGAGGAGGCACTCTAACCCCCAAGCTAAGACCTCTACTTAATTGACCCTTTAATAATTAGGAAAGGATTTTGTTTCTTTCCTTCTCATTAACATTGAAAGCCATATGATCTTATGTTGTTTATTATGTGTTATTTATTCCCTTCTAGATTTTATATATTATTCAGGGAATAAGCTATCAACTTGATTAGCATTTAACTTTTTATTCATATTTATTCTCAGCTTTAGCATTCAAATTCAGATAAATAACTACTACTTTTAAAATAGTATTTTAGGGAGAATATAAGCACAACTCTTAATTTAGATTTTTTTTCATACTGGCATCAATATGTATTATGGTTGCTTTTTCACTTTGATGGGAAAGAATTTGGGTTGAAAGTGAGCACCTACTCTGTTCTTCCTCATTTTTTGACCTAATTTCAGATATTAGTTGGGAGTTATTGCTGGTACAATGTCTGGATTTGCATCTACAAGGTGCAGAGATAAAAGTCATATTTACTTTGATACTAACTCATGTTCCAATCATGTTTACAGAAATACTTACATTACTCTAGTTCTCTTATAAGTTAAAAAATAGCATTAAATAAAAGAAACAGAAGGGAATTACATTATGTAGGACTCAGCCAGATTGCCTGTGTGTTGAGATTTGTGATGTTCAAATTTTATTTTTATATTTTGATATTTTAGTTAAAGTTATGTGATTTTATACAATGACAAGTTTTCTGGGCCAAAAGGTAGATATTTCAGCCTTCCTACCACTCCAATTTTAAGCAAATCTGTAGTGTGACTTATTATACCAATTCATGTATACAAGAAATGGTTCTTTAAATTATTTCCTTTAAATCACAACAAATCAGATGCCAAGATTTCATCTTACTTATTAGTGGGAAATTTAATCTCAGTCGTTACTAGCTAGAGTGGCCTGATATGCTACCAAGGTGGCATAATATCCCAGGGTCTTTATAGAGAGCAGAACATTCCAGGAGCTTTTCTTACCATCAGGTTACTGCTGACCTGCCCTTTGACCAAGCCCTACATGTCCTCTAGGAGTCTGCTGCTGTGTGCATTGCTTGGACACAGGAAGTTTTGCTGGAGCTGGGAGCCCAGGCCCAAATGTCTGGCCTTTGTTTGTTAGCCATGCAGCCATACCTTTTACCCCCACTGCCTTCCTTGGGAGCTGCCTTGTACTCAGGGACCATCAAACTATTGCTCTTCCCAGACTTTAGGCAATCCCACCTCTTTCTCTCTTCCTGTCTCCCTCTTAGAGGCACTCCCCTCTTTCAGAAGGCTTTGCCACCTTCAGAGCACCTGGAATAATCTCAGTGAATTTAGATTTCTACAAAAGGCTGTAAGAGAGGATGAATTCAGCTGGGGGCGGTGGCTCACACCTATAATCCTGGCACTTTGGGAGGCTGAGGCAGGTGGATCACCTGAGGTCAGGAGTTCAAGACCAGCCAGTCAAACATGATGAAACCACGTCTCTACTAAAAATACAAAAAAATTAGCTGGACATGGTGGCCTGTACCTACAATCCCAGCTACTCAGGAGTCTGAGGCAGGAGAATCACTTGAACCTGGGAGGTAGAGGTTGCAGTGAGGGAGATCATGCCACTGCACTCCAGCCTGGGAAACAAGAGCAAAACTCCATCTCAAAAAATAAAAAATAAAAAGAAGATAAGAAGATGAATTGAATCAGTGTCTACTCTTGGCTCTTTTATAATAAGCTCACTTTAGATGAAGGAGCACAAAATACAAATAATAGCTCACTGAATTTTCTTGCCATAAACATGAGCTGCTGAATGGGCTTTGGAGCTCAGAGTTAAGAATCTACAGTCCAGAGGAGAAAAGGGAATCTAGCCCATAAGACAGCTGAGCAGCTCTAGAGGACTTCTGGGAGGAAGCTGGGTACTTTCCATTTCTTGGAAGTTTTGGTGACTTAAATTTAATGCAAAATAATGTGACCTTCCCTCTGGGTCTGAAGCTTCTGGGCATCCCATCTGGATTTGAAAGCCCATGCAGAATATGGAACAGAAACAATTTATGATACGGAATTTGTCTTTTTTGGGCAGTAATGGGAAATTACTAGTTGGGGAAAAACAAAGGTAGTCTGACGGCTTTTTTGTTTTGTTTTGTTTTTGTTTTTTGAGACAGGGTCTCACTTTGTCACCCAGGCTGGAGTGCAGTGGCATCCTGGTTCACTACAGCCTTGACCTCCCAGGTTCAAGCAATTCTCCCACCTCAGCCCCACAGGTAGTTTGGATTATAAGCATGCGCCACCATGCCTGGCTAATTTTTGTATTTTTTGTAGAGACAGCATTTTGCCATGTTGCCCGGTCTGGTCTCAAACTCCAGAGCTCAAGTGATCCACCTGGTCTGGTGGCTATTATGACTATGTAAGATGTGCCTTTTAGATACTAAGAAATTATATCTAATGTGAAGAATTGGCTGGGATTTTGCCTCTGAACCAGCTCTTAGATACTAGAAAAAACCTCCCATTGATTTATATAGAGTAGCTTAGACAGGGGTGTCCAACTGCCAGGCCGTGGACCTGTATGGGTCAGTGGTCTGTTATGAACCAGGCCACACAGCAGGAGGTAAGCAGGTAGGCAGCAGGCGTTGCAGCCCAAGCTCTGCCTCCTGTCAGATCAGCAGTGGCATTAGATTCTCAGAGGCAGGAACCCAATTGTGAACTGTGCATGTGAGAGATCTAGGTTGCGTGCTCCTTATGATAATCTAACTAATAATGCCTCATGATCTGAGGTGGAACAGTTTCATCTCGAACCCCACCCCAACCCCCCAACCTCCCATTTGTGGAAAAATTGTCTTCCATGAAACCAGTCCCTGGTGCCAAAAAGGTTAGGGACTGCTGGCTTAGACTACCCTTCCTTCACATTGAATGTGTTTGCGTATATCTGTATGTAACAGGAGGGAATATTGACAGAGGAGGCAAATGATTAATATTTCTGGCTGTCCAGTGATTTAGAGACATCTCAACAGTTGTGTCCACCAGGGACCTCTGTCTTCTTCAGCATCATAACTCACACATGCTCAATTTGATTCATGGCCTTGGACTGTGCTTGATTTAGGAATTATTCTTACAAGTTGTGTTCGTTACCTATTCATCCAACAGATATTTGGTGAGCACTTGCTATCTGGGGGATATCAGTCATTGCTCCATACAGTGAGGGTTCTCACCCACAGGCAGCTTTGCCATTTCTCGCCCAGCCTCTGCTTTTGGTTGTCTTGGGGCAGGGGGAAAAGCAGGTGGGGAGACATACAACCTTGATTTGTGGAAGAAAGGTTTTGAATCTAGTACGTCCTAAAGGCACTTCAGCAACCATCTTACCTGTTTTCTTAATAAGATAAATTGGGCTAGTCCTGTTTGCTTCATTTGCCTCCTCCCAACCTGGTCTCATCCTGAAATCAGGGCAACATCTTCCTAGCTTGGTTTCCTGCCTTCACCCTTTGCTCTGCTTCCAAATGTATGGGAAATAGACTGTTCTCTTCTTGTTCCCTCCTCAAAACATACCCATGCTTACAAACCTGCTGTAGCTTTTTGGGGTGCCTGGTTTTGGAGGTTGTGTGCAATCTGATAACACCTTAATAATAATGTGAATGCTTACAGCTTATACAGTACTTACTGTGTGCTGGAAACTGTTTTAAGTGGTCTGCGTACATGACTTATTTAGTACTGCAAATAACCTTACAAAGGTGGGAACAGTTATCATCCTAAGTTCTCAGACTAGGAAATAGAGGCACAGAGAGTTTAAGGCATTTGGCCAAGGTCACACAGCTAGTAAGTGAAGCTATTCTGGCCTTAGTGTCTAATTCTTTACTGCTTCCCCCATGCTGCCTCCATAATACTTTCTCAGCACATGCCCCTCATTTCATTTTGGCCATTCAGCTCTTCATACCGCCCCCTCTCCTCCTGCCATTAAAAGGCTCAGCTGAACTCTCACTCCTCTACTAAACCTCCTCCAGTTTATACAGATCTTTTCCTTGTTTGAGCTGTTTTTGTACTCAGCAGCAAGGCAACTCAGTTTAAGATTAGGTGTTTCCCAGTTGTTTCTTGTGTTAGTTAAAACTCTCTCCAATTGATTGGAAGATCTTTGACCAAAGGCTAGCCCTATGGCCTAGGACCAAGTCTAATACCCAGTAAATGTGTCTTTGGGAAACTGAGGCAGTTTTCTCCCATGACAATATGCATTCTCCCTCCCTTCCTTTCATTCTTTCTTATATTTGTGGAAGTCCTCTTCTTCTACAGTAAGCATAATAATTCCACTTTTATATGTTTTCACAGATGAATCCACCAGATGAGGCTTGATCTAAGCCCATTAAATTAGATGGTAGGCAAGAATGATTTGATGAATCTGCGTGTCCATAATCCCTAGAGTATATAGTGTAGCACAGAGTAGGGACACAATATACAAATACCTGATCTGTGAGCAATAAATTACTAAGTTGTGCCTCTACTGGTGTTTCAGTTTTTCAGAGTACTTGTTTGCTTAGCTAACAAATGTATCTGCTTTCTTCCCTTGGGATTGCTAGAAAATTTGTCAAGGGAGAAGCAGTAAAATGTTCTTACATTTCCTCTTTAGTTTTTCCAGGCTAATTGTTGGTGAACTTTATTTAACACTCTTGCTATACTAAGAGTCTCTATGGAGCAGAGCAGCTTTCAGTTAACTTGGCAAATCATTACAAGAGAGAACAGAAGGGTCAGTATAAGCACTCTCTACTAATTAGTTGATAATTGATGTACAATAGCTGATGGATGGGACTTTAGAATATAAACTCCAGGAATATTGTTTAATTTATGTTTGCATCCTTATGAAGTGGTTCAGAACTGTGGGTTCTTAATATCATCTTATCGGGAGTGCCCACTGGTGGGGAGCAAGATTGAGGCTTCATGTACAGGAATTCAGGGCACTGAGTGGTGCAGAAAAGAATATACTTTTTAATCTCTTGGGTATAAATGTAATTCCATTTAATTCAGGGATAAAATGCAGTGAGTAATGCTGGTGATTCCATACTTGGTGGACAACATTCCTGAATGCTGACTAAGGTTGGAAGAATGTTGATGTGAAAGTTATATTCTTTGTGGGGTAAACATGGAAGATTCAAACTGAACTCCTGAGGACAAGGTGGTGGGAGATTGCATGATTCATGGGAATCTCCCTGGGTTTAGGTTTGACCTATTTATTGGCTCTCTTTGGAATGATGTCACACAACAGATATTATATGACCCCCTCTCTCCCATTAAATGTTATCACCTAAATCTTTAGCAAAACCAATTATAAAATCCTTCCTCTAACTTGCTTCATAACCATTGCTTTCTTATTTTTTTGTTTACCACCCTGTGACTGCCACACTGTCTATGCAGCTGGTTCATGTGCTCCTCCAACCTTTCTCTCATCTCTTCCAGATTAATCTTGGGTAAACTCTGCTTCCAATGGGATATGCCACTACCACAGGGTCCCAACATCAGCTGACTAATCATACCAGCATCATCTGGTTTAGTTGGTTTGTAGTGGAGCCTAGGATTTGCATTTGAGAAGCGTCCCTGGTGATGCTAATATGTAGCCAGGTTTGAACCACCATTGGATAAGTAATGTCGAGCTTTTAAATAGTTCTTCAGGGCTAACTGAACCAATCCTCTAAGCTCTGTCTCCTCCCTTTCTCCTGGTCAGAGCCCCCTCTTGTAGGCAGCTGTAGCTCATCTTTATTTCTCCAGGACGCACTGTGCCTCCTCCCTTTTGTTTCTGTGTCTATACCTTACTGCTTCCTTCTCATTTGCTGCACTCATTCTTCCTTCATGTTTTAGCTTATTGTTTTCTAAAGGGTGTTCCTTAGAATGCCAGTCTTAGGTAAGTCCCTGGGAAAAAGCCTCCCTAAACAAATGTACTTTAAATACTATTTGCTCTTCTGGGACATTTATAATATGCATTCACATTTTTAAAGGCTCTGAGAAGACTTATAGTAAAGATATATGTTTAACTTTGTTGTTATTAGGGGTTCTCAAAGTTATTGGTCCATGGGCCTCTCCATGAGGCTGCTTTAATTGTCATTTAACATCTTTAGACATCCTGAAGGACTTTGGGAAATGTATTTGTAGTTGATACTCTTCTTCTTTGATGAATTACCTAGTACAAAGAGATTGCCCTCCTCCTCTGAGCTCCTGTCTCTATGATTTAGCTTCCTGCTTAATTCTGAACAGTCCAGCAACATTATCCAATTGTTCCTAGGTAAGTATATCTTATCTCTTCAGAGCCTGTGAGCTCTATGGAGGCAGGATGTTATATATAGCATTCCTTATCTCCCATAGGTTTCCCACAGTTTTGAGCATTTGTTACAGTTGCCAAATTGAATTGCTTTGCCCCTGAATGTAGGAGCCGGTTATTTCATTCTGATTCTCATCCTTTGGTGTTCTTAGCCATTTAGCCATGCCTTACTGTATTTCACAGTAATAAACCACATATTCACATATATTCATTAAGTTGTTACTAATGTATCTCAGCAGTGAAATATTACGAATTTGACAAAACACTACATAACAAGCCTAGGGTGTTTGGTATGCAGGATGTTTCTAGCTCTAGGGAGAAGTCTTCATGAAAGGTGAGAGAATTTGGTGATCTGTGCTTACCTTCATTGATCTGTTTTTGCAAAGCAGATGAGACAGAAGGGTACCTGTTTCTTTCTGTGATGAAAGCATGTACTTTTCAAAGTTCTTTCATATACTTGATACTTCTCCCATTTGAGAAAAGAGGAAAGGCTTGGATTGATACTATGCCTTGCCTAAGATTCTGTACTTTCTTTATTGGTGAGCATCTATGTTTCATTATGATATAAGAATGAATATGTATATTATATTAGATATGTTATTTCCATATTAGTTAAGAGATATTATTCTTTATCAAAACAGTCATAATTTGATGACTTCTCTCAAGAATATAGGGGTCAATGTGTGCCTAACTTACATTGCATTCAAAATTAGAACATATATACTCATATTTGAATGAATTAAGAGAAGAATGTGGGAGGATACATGTTAGGCCATTACAGTTGATTATCTTAAGGGAACGACATGGGTTGGGGGGAGAAGATGAGCTTTTTCTTTTTATGCCTTTGCATTATTTGCCTTGTAAAGCACATGCACACATACACAAATACATATTATTTTTAAATTTAAAATAGCAATAAAAGGTAATCCCAAATAAAAGAGAGATAATGCTATCTAAATAGACAGTTCTAGACAATGCTTTGACATGTGCTAAGCTAATAAACCTCACGGATGAAATGTATTCACCATAATTTCTAACATAATTTGGGGGCTATGAGGGGACTCACAATAAATATTATATTTCTTCCCCGCCAGAATATCTCTTTTTTTCTGATAGAGGATGTGTTGGAAGGCATAGCTTTGTGTGAGCATCCAGTGGACCTGCTGACTGGACCATAGAATTAGGCCATCTTACCTACCTAGTCCAGGGCAGCTCTTTCAGGACAAGCCTCCTAGGTAAGGCATATATTATGTGGCAAAGAACTCTGTCTTTCTATGGGTAGGTAAGCTTAATCCAAAGTGGAAAACAAGAAGGGTTTCCTGAATTACTCATCCCTGCTTATTCTTTCTACTTTGGCAGAGAAGGGCCAGGGCGTACTGAGAGACAGTTCCTTTCCTTAAAAATGAGGAGCTAGAAAGAAGAGTACCCACCATTTTGCACACCTAAGTTAGATAATCATTCTCCCCATTATGGCTCAATTTACATGACTAAAAATATCATTCCATTACATAATGATGACAATAACATTAACAAAAATTATAACTACTCTTTATTGAGCAGGCACATCGTATATGTTGGGTCTCACTAATCCTTGAAGCAATCATGTAGGGTGTATAATATTATTTGTCTTTTAGAGATGGAAGAAACTAAGGCTAAGAGGTAAAATTATTCTGCTAAATGACCATAACATCCACGAGCTAGCTGTGGAGGACAGCCACCATTTCCCATGCAAAATCAAAATATTTTCCAATAGCATCTGGGATTTATTTGCTTTTGAAGGAGGTATAAGACTCATATTTTATATTAGGCATTAATTTCATTATTAAAAGAAGTCTTGCCAGTTAGGGATAGTTATGTGCTTAGAACTAGAAATAATGGGAAACTTTGAGTCTCAAAGTTGCAAAATCTTCATTTGCAGGTGATCTAAATTGCCTTTCAACTCTACTTCAATTGTGTATTGAATTTGTGCTTGCTAGGAAATAAAAGGGCCAGGCTTATATAAAACAGGTTTGCACGGTAAAAGGATAGGTTGAGAGGTTTAAAAAAAATATTCCTTCAGTCTTTCTTGCCAAGTTTTGAAATTTTAATTATTTTCTATTGTATTATTGTTTTATAGTCAAATGTTCTTGAGGTATTTGGCTAGTCATTGACACTTTAGTCTGAAGTAATCATTCTTTTCTAAAATAGCTGAGAGAAAAAGAAAATGGATGTGAGGAACAAGAGTAAATAAAGCCTGGAGCCCATTCAGGAGAGAACAGATGTACGGTGTGTGTGTGCATGGATGTGTGTGTGTGTGTGTGAAGAAGGTCTTGGGCAGGAAGGCATCAACATGCAGTTTCTGGGCACTCAGGAGAAGAGGTACTAGAAACAGTGTCAGAAAGGTACCATACAAGAGACAAGTTCTTCAATAAAATATAAATAGCACTAACAAAGAATTTACTAAGTGCCAGGCCCTACTACATATATTAGACTTTTTAATTCTCTAAACTGAGGTAACTGCTAATATTAACCTCATTGAGAGATCACGACACTGAAGCACAGAGAGCTTAAGTAACTTGTCCAAGGTCACACAGCTTGTCACTGCTGGAGCCGGGATGGAAATCTATGGCTCTTAACTACTGTGCTGTGTACTATTAACCTCTCACTTCTTTCCTTCCACCATCTTTTCCACTTCTCTGTCTGCTTTTAGTGCCCAAGTCTCGAGTGATATCCCAACCCTAGTTGGTGACATCCCATTCTTGAATGCTTACCTGAGTGTGAGTCTCAAAACCTCTCTTTGCAATGCATGATCCTGGATTAGAAAACAATTGTTCTATAAGTAACATTTGAGTATAGATGGTATATTACATACTAATACTATATCATTGCTAAATGTCTTGAATTTGATGATTGTATTGTGTTTATATATTTAGGAATGAAGGACATGAAATCTGCAACTTATTGCTAAATGGTTCAAAAATTAATACTATTAATAAAAAAACAAGTTTATGTATAGAGATGGATAGATAGACCAATAGATAGAGCTGAAGCTCATTATATTATTCTTGTGACATTTCTGTAGCTTTAAAAATGTTTTCAAGGGCAAGTTTGGGAAGAAAACCCTGCTACTTAGTGGTAGTGAGGCATATATTAATATTTACTAACCTTTTTAATCCTCGGAACAACCTTATGAGTTAGGTACTATTACAGTCCCTACTTTAGAATAGTATGCTGAGGCACGGAGACCTTAAGGACCTTCCCAATATCACACAGCCAGTAAGGCGGGAGGCAGGACTCAAACCCTGATAAGTATATTTCTGTTTCTGTAACACCTTGGCATATGTGTATATGTGTTAGGTTGAACCATATAGAAATTGCTCTTATATGGTCATTTTGGACCTATTAAGAATGTCATTTCATGTGACCCAGTGTAAGAGCAGGGATCACCTCTTTTATAATGAATAGTTGGTTTGGTGTGCATCTTCATGGCCAGACTCTGGGCTCCATGGGGGACTGGGTTAATCTTGCTCACCATTGTCACTGCGGACTGCCTGGCTAGTGGTTGGCATTTGATAGGTGTCAGATAAACAAACAATAGCAACGTTACTGTTGGTTACTTCTCTTTGCTTTTCCCAAATGTATTTCATTTTTGTTCCCCCTGTATCTGTGTCATTTTAAGAACCAGTAGATAAATAGTTCTGAAGGATGCAGCCTCAGTAGTGATAAGTGACATAATCAGCCATTTGACTTCAAGAGAACCCTTTTAACTAATGAAGACATTAATTAGAAACATGCCCCGCTAAGATGAACTCTAGGTTCAGAAATTTGAAAATGCAAAAAATTTGCATTCCCTACTAGCATACAGTGATTTTGGCTAGAATGTGTGTCAGACTCAGAATGCCAGCCACTTAGGTCCTTATTTGAGCAGTAAACACATTTTTAAAACACATCGTGTAGTCTCTAAAAATAAGCAGTCTTTCAAAATGAAAACCAGTGCACAAGTAGTTGGCACATCTGGTAGTCAGAAAAGTTGTATGGTTTGTTTTCAGGAATAACAAGCTAAGGAATATTCAAACTTGGCCAATTGAAAACTCTTCTTCTATCTGTGATGACACGTGGTTTTTTAAAAAAAATATTGGCTGTAGACTTAAAGCAGAAAGAATATTGGAAATGAAAAGAGAATTAAATAGCATCATTTACTATCTTGTTTCGTGCAAGAATTATAAAGGAATGTTTTCTTTAGAAAGAGAATGGAGCCAAAAAGCAATGACAGGCGTGTAACAATCATAGTAACAACAACAACAATAGCAGTTAACATCCATTAAGTACCTACTATGTGCTTGAGAGTGTGTTGACTCCTCTATGTATGTTGTTAATACGAGATGCACAACAACTTTATGAGGTTGTATTAGTCCATTCTCACATTGCTGTAAAGAAATACCTGAGACTGGGTAATTTATAAAGAAAAGAAGTTTAATTGGCTCACAGTTCTGCAGGCTTAACAGGAAGCATATCAGCAGCTGGGATGGCCTCAGGAAACTTTCAATGACAGCAGAAGATGAAGGTGAAGCAGTCACATCTTACATGGCTGGAGTGGGAGGAAGGGAGAGCCCGGGGCAGTGCCACACACTTTTATACAACCAGATATCGTGGGAACTCGAACATTAGAATAGCACCAAAGGAACAGTGCCAAACCCTTCATGAAGGATCTATCCTGATGATCCAGTCGCCTCCCACCAGGCCCCACCTCCAAAATTGGGCATTACAATTGAACATGAGATTTGGGTGGGGACACAGATCCAAAGCATATTATCCCATCCCTGACCCCTCCCAAATCTCATGTCCTCACGTTGCAAAATACAATCATCCCTTCTCAACAGTCCCCAAAGTCTTAACTCATTCCAGCATTAACTCAAAAGTTGAATGTCCAAAGACTCATCTGAGACAAGGCTAGTTCTTCCACCTATGAGCCTATAAAATAAAAACACAAGTTAGTTACTGCTAAGATACAATGGAGGTACAGGCATTGGGTAAACATTCCCATTCCAAAAGGGAGAAATTGGCCAAAAGAAATGGGCTACAGGTCCCATGCAAGCCCCAACCCCAACAGGGCAGTCATTAAATCTTAAAGCTCCCAAATAATCTCCTTTAACTCTTTGTTTCACATCAGGGGCACACAGGTGCAAGAGGTGGGCTACTAAGACTTTGGGCAGCTCTGCTCCTGAGGCTTTTCAGGGTGCAGCCCTGGCATGTTTTCATGGGCTGGAATTGAGAACCTGTGGCTTTTCCAGGTGCAAGGTGCAAGCTGACAGTGCATCTACCATTTTGGGGTCTGGAAGATGGTGGCCCTCTTGTCACAGCTCCATTAGGCAGTACTGCAGTGGGGACTCTGTGTGGAGGCTCCAACCCACATTTCACCTCCACACTACTCTAGTAGAGGTTCTCCATGTGGCCTCTGCCCCTGAAGCAGGCTTCTACCTGGACATCCAGGCTTTTCCATACATCCTTTAAAATCTAGGCAGAAAGTCCCAAGCCTCAGCTCTTGCACTTTGTGAACCTACAGGCTTAAGACCATGTGGAAGCCACCAAGGCTTATGGTTTGCATCCTCTGAAGCAGAGGCCTGAGCTGTACCTGGGCCCCTTTGAGCCAAGACTGGAGCTAGAGTGGCTGGGAGCAGGGAGTAGTGTTTGAAGGCTGTGCAGTGCAGCAGGACCCTAGGCCTAGCCGATAAAATCATTCTTTCCTCCTAGGCCTTTGGGCCTATGATGGGAGGGGTGCCAGAAAGTTTCTGAAATGCCTGTGGGGCCTGCTCCCATTGTCTTGGCTGTCAGTATTTGCCTCCTCTTTTGCAAATTTCTGTAGCCTACTTGAGTTCCTCTCCTGAAAATGCTTTTTTCTTTTCTACCACATGGGCAGGCTGTAAATTTTATAAACTTTTGCACTCTGCTTCCCTTTTAAATATAACTTCCAGTTTCAGGTCATTTCTTTGCTCACACTTAGAAACATAGGTTGTTAGAAACAGCCAGGCTGCATCTTGATTGCTTTGCTGCTTAGAAATTTCTTCCCCCAGAGACACTAAGTCACTCTCAAATTCAAAGTTCCACAGATCCCTAGAGCAGGGGCACAGTGCCTACAACCTCTTTGCTAATGTATAATAACAGTGACCTTTGCTCCAGTTCCCAGCAAGTTCCTCAACTCCAGCTGAGACCTCCTCAGCCTGGACTTCACTGTCTGTGTCACTGTCAGCATTCTGGTTACAATTCAGACAGTCTCTGAGAAGTTCCAATTTTTTCCACATCTTCCTGTCTTCTTCTGAGTCCTCCACATTCTTTCAACCTCTGCCCATTACCCAGTTCCAAATCTGCTCCCGTATTTTCAGGTATTTTTATGGCAATGCCCTCCTCCTTGGTACTAATCTTCTGTATTGGTCTGTTCTTGCATTGCTATAAAGAATTAACTGAGCCTGGGTAATTTATAAAGGAAAGAGATTTAGTTGGCTCATGGTTCTGCAGGCTTAACGGGAAGCATAACAGCTTCTTGGGCGGTCTTAGGAAACTTTCAATCATGGTGGAAGGCAAAGGGGAAACAGGCATGTGTTACAAGGCTGGAGCAGGAGGAAGAGAGAAGGGGAGGTGTCGCACACTTTGAACCATCCAGATCTCATAAGAAGTTTATCACGAGAACAGCACCAAAGGGATGGTGCTAAATCATTTATGAAGGATCCATCCTCGTGATCCAGTCACCTTTTACCAGGTCCCACCTCCACAACTGGGCATTACAGTTGAATGTGAATTTTGGGTAGGGACACAGATCCAAACCATATCAGAAGGAGGGTTAACTTTATTCCTGTTTGCAGATGAGAAGACAAAGACATGGAGATATAGCACAAAAATGTTAAGTAATTTGCCTAAGTCACCCAACTAGCAGATCTCAGGCAAGATGCCTGCAGAGCCTACACTACAAGGCACAGGACAATTCTGAGTAGTCTGGAGGTATAGGTGTTCGTTATGTTTCTGGCATTATGAGAAAAATGTAGATGGCTGTATTGAACATGGTGGTTCTTGGTCAAACTTGTTTGCCTGCATGTGTGACACAGATGATGCCATTTCCAGAACATCCTCATAGTTGTACCACAAACATTTACATGTTTCCAAGAAATTCACTGTCAATTTTCATGCTTCAAGGACACCATTTGTGATTCCATTTGTGGTTAGATGAGGTTAAAGTTGACCAGTAAATTTGGGAGCAGGAGGTAGTATTGTAAGAATGTGGAGATATTAGGGAGAGAATTAACATTTCTTTATTACAAAGCAAGAAAACAATGTGAATGTATGAAGCCAGGGTAGAGAGTTACACAGGCAGCCTTGACCAGTGTAAAAGTCTGGCCCAGGAAGATGGATTTATAATACTACCTCTGCTGACTTCATATTCTGTTCAGACCTATTAGCAATTCTGTGGAGAGGCATCAAAGGATTGACCTAGTGTTTGTTTCTGTTTTTTGAAAAATGGCACTGTTTATCAAAATAGATGACCAGGAGGGTTTCAGTGGAATAACTTGTCAGTATTTACTATTCATTTATAAGTGTTTTTTATTTTCATTCATTCATTCTAATTTCACTGGATAGAGTTTATTGAGTAATGTACACCAGACCCTAGGTTAGGTGCTAAGGAAGTAGAGCTGCCTCAAACAAGGGCTTTGTCTTTAAACAGCAGTAAAATATAAAAGTGAGAGGATGCCAAGCATTTAAAGAGCTCAGTTACCTGAAGTGCTGTGTAGGTGCTGAGGCACATGTGTGATGGGAGATGTGGCCAAATGAAAGAAGCAGTGGTCAGATCTGCCTAACAGGTAGTGGAAGAGGAGGTCATATAGAAGGTTTTCCTTGAATTGAGACCTTAAAGATGCAGAAGTACTTACTAGGTGGATAAGTTAGGGTAAGGGCATTCCAGGCAGAGAGAAGAGGAAGAACAAGATAAGGGTTAAAATAAATGTTTCGGTGATCACATTAGTTTTTATTGGCTCTAAGGTGTGCATGTTTTTACATTACAACATCTCTGAAATCTTGGACATCATGCACTAGTTGGACTGGCAGTTCCTGTTCTTACAAGTACATAAAATAATGATAGGCCTTACAATATGTGGCATTTTAATTTTATGAAATAATCTATTTGTATGTTTTGCCATCAAGTAGTATTTATTGGATGCAGTTCCAGCTGCTGTGTCTTTGTTTTAGAGGTAGACAGATAATTAATACCTTTTTACTGAAGAGGAAACAGGAACGAATGACTGAATTTCTTAGATAAATAAATGACATTAAATTTGACAGAATACTTGATATTTGATGTTGCTTTTAATAGTAGTGGCTAGTAGCAATGGAACGTGGGGAGAGAGTTCATGTAGAGAATTCATTCATTCAGTCTTAATATATTGAACTAGGCTATGAACCATCACATTGCCTTTTTTTCAAGGTAGAAAGGGAGTTTGAAAAGCTAATGCATGTAGCTTATGGAGATTTTTAAAGATATTAAATGTATGATACATCACATAAAAATGTACCTACTATTCTTGGTGTCAAGATGAAGCCCTGATGATACAGTGCTTTATGAGTTATGAAAACAGAATATCTATAACTGATCTTTTAAGGCACAAGAAGATGGACCAGATATCAACTGCAGTGGGAGGGGTAAAGGTTTATGTATCTGGGAAAGAAAATCAGAGAAATTTCTATTGCAGCAAATGATCTTGGAACATGTACAAAGAAGAAACTAGGCATGTCAGAGCCTAAATTTAAGCACACATGTGTTATGAAAATACACTCTAGTAGAATTAGTTTCTGTTCTCTCTTTAAATCCTTGTGTGATTTTGGGCAGGTCAATTACCATTTGGCTTTTAGTCCCATAAGGCTCCACTAGATCAGGGTTCCTGGCAGCTAATGATGCTGTGATTCCTCCAGCGTTTTTTTAGATATGGTTGCATTGATGGAAACAGTGATTGCTCCAATGTCTTGTTTGTCCTATTGTTGCGGGGGAGGGCACTCTTAGAAAGAATGTTACAAAAGGTGACAAGTATTGGCACTTTGGGGCTATTGATTTAATTTTGGGGAAAACAAAATAGGAAATTATGCCCCCTACAGCTAAGAAAAGTGACAGTGACACTTTGCCTCCTACTTTGATCCCAAATATATCAACAAAAAAGATGGAAAATTTGCTGAGAAAAATGTAAAGCTTAATTTGTTAGAGATTGAGATAACATATATTTTTGTTTGCTAGAAATGGAAACAGAGTGTATAGTTACTGAGACTTGACCAGGTAGTTGATTAAAAAAAGGTTTGAAAAAGTGCACCCCTGTAAAAAGAACGACTAGAATGATTCAGCTCATTATTATTTTTTAATAAATGAGTCATGGCAGTGTTTGACTTTCTCAAACTCTTTGCTTTTGGCTTTTCCATAACGACACAGATTCTTGTGGGTTCCTTTTTTTCTTTCCCCATTGGGTATGTACCAACTTTTACTACACTGAAAAATTATTACTAGTGAAAATGAAAAACCTATGTCCGATTTGGTTACCATGTTGCTGTACCAATGAGCATTTTGTTTACAACTCTCTCATCCTGATTTTTTAAAAAATTGGGTAGATGTCCAATCACAATGTATTAAGATGAGGAGAAAAAAAATCAAGGTTAGAGAGACACAGCCAGACTACATCCTTGTAAAGAGACTTTTTGGAAGTACAGATTTGGAATGAAGTAAACCAGTTAAACAAGTTTTTTTTTTTTTTCCAGTAGTGTCAACTTTCCTTGCTGGGTGATTCAAGATATTAGCTATTCTAGGAAAAAACTTGGTTTGATACAGGTAATCCCATCTACTTACCACCTTAACCCTTTATGTAAGGATATTATAAAATAGAATTTTTAATATAATTAGAAACTTCTACACAGAAGGAGTAAAATTTAAGCACATTTTGTATGAGTGCTGATTATGGGAAGGTTTCTATTATAGCATTATGGCTTTGTCATTGGAATTAGAGAAAGCCTTTTGGTATCACCAATACTAAAAAAGTAAAGAAATGATCCAAGGACTGTCTCTAAAGATGGGTCCTGATATAAACGTGCACATGTCTGTATTTACTGATTTCTGATGTAAGGGACATGAAAGCTAACCTGATTCATTTGTTTTTAGGGGCTCTTGGCTTTGGGCCTCAGTGCAAGTCCATTGGAAAAGGCAGCTGCAACAATCTAGTGGTCACCAGCAGTCCCATGATGGTTCAGCGACTGGGACCCATTTCACCTCCAGCAAGCCAGGTCTCTACAGCATGCAACCAGATCAGTCCTAGCTTACAGAGGGCAATGAATGCAGCCAACCTGAATATACCTCCTTCAGATACCAGGTCTCAAGTTAACTTTTTTTTCCCCCTTCTTTATGGTATAAACACACCCCACGAGTGTCTTCCCTTCTCTTTCTGAATACACACACACATACACACACACACAAAACTCATACACTTAAACACTCAAGCAACTCTCTCAATTTGAGGTTTGTAGGGGAATATGTCAAAAACTAAGTATGTGCCATCATATCATCTTAATTGGGAGGAATGTTTTAATACCTACTGTCTTGTGGTGTGAGTGAAATGAATACCTAATTTGAGATTGTGGGGCCTCAGTGACTGAAACATGGTGTGTAAATTTGTCAATTTCTGGTGAAGCAATCATATCATGGCCTAGTAAATTTGCATGGTCCATGCACACCTATCTTACTTGCCAGGTTTTCTGTGAATATGATGCAGTTTCCAGGCTGCTGTACTATCCAGGCTGCTGTACTATCTGTTTCGTCCATCTGTCTATCCATCCAGCTACCCATCTACTTAAGTACTTGTTAAATACCTACTGTCGGCATAATATAATAGTTGAAGTTTAGGGTCCTAGTGGAGAGAGTAGAGATAGAAAGCATAAATTTTAAGACTTTCCAACGTATCTGTAAAGGCATACTTTCTTGTTTGAGTTACATAACATTTCAACACAATGTCAATTAGGTTCCAGAGTAAGTAGGTACTATAAATGCCATATATCTACCTCCAAGGGAGGGAACTGAATAGAAAAGGGAAATTACCCCCTCAGACAAAGTTTTATTTCTCTCAAGGTTGATATTAGGTGTGAGGGGGCATAAAACCAAAATACTGTGCAGTGTTTAAGGTCTATTTCTATGTTCAAAGTAAATTAGTTTATCTTCTAGAAGTTATCTTCTTGGAAAAACACAATCCATAGTTTCTGCCTCTTTGTCGTGGTTCTGCCATATCTATGATCTTGCAAAGGAATTTTACTCTCCAAGCCTCTGCTTCCTCTTCTTTGGGATCTGCAACCTGCTCTGTGTCTTGCAGTTCTGGGATCTTGTGTCTTCTTCCTTTCCTTCCTCCTAAGCCTGTTTTCCCCTTTTGTATCTCTGTGCTGTCCCTCCTAGTCACTATTTGAGACTCTGAAATCAGAGTTCCTGAATCATTTATTTATGCCAATTTTTTCATGAGATAGAAACTTGTTTTTCACCTGTGACTTTTTGTGATGGGAAGCTGCTGTCATTTTCCCATTGATGATTATGCCTTAAGGGACTCCTCAGACTTGCTGAGTGCTGCATGTAAAATGAACCGTGCTCATGGGGTGGGTGTCATTGGGAAGCCTTCAGCTTTCTTTCTGTGGCAAGTCCAGCCCATGCCTTGAAGGCAGAAGTCATAATTAATGGTGAAACTGACAGTAGTCAGGGCACAGAATGCTTAAGCCAGGTATCTTATGCAGTCCCTTTTATGGGTCGGCCAGAGAGGGGTCATTATCTCGGTGTTTTCTGGCATATTTGATTGCTTAGCATAATTTTATAACCTTAAAAGACAACACCATAACAATACACTGACAAGTGTTTTTGACTAGGTATTTATTCTTGGAGTCCTTCTATACAATTTTTTTTTTTTTCAGGATGAGCAAAGAAACAGGAATTGGGAATTGGCTAGGTGAAATATGGAAACTAGTTTTAGCAATTTGGAAAGGTTGCATTTATTTGTAATCCTTGGTTTATGTATTTCATCAGTGGAGATAAAGAATAAGAAGCAACAGTTCAATAAGAGGCAAAGTTCAACATTTTACTAGAGGTAAAGAGAAGCTGGAGAGAGAATCAGCTTAGTGTTTTATACATTGGGGGCATTCTGGGAGTGGATGGAAATGGAAAAGGGGGCATGAACTGTCCAGTTTGAGAGATGCTGCCCTATGAAAAGCTGCAAAATGTATTGTTTTTCCTGGTTATATAATTCTTATTCATTGTAGAAAATGTGGAAAATATGGAAAAGTACCAAGCATTAAATGACAGTCATCCTTAATTCTATCCCCAGAGACAATCATGGGTGGAATTTTGATATACATCCTTCCACTTGTATTCAAACACATACAATAAACATAGGCTTTCCTTTCCACTCAATCAATCTAGTAATCTACATAATTTTTCATTACTTTTTTCCAGTTTATACATTATACATTTTTATAATAAAAGCCTCTTTCAGCATCATATAATGGCTTCTTCCTGTTCAGGATTCCACTTTATAAAGAAAGTATATAAATAAAATTATAATTTTAAAAATCAGTCTTTTGTTACTTGGCACTTAGTTGTTTCCTTTTCTTTAGATATTATAAATAGTGCTTTATTGGATCAACTCTGTGCATCTTTTGTTGCACAATTCTGATTATTAGAATATTCTTAAAAGTAAAATTTGTTGTGTTAAAAGAGTTTTGAGGCTTTTCATACATATTCTCAAATTGTACTGCAGAAACTTACCAGCAATTTATAAACTCACCAGCAGTCCAAGAGAGTGCCTGTTTTCTAAGATACCATTCATTATTATTTTTAGAACTTTTGACAGTTTGATCTGTAAAATGTTATTTTATCTAATTTGCATTCTTAATTATTAACAATATTGAAGTTTTCATAGATTTATTGGTTGCTTGTATTTTATTTTTTCTTTTGGCCTTCTTTGGGTATATTTTTTGGGGGTGCTCATCTTGGGAAAAGCTCTTTTTCCTTAGCTTTGTTGGATTCTACTTAATCCAATGATAAGAATCATGCCCTAATGCTGTATATTTGCCTAGATTAATTTCCCAGTTATTTCTGATTACCTGTGCTTAATGATAAATGCATACTATACCTTACCATCTTGAAGATCCAGAAACCATTCTTGATTTAGGAATTGCCAAAACTCGAATACAGAGACCATTGTATGTATTTCTCCTAACATGACAAGTCTGAGGTGCTGATATAATAACTTCATCAGCATTTTCATATACCAACCTAACAAACATTGAGCAGTAGAAGAGATCAGATGCTACCTGGATGGGTTTTGTAGCATACTTAGCTTTTCTAGTGTTTTCACATACATTGTAATCCTGCATTTTAGGATTGAATATTCATAAACTACCTGCAAATATTTCTCTTTAAGACCCGATGGGACCAGAACACAGAAAGTCCAAGTGCTTCACTTGTCAATGAAAAAGTTCAGCCATCACCGAATGTCATTCCATATCCAAAAAGGCACTGTATTTAGCTTTTTATTTTCTAAATCAGAAATTATTGGTGATGGTTCCCTTTGAGAATAGGTCCACAAAGGTCAGAGACGTCTAAGGGGGCTGAGGATGCATTCCAGGCTCTCTGTAAATTTTAACAGTTTATAAAGCCATCCTGTCTTTAGATACAGTACTGATCCTTTTGGGGGGTTTGCTGAGGCACATAGACACAGATTTCCAGACAGACTAGGACTGGCCATCTTGTTCATGATCTATATATATAGGAAATACATCTTTTCTCTTGAGGAATTGTCCATGTGATCTGTTAGAACTTCTTTTGAGCTTGGCATTGAACCACACACCTAACATTGTCATCATGCCTCTCATGCTCTTATGGCCCCATACAAGTTACTGAGTTCTTGCTCGACCAGCCACCCTAATCATTTTTGCGGCTGGTTTTGGAATTTTTCATGGTTTTATTTTGTTCAGATGCATCTCCTTTCCTTTTACATATAGTTCCAGATTAACCGATCACCAGAAATAATATCATTAGGATCAGATGAGGATATGGAAATGGAGATTGCTCTCAAATGATGATACAGCTGTCACTTTCTTTGTCATGGGCCTGGTGTGGGTAGCAGCGGGGGTTAGAGGCGAGAATCCTTTGGAACCATTCACATTCATTCAACATACTATTGCAGAAAGAACAGAAAATTTGGGTGCCCATCATAGCTTGTGCGACTTAAAGCCTGTTATATCAAGCAGAGGATTGTGGGTCACGTGGGATACAATGTAAGGAAAACAATAGAGAATTTGTATGATCCAGTAGGCCACTGCCTGTCAAGAACTGCTTCACTTGTATTTCTCTAAGAACTTTGCTGCGTGTGTCACTGGGAAAAATTTCCCAAATCCTGTTTTATTCTTTGTAAAACATAAGTTATTTTAAGGCTGGGTGCGATGGTTCACAATTGTAATCCCAGCACTTTGGGAGGCCGAGGCAGGCAGATCATGAGACCAGCCTGGCCAACAGAGTAAAACCCTGTCTCTACTAAAAATATAAAATTAGCAGGGCGTGGTGGTGGGCACCTGTAATCCCAGTTACTGGGGAGGCTGAGGCAGGAGAATCGCTTGAACCCAGGAAGCAGAGGTTGCGGTGACAGAGATCGCACCACTAAACTCCAGCCAGGTGACAGAGCTAGACTCTGTCTCTCTCTCAAAAAAAAAGTTATTTTAAAAATCCAGTTTACTTACCTGACAGGTTGTATCAAATGAGATCATATATAGAGAAAATTCTTTGTGAGCACTATAAATAATGTTCAGTTGTCATCATATTGGTTAATTATTTACTTTCCTAATCAACAGTTTTTTGAGTACTTAGTATGTATCTAACATTCTGGTAGGCACTGGGAAGAGAAAAATGATCCCTTCTGTTAAAAGACTTTGAAATTTATTGAAGAATATAACACCCACAGATGCCTGAAGTTAGCTACAGTTAAGACATGATGCAGACAGTACACAACTTCTTTGGGAAGAGAACTCTCACTGGGAGCTAGTATATTGGGGAGAGATGTCATGGATTAGAGCTTTGAAAGATTAAAGGATCTGAGTAATCACATAGGAGGGAGACTGGCTGCTAGGCAAAGGCCATTTGGGGAAGTTTTGTTCTTACTAGGTGTTTGAGATAGAAGAGAGAGTTCTCTGTTCTTATTAATACATTAATGAAGAAAATGTAGAATTTGCTTTCTGAAAAATATATGATAATTCTTAAAAACTCAGATGTCCAAGAAGTTATAGAATGTGCCTGCATGGGTTTATGCTCAGATTTAAATTGAGCCATATTTAGGTATAATTTGGGAGAAACGAGAATCATCTCTCAACAATGGAGCAAATGAACGTTTTACCATAGGCTGCCCTGAAACCAAGTAACACAATTTTATAAGCAAAGTATATATAGATGGATAACATACTTCTGTCTGTTAGTCACTGCTTAACAATCTAATATGCTCCAGCATGACAGTGACAGGCAAATGCAGCACCTGAGAATGTGCATCCACTCAGGCATGTAGCTCTGCCAAAGCTCTGGTTCTTTATGTTCTATGAACCTTTTCAACCTCAGGGTGTAAAGCAGTCAGTTGTCTCTGCCTCATATATGACAGGACTACTAATTTAGTTTGGGTCCGAAAGCAATTCCTGGATCTCGCTGGGGAAGAGACCAAAAGGCCCTTGACATCCAATCACCAGGAGCCTTCAGCTGAGCTCTGCAGGAAGAGCCACATGCTGCAAGGGTGCTGGGAAAATAATTGAAAAATGTCCGTGAGGAATTAAAAACTAGATGGTTCCAAAACCACTTTGGGGCTTGCAAAAAGACTACAGCCTGAATTAAGGATGTGGACCAAGAGGAAAATCTATGTCAAGGGCAACTGGATGTAAATTCCTGCTGTGTTTGTCATTGGTAAACATTACGTCACTCAATGGTAACATCTCGTCGATCATGGTGTTATCACCTTATACTCTGTGTTTCGGAGCTGAGATGTTTTTCTTGCTAATATCGTATGCTTGTAGGAAATGGTGTTTGTGCTTCCATTTTGTATAATGGAGTAAAATGAACAGGTGGGAAGAAATTGCTTCTCTTTTCCTTCAGTTCCTTTGCCACAGGTTGATGTTTAACAGCTGGAAATAGTTAATGTGTTCATTTTGAGAAGACATATGCTTTATATAACATTTTCTTGTGATTAATTTTTTTGTCAGAAGAAAAATCTCAGTAGAAAGTCAATGCAGGTACATATAATAAGCCAGGTTCTTCTGATACACACAATATCTGAGTCAAGAAATACAGTGTGTTATGTCTTGCCTCTGTGGCAAATTTACCATCCAAGAGACAAATCTTTTCTCTTCAATTATGTTCACACTTGATATTAGCCAAAAGGCCAAGAAGTGATTTTTATTTTCAAGGCAACAATGTCACAGTAAAGCAAAATGAATTTTAAAGTGACCAGAGCTACATTCTGAACCATTTTGATATAAAGTTAATATATTGTGAGAGATAGGGTGTACTTTGTAAAGGGTAAGAAGAATAGGAGAGGAATTGTTGCAAAAGTGAACTACAGAAGGTGGACGATCTGCTCTTGGCCCAAAGCTGTTTGGATTTAAGAACAAGAGTTCACAGAAAACCCAACTAACAAGTGTGATTAAATCCTGCATGGCTCCAGTGCATAATTCCAGATATGACTTGTTATCAGTTTGTTACTTACTCCCTCATATATTATAGCTGTGTTTTATCCATATTTTTTTTCATTTCCCGGGATGATTTGATGTGACTAAGTACTGGCAATGTGAATTATTATCTTTTAAAAAAAAAGCAGAATAATTCCTTAATATCAGTGAAACTAAATTGTGAAATTATTAAGTCCCCTGGACAGCCCTTTGACTTTGAGGGTGACTTTTTTTTTTTTTTTCAAATAAAGCATGAGTTTATATGTTACTTTCTCAAATAGATTTTTATTTGAAGGCTGGAACTCTGTTTAGATCTGCATTGCCTGCAAAGCCTGTCATAACATGCTGCACACAGTAGGTGCTTAACAAATACTTATTTGGTTGGCCTTGACAGATATTAGTAATTTTTCCCAGGTCTCTAATTTTTCCCCCATGTTGAAAACGTTATTTAAGAACAAAGCAAGGACTATTTATTATTAAAGTATTAAGATTATTTGTAACAATAGATCTTTTGTTATATTATTTCAGTGAGCATTAGGTTTTATTGTTCTTCTTGGTAAAATGTTATTTACCTGGAACTAAAAGCCTTGGATTTTATCTCAGCCCAAGAATGTGTGTTTAGCAGAGAATGTAATTAGGAGAAATACTTAAGGGATTGTCTATGCAGTGTTCCTTTAGCTCTTAAGCAATCCATATCCTGCTAAAATGTTTATCTTTTTTTTTTCTTCCTTTCTGGCTGCTGTTCCAGGTCCCTTATTTCCCGTGAGTCTTTGGCGTCTACGACTTTGAGTCTGACGGAAAGTCAGTCGGCCTCGAGCGTGAAGCAGGAGTGGTCTCACGGCTACAGGGCCTTCCCTTCGCTTTCCTCCAACCACGGCTCTCAAAATGGCATTGATCTAGGGGACCTCCTTAGCCTTCCTCCCGGGACCTCCATGTCCAGCAATAGTGTCTCTAACTCCTTGCCATCTTACCTTTTTGGCATGGAAAATAGCCACTCTCCTTATCCTAGTCCTCGGCACTCGTCCACCAGGTCCCACTCGGCCCGCTCTAAGAAGAGAGCACTGTCCTTGTCCCCGCTGTCTGATGGCATCGGGATAGATTTCAATACCATCATCCGCACGTCGCCCACGTCCTTGGTGGCCTACATCAACGGGTCGAGGGCTTCCCCGGCCAACATGTCCCCACAGCCAGAGGTCTACGGGCATTTCCTGGGCGTGCGCGGCAGCTGCATTCCCCAGCCGTGCCCGGTGCCCAGCAGCCAGAAGGGCGTGCTGGTGGCCCCTGGCGGCCTGGCGCTGCCTGCCTACAGCGAGGATGGGGCCCTGGAGTACGAGCGCATGCAGCAGCTGGAGCATGGCGGCCTCCAGCCAGGCCTGGTCAACAACATGGTGGTGCAGCACGGCCTGCCGGGCCCCGATAGCCAGCCAGCCGGCCTGCTCAAGACCGAGCGCCTGGAGGAGTTCCCGGGCAGCACCCTGGACCTGCCCCCTGCGCCCCCTCTCCCTCCTCTGCCGCCGCCCCAAGGTCCCCCACCCCCTTACCATGCCCACCCACACCTTCACCATCCAGAGCTGGGGCCCCACGCCCAGCCTTTGGCCTTGCCCCGGGCCACCCTGGACGATGACGGGGAGATGGACGACGTTGGGGGCAAACACTGCTGCCGCTGGATCGACTGCAGCGCCCTGTACGACCAGCAGGAGGAGCTCGTGCGGCACATCGAGAAGGTCCACATTGACCAGCGCAAAGGGGAGGACTTCACTTGCTTCTGGGCTGGTTGCCCTCGACGATACAAGCCCTTCAACGCCCGCTATAAACTGCTGATCCACATGAGAGTCCACTCCGGGGAGAAGCCCAACAAGTGTACGGTGAGTTTCCAAAGCGCAAGGGTGACCTCTCTTGAAGGCCCTGCTTGCTTCACGTACATGTTTTTCCCAACTTGGCCCATGGGACAGGTGATCTTTTCTTCTTATATGGAGTTTGCGCGTGTGGTGGTCTAGGTATCCATGAGATGGGGCTCCTCTTCAGCTTGAGAAAGGGGAAGGTTTCTTCCATGATTAGTGGCTCTCCAGTTCCAGATTTCCTTCTGCAAAGGTATATACATGATCCATCCCAGCAGGGGATCAGTCTGCCACCCTGTCTAAAATCTTGGAAGGGAGATGCCAGCCAGGTACCAACTTTGAGTTTCCTTAATGTGCATGGATGTGCCAGAGCAGAAGGACACAGACTGCACATCAGCAAGCTTTGGTTCTTTTCCAAAGCAAATATTCAGTGACTTTTCCTTCCCTCGAGTAACCAGGCTAGAATTGGGATGAGAAGAAGAGTGGTTTTGATATTTGAAAAGGAACTCACTACTTAGCAACTTGGCTAGTAAAACTATTTCGACATGCATCCGCATGCCTGCACTCTGTACCTTCCAGGGTTGAGAGACTAGTTAATGATTTATAGTCAGAATAAAATCACCTAGGGGATACACTGGAGCAAAATCTCACAGGATCTCAACTAATTTTAAGAGGTAGTTTTTTTAGAGAGATATGAGGGGAAAGAGCAGAGATGCCTCTGGTGCCGAGGGAAGTGGGCCTGATGTCTCTTTTTCTTAGCCTCTGCCTTTCACAACATCCATCCTGGAACTCTCTCTGTTTCTTGGCAAAATTTACTATTTTGAATAATATGATTCTTAAATGATTTCACAACAATTTCACACCTCACAGAAACCCTCAGGGTTTATAAGCAGGGCATCACCCGTGGGATCACAGGATGGCTTTGCACAATCTCAGACAGCTCACTTAAGTCTTAGAAAAATAAGAACATATGTTTTATATTAGTTTAGATGGACAGAAATATTTCATTTAGAGTTAGAGTCTAAGATTTCTATGTATTCCCTGGATATTGATTATGGCACAGGTCACTAAATATGTGAAATATATAAATCAATTTGAAAGAACCTTATTTGTGCTGTGGTTCCCCAGCCCAAGTTCCTTCTTTCTGTAGTATGTCAGTGATGATAAAGAATCTGAACCATGTATATGTTTGATTATAGATTGGCCAAGGTTTCTGATTCATATAAAAGCAAACCAAACAGGTGATCACTATAATGCAAGTATTCAAAGCACCTCTTCGCTGCCAAGTAGATATTTTTGAAAGAGTTTTAAGAATTTCTTATGGAATTGAATTACATTTCTTGTCACTACGTTATGCATCATATTGTGATTTTTCTCAAGGAAAACCTGAAGTTGATACATTGCGAGAATGCCAGGTTATATGAGTGAAAAGAAGAATTACTTTCCAGTTGGCAAAACCTTACTCTGTCACTGGGGTTCTGCATTAAAAATGCCAGTAAGAGACAAGCAATTGAAGGCAATTTCATTTACTCTGGAACACACTGGCCTACTGCAGGCAGGAAAGACATTCAGACTCTGAAGGAAAACAGTCCAACCTTTTAGTTCTGACTAATCCTGGCTGAAAATAGTTTACTGGATTTGGCTTTACTAAAATAAACATAAAGTGTCGAATTATCCAGAAAAATATTTTTTGCATTGCAAAATTAATTTTTGTGCAATAGGATTTCCCCATTTTCCTACTCTTCCCAGACTTTGCAAAGACATATAACTTTATAAAGTTGACTTTTGCTAAAGTGCGTGATGAATGTCAAAAGTAGAAATAGTTTAGTGAAAGAATAAGCTGATAGGTTAATGTTTGCAGGCTTATACATAGCTTCTCATTTTATTGTTCAGGATGGGTATGGGAAGTGATTTCTCTCCTCCTGATCTGCCCACTCTCCACTTCTAGATGGAATCTTTATAAAATTCAGATTGGTGATTTAACAGTGTATCGAATCTAGGACCACAAAGCATTTATTTACACATGTAATAGTGCTAATAATAAACAGGTTTCTTAGGAGCTAATGCTGTGATTCTAGTTCTGGGGCTATATATTTTTAGCAGGAAGCCTTCATTTTCTTATAAAACATACATATCATAGCCAGTATGTCTTCTGAAAACTGTTATGTTGCTACATGTCATTTGCTTGATTTGTAGGGTGATAGCCAACTGGCAGCAATTAATTTTGCTGTAAAAGTTTAGCAGTCCTCTTAAGTTGTAATCCACAAATAGAAGACCTGGTTTTTAAAGTAGATATACACCTGGAAAAAAATGCATTTTTCTGCCTTTTTCAAAATGCATATTTATAGACTTGGAGTCCAGACACATACAACTGTTACAACTAAAATGTTTCATCTCCCACTTATTTAAAATCTGATGGTAATTGATTCAAAGCTCAAGATTCTTGCCACATAAAATGGCCACATTCTTCTTTTGGAAATGTGAAGTGATCTTTGGTTTTTGTGGCTGTGTCATACACTGCAGGGCTAAGAGCAGTCTAAATTATAAGACCCAGGCCATTTTTTGTTTTACGTATGCTTAACTGCTATTTATTTTCTGTGAATGATAGAGTTAGTCATCATTTTTACTTGCTTAGCTTATTGACCCAAGAAAGAAATGATGACCACATTGTGTTTGGTGACCATGACTACAAGCAGCACAAAGAGCTTCTGGAAGTTATGGTAAAAGAGGGGTGTGTGAGAGGGCTACTCAGTGACAGCTTGCTTACAGTAAGCGGCTGCCACTGGCCTCCTCCCTCATGCCAAATTCCATGTCATGCATGAGAGAGCGCATTCTCAGAATCTCTGACCATGACTCCTTGGACTTATCAGAACCCTGGGATTCACATCACTCAGGATTCTAGGTGACAGAACTGCGGGAGGGCTGTGAATGTATTATTTGGTTAACTTACTGGAAGAAGAAAATGGGTTATTTTCCTTTTCCCACCCAACCGATTCTACCCTTTTGTAGATATCTTTCTTATTGCTTCTGTTGAAAGCCCAACCAGCTGCTCTCTTTCCAGGCCTGGCCTCGATTGCAGAGACATTCCCATCCAGTGGCAAAGGGCTTGAGAAGTAAAGGTCTCTGTAGACAGACAGGCAGACTTCAGCTACTCAGAAACCAGGATATAGCAATATTATGTTTAAACATACCTGACTCTATTGACTGCTGTCTATTAACTATACTAATTTTTAGGTACTGAATCATTCTATTTTGACCTTCCTGAGCTTAGACCAACTGCAACCTTAGTAAATCTCAGAATTATCAAAATATTTGAACATTCTCAGGTACAACTGTGGAATTCTATTACATTTTTCGCAGATGGCAAGTTTTCACATTCTCAGGTCAGAACAAGTCACGGAGTCTCTGAATTTGTCCCTTTCCCAAACCCGTTTCACGTTCCTAAAAGGACAACATGAAGTGTAACCCAAAACCATAGATGTACACTAATTGTCCCTAACAGTATCCATAGTAATGGTTCCAACAGAGTGCACCCTGACAATGTTTTTACTGTAGATCTTTTTGCCATTAAGTTGAAGAGTGTACAATGGCTGAGTAACGTGCCCAGTGTGTTCTGAATGATCTTAGGCATGCTCTATCTGTTGGTGCTTCTCATGAGAAAGCTTGTCTGCCTATCTGATGGAGGCAAAGTGAGTAGAAGGATAGGGTTCTGTTGCTAGGATCAGAAACGCTGGTGACTTGCCTTCATATATGATTGAAAGCAGTTATGCTAGCAGGCTAGGGAGTGCTGATAAGTGAATTAGGGGGAATGTGGGTCACCACTTAAATGTTTCTTGTTTTTCCTGGATGAATTTTATCCAATAGCAAAAAGGAATTTTTCAAAACTTTTACCCACCCACGGATTTTCATGAAAATGTCACTGACCAAAGACCAGTTTTGAATTTTGTATGATTTGACTTATTTCTCTACAGGCATTTTGCCTGGCAAAATCCAGAGTATTTGCTTTGGCTTGGATACTGGGTGGTGGTGCTTTTTAAGTAACATTGGATTATGATTTCAAGAAAATAAATACAGAACTGGGACCATGTCCCCATTCCTCTTTTATGGCCTGATGGCCAGCTTTGGCCTTGTAAGACGTATCTTGAGGAAATGTAAATTCACTGTAAGCTGTGGAAGGTCTTCTTCACTTCCACTGTTATTTTGATAAGACTTGGTGTTGATGTGGTCTATGAACACAGGGACCTTAGGAAAATATCATCTAAGCATGATTCTTAATCGCCACTTCATAATCCTCATATTGGCAACAATGAATAAATTATCATAATACCAAGTATCAATAAGGATATGGAGAAGTGGACATACTTTAGCATTGTTGGAGAAAATAAATTAGTAGAACCACTTTGGAGATCAATTTGGTAACACCTAGTAACGTTGAAGATGAGTATATCCAATAAAACTGTGTCTAGGTGCCTACCCTAGAGAAGCCTTTGTACATAGTGGCAAGGAGACATGAAAAAAGGTGTTTATTGCTTTTGTTTTTTAAAAAAGTGTAAATTACATAACTGTCCGTAGATAAGTCAATAAACTGTGGCTTATTTCTAATGAAATATAATAAAGGAGTTTAAAATTAAAATACACATACATACATTACATATATATCTATTAACATGGATACATTTCAAAAAACAATGTTGAGTGAAAAAATTATGTGCAAAAGGGTATATGTGGTATTAATACAATTTATGTATATTTAAACACAAACTGGGCAATATTATATAGTTGTTGTAGATAAATAATTAATGATTAAATAGTAAAATCTTGTGGGCAGGGTAATTAGTAATGTTAGGATAATGGATACATCTCAAAAGGTAAGAAATAGAAAAGAGATGGGATGTGAGGATTTTACTTTCTCTTTTTTCCCCAGAGAGAGAGAGAACCAAAACAGATATGGCAAAATATCATTATTTTAACTTGATGGTGGTAATATAGGTGTCATAGGTGTCTGTTTTACTATTTGGTATACTTTACTGCCTGTTGAAATATTTCATAACTATAATATATTTTTATCTAAAATAAATGAAAGCCAATTAGTATCACACTCCAATTTCTTTCCACCCATACCAGCTTTTCAGATGAGAACAAAGCCTAGAGAAATTGATTTTTCCAAGACTGTTAAGTTATTTAGCTGTTCCATACTTAGAGCTTCTGAGGCTGCATTTTTCAACCTTGGCGGACACTGGAATCACCTGGGGAGCTTTACGAAGTACCCGTACCTGGGTCCCACCTTCAAAATTTATGACGTAATTGGCCTGGGATGCAGCTTCCAAGGTGATTCTAATGGGTAGCCAAGGTTAAGAACCAGTAGCATGAAAGTTTCCCAGTTCTGATGTTAGTGCTAAATAAATAAAAACCTACCCTGTTACTTCTGTTGAGATGCAGGAATGCAGTGTTTAGTAGAAAGTATGTCTCTACTTATTATCAATGTCCTGACAATAATATCTACATTATCATCAGTGTCCCGACAATGATTTGGGGAGTTTAATGCTCTCTTGTAATAAAATTCAGAGACAAGATAAGATATTAGAGTGATTGATAGTGGCAGAAGGCTTTCAACTGAGTGTCTATTTCACATTCTAAGTATTCTTTTTTTACAATTGTTAGTCAGAGTTTGGGAGGAGTCTTGTACTGTGCCATGTGTACATTGTTGCCACCTCCCTGCCTTCTTGATTTAGAAGTGGAACTGACAAATCTGTCACACTGTTTCCATTTTTAAAGGTAAGATAGAGTGTTCTCTCTTCCAAACACAATGCAGACTTTCAGCTTTTAATAGAAAATGATCTTCAAAACACTTTTGCTACTATGGACACTTTTGAAGAGTTGGTAAGTTACCAAAATATTGAATTTTCTCTTTTATCAAATCTGCCTGATGTGATTAAATAAATAAAATTAACATTAATATCCTCTTTGTCTCTTGAGGCTGAAACACCACCAGTGAACATCTGGTAAAGATCAGAGCCAGTGTAGCTTCCAAGTCATATCCCACAAGGCATCGGTCTGTCAGATATTAAAAGCAAACTCAATGATTTAAAAAATAGAACCAAATCTTAAGATTTCTTTCCCAGCAATTTTATATAAGAGATACAAACATATTTATCTGTGTAAATACATGTTCAACATACTGTAGACACATATATGTCACCATGAATTACAAATCCCTTAGTATAGGTAAAAACGAAACCACAGAAATTCTCATTAGATGGGGCATTGACTACACTCTATAAGGCATCTGTCAAATCGGATTTCACGTCCCAAAACACAGTTTAGAAACCTGCCGTTTGGTAAAGGTTTACTTTGGTTTCCCTTGAAGGCATTTAATTCTGTTTACCTGGGGAACTGACCTTTCATGAACTTTGTCCTGAAAATAAATTCATTGCAAATTTGGGCAAATGTTTCAAAGCTAATCGTGGTTTATGTTTCTTTGCCCTGTGAGTCTAGGATTAATGAAAAACAATAGATAATGAGAGCAACCCTAAGAGGTTAAATATTTGAGGCTTTATCCTCATTAAACAAAATCATTAACTACATGATGGTTAATGTTCCTTTTAGTTTGTATTTGTTTTGTGGTTTTTCTCTAATTTCATGCCTTGAATAATGTCTTTAAAGTTACAAAGAATTATGTAAATCTTTCATAAATGATCTGATTAAGGGAATGTATGTCAAACCTTTGGAGATTTGTTCATATATAGATTCTGATATGTGTTTTTCTTAGTTCTTTCAGGCTGCACCAGTGTAGAAAATTAGTATGGCAATATATTAGAAACGTTCTTTTGACCTCAGGAATATTTCTTGATTACCTTTTCTTTGAGTGGTCATGTTGTCATCTTTGGGTCCAGATAGAATTTGAATGTGTAGAGTGAAAGATCAAACACATTTATTTTTCCAAAAAGAAGAGGTCATCTGATTCTTTTTGATCTTTCGGAAAGGTTTTCTTCAAGTTTGGAGTAGAATGATTTGGAAAAGAGATGTTTATTTTTTTTCCAGGCAGTTTTATTAGTTTCTACTATAATTACTGAGTCAGGGCTTCTAAGCTATCAGTAAGACAATGCTTGTTATAACCCTGGGCAGTGGATCTGTGGCTGGTGAACCCAGAGCCTGAGCACAGAAGGCTTGATTTTACATCTGCTCTCATTCTGGAAAGCCATGTGTCCTTCATCCAGAGGGAAGACCAGTCTGTTTAATAGGTGTCATCACTAATATAGGAAGTTGGCATAGATAGGAATGTGGTGAGAAAGTGGGATGAAACCTGTGTGTTTTTATTGTGCAGCACTGTATTTATTTCCCCTTTTCTTGGGCCACAGGTACGGAGCTTGAGTAGGGAGAATGGTTAATCTATTAGAAGGAGAATTTTGAATAATATTTTAATGATTAGTTTAAAGTTGTTGAGAAATTGAAAAATGATATGACCATTTTCTGGGCTGGCAGAAGCAATATGCTTGGGTAAATATATAGCCTAATGCTCTAAAATTAGGGTGAGCATATACTTTATTTTTCAAATCAGGACACTTTTGAGAGTGAAAGAGGGTTTGTCTCACTGGAATGTCAGTCTAAATCAGGACTGTCCTGGAAAACTAAGGGTATATAGTTACCTTCCCCAAATAGTATGTGTACTGATGTGCCTACTCCTTGCATGTTCATTCATTCTTTGGATCACTGAGTGAAAACCGTATACTATATCTTACCTGGGAGGTACAGAAATAAATGAGACATTCTCTTTGGGAGCTCACAATCTACTAGGGGTGACAATTGTGTAAATAGTAAAACAAGGGCTGTGATATGTGGCTATGCAAACTTTTAATGGGAAACCTAGGGGAAGAATCTCCCAAGTATGCCTTTAGAGTTTGAGCAGGCTTGTTAGAGGAGGAAACTGCATCCTGAAAGAAGACAGTAATTCTTAGAGAGAAAAGAGGAGAGGCTGTTTAGACCTGCATACCACCATGTGAAATAGCACAGGAGTATGAAAGAGCACAGAGGAAGAAACAATTCCCAAGCAGTTTGATGCTCCAAGACCAGGTAGGAGTGGAAGTAAGGCTGAAAGAAGTCATGAAGGACTTATACTACCAAATAGGGATAATGTTTAAGAATTGTGAACCTAGTTAACATAAATACAAATCTAGTCAATAAAAAATATCTTAGGAGGGTAGCATCACCGAGGTAGCAAGGACTGTGTTTCAGTGCATGTGAAATGAAACTTTGACTTCCCCAGGCCTTCTCCATTTTCTCTTAAAGCTTATAGTTTAATTCCTCATTAAAACATATCTCTTGGCAGCTATCATATGAAACACACATTTGTCTTATGCCAAGTGATCAGCTAGGGAAACAAGTACATGTAGACTAGCATGAAAGCATTTTCTGTTGTGGACTTTAAAGAAAACAATTAAAAATCTGGGGAAGACTTAGAGACCAAAGTTGTTTGATCAATTATGTAGAATGATTAAGATGTGGACAGAGGCTGCATACATTATCCTGTGTATGAGTATCTTTCCATTAGTTAAATATTTCCCTTTATAATCTGTAAAGAGAGTGAAGTATTGTACTGTTAAACAAAGGTTTGGACTGGTGCTCATTATGCTGAGCTTGTCAGCCTTTTCAAGATATTTTTCCTTCACTGCTGAGATTTACTTTGGAATTTTTTTTTTTTTTTCTGCTCAGACTGAATTAATACAGAACAGAGTGAAATGCTTGAGCTGTTTAGAGTAGAACAAATTAAATCAATTCCCATCAAAATGGCACCCGTTCACAGTGATTCAGTCCTGAACACCACAGGGCCCCATGTCTCTCTAGACTGGGGAAGGCAACATGAAAGAAAGTCTTGCCTTTTGTTACTTGAGCTTCTTGCTCTGGCTGCATAAGCCTTCCCTGGGTTTGAGCCACCCAAGGTTGTAGAGTCATTTGCCTGTTGACCAAAGAGCACAGCTGAAGGTCAGGTCAGTGGACTCAGGAATTCAGAATGTTTTATAGAGGGCATCAGATTGGTCCTGGATCCTTGCTTTAAAAATTTATGAGGCAGCTTCTCAGGCTTCTCTTACCAGAACAATTTTTCTTTTCTGTGTTTTAGAATGTTTGTTTGAAAGTGCTTTCATTTTCAAGTAGGGGCCTGGGTATCGGGCCTGTTGCGTGTGTTTTGATGAGAAATATTGTACAGCTGACTCTCTTTTGTCACTGTCTTTCCCCATCCCTACTCTCAGTGTCTAGTATGAAAATTGTCCAGAAAAGAGTAAATGGTGATTTATTAGCCAAGAGAATGGATTTGGGGTTGGGAGAACAGTTGTAATGAAGCAAAAATGGAGAACTCAGCCTTAAACAAAATTCTGAAATAGAAATTTGTCTTTCATCTCATTTGTGGTGACCCCTACTGCCTTCTTTCCTCAGAGTTTCCATGCTGCTTCACAGGCCCCATGCCTTGCTCCTTACTTTTCCTCTCCATTGAATGGAGGCTTGCTTGTGGAAAAGAACTGTGGGAAAGAGAAATTCATACGTATAATGGTGAACAGCTGAGAAAAGATTCAGTATGCTGGCTCTCCCAAGGGTAGCTATGTTTTAACTAGAAAGAAAGTATTAAACCTCTTCCTTAAGACCAAAAACTCTTTCAGATAAATGGAGGTGAAAGAAAATGACTGTGTTACACAAATTCTGAGCTACTATATTACTTTAATTCTCACTATCGCCCTTGGAGCTAAGTAATTTGTGGGATTTGAGATTCAGACTCTCTTCTTCCTACTACATATTCAAAGATCATTAATTATTCACCTTTGAGTCCTACCCACAGCACGTGGCTCAATGATTAACATACTGTAGACCTCAAATGTGCACACATACACACACACATACACACACGTGCACACACACACACACAGACACACACACGAAACTAGGTGATGGATTCATAGAGGTTTATTATTATTTTCAGTGTGTAAAGATTTGAAATTTCCTATAATAAAATGTCAGAAATAAAGAAATAAAATTGTTTTGAGTGAATTCATAGGAAAGAAAAGAACAGTTTTTTCCTCTAGCTCCTCAGAAAATGATGCCAGCCATGTGTTTTCTTTAGGTAACCTGTGTTATTCTGATCTGAAAACAAATTAATTTTTCCATTGCTCTTGACAGTCTCTGAGATCACTCTGCTTAGGAATGAGATGAGAGATACTCTTGGGCAGTAACATGATATTTAAAAAGGCAAATGATAAGAAGGGAGTACTATTGGAATACATTAAAATAATTAAACCCAAATCTCAGCAGCTTACTATGATAAGAGTTTATTTCTTGTTCTTGTTCTAATATGGCTAACTCCTTACGATCATATAGTGACTCAGGATCCTTCAACCTAATGGCTCTGAAATCTAAGTCTGGGGTGAAACAGATGTTGAGGATTGTGGAGAGGTTTTAGGAGCCAGGCATAGAAGTGACAGGCTTGACTTCTCTCATCCCCTCGGGCAGCACTCAGTCACATTACCTCAACTAACTGCAAGGGCAGTTGGAAAGAGTGGTCTTCCTGTGTGTCCAGAACACTTAAATACGCAGTATTGGTGGACACAGAGTATAGTATCTGCCACAAGGATCTAGAAGTGTCCCCTGCTTCTCCTCTGACTTACCCCAGTTTTCTGTATCTCCTTGAAAAGAAAAAGCATTTCAGTCTTATCTTTGAGCTATCCATGAGTGGCAACCCGGTCTCATCAAAGAGCTTTAAAGACCATTTATTTTTTTCTTACCGGTGCTGGCTCCTGTAACTTGCTTTTCAACTTATTAAATCTTTCCCAGCCCAACCATTTTTTTTTTCTTATTGACTCTCCAAGGATTCCATTGCCATACAATCACCACTGCTGGGGAAATGCTCCTTATCTCAAGTGGATTACTCAGTTTTCCCCACCTTGTCCAAATTAAATGTTCTTGGTGCACAATTCCCCCCTGCCCGTCATCTTTCTAAGCCATGAGTATGTGTGATGTCTTCATGTCTCACGGGCACTAACCCTTAAGGGAGATCTGCTCATTATCAAGGGCAAGGTTATAAATGAATCACTGAGAGTTCTACCATTGTGCACAGAAATTTGGTGTGAAGGGGTATTTTACTAAGACCCTGAAACACAATATTCCCCATCTGTTCATAAAGTAGCTTATTTGATACACACAATGTAGTCATAAATGCTCTTCTATTCTCTGAATGCTTGCTTTTGGTCATGAACTGGCACACACTCAAGGAAAAAATGACAATGTGCCTCTATGGACACTTTTGGTCCATTTCCATAAATATATTCAAACAAAATGAAATTGCCTAGCTCTTTATAATATGTCCTTTAGGGTGTTTAAGCTTGCAAAATTACCCCCAAGGATGACAAATTGTAAACATCATGCAATACCACAGCCCTGGGTCAAGGCCTGTCTCAGTGCTCTACAGACATTCGCCCTTCTTAGAAACGTTTAAAGTGTTTTAGGAAAATGAAGCTAGGCAAACAAGCTTATCGGGAGCGACAATAAAAAAAAATCATTGATTCTAATTAGGAGGCGTCACGTATACAGGAACAAAGCTGCTTTGTGTAGTTGAAAAGTCTACCTGTTCTCTGAAACACATAAAGTACTTTCCAGTGGCTTTAGATAATCATGCTGACAAAGTTTCAGGGCCCTGACCTTTTGGCCCATCTCAAGTGATTCAGCTGCACTTGTCGAAACTTGTCTAAGGTGTTGGTGGAAGGTGTACTGGGATACAAGTTGTTATAAAGGTGTGACAATGGGACAGGTGCCATTTGCTTCTGAAAGCCCCAAACTGCATCATAAATTGAGGTGGGAAGTATTCAGGTTCTTGAGGTGTGGATTGAATTTATTATAATTATCTCTAGTTGTCCCTCCCTGTAGCAATTATTTCCCCCAGCAGCCTAGTGCAAGGACCCACTGCTGGTGAGGACTCCAGCTTCTTTTGGCTTGGGTCACCCCGATCCTGTCTATTGTGTGTCCTAGGAAGGCCAGCTTTAGATTGCGACTCTGGTTTTGTGCTGTACCTATAGAATGAGGCCTTTCTGATGGAACCAGTCAAGAAAAGAGCTGTATAATCTGAACAAATAATGGAGAAATCACTCTAATTGCTTACTCTATTGAGATAGTAAATCAAAATAAACAACTGTGTCACTGTCACTTTTCTTGAATTCAGAACTTTGGAAAAAAATGAATGCCACTAGTCACAGAGTCAGGAAAATAGATCTTCATAAATAAATGGGCAATTTAGTTTAAAATTAAGAGTACATATTGACCATTTGCAGTGTCAGTGATTTATTTTCAAGGAGGAGTTTCATAAAAGGCATTTTTAGTTGCCTGATTGTACATTTCCTCCAAAGATGGCTTGCTAATTACCATCAGTGAGTAATAGGGGTTGCCAAAAAGAAAAAAAAAAAAAAGGGAAAAAAAGCCCATTGTGTTCCAAAGGAATGATGCTGCCAAGTGTCTTGACAGGCTCCTGCTGCACTTGTCAAACAGCTGTGCCTGGGAGTGAAATTATGAAGTTGGATTCTCACTTAGCCAAGATTAGAATAGGCTTAATTGAAGGTGTCTGCAGTGGGGGACAATTTAAAATTCTTAAGTACAGAATTCATGCATTTCTAAAAAACATTCTACTGACCATCTCTAAATTACTTTGTTTTGTCTCTGCCTTCAGATAGGTATGATATAAAATTCAAAAGAGGAAAGGAAATAAAAGAAAATTGTCTTTATATGGAAAAATTCTAAGGTTATTAATGTAATTGTTTCACTTAAAGATATTTCAGATCTTTAAATATTTGGCTTACCTTTTAATACTGAATCGTTCATCTAGTTCATCTAATTATAGGTGTGCATGTTCTCTGTGGTCTCCAAACGTGACTTTCAGGTGCAAAACAGAAAGGTCTCTGACGACTATCTCTATTTCACTCATTTAACTATTTATTAAGCAACTGTTTCATGCCAGGCTCTCTTCTAAGCACTGGGAATACAGCAGGGAACAGATCAGACTCCTAACTCCCATCCTTCTGGAGCTTACACCCTGGAGGGGGAAGATAATAAATCTGTTTATTTATTATAGAGGAGAAGAGGAGAAGAGATAGTGAGGGAAAAATGGGGGCTAGATTGTTTAGGACCTTGGAGGCCACTGAAAGGATGCTTTTGAGCAGAGGAGTGATAGGGTCTGACTTATGTTTTAATAGAATCCCTAAATGCTATGTGGAGAGTAGATTGAAGGGGAACAAGGAGTTGAAGTTGGAAGACCAAACCTGTTAGGATTGGAAGCACTGCGGTAGCATTCTGTCTGGTCTTTCTACTTAATATCCAGTAGTAGAAGTTGGGATAACTGGTTGGACTCTAGCTATATAAACATAAATAGCTAGACCTGAATTGCATATTAGGTGTACAGACCGAAGTGTCAGGGGTGACTTTAAGGTTTGGCTCATGCACCTGGAAGGAGGGGCAATTGTAGGAGATTTAGGGAGGAAGCAGATAGTTTGATTTTGGACTTGTTAAGTTTGAGGAGCCTTTTAGACATTCAAATGGTGAACCTGGAGATCAGAGGAGAAGACTAGACATACCATTTTTGGGACCACCTGTTTCTAGATAACATTTAAAATTTATGAGACTAACCTAATTTAAAGTGAAATGAGAAGTCTCTACTTCTCATGACAACATTGGTGCCTACCTGGGATTCCATGGTTGAAGGGCTGGTTGGTAGAAGGTGAGAAGAGTAGAAGAAAGAGTGAATTTCTCTTACCAAACACCGTGTATCTCCTTCATCCTGTGTTGCTGTGTTGCCCTGACCCCACCTTGGATATATCAAGGAGAATTGCAAGGGGCTATTGAAAGCAACAAGGTGGAGTTGAAGAGATTGTTCCAGGTTAGCTGCCATGGAAATACCTGTATTTATGCTTCCAGACCAGAAGATAGGCAAACAGAAAACAAAGGGGACCTTTCCCAAGAGAATACATTGATTTCCACCCTCATGGTCTTATGCTCTTAAAATTGGTGGGCATTGACAACAGGATCCATACATCTTAGTTCCTACAGAACCCAACAGTGTGTAAGCAGACACTCTGAGAAATGGTATTATGTTAGTTCTACCATGAGGGTGACATGGGCATGACAAAGAGTCCAGGAACAGACTGGAAGACTTCTTGGTCAGTGTGTGTTGAGAGGATTCAAACAGCAATTGGCAGTTTTTTTCTGTCTTTCCAATAGTGAGATTCTAAGATTGTGTCTATTAATAAATTAATCTCTTGCGTTCCCCGAATACATCTTCTCGGTTTCCTGGCTGACTTTTCCTTAGAGTGCCTGCTCTGGTAATGTCTCTATGGTGTTGATGAGAAACAATATGAAATGGCTACTGGCTGGAAGGTCTTATGGGTTGTACTCAGGTTCACATTCTCAGTGCTAAAGCCTCAGGTGCTCTTATTGACCAGTGAAGCCCAAGGAGTCTGTGAAAATAATTTTAATTTTTATTTTTTTTTTTGAGAGGGAGTCTCACTCTGTTGCCCAGGCTAGAGTTCAGTGGTGTGATCTTAGCTCACTGCAGCCTCTGCCTCCCGCCTCAGCCTGCCAAGTATCTGGGATTACAGGCATGTACCACCATGTGGCTAATTTTTGTATTTTAGTGGAGATGGGGTTTCACCATGTTGCCCAGACAGGTCTTGAACTCCTGACCTCAAGTGATCCACCATCCTCGGCCTCCCAAAGTGCTGGGATTACAGGCATGAACCACCATGCCAGCAATACTTTTAAGATCACACAGTTATATTTCTTCTTACTATAGAAACAGCTAAATGAAAAACCTTTTGTGTACCATGTGTTGAATTTGTTTACTGTGATTATGATAGCTAGGGAACAAAACTTCATGTTTTAGCTTTTGGAAATTTTTATGATGTTCATGTCTATGCCAATAAAACTTCATAGGCTCCAGCAGGATGCCTCTTTTGTTTGACTGGAGTGTTATGTCCAAACCCAGAGAAAGGATAGGGAATTTTTTTTCATTTTACATTTATTTTTCCTTTCTATTGCCTCCTATCTTTCTAACACCTACTTATTCCTCTGTCTTTTCCTTCTATGTAAAGCTCTTAAGGATGACATCAAAAAGAAAATGGAGGTTGCAACAGTGCTTAAAAGGTGTATGTGTGTGTGTGTGTTTGTGTTTGTGTGTGTGTGTTTGTGTTTGTGTGTGTGTGTGTGTATGTATTTTCCATCCAGTGACTATGAAAGAAAGCATATTCAGTGCTTAAAAACAGTGACATTTAATATTTAAGACTATGTCTTAGGGACTTGATTTATTTGAGGACTGTCTTATATTCTCTAGTAAGATATACTGTGCTGCTTGTTAGGGCAGTACTTTGTGAGCTCAGCCCTATTGACATTTTGGACTTTTGGACTGGGTAAGTTTTTGTTGATGAAGGGCTCTGTCGGATAGTGTTGGTTGTTCAGCTGCATCCCGGGCCTCTAACCACCAGATGCCGATAGCACCTTCTGTACCCTCAGTCGTGACAAACATGTCTTCAGGCATTGCTATATGTCTCCTGGGGAGAAAATCTGCCCCTAGTCGAGAACCACTGGGTTTGGGGAACCAGAGTTTATAAGCCTTATTCATTGTAGAGACAGGACCGTTTTCTGAGATTTCAGTCAGTGCCTGAAACACAGATACTTGGCTTAGAAAACAACTTCACTTGGCCACTTCCCCAGCCTCACAAGGACCCTGGCCATGACCTCTGCAGCTTCTGATGACTAGTTGAAGAGGGAAGTAATTCTTTATGCTTCCAGAATTGTAGTAGAAAGGGATATAAACTGTTCCAAGTACTTAGTTGACACTGGAATTTTCTTATAGAAATACTGATATTAATGGAGAATTGTCTTAGAAGAATCGTTGTGTGTAGAATTTATTTTCTTCTGGTAGAGAATCTCTAGGGCAGGAATAGTGCAGTACTTTAAGCCTGAATTCCAGACTTAGATGGAGAATAATCCTTATAGATGATCAATTGCTCATCCATTTCAACATTCATACTAAAACCATAATATACTGAAAATATACAGAAAATTAGTGGTCTAAGTTTGCAGTTTTACAGCACCTGTGTCCTTGGATGCTCTGATACTTTGTTCTAGAAGTGAAACCCAGTTCATTCTTCTGATTAGAATAAGTTGTGGAAAGGGTGCACTTTTGGTGCAAGATAGCATGAAATACAATGACTCATTAACAGAAAAGAGTTCTCTTTCTGTCATGACCAAACTTTTATAAGAAAAGACAAAAAGAAGCTTGAGATCTACAACTGTGTCAAGCCGGCAGTGCTTATAAGATTAAACTTTTTTTGAAACAGCTAATTGGAAACAGTTTAAAAACAAACAACTTTCTGAATCTTAATCAGGAAAATAGTAGGCATAATTATTGGTAGTTACATGTGTTACCCTAGAAAAATAATTTCTAAATTATAAGATTGTTTAGCTAATGTGTTCCACCCAGGAGACTTGAGTCTAGACTGAGTTTGGGGATATTTAGTATAGAACAACTAGTAGCAATAATGGACACTGACAAATGAAAACAGCTTTATATGGTTTATACAGAATAATAAATATCCCACTATGCTCATGAAAGAACAAAATTAAGTAAGAACAGCTGCATTTGGACATTAAATTTTGGGCCCCAGGGAGAAAAGAGTTTTCATAGTTTGAGACAGACTGTAAGGAAGCTATACTCCAGATAGTAACATCTTCCATTAAAGTCAAGTTTACAAAGCAATGTCCCATGCATAATTGTTAGATTCTTACAGTAATCCTTTCCAATAGAAAAGATGGTTGCAATTTTTATTTCCATTTTAAAGCGAGGAAACAACTCAAGTGATTTTATCTAAGATCACACACCAATAAGTACTGGATTGTGAACCAGGACCCAGGGTTGTTGGGCTCCATGGCCAGTACTTTTTCTGTTCCACCACAGTCTTCCATGAAGTTACTGTTAATTATGTTTACTTCATTTCATATTCTGCTGTTTTCCAGGGTCCCCCATCCCAATTCCTTCCTCCATTCCTACCAGGGCTGGCTATGACATTGCCTAACTCCGGCAGTACCATTTATTTTTTGTGCCCCCTAATATTGTACAAGAAGAAGATTCCACAAGGGACGCCATGCATATACATTACATATAATTCCATCTAAAGGATCAGTTTCTACCCCAGTGTTAGTTAAAATTGTAGAGTGATACCATAGATGAGGAAAATGGCTCTTTATGCTCGGGAGACTTATAAGAATTCGTTTTATATATATATCATATCTATACATATATATATTTTTTATTATACTTTAGGTTCTGGGGTGCATGTGTAGAACATGCAGGATTGTTGCACAGGTACCTACATGGCAATGTGGTTTGCTGCCTCCATCCCCCCATCACCTATATCTGGCATTTTTCCCCATGTTATCCCTCCCCAACCTTCCCACCCCCCGCTGTCCCTCCCCTAGTCCCCCACAACAGACCCCAGTGTGTGATGCTCCCCTCCCTGTGTCCATGTGTTCTCATTGTTCAACACCCACCTATGAGTGAGAACATGCAGTGTCTGATTTTCTGTTCTTGTGTCAGTTTGCTGAGAATGATGGTTTCCAGGTTCATCCATGTCCCTGCAAAGGACATGAACTCATTGGTTTTTATGGCTGCATAGTATTCCATGGTGTATATGTGCCACATTTTCCTTGTCCAGTCTATCATCCATGGGTATTTGAGTTGGTTCCAGGTCTTTGCTATTGCAAACAGTGCCGTGATGAACATATGTGTGAGTGTGTCTTTATAATAGAACAATGTATAATCCTTTGGATATATACCCAGTAATGGGATTGCTGGGTCAAATGGCATTTCTATTTCTAGGTCCTTAAGGAAATGCCACACTGTCTTCCACAATGGTTGCACTAATTTGCACTCCCACCAACAGTGTAAAAGTGTTTCTATTTCTACACATCCTCTCCAGCATCTGTTATCTCCAGATTTTTTAATGATTGCCATTCTAACTGGCATGAGATGGTATCTCAATGTGGTTTTGATTTGCATTTCTCTAATGACCAGTGATGATGAACATTTTTTCATGTTTGTTGTCTTCATAAATGTCTTCTTTTGAAAAGTGTTCATATCCTTCGTCCACTTTTTAATGGGTTTGTTTGTTTGTTTGTTTTCTCATACATATGTTTTAGTTCTTTGTAGATTCTGGATATTAGCCGTTTGTCAGATGGGTAGATTGCAAATTTTTTTACCATTCTGTTGGTTGCCAGTTCACTCTAATGATTTTTTCTTGCAAATTTTTTTACCATTCTGTTGGTTGCCAGTTCACTCTAATGATTTTTTCTTTTGCTGTACAGAAGCTCTGGAGTTTAATTAGATCCCATTTGTCTATTTTGGCTTTTGTTGCCAATACTTTTGGTGTTTTACTCATGAAGTCTTTGCCTATGCCTATGTCCTGAATGGTTTTGCCTAGGTTTTCTTCTAGGGTTTCTATGGTGTGAGGTCTTATGTTTAAGTCTTTAATCCATCTGGAGTTAATTTTAGTGTTAGGTGTCAGGAAGGGGTCCAGTTTCTGCTTTCTGCACATGGCTAGCCAGTTTTCCCTACACAATTTGTTGAACAGGGAATCCTTTCCCCATTGCTTGTTTTTGTCAGGTTTGTCAAAGATCAGATGGTTGTAGATGTGTGGCATTGTCTCTGAGGCCTCTATTCTGTTCCATTGGTCTGTATCTGTTTTGTTACCAGTACCATGCTGTTTTGATTACTGTAGCCTTGTAGTATAGTTTGTAGTCAGGTAGTGTGTTGCCTCCAGCTTTGTTCTTTTTGCTTAGAATTGTCTTGGCTATGCAGGCTCTTTTGGTTCCATATGAAGTATATGGTGTTTTTTTCCAGTTCTGTGAAGAGGGTCATAGGTAGCTTCATGGGGATAGTGCTGAATCTATAAATTACTTTTCGTAATATGGCCATTTTCATATTGATTCTTCCTAAACATGAGCATGGAATGTTTTTCCATCTGTTTGTGTCCTCTCTTATTTCCTTGAGCAGTGGTTTGTAGTTCTCCTTGAAGAGGTCCTTTACATCTGTTGTTAGTTATATTCCTAGGTATTTTATTCTCTTTGTAGCAATTGTGAATGGTAGTTCATTCTTGATTTGGCTCTCTTTAAGTCTGTTATTGGTGTATAGGAATGCTTGTGATTTCTGCATATTAATTTTGTATCCTGAGACTTTGCTGAAGTTGCTTATCAGTTTAAGGAGATTTCGGGCTGAGATGATGGGGTGTTCTAAATATACAGTCATGTCATCTGCAAATAGAGACCATTTGACTTCCTCTTTTCCTAATTGAATACCCTTTATTTCTTTTTCTTGCCTGATTGCTCTGGCTAGAACTTCTAATACTGTATTGAATAGGAGTGGTGAGAGAGGGCATCCTTGTCTAGTGCCAGATTTCAAAGGGATTGCTTTCTGTTTTTGATCATTCAGTATGATACTGGCTGTGGGTTTGTCGTAAATACCTTTTATTATTTTGAGATATGTTCTGTCGATACCTAGTTTATTGAGAGTTTTTAGCATAAAGCGCTGTTGAATTTTGTTGAAGGCCTTCTCTGCATCTATTGAGATAATCATGTGGTTTTTGTCTTTGGTTCTGTTTATGTGGTGAATTATGTTTATAGACTTGCGTATATCGAACCAGCCTTGCATCCTGGGATGAAGCCTACTTGATCATGATGGATAAGCTTTTTGATGTGCTGTTGCAATCTGTTTGCCAGTATTCTATTGAAGATTTTTGCATCTATGTTTATCATGGATATTGGCCTGAAGTTTTCTTTTTTTGTTGAGTCTCTGCCGAGTTTTGGTATCAGGATGATGTTGGTCTCATAAAATGATTTGGAAAGGATTCCCTCTTTTTGGATTGTTTGGAATAGTTTCAGAAGGAGTGGTAACAGCTCCTCTTTGTATGTCTGGTAGAATTCAGCTGTGAACCCATCTGGACCAGGGCTTTTTTTTGGCTGGTAGGCTATTAATTGCTGCCTCAACTTCAGCTCTTGTTATTGGTCTGTTCAGGGTTTTGACTTCCTCCTGGTTTAGGCTTGGGAGGGTGCAAGTGTCCAGGAATTTATCCATTTCTTCCAGGTTTACTGGTTTACATGCATAGAGTTGTTTGTAGTAATCTCTGATGGTAGTTTATATTTCTGTGGGATCAGTGGTGATATCCCCTTTATCGTTTTTCATTGCATCTATTTGATTATTCTCTCCTTTCTTTTTTATTAATCTGGCTAGTGGTCTGTCTATTTTGTTGATCTTTTCAAAAAACCAGCTCCTGTATTTATTGATTTTTTGAAGGGTTTTTTGTGTCTCTATCCTTCATTTCTGCTCTGATCTTAGTTATTTCTTGTCTTCTGCTAGCTTTTGAGTTTTTTTGATCTTGCTCTTCTTGCTCTTTCAATTTTGATGATAGGGTGTCGACTTTAGATCTTTCCTTGCTTTTCTTGTGGGCATTTATTGCTATAGGTTTCCCTCTAGACACTGCTCTAAATGTGTCCCAGAGATTCTGGTACGTTGTGTCTTCATTCTCGTTGGTTTTGAAGAACATATTTATTCTGCCTTCATTTCATTGTTTATCCAGTCAACATTCAAGAGCCAGTTGTTCAATTTCCATGCAGTTGTGTGGTTCTGAGTTAGTTTCTTAATCCTGAGTTCTAACTTGATTGCACTGTGTTTTGATTTCCATTCTTTTGCATTTGCTGAGGAGTGATTTACTTCCAATTATGTGGTCAATTTTAGAGTAAGTGCAATGTGGTGCTGAGACGAATGTATATGCTGTGGATTTGAAGTGGAGAGTTCTGTAGATGTCTATTAGGTCCACTTGGTCCAGATCTGGGTTCAAGTCCTGATATCCTTGTTAATTTTCTGTCTCATTGACCTGTCTCATATTGACAGTGGAGTATTATAAAGTCTCCCACTATTATTGTGTGGGAGTCTAAGTCTCTTTGTAGGTCATTAAGAACTTCCTTTATGTATCTGGGTGCTCCTGTATTTGGTGCATATATATTTAGGATTGTTAGCTCTTCTTGTTGCATTGATCCTTTTACCATTACATAATGCCTTTCTTTGTTTCTTTTGATCTTTGTTGGTTTAAAGTCTATTTTATCAGAGACTAGGATTGCAACTCTTGCTTTTTTTTGGTCTCCATTTGCTTGGTAGATCTTACTCCTCCCCTTTATTAACCCATTTACATTTAAGGTTAATGTTGTTATGTGTCAATTTGATCCTGCCATTTTGATGCTAGCTGGATATTTTGCCTGTTAGTTGATGCAGTTTCTTCATGGTGTCACTGCTCTTTACCATTTGTTACGTTTTTGGAGTGGCTGGTACTGGTTGTTCCTTTCTATATTTAGTGCTTCTTTCAGGAGCTCTTATAAGGCAGGCCTGGTGGTGATGAAGTCTCTTAGCAATTGCTTGTTCATAAAGGGTTTTATTTCCTTTTCTTATGAAGCTTAGTTTGGCTGGATATGAAATTCTAGGTTTTAAGTTCTTTTCTTTAAGGATGTTGAATATTGGCCCCCACTCTCTTCTGGCTTGTAGGGTTTCAGCTGAGAGATCCGCTGTGAGTCTGATGGGCTTCCCTTTGTGGGTAACCCGACCTTTCTCTCTTACTGCCCTTAGCATTTTTTCCTTCATTTCAACCCTGGTGAATCTGACGATTATGTGCCTTGAGGTTGCTCTTCTTGAGGAATACCTTTGTGGTGTTCTCTGTATTTCCTGGACTTGAATATTGGCCTGCCTTTCTAGGTTGGGGAAGTTCTCCTGGACAATATCCTGAAGAGTATTTTCTAGCTTGGATTCATTTTCTCTGTCACATTCAGGTAAACCTATCAAATGTAGATTATGTCTTTTCACATAATCCCATATTTCTTGGAGGCTTTGTTCATTTCTTTTCATTCTTTTTTCTCTAATCTTGCCTTCTCACTTTATTTCATTGAATTGATCTTCAGTCTCTGATATCCTTTCTTCTGCTTGGTTGATTCAGCTATTGAAACTTGTATACACTTCGCAAAATTCTCATGTTGTATTTTTCAGCTCCATCAGGTAATTTATATTCTTCTCCAAGCTGTTTATTCTCCTTAGCATTTTGTCAAACCTTTTTTCAAGGTTCTTAGTTTCTTTGCATTGGGTTAGAACATGTTCTTTTAGCTCAGAGAAGTTTGTTCTTATCCATCTTCTGAAGCCTGTTTCCATCAATTCATCAGACTCATTCTCCATCCAGCTTTGTTCCCTTGCTGGTGAGGAGTTGTGATCCCTTGGAGGAGAGGCATTCTGGTTTTTGGTGTTTTCATCCTTTTTGTGCTGGTTTCTTCCCATCTTTGTGGATTTATCTACCTGTGGTCTTTGTAGTTGGTGACTTTCAGGTGGGGTCTCTGAGTGGATGTCCTTTTTGTTGACGATGAAGTTATTTCTTTCTGTTTTTTAGTTTTCCTTCTAACAGTCAGGTCTCTCTGCTGTGGGACTGCTGGAGGTCCACTCCTGACCCTGCTTGCCTGGGGATCACCTGTGGTGGCTGCAGAACAGTAAGAGTTGGTGCCAGTTTCTTCTTTGGTTATCTTAGTCCCAGAAGGATACCTGCCAGATGTCAGCCTGAGCTCTCCTTTATGAGGTGTCTCTTTGGATACATGGGGGTCAGGGAGCTGCTTGAGGAGACAGTCTGACCCTTATAGGAGCTCAAGTGCTGAGCTGTGAGCTCCATTGTTCCATTCAGAGCTGCTGGGCAGATACTTTTAAGTCTGCTGCAGTGGAACTCACAACTGCCTTTTTTCCCAGGTGCTCTGTCCTGGGAAGGTGGGTCTTTATTTATAAGCTATTGACATGCTGCTGCCTTTTTTCAGAGATGCCCTGCCCAGCGAGGAGGTAGCCTAGTCACAGTCTGTCAGCAGAGGCATTGCTGAGCTGCTGTGGGCTCTGCTCAGCTGCTGTGTGAACTTCCTTGCAGTTTTCTTTGTAGAGATATAGTTAGAACTGCCTCGGTAATGGCAGTCTGCCTCAGTAATAGCAGACTGCCTTTGTAATGGCAGACTGCCTCAGTAGTGGCGGACTGCCTCGGTAATGGCGGAGGCCCTTTCCCCCACAGAGTGGGACCATCACAGGTCCAGCTGTGCTTGCTGTGAAACTCTCAATCCAGAGCGTTTCAGATTGCTGGTCTTTGTGGGGGTGGGACCCACAGAGCCAGATCACTTGGCTCCATGTTTCAGCCCCCTTTTTTTCAGTTGAATGGGTGGCTCTGTCTCCTAGGCGTTCCAGGTGCCAGTTTAAATGGCCACCTAGATTTCTGTGAGTTTTTGTGCAGAGACCTGCAGTGCCAGCTGAAACAGCCATGCTGGAAACTCATGGCACTTTTCAGCTGGGGAATCTCCTGGTCTGTGGGCAGTAAAAACTCATTTGGAAAAACTCACTCACCCTCTGCATTGTTCTCAATGGGAACTGCCCTCCAGAGCTGTTCCTATTTGGCTATCTTGGATCTGTCCCCCAAGAATTAGCTTTTTTCCTTTGTTTTCTCCTCAATATTATAGCACTTAGAACACTAGATAATTCTGTAATACTACTTATAAAAACAGCCAACTGAGTCCTGCTAAATTAAAAAGACATCACTGGTTTATTCCTTTGGTTAAAACAAGACCTCAGAATTTGACACAGAATCATTTCATTCTGTTTAATATTACATAATTTTGTCCTTTTAACTTTGGTTATTCTAGAAAAGGTACATTTTTACTTAATACAAAAAGTGTACATCTCTGAATCATATTTCCAAGGAGTATCAGAAGTGAGCTTTTTTCCCTGTTTGTTTTCCCTGATCATCCAGGTGTCTTTTATCCTATGTTGTTCTACACCCCCATTTAAAATATACAAATATTCTCTCTCATGTTTTGCATAAGTTATTTGTCTTTTTTTCATGAGACTGAAATGCATGTGAGATTGCAAGCTTAATGACTAGAATAGTATGTGGTTTAACAGTTCAGCGTTGTCAGGGAGCAGGGCCAATTATGATGGAAGAGAAATGACTTCCCAGTGTAAACTTAGTACCCACATACTACACCACCTGTTCTCGTTTTTGTTGTAGGAACTCTTTTACCAATATATAACAGAAAGAAAACTAAGTCAGATTGAGAATACCATGACCTTTCATTGTTACACAATTTTACGTTTCAAAACATTCTTCTATAGTATGTGTCACTTTATTCTTACAAAATCTAGTATGGGAGGCAGAATGGGTTGTCTAATGTTTCCAGTTTACAGGCTGGGAAACGAAGAGTCAGAGAAATTACGTGAGAGAATTGCCCAAGTTAAGAAATTATTAAACATATGACAAAGTCTTTATGTTATTATATAAATCTTTTCATTTCCCCCCAAAATAATATTAGGAATTTGAAGGTGAAAACAAATCTTAAGCAATGTAAATTCTTTGTGGAACAAGGTGAGGTATGAGTGCAATGCAGACAACATTTTAAAATATGATATTTTTCTTCATACTTAATATGCAACTTACTGTGTCCTACAAAACAGAACAGTAGAAATTAGGTTTGGAAGGGACGTAGAGAGAGTCAAATCCCATTTTGGAGTGGGACTTTGTTATGGGTTGAATTACGCTCCCCTAAACAGGTATGTTGAAGTCATCGTCCCCAGCACCTCAGAATGCTACAGTATTTGAAAGCACGGTCTTTACAGAGGGACTCAAGCTGAAATGGGTTCATTAGGATAGGCCCTGGTTCAATGCAACTGGTGTTCTTATGAAAAGGAGAAAGTTGGACACAAAGACCAGTGTGCACAGGGGGAAGATGATGTGAAGAAACAGAGGCACAGGGGAAACTCCAAGTAAAGGTGAAGCCAAGGACTGGAGTGATGCGTCTACAATCCAAAGACTGTCAGAAAAACACCAGAAGCTAGCAGAGAGGCATAGAACCGATTCTCCTTCAGAGCTCTCAGACCCCCACCTTGATTTCAGACTTCTAGCCTCCAGACCTGTGAGATGATACATTTCTGTTATCTTAAACCACCTATTAAAGTCAATGTATTTCTGTTATTTTAAGGTTGTGATGCTTTGTCACAGCAGCCTTAGTTATCTAATCCAGACTTCCCTTTGTGCTAGCCACCTGCAGGCTGCTGCAGGTGACCCCGTCACGTATTCCTTCTTGCCATGAAGACTGCAGTAAGCCATGCTGTGGGACATTGCACTTTGTTTTGAGGGCAGTGGGAAGGGTAATCCAGATGTCTCTTTGGGACACATTCTGGTCTGCTATACATCAGGGCTTCAGAATTAATTGTGGTGGGTGTTTTCTGAAGCTGACTATTGGGAATTTTGGGATCAACACTTTGAGACCTGGATATGAGTATCTCTTATTTTAAGCTCTGGATACAGGTTTATTTTATGTCTGTTGGCAGTACGTAAGAACTAATTTGGAGTGATAAACGAGTAAGTTTTTAGGGGAAATTAATTCAAGAGTATATTTTTATTTAAATCATGATCCTTGGAATTTTACATCTCCATTTTGATCACAACTTTTTACTATAAACATAAAGTAAAAAGGTAAAGAAGTATGACATTACAGCAAGGGATGAGGCAGCATATTTCAATAAATTTGAGATTACGTTTTCAGAACTACACCAATGGTTTTAAGGCACAGTTGTAGGATACATAGTTGAGAGAAAGAAATGCTGCAGAGGCCTTAGTTCATATCCAATTAATCTCTCAGGGTAATTTGTTTACTGGATTCTGCTGCCAAACCTATGGGTTACTTTCTTCATGGGTGAGGGTTAGTTGATGAAGCCATTTGTTATGTTTCTGTTACACAGTGTATCGATCTTGCTCATGGAAAATGTTAGTGGTGTCCCTTCCATATCATTCATCTTCCACTCCCCCCATTCATTCTTTCCAACCCCCCATTAGTAATTCTTGTGTCACAGAGGGACATCTCATTAGGAATATACCAAGGTCAGTGAATGACATGGCTTTGTGTTGCTGCAAGATTTTTTTAAAAGGCGGTCATTACTCAGAATTGCAAAAGGGAATTAGCATTTAAGTAAGAAAGTGTTACAAAGTTTTGAAAGTGAATTCTTCTGTAGTTTCAGTGAGATCCTGAGAGATGGGAATTTGTTTTTATTTTCATATCTCTTAACTGCACCAGTTTTCTTTCTTTAATCATCCAGTGTCCTGCTGTGTAGAAGACTCTATGGGCCTTTCAGTGTGATGCTGAGTCCCTCTTTTTAAAAACTTACGAACTATTTCTGATATACATAAAGCTGTAAGAGTAATATGGCAAATACCAAAATAGACCGATGGAACAGAATGGAGCCCAGAAATGACCCACAAAATAAACTTAATATTTTAGAATTCAGACTTTTTTGTTTTGTGACGTGTGTGTGTGTGTGTGTGTGTGTGTGTGTGTTAATTGGTTAGTGGGCCTTCCCACAGCTTTTGTGGATGATGCAAATCTGGCACCACTGAGTTCTTAGGATATGATCCCAATAAAGCCTGTGTCTATCAGAATCAGGATCTAACCAGGAGGTATTTTTGATATTGAGCAATTCAGTGTGCTTCACATTCAACAATAGCACTGCACATACCAATGATTGTTTTTATTCTAAAATATTTTATCATGGCAAAATATTTTGGTCACTATGTGAAGCTGGTGAAATCGCTGGTATTCTGCATTGAATTACCCATAAATTCCTGAGGTCTTTAATCAAAAAAGAGGGAGGAAGAGGGAGAAGAAGGAGGAAGCTTGCGGAGGTGGTCCTAGGAGATGCCTCCTCCATTCCTCTGCCTTTTCACTGAAGGGTGTGCCGGTGACTTCTAGGAGGGAGTGACAAGACCATCAGGTGAGCCCACCCCTTCTTGCCCAGGTAGGCACTGAATCCCAGGATTTTATCTAGCCCTGTGTGTTTTCCTATTCCTTCTTCTAGGGTAGATGTCCCGTTATGTTATAAATCTTCACTCAAGCAGAGACTCACTCATACTTTTTTTTACTTTGAATCCTGAAAGAATATTTTCCTTTTGACTCTTAATTTATAGTAGAGGCAATCTCAGTTCTCTGTGGCATCAGGTGACAGGAAAATGGAAGAAAGGATGCTCTGCCCCAACAGTTGGAGATGTGCAGCTCACCAGACTTGTAGGGCCCTAAAGGGAGGAAGATTTCCGCAAACAGAAGCCTTCCCCATGGAGTGAGGAGTGACTTGTTTCTAGCATATCACAGCTTTTGTTTCCTTTCCTCCTTTATTAATTAATTTATTTAAGACAGAGTAGTGCTCTGTTGCCCAGGCTGGAGTGCAGTGGTGTGATCTTGGTTCACTGCAACCTCTGCCTCCTAGGTCCAAGAGACACTCCTGCCTCAGCCTCCGGAGTAGCTGGGATTACAGGCATCCACCACCATGCCTGGCTAATTTCTGTATTTTTAGTAGAGACAGGGTTTTGCCATGTTGCCTAGGCTGGTCTTGAACTTCTGGGATCAAGCAATCCACCCGTCTTGGCCTCCCAAAGTGCTGGGGTTACAGGCGTGAGCCGCCTGTCTGGCCAACCTCCTTTAGTTTAGAAGCTGTCCTGCCCCCACTTCATTTCTGCCTCTCCCCTCTCCTCTCCCTCCAGCCTTGTTTAGAGGACCGGATCACATCATAGATAACTCACCTGATCTCAGGAAGGGAATTGTCTACACTAGGAGTAAATTCGGATTAAACATAGTTTTAATTTAGTCCTTCAGCCACTAACTTTAAGTAAATTCAGTAAGGACTCCACCCCACCAGCTCCAACCCCACCTTGAAAAATTGTAAATGACTACTGAATTAAAGAAAGGGCCATTGAGAACTTAGAGTTCTGGAGTAATTTACAGGATGAATGTGTTACTTTTGTTTTTCATATGAGTTAACAATACAAATGACCTTTCAGTTGAAAACTATTTCTGGACTATGTAGGAGTGATTCACTGTATGTCCTTATAACACAACTGGTAGAAAAAAGAACGAAGCACCCAAATTTACGTAGTCTAAACAGAGTTAATTAATTGCCCATCGTCTGGTTATTTTAGCACTATGTAGAAACATAGATTTTAAGTAACTTTTGGTGATTAAGAGAAGTTTTGTTTTTTTAACGTGAACTTGTGAACTATTTAATCCTTTGGTTAACAAATTTATCTTGTTTTTTTCCTTATTTTCCTTTAAAAAAATGTCTCCTTTGCATTCAGATGTGTTTCTATTGTGACAAAATCTGTGATAGAGACTTTGCGTGTGTGTTTTTTTTTAAGTATAAGTTACTGGGTGCAGAGAAAATACGATGAAGAGCAAGGAGTCCACTTTTGTAGGTAGGATCATTTAGGCTTGATTCCTTGTTCGGTAACTTGTTGGCTTTGAAACGAGGACAGTGACAGAGACTTCTCTGAATGTTGGTTTCCTAGCTTGTAAAAAGAGGATGATAATACTTACCTTGTGGCAGGGTTAAGAGATGTAATGGAGAACTACAGTGTCAGACAATTAGTAGGAACTCACTTCTGAAGTGTTAATTCCTTTTTCCTTTTGTGTGGGTTTAGTTCAGTTTAGTCGTAGTATAGATGGATCATTAAACATGAGGCAAATGTATAGCTCATTCACTTTCATCATTCATGGATGAGTAGTGGTGTCTTATTTAAGAGGACAGAATTGTTGGTAGAGGAAACATTAGAACTTGTATGTCCCTTTCTTGGGCCCAGACCCTTCCCCTCTAGTATATAGCTTGAGCCATCATTCAGTAATCCTTACTGTTGAATTCTCTAAAACGTAGCAGCCACTTCTGCAGACCTCTCAATCTAGTCCCACTGAAAGATATGGAGTTATGAGCAAATGCAATTTCCATACTTGCTAATCAAGGCAATGTTATAGTACATATAATTTGAAGGTCCTGTGGTTGTTATGTTGTTATGAAACCCCTTCATTACTATCTCTCCTGAAATTTAGAAATACTCAGAATTTGGATACCTTTTTGGTATAGTATGAGATGACACCCAGTTAAAGCATTTATGTCTAGAGGTAGAAAGGCTAGTTCAAAGGAGGTGTACATAGAACAGAGAATACTAGAGGCTGGGAAGGGAAGAGGGGAAGGCAGATAGGGAGAGATTTGTTAAAGGATACAAAATTACATCTAGATAGGAGGAATAAGTTCTAGTGTTTCATTCATTTGCAGGATGACAATAGTTAATAATAACATAGTATATAGTTGCAAATAGCTAGAAGGAGGATATTGAATGTTCCCGACACAAAGAAATGATGAATGTGTGAAATGATGGATAGCTAATTGACACGATCTGATCACTATATATGTATTGAAACATCACTATGTGCTCCATGAATATGTACAATTATTATGTTAAATAAAAATAAAATTAAACAATTAAAAATACTTCATTTGATATGTAGCAATTATCTTTGCATTATGACTTAAAAATTTTGTCCTATTTTGTGAGCCAAATACCTTCAAGTGGCTATATTAAAGTAAGCCATCAGATCTAAGATCATTAATTTTAAGACCTCCTAATTTTAGGAATGTTAAATGAGAACATATTGCCTTAGAAAAGAAGAAATATGGTACAGGTTTGGTCCTTTAGCACTGGCTACTTGAAAAATAAGAGTATTTGGATTTTGGTATGTGCACATAAATACCCTTATAGGTTTTATGACTTTCATTCAGTTATTTATAAATGTTCAATTGTACTTGCCATGATAATGGAACATTCCTGTTCTAGGCTGAGCATTGTAAAATGTTACTAATCTAAATTGTTCAGGATTATACTATCCCACTTTGACCTTTATAGCACTGGCTCAGAACCTGTCTCTATAAATAGGAACTAGTAAATATATTTTATTTAGAGTAAAAAATAAAAATTAAAATGGAGTAGATGTTGGCAATTTCATTTACATAGGAGATTGTACTGATTTGCACTCTCACTAGCCATATATGAGAATGTTAATTTCTTCTACAGCTCTCCAACACAGTATATTAGCAAGATACTGATATTTGCTAATCTGGTACGTAAGAAATGTTTGTCTTTTCAATAATTTGATGACCCAGCTTATTTTCCTCAGTTCTTGTTGTTCCTCCTTTCCTCTTTTCTTCCATATTCCATTCCCATCTCTTTCTGTCATCAGGTATTTTTGGTTGAGATTTTCAATTGCTTAAAGTCATTTATTGGGAAAACTCCACTGAACAGATGATCTAGAAGAACCCAGAGCTAAGATATTTGTAGGAAACTGAATTCAACGAGGATGAAAAAAGCATTGAATCACTCTTAAGAACTAGTCAATAGCAAATTATTGATTCAATACACAGTTGACCTAAAATTACACAGTTTCTGGAATGAAATTTTATAAGGTGAGACCTCAGGGTTACTGAAGTATTGATAAGGTCATCTGATCAACTTGTCATGGCCAAAGAATACATGTTTGGCCTTTAATGGCCTAAACTTTAAAAATATATATTTTTAGCAGTATGAAATCCAGCATACATAGCTGCAATCTAGAAGAGCTGTAGATATACAAGTCAAATTCAGCCAGTGGGTTAGCAAGGAAGCTGAAGGTATCTTGTCCTGCAATAAGCTTCCTTAAGACTAGTATCCGGTCTTCTGACTGGAGTATTTACCTTATGGTACCACCAGAAGGCCAAGCCCATAATAAGCATTTGCTCCTTGCCAGTTTAAAATATGCTAGGAAACCATGTGACTTTGGATTTAGGGCCAGCACCCTGAGTTATTTTTGAGCCTTCAGGCCACTCTTCTGTTCAGGCTTTGGCTGAGAAGCCCTGCCAAGCCTGGGGAGGAAGTACCAAGTGTCTGAGTCTACTCTCCTCTGTCCTCCACATGCCTTGGTTCTTCCCTTGTGCATGCTTTGCAAGAGCTGGCCTTACTCAGTGAAAACATTGGGGGCAAAGTGACTGATTCTTTTCAGTATTTTTCCAGCAGGAACATTCATTCATTATATTAACATTTTTTTTTTCCAGGCAGCATAGCATAGTGATTAAGAGCATGGACTCTGGAGCCAGACTGCCTGGATTTAAATCATGACTCTGCCACTTACAGGCTGTGAGGCCAGCATGTTACTTATCCACTTAGTGCCTCATTTTTCTCATCTGTAAATGAGGATAATTAAATATACATACAGGCATGTGCCATATAACATCATGTTGGTCAAGGAGAGGCTATGTACACATACAACAGTGGCCCCATGAGATTATAAAGGAAGAAAAATTCCTATCACCTACTGACGTCATTACTAATGTCACGTCATGGAGCAAGCAATTCATTATTCACGTGCATGGGGTGATTCTTGTGTGAACAAACCTATTGCACTGCCAGCTGTATAAAAATAAAGCACATACAGTTATGTGTCTGTGTTACTGGTTTATGTACTTACACTTACTATACTATACTTTTTATTATTATTTTAGAGTGCTTTCCTTCTATTTGTAAAAGAAAAGTTAATTAAACAGCCTCAGGTTGCTCCTTCAGGGGGTATTTCAAAAGAAGGCATTGTTATCATAGGAGATAACATCTCTATGCATGTTACTGACCCTGAAGATCTTCCAGTGAGATGAGACGTATAGGTGGAAGACAGTAATGTTGATGATCCTGATCCTGTGTAGGCCTAGGCCAATGTGTATGTTCATGTCTTACTTTTCAACAAAAAAGTTAAAACAATTTTTAAAAAAAGCTCATGCAATAAGGAAATAAAGGAAATATTGTCATCATGTACAATGTACAGATGTACAGTGTATTTGTGTTTTAAGCTAAGTGCTTTTATAAAAGAATCAAACAGTTACAGTTTATAAAGTTACAGTAAATTTATTATTGAAGAAAAAAATTTTTTAATTTTTAAAATTAGACTTTACAAATAATGTACACTTAGTCTACTTCTGTAGGCTAAACTGTAGACTTTACAAATACTGCACAGTACAGTGCACTGTGCAGTATTTGTAAAGTCTATGGTTGTATACAGGAATATCCAAGGTCCTCACATTTCTCAGAACTCACTCACTCACTTACCCATAGCAACTTCCAGTCCCACAGACTTCATTCCTGATAAGTGCTCTATACACATGTACCATTTTTTATGTTTTATATGATATTTTTTTACTGTACCTTTTCTATGTTTGGATACTGTATGATAGTATGTTTGGATATGTTTAGATACACAGATACTTATTGTATTAGTTCATTCTCATGCTGCTATAAAGAACTGCCCGAGACTGGGTAATTTATAAAGGAAAGAAGTTTAATTGACTCAAAGTTCTGCAGGGCTGGGGAAGCCTCAGGAAACTTACAATCATGGTGGAAGGGAAAGCAAACACATCTTTCTTCACATGGTAGCAGGAAGGAGAAGTGAGAGTGGAGCGAAGGGGGATGATCGACATAAGTACACTCTATGCTGTTTATCCAACAGAATCACCTAACACATTTCTCAGAATGTATGCCTATCATTAAGTGACACATGACTGTACATTCATACTTATATGGTTGTGTGTGTGCGTGTGTGTGTGTGTGTGTGCATGCATGTAGCCTAAAGAAGTACCTGGCTTATTGTAAGTGATCTGTGTTTATTACTATTGTTTTTATTTTTATTTCCACTAAGGATAAGTAGAAAAATGCTTACTATGTACCAATCTTACAAACATTTTATTATTTTTTTAACTCAATTTTTTTTGAGACAGGGTTTCAAACTCTGTTGCTCAGGCTGGAGTGTGATGGTGCAATCATGGCTCACTTCAGCCCGAAACTCCCAGACTCAAGGAATCCTCCCACCTCAGTCTCCCAAGTAGCTGGGAGTACAAGTGTACACCACAATGTCTGGCTAGTTTTTAAAATTAATTTTTTTTTTGTAGAGATAGAGTCTCACTGTGTTTACAAGGCTGGTTTCCTCCTCCTGGACTCAAGTGATCTTCCCACTTGAGCCTCCCAAAGTTTTGGGATTACAAGCATGAGCCATCATGTCCAGCCTCAAACATTTTATACATAATAACTTTACTTACAACAACTTAATGAGTATCATCATCTTCTTTTTTATATATGGACACTAAGGCACAAAGAGGTTAAATAAATTGCTCAAGGAACTTACCTAAGTCAGAAAATGGCTGAGCTGGGATTTGCAGTCAGACTCTCGAACCTGCAGTTGTAACCAGTGTGCTATGTATGAAACTTCTCTTGCAGGATGTACAGTCTAGTGACTCCACCGTACCAGCAAAAGTAATGGTCGCAGCCACAGCAGTAGCAGTAGCAGTAACAGAGGGTGTGCTTTGTGCTATGCTCGCCACTTCACATGCCTCAGCTCACCTGTTCTTCCCAGATCCTTATAAGGGAGCTACTATTAGGGGAAACTGAGGAACACCGGATACCTATCTGATTAGTGGAGACAACTGATAATTCAATTTTTATGCTTTTTTTTTTTAATTGAGTCAGGGTCTTGTTTGTGGCCCAGGCTGGAGTGCAGTGGCATGATCATAGCTCATCTTAGCCTCGAACTCCTGGGCTGAAGCAATCCTCCCACCTCAGCCTCCCAAGTAGCTGAGACTACAAGTATGCACCACCTTACCTGGCTAATTAAAAAAAAATGGTAGAGATGAGGTCTTGCCCAGGTTGATTTCAAACTTCTGGCCTCAAGAGATTCTTCTGCTTGGGCCTCTCAAAGCGCTGGGATTACAAGTGTGAGCCACCACACATGGTCAATTTTTAATATTTTTAGCATTTTAGTATTTGGCAATGTTCTTCCTTAATAATTCCTCAATAATTTTGTAATAATAATATATTTTCCTTTTTTTATATTTGTGTTGATTGAATTTGTAAGGTCATATATGTAAATACACATATATGTATTAATACAAATATATGTATTAATTTATACATATACATATACATTTTCTCTTAAAACTTTTGTGAAGGAAAAAAATGTTATCCACTCTTCAAGATTAGACTGTTCAGACATTTTCATTTTTGAGATACGCCAGCATTAAACAGCAATTTTCAGAGGTGATATGTGTCTTTTTAGTACTGTTCCATTTATACAGTGGATCAATGCATCCCCATAGAACCTGAGTTTAAACTTCCACACTGCTGTTGAGACAGACATGAATATTTGGATTATTAAGAAACATGAAAAACTAGGCCAGAACAACATATCTGGGACAAGTTCATAAAAATAAAGGTAAAACAAACATTGACAGTTTGTTTTAAAGCAAGTTGCAGGGGAAAGTCTTTCCACCAGCTTTGTTTTAACACAGCTCATGGATATAGATGTTTTTGTCAAAATTAAGTCATTGGTAACTCCATCTGAGGAGTTATCTCTTCCATTTTTTTCTTGAGGAATGAAGACAGGCCTTTTGGGGTGAAGCCCTTTGGACTGGTAGCCTGCCATGTAGGATTTTGATCTTGGCTGTGAAGTATCTCAACTTTTGAAAAGAAATATCCATTTTGGCCTTGGCTTTAAAATGTGGGACTTCATAAATATGAAACTACATAATTTTATTTCCATCATAGTAAAAGTCACTAAATTTACAAGGAATGAGGAGAAGGGACAAGGTCACATTTATTGCTTTACTCTCTGGCACTCGTAATACATCCTGTATATAGTTGGGGCTCAGTAAATACTTATTGATGTGAATTCCATCTACAATGGGGAGTAGCCAGTTTTAGGAAATAAGAAGATAATTGTCCTGTGAATTTTAACTTGTAATCTTCTTTCAAAGTTGGTTTAAAGATCAAATCACTCAGGACCAACTTAGGATAGGAAAATAAGGGAGGATTATACTTCTGTTGACTGTCATTCATCTCTCATTTCAGTGGACCCTAATCAAGTGAGAACATTTATTTTTCTTACCTTCTTCTCTTCTTTATTTGATTCACCAAATAATTATTAGCCTAAGCCTATGTTTTATGACAAGAATTGGGCTAGTCCCACAGGACTGCAAAGGCAAATAAAAACCAATGCCTTCTCCCAAAAGGAGGCAGGTCAGTAAATCAAATTAAGTGTGGCAGGTGCCCTGATAGAAGGATTGATGTACATGATACTAACCTCTCTTTTGTCACTTTCTTTCCTGTCTTCTTTGTTCTTTCTCCCTTTCAGAAGTTGATTTGTTGTGGATTATGTTGGGGTTGAAGACAAATCCAGATCTACCATGGCTATGCTCACACCTTGTCTAGCTAGTGAGCTGAGTTTGACTGTGGCAGAGTTATCGGGGAGTTGTTAGTGCATGGATGAGATGTGGAGTCTGTCCAGAGCAGTCTAAAGTTCACTGGGGACCAGTCCATATACATAGCTAACCACAATGCAAGATGGACAATAGTAAATGAGGTAAGCAAGGTATGGATAGATCCCTGTGTTGAGGAGCCAAAGAGAATAATTAATTTCTTGTGGGTGTGGGTGGGAAGAAACTGAAGGCTTTGTGGAGGAAGTCATCAGGCCTAGACTGTGTAGCAGGAGTGGTACCTTACCCTTAGCTCATGTAGGAATGTGAATACTAAAAACTTCAGTATTAGATATTCAATGAATATTTTTTTCACCTATATGAATTCTATGATGATGTATCTTTCCCCCTTAAATCTGTTGTTTTTAAACTTTTTAAGTGGGTGTCAATACAACTCCATTTTAAGTTCAATGAGGACAGAGCCCACATCTTGTACTTGTTGCTTTTCTCCATAGCAGGGGGTTTTCAAACAATTCCCTGGCACTAAACAATTAAGTTGGGGTATTTTCACTGGAGGAGGGGGGCCTTAGCTCTATCTGGAAATTACTGATTGTTTTCCTGTTTTGTTTATGAGGTTATCATTTCGGAATCCATTTTCCTTTTCTTTCCTTCATCTCAAAACTTTTTTCATCTTCACTCAGTAGTGGTTCTGTACAGTTTTGGATGTGTATATATTTAAGGCTCTCACTTGAAAGTATGTTTTGCCACCACAAGTGGAGAAGGAATAATATATATTTATTCATGACCTAAATAAGGGATGAAAAAACAGCTGATACATTTTTATAGCTATTCTACCTCTGTACTCATCTGACCATAGTAAACTTAGTATTTATTATTATTACTTATTAGTAATAATTTAGGTTTTATCTTCTTTGCCTCCACTTAACATAGTTTATTGGTTGCAAACAAGTATAGTCATTCTTTTTATTTTCATTTCAGACTTTGCCATTTCTTCAGAGCCAGTCCAAATCAGTTAAACAATTACAAGTTGGCTACCACATGTACACATAGCACTATACTAGGATTTTGTAGAGGATACAGAGGTGAAGACTAGGGAGCCTTTGCCGTCCAGGGGTTCAAGGTCCAATGTGGAGGGCATGTCTCTAAATCATGCCATTATCAGCTGGACTATGGAGAATGCCACAAGTGGAGAACAGCAAGGCTCTGTGGGAGTTCAGGGGAAAAAGATTAATCTTCACAGGGGTTATTCAAGTTCATGGATCTCTCCAGTTAGTGAAGTTGTTCATGATGCCGAAAGCCCCCTGTGCACAGTGCCAGGCACATGCTGTAGAGCCTCCTCAGCACTGTGTTGACAAGTGATACACTTACGTGGTAAAAAAATTCTAAAACTCTCCAAAAGGACATACAGTGGAAAGTCAGTCTCTTAACACATTCCGTCATCCTTCCTCTCTGGAGACACACACTTTTCATAATTTCCTGTGTCGGATTGATTGTTAAAGATTTGTTTTCTGGAATATCCTTTTTCAATTTTATTGAATTCAACCCAATGTAATAAACATTCTGCATATGTGCCAGGTGCTGTGTTAGGTCTTGAGAATACCAGAAATCAGATCCTGGTCTCTGAGAGCTCACAGTATGAGCTCTTTATACACATAAAGATATAGCTTGGAATATAACATGTTCAGTGATATGATGGAGATACTGGGAAGTGCTGTGATAACTCAGAGGAGGGAATTAATGACTCATTGCCCCAGGGTGGGGTTGAGGAAGTTTCATAGAGGTCATGATTCTTCAGCTGGGACTTGAGGGATGAGGATTTCACTAGATTGAGGTGAAGACAAGTGAATTCTAGGCCAAAAGAATGATATGTTCAAAGAATTAGAAGACTCAAAATACGTGTCCGAGTAGAATATATGCAGTGGTAGATACATCCGGTGGTTGAGGCCAAATTGTCAGGGACATTGAATTTCTGATCCTGGGAAGTTTGGACAGCATCTCGTGTAAGAACAAAGAGAAATGGTTGGAAGCATGTACACGTGGTAGGCACTTGAGCATAGCTGTCTTTTAGAAGGATAATTGTATTAGATTGTTCTTGCATTGCTATAAAGAAATACCCAGGACTGCGTAATTTATGAGAAAAGAGGTTAATTGGCTCACAGTTCTGCAGGCTTTATAGGAAGCATGATGGCATGTCCTTCTGGAGAGGCCTCAGGAAGCTGCCAATCATGGCAGAAGGTGAAGGGGGAGCAGGCAACCTGAACATCACTTAGCAAAAGTAGGAGCAAGAGAGAGAGTGAGGTGCCACCATTTTTAAACAACCAGATCTCATGAGAATTCACTCACTATTTCAAGGACAGAACCAAGGGGATGGTGCTAAAGGAGTCATGACAAATCCGCCCCCATAATAAAAGCCAGTCACCTCCTCCCAGGCCCCATCTCCAACACTGGGGATTACACTTCAACATGACATTTGAGCAGGGACAATATTTATAATATATTAATTTTGATGGTTCTCGGAAGGATAGGGCGGGCAGGGGGAGAAGGGTCAGTATAGATAGCTGTGGGGATTTTAACTCAGCTATCACATGGACAGGATAAAATGAGAAGGTGGCAGTGGCCATAAAGAAAAGTGAAGTCTGAGAGATACTACAGAAGGAGAAATGGTGAGCTCTGCTGGCACAAGAAGATGCCAGCAATCTGGAGAGAAACAAAGCAGCCTCAAAATGCAGAGTCAGAAATGAGAAGAAAAACGAACCTTGAGAAAATATCAATATTTAAATGGAGGAAAGATTTGAAAAAGCCATCAGTGATAGAGGCAAACAAATTATTATAAAGGTAGAATGACAGTAGAGAATAGCACAGTGGTAGGAATTTGAGCATGGAGTGTTCCTTAGTGTCTGACCATTGCTTTACTTGACCTGAAGTCAAGTGAAGATTGAGAGAGAACTTTTTATTTATCTATTCCTTAATTTGCAAGCTGTTTTATTGTTTCTGATGAGTATATAATTTTACATATAAACACAAACAAGATCATTTTCTATGGGATTTTTTTTCCCCAAAAAGTTTTGCATTGCTTTGTTTGTAAAACTTGATAGTCACTTTTCATCTGGGATGGAGTCACCCCTATCTGTGTCTTTTTGACCTGCATCAATGTGACTGCAAGAGGCTTCTTTAAGAACACAGTGTCAAGCATTTTGGAAGATTCCTGTGCGTGGATTGAGATGTACAGATTAATGGCCACAATCCTAACGTGGTGTTCTAGAAACAGCGTCGGTCCATACGAGGAGGAAGCCAAGGAGTTTGTTAGGTCACCAGAGCCTGGAGCTGGAAGCGCAGCTTTACTGTACGGCATGCTTCTGTTGTTTATAACTTTCTGTAATGTGTGATAACAAAGAGCAGTGTGTGGTAACAAAGAACACTCTGTTACCACGAGTTATTTTAACCACCATCCTTCGGCTGCTCAGCCTTTTTTCCCTTTCTTCCTCACAGCTCTGTTTCTGGCTCCATGTCTCCGTCACCCACTTCCACCTCCTCCCCAGCTGCTCCTCCTCATCTCCTTGTGTGAAGTCCTTTCCCGTGGCTGTTTCTCCTCCACCACGCGAACCTGCTGGAGGCTCTGGGCTTGATAGCATCAGCAATTTGCCATTATTTTTTCCTTTCCTTGCACATGCATTTCTACCAAAGGTTCTTCAAATGTAGGGAACCACAAAGCAAGAGATATCCCATAGACCCCTTTAAGTTTAAGATGCTTAAGGGAAGACTAGGAATAGAGAGAGAGAGAAAGAGAGAGAGAGAGAGAGAGAGTGTGTGTGTGTGTGTGTGTGTGTGTGTGTGTGTGTGTTTGAGAGTGAGAGAGAGAGGAGGGAAGGAGAGAAAGAGAGATTACACATTGCTGGCATCACATCACTCTGCTGTTGGTTTGAGGGCTTTGTAGTCTTTTTCTTTTTTCCCGAAGGAATTCTTGCTGTCTTTTTCATGTTACCAAGCCAAAAACACAAAATGGGCTTTTTAAAATCAGACCTGGAAAAGTTGCTGTGTTTTGTTCTAAAAAACCTGATCTCAGACTCTGAATGGTAACGGAGCTGCCCTGAGCAGCTCAGTCTGAACCCCTGGAGAGAGGCAGGAAGTCATCTGCAATAGTGTAAAGGTGATGAACCCAGAATAGTTAAACAGAGGCAGTTTCATTCTCTCGAGATGATTTCTACATGTGTTGGCTTTTATTCTGGTGTGACGTAGCAAGTGGAATCAGAAATTATTGATGTAAGCAAATGGTACATAGGGCAAGAGTACAGTAAGCTTTGCTGGTCATCTTGCATAGATTTCAAGGTAGAAGGTAATTTTTATAGCTCTTTCTGCAGTGGATTTTTTTCTTGTGTGTTTGGCTTGGTTTATAAAACACACCTGAGATATTTTTCTTGACCTCCTTACTTACTTTTAAACCTTGTTGTGAACATCTTCAGTGGTATAAATGATACCAAGAAGGAACATAAAAAATAATTTAAAGAGTTTAATTAAAAAGTCCCTACAGATTGGCTGTATGTCTATGGAAAGTAAATTAATGTCTCCATTTCTCAGGGTTTTTTTACCCATAGAAAGGGAGAATTGAACAGCATAAATGCCAACATCTTGTCCGTTTCATTTATTCGTTAGTAACCAGACAAATTCAAGGCTGGGAACTGCATTTCGCCTAGTATTTAAGCTCCCTGTGTCTGGTAGCAGCTACCTAGAGGGCTGTGGTAAGGATTACGGACTGCCAGGCTCAGTGAAAAGCGTAGGGTATTGATTAGTGATGTCTGCTTTGGTGCACCAATGAGGAGTAGTGGCACATGTTTTGTGCTTTATTCTTGCCCAAATGCTAGTAAGAGGGACCACAAGACAATTGTGTTTTCATTAAACACACACACATATAAAAACACACACCACTTAAACCAAATTGTGGATGAAGCCACAGGCATGAGTTCTATTCCTTTTTCAGATGATTCAGCTTCAGTTAAATCAAATTTCTGTTTCCTTATTTATATGTCTCAAACCCAAAGGGAACAGAGAGAAGGGTTTGTGGATAACTCAGTTTAAACACGTCACCACTTCAGACCTAGGTCTTCTAAAAACTTTGGCACTTGCAGAGAACAGGGTACTAAATTACAGCTAGTTACCCATCTAAAATAGCATTAAGCCCCAAAACATAACTTTTTTATGACCATGGGCCTTGGAACAAAAAGAGGTGTTGAAAAATACGTATGGGAAATGATACAAACTCCATCTTAAGTCTATTTCGAGAGTGAATATGAACAATTTTTAGAACTGCTTTAGTATGTCTGACAAAATTGTGTTTCCAGAATATCCAAGTAAAAAGTGGAGAGTTACAAAACAGCGTTTGTAGAATGTTAGATGGGATGGTGAAGTTAATCAGATTTCAGGGTTCATCTTGACCCACTGCCTCCCGGGACACTGATCAAAGTTTCGTGAGTCCTTCTGATGCAAAGTTATTCATTAGAGTTCTCAGCACATAATTATGGACTGTCAGAAGATTTCAGTTTTGTGTAATAAATGAGAAGCATGCCTGCAGCTTGCTCAGGTGTTAGCTTAATAGCCTCATAGGATAGGTTGTTTTTCTTCTTCCTCAAGACCTGAGAAAAATGGCTTATATTTTGCCCACCCCATTTCAAATGAAGATGTAATGTTTAGGACTTAGATTTTGTTAAAAGTTTATTTCTAAGGGGAAGAAACATAGCTTCTCATTCTATTTCCCTTTTCTTTGTTCTATTTCTCTTGAATTGGAAGTATAACAGATTTTGCTTTTATGCCTGAATCTTGGAAAGGATGTAGAAGTTTTTCTTCTACCACACATAGTTATATACAGTAAGATGTTAGTAAATTGGTGCTGATAAGCAGTGCCACATTGAAATTGCTGCCTGCATGATACTCTTACTCAGAGATGCAATTATTTCCCTTGGTTTTGACAAGATGTCAACTGTGATATGCACAAAGCACAAACATATCCTAAGACACCATAGTGCATTAGAAATCTTTCCAGAGGAAAACTCAAGTTATGTGTCGGGGCTCCCATTCTGATTCTGTCCTCTGTCTTTGGATGTTTGTTTATATTTAGATTATTAGCTGATTATGCATATGAAGTGGCATTTAAGAAGCATGAATTACTCTATTTAGTGATCATAATTAACAGTGGCTTCTAGGAGTATTTTGCCTTTATTTTCAAGTTTGAGAGTACAAAAAGAAGGAGAACAATTTACTATTAGCAATTTTCTTGGTAATGATGGTAGAAGTACTTCTGGAGGGAAATTATGGTAGCTAATTTATGATAGAATTGTACTGAAATGCAGCTCACTGTTGATAATACAGAGATGCATCAGTGAGGAGTTTATAATCTAGTTGGGGAAATGTATTAATCACAATAGGCTGGTTGCTATTACAGTCCCCCCAAATCATGTGGCTTAGAACAATAAAAGTATATTTCCAACTAGTTGGGAGGGCTTTACACGGGTTTATCTAGGGACCCAGGCTCCATCCACCTTAGATTTCACTGTCATGGGAGTCTGCAGTGTTTTCTCCATTTAGCAGATTCAGAGCAAAGAAAATGAGATTCCTCATGAGGGGACTTACAATGGGTAAGTCTCTCTCCTCACATCCCATTGGCCAGAACCCAGGGACATGGCCAAATGTAGGTGCAAGGGAGGCTGGGAAATGTAGTCAGATTTACTACACAACCGGCATCCTCTGCCATTGCATTATATATGAGACAGGGAAAAAGGGTTAATGTGTTAAGAACAGGATGGACAAAGGACAGTAGAGGCCTGGCTGGGAGGGTCCAAGTGCTTAAGAATACTTTACATAGAAGGTAACTGGGTCATTTTTGTACCAGCTCTGTCTGGTAGTCATGCTCCCCTCTAGTACAGTATTTCTCAGGGATGTGTAAGAATCTGAGTGCCTGGCCTGCATTGAATATGAAGCTCATTGTGTAACCTAGGAAGAATGGCCAAACAGTTCTGGGGCAGATTCTACCCTCTACTGCCGTGATCAAGGACAAGCCAGGTAAGATTGGAAAAAGGCCCTGTGGAGCAGAAACCCTGCTCATAAAAATCAGTTTCCCTGTGTTGCTGCATGTGTACAAGGACTGTGGTGAGCAGACCTACCTCAAACACCATTTCCTTGAGTGGTGAAAGGGTTGTTAAGGTTGTATGATGTATGCCCAGGGGTCAAGATGATCCAACGGAAGATCTGGCTGCAGGTATTGCCACTGAAGAGCCTTGCGATAGCTGCCCCCTCACTTTATCTTTCTTTGTTATTTGTAATATATTTTAATGTCCCTAGACTTCTCCCTTGTGTTGATGTTAGTGTTTCAGGTTTCAGCCAACTACAAAATATGTCCAACTGAGGGCCAGTATTAGTGTCAGAAATCTAAGGGGGTGCCAAAAGCTCAATAATAAGGATAAATAATATTTTAATGTAATAATTAATCAGTATTAATTTTTAAAATCCATGGTGAAGAAAATACCAAAATTTTAAATAAGATAGAATACATATTAGTGATTTTTTCTTTCCCTCAGCTCCAGTATGGCTCAACACAGCAGTATTAAATCATATTGTCTTCATTTAAAATTTTGATATTTTTTATCCTGCATTTTATTTTATTAATGTTAATTATTTTAAATATTGCATCAAAATGTTTCTTATCCTGATTACTGAGTTTTTGGAGCCCGCTTCAATCATTCACCTATGGGGAATATATCATGCCTCTTCCTAGTCTACGCTCGGGCACTTACTTCTGTGTCTGCAGTGCCTAGCACAATGTCTGAGACATGGTGGGTGCTCAGGAAATGCTTACAAATGAAGAATTCTGGAAAAACAAATGGGAAAACTAATAGGTGAGGTGTCTTGGAATTGGAAGAAAGGATGGTATAGGAACCACAGCACACAGTTTCCAATCCAGTCATAAAGCCAGGTTTTAGGGGGCTCCGATATAGTCAGTCATTGAATTTGACAAGCTGGCAGATTCCTGCACAAACGCTTTTACGATAGCATTTTCCAAATGGATCCTGTGTGTCACCTTCTTAAATCATTGTGTGTATTTTCCATTCTTAAGGAGGAGAGTATTCATAGTGTCCTTCCTTTATAAAGTATCTGTTAAATAACTACCATTTTCTTATTTCTTCTATTTTCTTCCTTTTTTTTTTTATTTTGGAAGAGCAGTGTTTATGTTTGCTTATCAGTACCTCTCATTCATTGAATTTCCCTTCTGTATTGGGTGCTTTGAATGATCACTGTTTTAGGTAGATTTTCTTTTCTTTTGTTCACATCCATCTTTTGAAGGTAGAAAAGAAGGCTTTTCCTTATTTTGAGTGGATTTAAAGCTAGACTTTTAACCTGGGTTTCTCTGGCTCTATAGCCATGCTCTTCCGAGAACTGAGGACATGCTTAGGGATAAAGGCATTCTTCTGGTCGTGACTTTAATGGTATCCCAAAGGCAGAGGAACAGAATGACGACTTTGAAACTGCCCTGACCTCTGCTGATTACAGAAACATTCCTGGAGCAGTAGATGAGAATCCTATCAGTGGGATGAACTGCTGCAGACTTGCAGAAGCTTCTGGATGGTGGGCTACCTTTTTTGCTCTCTTCACTATGTCTTGCAAATAGTGCAGGAGTTTAAGGAGGCAGCATACCTCTCAGTGGAAGTACAAGGAGGGCTTTTTTCCTAGTTTGCCTTTGACTAGGATCTTAAGCCAGTCAGACTCTTCGAGCTTCAATCTTTTAGTTTGCAAAGAGAAGGCAAAGAGGGAATAATTCTAATACCTTTAACTTGCCACCCATGTTGACTATCATTGAGTATTTGCAAGTCATAAATGCCATCTGTGAAAAATTTAAATGTCTGGAAATTACTCCAAAAGCAATGGGACTCTATTTCAGGGAATCAGAGAAGGTAATGATGACATAAGCTGAAACCAAACCACAGTAGAACGTGGGTATAGGAAACCCATCTTTAATATGAAATACCTTGTTTGCATTGAACTGTTTCGCCTTGGAAGAGTTTGGTTCTATTTAGCAATTTCCTAAAGAAGCAAGGCTATATTTTCAGCCAATGACCTGGAAAACATTTGTTTTTCAGAAAAGGTAGCTTAATCATTTTTCTGATGTGGTGGGGAGGGGGGCAGATGGGAGGCATTTCAAAGCACAGATTTCTCTTATTCAGATCTTCCAATGCCCTCTTTGAGTTCTAAAGTAGCTAAACACATTCTTAGTAGCTTCACTGAAAGTAAGTACAGCCTGAAGCCAAAACTTTCACACCAAACCTTAAGCTAGGACAGATTTTTTATAGCCACGTTAGAAACCTTTGAAAGAAGGGGGATTATAGTGAAAAATGCTGACCTGTCCTTAACCTAACAGCAGGAATGACAGCACCACAATCATAATGGTTTCTCCACTGTGTTACCCTACCTGGTTGGCAAGGATCTCTTGGTTTTCTTTTGTGGCCTGATCTGTAGATGGGACAGCTGGATGTATACCAGGCAGCCTGTGGAGTTCCTCTGTTTTGCTTGAGCTGTTATTGGGCCACAGAGATATCCAGAGAGCCTTGAGGCCATGCAAGAAGAATTATATAGTTACAGAATCAGAGGATCTGGAAGTGTACTTGAGTTGTCTAGATCAGAAATTGTCAGACAGACCCCTACTGAACCCAGGGCTTCCCAGAATAGGGCAGGAGCAGGACTTAGCAGAAGCATCTGGTGGAGGGGGGTCAGGCAGGTAGGGGCAGGATACTCCATACCTCCATTTTAGCCAAAGCCTCACTGCTTTTATGCATATTAGGTTTGACATAATATTACATTTGCAAAAAGGATTGTATTGAAAAAAATGATTTTAAGACCACTGATCTGGTGCAGCTTACTTTCAGTCCAGGAACTTCTTTTACAAATTCTTAGGCCAGAGGTAATTCATTCTTAATTTACTCAGCTCCAGCAATGGGGCCGGGGGGCATATCAGTCAGGGTCCAATGAAGAGACTGGAATCATTTTAACAGAGAACTCACTATAAAGAATTGTGAACTAGGTATCAGAAAACTGAGAAAGTAGAAAAGGGAAGAAAGTGACTGCATGAAGCACCTGTTCCCTCTTGAGACAGGAACAAGGGAAAGAGGTTGCAATTATTAAAACTTAAGATGCTCAGAGGAAGGCGTGGAGCTGGGAACCAGATTTCTGAGGAAGAGACTGCTAAGGAGGCTGGTTCTGGGAGTGCTGGAAAAATGACAGACTGGAATCCACTGCTGTGGCCAAGATGAAGAACCATGAGTGGAGGGATGCTGACGAGAGAACAGGATGAGCCAGCCCTTTCTTTTTCCTTCAGTTCCCCCTGGCTCCCCCTGTTGGTCGAGACTGACAGGGAATCCCCTGGCAAAGGAGAAATGTAGATTTCCAGTGTCACAAAGAACAGCGTAGAAGGATAATTTTGAAGCTGAGATGTAATAGCTTAATAGCCAACCCAGGGTTTCCTATTCTATTGTTGAATTAGCTTTAAACAAGAAACAAAGAAGCAGACAGAAAAACAAATCTCTTTCCTTTTTTTGAGGAAAATTATCTTTTTTTTTCTAAGTTTTATTTTCTCCAGAACAACTATGCCCAGTCTCTTCTCTTGTTTCAAGGACATGCTGCATGGACGTTTTGGTTGCCATGCTTTGGACACATGCCAGTTTGTCAGCATCTCTTTTAAATGTGGTCTCAATTTGTCAGTGCCGTTCGAAAGCCTTAAGAATGTGCATACGTTCTGTATTAACAATTACACTTCTAGGAATTTATCCTTATAAATTTTTGTTTGCCTAGAAATTAAACTATAAGGACATTAATTTCATCTTTTTTTTTTGTAGAAAGTGATTTATTTAGAGAGAGAAAAAGGAGAGAGAGAAACAGCTAACTCTCACACTGAGTGAAGAGAAAGAAAAGACGCTCTCACACTGAGTGAGAAGCGTTCCCAGAGGGGGAAAACCAGAGAAGGAAAGCTCCTCTCACACTGCGTGAGAGAATCCAGAAAGATGGAATCCAGGAGAGGAAAGCAGCTTCCACACTGAGTGGAAGGGAATAGAGAGAGAGATGGAGTTTAGGAGAGGAAGACAGGCTTGCATGAGTGAGTATTCATGGAAGAGGACCCAAACATGGAGTCCAGGATATTAATTTCAAAGTTGCTGACAATTTTTTTTTAAATGTGGAAAAACCCTAAATGTTCAGTAATAGGGGATTGCTCTAAGACTGTGGAGTACTCAGCAAATACCACTGACAAATAAGAAGAAAATCTAACATCATTGTTATTACTATTTTTTTAGACAGGGTCTCCCTCTGTCACCCAGGCTGGAGCACAGTGGTGTGATCTCAGCTCACTGCAACCTCCACTTCCCTGGCTTAAGCCATCCTCCAACCTTAGCCTCCTAGGTATCTGGGACTACAGGCATATGCTACCATACCTGGCTAATTTTTGTATTGTCTTTGTAGAGGCAGAGTTTTGCCATGTTGCCCAAGCTTGGCTCAAACTCTTGAGTTCAAGCCATCCTCTTCCCTTGACCTCCCAAAGTGCTGAGATTGCAGGCATGAGCCACTGTGTCCCGCCAAAAAAATTAATATTGTGAAAAGAAAGTCCATTATACTTTTATGAAAAATAAGGCAGGTTATGAAGTGGCATCACAGAAATACTCATTTTTTTAGTACATATTTAAATTCACATTTTTGAAGAAGGAGAGGAGGATATGTTCTACAGGTAAATATCCGGCATATGATTGGTGGCTATTTTGAGGTGGAGAGATAATGGTCAATGTTCTATTTTTTTCTACTTATTAGTATTTTAAACAGTTTACAATTTACAGTTCATTGAAATACACTAATTATAGTACATTTTCCTTTTGAAAGAAATAACAATTAATGTGGTACTCAGAACAAAACTTCAGGTATAGGAGCATAGGAATTGGTCATAGAAGATAACACTATAGGTGTGCTATGACGAATGCAAAGTATAATAGGATCACAATTTCCCTTCATCTGAAAAATACAGTTCTAGTAAGACAACCTAAGATGGCATTCATTCTCTTTCTTTTTCTTTTGCAATTATGTTGTTCCAAGGTAAATTTATAATCATTTAAAATTTAATATATTTTTTCACATGGAGATTATAGTTCTTATGGAATAGTAAATGGAACTCATTAATCAAGTTTTCCTACCCTCTACAGATTTAAAATGTATTCTTTAATCAACTAACTGGGCTATAATTTACATTTAATAGAATATACTCATATTAAATATAATGTTCCGTGAAATTTCACCAATGTGTACGCTTGTGAAACCACCATCACAGTCAATATATGGAACATTTCCAGCACCTTACGAAGTACCCTTGTGCCCCTTTGCAGTCAATCCTTCTGTTGGCTCTGGGCCTAAGCACCCACTTCCCTACTTTCTATTCCTATAGATTAGATTTGCCTTTTAAAGAATTTTATGTAAATAGAATAATCCTGTGTATACACTTTGTTTCTCGCTTCTTTTGCTCAGTATAATGTTCTTGAGAATCATCTGTTGCTGCATGGTTAAGTAGTTCCTTTTTATTGATGATTAGTGTTCCATTCTATGACTACATCACAATTTGCCTATGCATACACACTTATTTGTGGGCACTTGGGTTGCTCCTAGTTTTGAGCTATTTTGAATAAAGCTTTTGCAAATATCCTAAAAGCTATTTTTAGCACCTATGTCGAGGCTATATATTGATCCCTATTGAATATCTTTTTTTAAAGTTTTTAAAAGGTCTTACATCTAACTGATAAAAATTGCATATATTTAATGTATACATTTTGATGAGTTTGGACATATGCATAAACTCTTGATACCATCACCACAGTAAATGTACCAAACATATTCATCTCCTCTAAAAATTTCATTTTGTTGTTGTTGTTGTTGATCTCAGTTTTTTAAAGGCTCAGTTCTATCACTGAATGAATTTCTCATCCTTTTCTTCGTATGGTAGCTACTTATTTAATGAGTATGTCTGTTGTCTTCATCATGAGATCAGAAAACTATATGCTGCTCCCTAACTATGTGACCTTGAGCAAGTCTCTTAAAGGAGAACTTCAGTTTCTGTATTTGGAGAATAAGGACGATCATGGTAGATGAGCCTCTTGAATTGGCTTCAGGCTCCAAAATTCTATAGTTTGGTAAAAATACCTAATGACCAAATGGAGGCAAGATCTCATTACCAAGATCATGATGGCTTTGGAAGTGACAGAGATGGCTGAGACCAGGAGGCTGAAATGTAATTAAGTCCTATGATGTTGCTTTAAGCTAATGCTATTGAAGAAAATGTTCTGGTAGAGGGACGTGGCCCCAAACTTAGCTTCATAGTGATGGAGTTTCCAAATCACTGGAATAGGGAAAGCAGATCTCCTATGATACAGTAGATGATTCAGTTAAAAATAAAGAATCATAAGAAAATATAATACAATTGGGTAGAATCTTTTTATCTGACAAGGGAGGAAACCAGCTTAGGACATTGACCACAGAAGAGCCGAAGAATCAGGATGGAAATTTGTCTGAATCTCTCAGGATTCGGGGCTTGATGACATCAGCCCTCCAGAAATCACTAACAGGAGGAGTGTGTTTACAGATATGTTACTGAGTGTGTTTACAGACACGTGAGCCACAAAAAGCATACAAAAGAAGTATTCAGAAAAGAGGAAAACTAAATTTCTAGAATTTCTATGACAAAGCCCAAATGACGAGGACACCAAGTCATGGCTTAGGTGGGATGCTGTTTCAACCTGAAACTAAACTGTGGTTTGGAGACCCACACAGAAATGACCCTGCTCCTCTGGAGACCCCTGGTTCATGATATTGACCATCCCTAGGCTGGAACAGCTTAACAATAAATTAGCAAGAAGATTAACTGGTGACTTGTATTGGAAGGAGGAACCAGCTAGGGGGAAGGGAGTTAGAGAAACAGAAATACTAGAGAGTGGGAGGAAATGCTTGGAGTGCATGCCTTGTGCAAATTTAAATGAATACAACTTCAAGCTTGCACCTTGGCTCTCAGTTCGTTTGATGGCCTTCTACAGCTTACTTCTTCAGTGACTGTTTTTTATTCTGCATTGTAAGCAAGAGTTTGTGTACTTATATACATTAGACACAGAACAATTACTGAGCGTCTCCCATATGTCAGGTGCTTCCCTATATACACTTTTATGCATCGTTTTACTTAAAGAATTTATTTAAACAATTTTTAAAAACAATTTCTTGTAACTCATTATTATACCCATATGAGAGAAGAAGAAACTGAGGCAGAGAGAAGTGGAGTGAGGGTGTGAATCCAGGTAGCCCGACTGCCGTATATGTGCTATGTCCTGGTCAGGGTTAGGGAGGAGTGCTTCAAGGGAGATAAATATGATATGACAGCAACATCCACCCTTTGATGAAGTGTTACCACCAGCAGGGGCAATCCTGAGTTTCTGCTTTGCAGCTGTGCATTGTATCTCTTAGCTAGCTTTGCTTATGTGTCCCACCCTGAGTGTCTGTCTACCAGCTCTGTAAGCCTGAGCGTGGAGACGCAGGATCCACTTATGAGTGACTCCCAAAATTTGGGAGCCCATGAATGCTTTAGAATGACCAGGGTGCTCATTCAAAATTATAGGCCCCATCCAAGATCTTCTGAATCTTCTTCTGAATCCGAAAAGTATGCTGTGAGACCTGGTGACTGGAAGATACAGCAAATCCCCAGGTGATTTGATTGTACACTGAGGTTTGAGACACACTACTCGAAGTATCCTGTATTTAGATAAATGTTGCTGTCAGTGCTCTGTGCTAGCCCAGCTGTAGTGATCATGGTTGTAAATTGTGGCGCATGAATGTATCTCTGTCTCTAATATATATTTCAGTTGGTGGGTGTTTGAGGAACAGGTGTGCAACTCAAATGTATTGGTTGCAAGGTTATAAACCTGTTTTCCAGTTTAAGATTGGCAACCATTTGTACCAAAAAGGGGGTGTATAATTACTTAAGGGACCCATATTTTTTTAAAAAAACAAAGCAGTAAACCCAAGTGAAAAAGAATTATAAATACAAACATCATACTGTATGGTTAAAGCATATGCTTATATTTAAGAGTTATTTTACTGTTGATTTGGGCTTTCAGTTCTATTTGGGGCTGTACATGAACTACAAAATGATAAGTATGATTCAGTGAGGTTGTTCATGTATATCACAAGGTTCTCTTTTTAAATTCACTCTACTTATAAAGAAGAAAGAAGCTAAACAACCACAATAGCAGCACAATGATATAACAATAACAAAACAAAACAAAACACAGTTCTCTTTAGAAAGTCAATACCCTGTCATGTGCAGAAATCTCAGTAATAAGCAGGATGTCATTAGGAAAAAGTTCATGCTTGGCTAAACTTTTCAGCAAATTATAAAGAGGAAAAATGTCATGTTTTATTTACAGTGAATGCATTTTATACGTGGGAATCAAATCCTGATAGCTCAATAATGGCTATTTTTAAAATGTCCCAGGAATTTTTTAAGAAACATCCCCCACAAAAAAAAAAAAAAAAAAAAAATTAACCCATTACTGCTCAAGTGTTGTGAATAGATTAAAGACATTCTGACTCCACTGTGGTAGGAGAGTTGACCTGCTGTGAGACTACCCACCCACCACATGAGAACATTGTATACTGTGTACTTGTCAACTAAGGGCTTCATAGCTGGAATCTTTTCACGATATTTTAAGCTGCAATGATTGTGAATGGCATGGAAAACCCATCTTTGATGGGTTTGAGTTGTGTGTGAGCCTATGCTTAGAAAATGCTCAAGCCTAAATAATATTATCAAGTTGACCTCTAAGAAAGGAGATGAGTAACTTGAAAGCAGTCTATCCTATAAAGGAAAGACCCCTAAGACAGAATACAGAACTGGAAGAAAAGGATGAGGGGTTGATTTTCATAATTTAAGAAGACATCCCTGCACAGCTTTGCCTGGCCTTCTTTAGTGGCTGAGACATCAGAAAGACCTGGCAGGTGGGTGTATGTTGAGCTCAATCCTTTATGCTGCACAGAACTGTCTGAGTCATTCTCTGGCCAAAGGAGGTGCTATCAATGCAGGTCAGTGCTACCTGTTGCCTTGCCTCTTCTGGTGTGTTTCTTGATATTATATTGTTTATCTTTTGCATTCTTGTGGCTCTTGTGAAACTCCGAGTGACTTTTAAAAAGATATATGAAGAAAGTACTTTAAAATTCTAAAACCACCTTAATAATTTTTCTCCCAAAGATAAAAATGCCAAATTAGAAATTGTGGGTTTCAAGGAGTATGGGAAAGGGAAAAGTGAATTTTGTCCTTCTTTCCTCTGATTTTAGCAGTTCTCGGAAGAGACATGTAGTAGTAAGAGTACCAATATTGGCAGCTGCCATTTAAACTTTTGCATAGTATTCTTTTCCTTAACACGTAGCAAATATTCATGCACTCTTTTTAAAACTGAAAACATTGGTGGAGTTTTCAAGGTCATAGATAAATTAGGAGTAATTTATTTCAAATCTTTATTCTAACCTAACCCCATTGTACCTCATTGGCAAAGTTAGTGTTTAGTTTGGCATTGAGAGAGTTAATTGATAACATTTTCTGTTTCTCTAGGATCATTTTGGATTGTTGAAAGCATTCCTCTGTACCTTGAAAAGTCCACAGAGTAAGAGAAAGAGAGAAACTGCAAGGTTTTGATTAAGGATATCTACTTCTGAGTTATTTCCTTATTCAAATTGGCCCAATGATTGCATAACAATATCTGGTGGGAACATGTCCCATACATGTACCTTTGAAATGTGTCTTGAGGCATTTGAAGCCCATGCCTCCCAATGTTGCATTGTCTCCTTATTTAAATTCAAGGAGTGCTTTGTGACAATTGCTAATTCCGGAGTGGTAACTTCTAGTGTATTAGTTCAAACTGAAAGATCTTATGGATCTCTTTGCATAACATTGGTCAAAGCATCATAAATGAGTTTTAGAGGAAGAAGAAAGACCCCAGTGGTGAAAGAAAAAAATAATGACAAAGCTGTTTCCTCTGAGTGTCCATGTGCATATTTCTGTCCATGTGCTAACATACAGGGTGCTTTAATTTTGTTACTGTGTTGAGAAACTACTTTTTATCTTACCTAGGCTCTTATGGCTAGCTCATAAAAGAACTGTAAAAAGCTTTCTTGTAAATAATTGGAGACTTGCTGGCAACAGATGACTTAATTGATTAGTTGAGTGCATAATCATTTAAATATTTGAGTGCTGATTACTTGCTTTGGGATATAACAATTTGGATATTTTGAGCAGAGTAATAACAGAATAATAACTCAAAGTGTTTCACCTGGTGTAAGAGAAAGAATTGTGTATAGCTTATGTATACACACACACATACCCACTACCCACATACACACACTCCTTTCTCTCTTTCTTGCTCTCCATCTCTCTCACACACACAGTTATGCACATACACAGAGTAACCACCACTTCCTTTGGAGACTGTTTGGTCACAGTGTATAGAGAGACAGTACTGTGTCTATGTACATAGTCTTAGATGTCTGAGAGACCTTCTTTAACAAATAAAACTTCCCAGTAAGTAGTCTTTGTCAGTTTGCTTATTAGTTTTCCCTGGTACAAACTTGAACTTATCCTGTCATTATCCATTAAATTGTTATACCCAAGAGAGGAGAATTCAGCTCAGAATGGATGTGTATATGGAACTTTCTGATAAGGAAGGGGTGAAGTAATTGAAGAATCATAAATACTATTCTGTAAAGCTGACTGAACCACAAAATCTCAACCTAAGCCGAGGTAGTGAGAACAGAATTAGGATCTAATAATGGAAGTCATACACGCACACACACACACACACACACACACACACGTGTGTGTGGAAATATATATATATCAGAATCACTTGATTACAGATAAAAGTAAGCTGGACCAAACGGACTATGGCTGAAATGGCTGCCCCTGTGCCTTGATCCCATAGACCATGTCTCTGGGTCTCTCCTGGCCTCTGACAGTCATGTCAAGGACAGCTGGAGAATGTCCAGAGCTGCTCTTTCTGACACCCGCAGGCTTCTGCATCCAGATGGAAATGCTCAGAGTTACACCTTAAGCTGGAGAAGGCATAGTGTCCTTGGAGTGAGTTTTTCTTCAAAAATCCACCATGGTATTTTAGAATGATTCCCAAATCTTTCATAAAAGAGCTTTGACAAAATAGCAAAACAGCTGTAAAAGGCCCTTGACTAAATTTAATGGCTTAATTTCCCTGTAAGTATGCACTGTAGACCAAAAAAAGCACCTCTCCACACTTACTTTCATTTCATTTCAAGGCACTTCTCGCCTCAATCTGGATGTGGGTATGCAGTTGAAAAAAGGAAACTGTTTTATGTTCTAGAGAAAAACAACAACAAGCTAGTATTTGACAGATAGGTTAAGAAGAAACCTTAGTTTCACAGATAATAAGTATCTGTGAAAGTCACTGCTGGCTGTTCTAAACTCACGGACTGGTCTTTTAGTGTGCGTTGAGGCCCATGTACTTTCTAATGTATTAATGATTTTATATGGAGATATCTTATCTCCAGTCTTGCTCTCTCCCAGAGATAGCAACCGGAAGATTTCTGAGCCTGAGGTTTGGAATGGCTGAAAACCCGATCCAATAGCTCAGCTACCAGCCAGGCAGGCTCTCCAGTGGTTTGAAGCTGGAATCTGAAGGGCAACCTCTAAGTCTCAGAATCTGGAAGACAAAGTAGCCAGTTAATTCCTCCAACCATAAAGTTTTAGAGCTGGCCAGTATCTTAGAAATCTACTCTGCTCAGCAGGTTCCTACATACTCAACACAGCATTTTTATTGAGCCTTATCCAAGGCCCTCAAGGCTTCATAAAGCTATGAGTTTTATAGTATTTCTGCTAATCCCATACATTTATTGCAACTATTGGCTCTATGTGAACTTCTATTGGCCTGATGTGAACAAGCCACTTACTTTTCTGGGCCTTAGTTCTCCATGGGTAGGGCAAGGCGGTTACATTTTGGATGATTTTGAAAATCCCTTATTTTTCTGATACCCTTTAATCAGTGGACAGACCAGGATTTATTGCCCAAATGTGAATTGTGAGGAATTAAATAGACATATTAAACACCCACCCACAGCACCCCCTGACACATGCACACATACAAAATAACAAAAACCTGTAGTCGATAAAGAAAAAAAATACCTTGACAGCACTCTTTTTTGAGGGTTTCACTGTGTGACTAGGCTCTCTCTCCTACATGGTCATTTGAGGGCATTTGTAGGTACATGTTGACTGACTGACTTTGCAAGTGATGACAAACGGGAATGTCTCTTCTGAAATTCTTGCTCTTTGAGCTCCAGAATTTTCTCTAATATTTGTTTCTGGTTTCTGATTATACAGGTTATACTTGGTCATTGTAAACAAAATTGAAATTAGCTATAAAAGATATAAATTCGGGCCAGGCGCGGTGGCTCACACATGTAATCCCAGCACTTTGGGAGGCCGAGGTGGGTGGATCACGAGGTCAAGAGATCGAGACCATCCTGGTCAACATGGTGAAACCTCGTCTCTACTAAAAATACAAAAAATTAGCTGGGCATGGTGGCGCATGCCTGTAATCCTAGCTACTCAGGTGACTGAGGCAGGAGAATTGCCTGAACCCAGGAAGCGGAGATCGCGCCATTGCACTCCAGCCTGGGTAACAAGAGCAAAACTTCGTCTCAAAAAAATATATATATATACATATAAATTCACCACTCAAACACATTTTAAAAAGATATCATTAGCCTTTTTTTTTGTGCCTACATAAAGTATTTCTTTGTCCTTTTTGCCTTTTGCAACTTGGAAGTTATAAATCTTGTGTTTTGTTTCAGATTAATTTTCTGATTAAATATTTTAGTGCTTATTTTTCTCTAATTTTTAAAATCATGAATAAAATATTATTGATTCTCTGTAACATAAGAAATGTAGCATCTTTTCTATAACTTTCTTGCACTGAAGCTTTAGGATTAGATTATTATGATGATTTAAAAATTATTGTTTTTATTACATTTTGTATTTTAAGTAAAAAACAGCTTTTAAAATTTGCCTTAAGTTTTTACAGTCTTGCAAATGACGTTAAATTTTAATTAGAACATTTAAATTCATGCATGCTGCCAGCCCTTTTATATTAACACTTCTCCATTTTTTGAGCTCTCAGTTTTGAGTCTTTTCTCTACTAGTTGGAGGTTTTTTGAGGATTTTTTTCAGGAAAAATACGTAGCATAATGCTTTTTGACTTTATATATTCTGAGGACTTTTTCTATTATCTTTACCCAAGAATGATGACACTACTGGATATTGAATAATTGAATCATAATCTTTTTCTCAGTGATTATTGCTTTATTTTTATTTCTAACTATTATTGTTATGGAGGAGAAGTCTGGGATCAATCTATTCTTTGTTGGTAATCATATTTTTTCTTGCTCTAATGTTTATTTTTTTTTCTTGAAATGAGATGTTATTAATTTGTTTACTCTCCTATAATCTAATCTGCAATTCATGTCTTTATTGTGTTTTAAATTTGGCAAATTTATTTTTCATCTCTATACTGTCTTTAGGAGTTCCCCCTTTACAAGTGTTTGCTCTGGTTTCATACATAAAGTGCCTGCTTGAATCCTGTTGAATTTGAGGAGATAAATTGGGAATTATAAGAAATATTCTCCTTTTATTTCATAGGGATGTTTTTACTCTGATTCCTCATGGCTGTTTCATTTTTTTGACCTACAGCGTCTTTTTCTATATTCCGTGCTCTTTCTCTCATTGTTCACTCCTATAAAGGAGCTTCTCTGCTTATGCAAAATTAAGTGTTAAGACAGTGTATCAGTCAGTTTCCAATCAGGAGACAAACTTCACCAGTTGGAGAGAATAATTTTATCATAAAGTATTATTACAAATTATAGAAAGAATGTAATACTTTATATTAAATAATTTTAATATAAAGTAATTCTTTAATATAAAGTAATATAATACTTTATATTATACTTTAAAGTAATATAAAGAATTTTAATATAAAGTATTAACCAGTCAAAGGTGTTAAGTACTAAAAAAAAGAAAGAAGATCCTAAGACCACATGAATGGCACATGCATGGAGCAGTTACTCTCTCCAGTGCAGAAGGGGACTACGTAAGGAAGGAACTAGGAATTTGGAAGAAAGATAGCTTCCTGTCCAAATAAAGTTGAGAATTAGATCCCTTTGGAGAGGATCTGGCTGCATGTCACTGTGTGGTGGACAGGTTTGTGGGGTGCTGGTGAACCAGAGCTGTTGAACAAGAAGCTCTCTGCCTGGGTGTCAGTGGGCTGGGTCTAGTTGACAGAAAGATGCCCACTGGGGTACTGGAGAGGCTTGCTGCAGAGTAAGTGCCACTGGTTGTCCCACACACGGCTGCACCAGTGCAATGAAAGCAAGCAGAAAAGCACACTAGTACAAGGATAAAAACCCCTTCTTTCACTCCACCTTGCATTGTCTCTATAGCTTCCTTTATTGGCAAAGCCTAATATTTCTCCAGCTGGCAAAGGAGAAATGTTACAGGGTCCAGCTGTAAGTATCACAGAGCAGGACGAAAAAGGGTAGAATTGAAATTGACAGTCAATTATTTGATAACTGTCACAGATGGGTTCTCTAAGGCTCAGATGAAAGAAGGAGGAAAAAGTTTTAGTACAGTTTTACATTATCCAGTCAGAAATCCAGCAGCCTGGAGTAGTAGGGAGAGAAATGGGATTGTAGCAGCAGTGGCAGGGAGCTTCACCTCTGGGCTGGTGAGTTGCCTTTTACTCTTGTTTCATAACCAGGAAGTAGCCTCAAAAATGCATGTGCTCTGCAGAGGGCGTACCCGTCAGCATCAAAGATAAGACAGGAATATGCACTCTGGAGGATTTCCCACCCAGAGTGCCTCCCTGCCTGGATGCTTCTGGAAACCCTAGTGAGGTTCAGATAGGCTCCCATCTGCCCCATAGCAACGAGTGTTAATGATCTGCTGGAGTCTCTTTCACTTACTTCTGTTCCAGGGTATTGCAGACAGTGTTAGCCTTACCTAGAAACAAGTACCATTTGCTCTTTTATTAAATAGAAATGTCTTGAAATTTCTGTTGTGTGAATTTTTTCCTTATGAATTCATTAAAGGATTTAAGTTTCACCTTTTTTTTTCTGTAATATTCTTTGGGTCATTTTAATGAGATGTTGGAAGGAGGCAGAGCAATAGATGTATGATTATACCCTTTTTTTCCCCAGGAAGTCTCATATTTTTTATGTGCCAAAAATCTATTTTCCTATTTTTCTTTTAATCTTATATTAAAAAGTCCAGTCTTCTTAGCCTGTATTTCCTATATCCTTTCTAATTAAAGTTAGAAATATGTGATATCATCTCAGGGCTAAAATATACTGCATGTTTTAACCATGTAATTTTTATGGATGTCATCTATACATACAGTGTAGCCAAACACTAACATCTGAGACCTCTTCACCTGGAACATTCTATGCTTGTCAGTTTAGTTAATTAATATCACACTGATTTGTGGATTTCGAAGCATTTGCAACTTGCTACTTAGTTTTTTTTTTCTGACCCAAAGAAAACTTACACAGTTAATACATAAAGTTCTGTTTTTGTAAGCCTGCTTGCTAATTGGTAGAACACGACATTTGTGTTACTTAATATGTTAAGGCAGAAGAGTTGGGAATTTGTATAAAACAAACAAATTTGATATTAATTTTTGAATAATGACAGAAAATTTCTCACTTTGGCTGTTTTACAGTGTTAGTATGAAAAGACTCAAAAGAGGTAAAATAAAAAGTGAAGGGCTTTATACAGTGTATGAAAATAGAACAAATATTATAGTACTTAAAAAATAACCCATTCCACTTGCTCTTGAATCATCCTTTGTTCAGTTTCTCTGATGCCCCTTTTCCTGCCTTGGGCTGTGTTTCTAGCACAGCAGGGCTCTGTGGAGGGTGGCTGTGAGTTAGGGAAAGACTGAGAAGGGACCCAGAGGTGTTTTTGCCCCTAGGAAGGGCTGGTTTATAAACTCCAGTTGTGGGAAAAATCAGAAACCTAGGCCTACAAAAGAAAAAAACTAGCCAGCTCTATACTCTTGACTGGAAATGGGACTAAAGTCTTTGACCTTTTATAGTTTCTAAACTCTTTTCTAAAAAGTTAGAACAGTGCCAGTTTTTATCTTCTAGCCTCTTTGCTCTGCCTCTAAAGGATGAATGGTGGTACTCCAGTCACATCTACAGATACAGCTGCCTGGGCATTCAGGACCCATCGGTGTCAGGACATTGGGACCTAGTTAACATGCACTCGTTTTTTTTTTTTTTTTTTTTCTTTCTTTCTGAATTAGTCCTCAATTTCAGTTTGAAGCCTACTTCCCTATATGAGAAAATGGAAATGAAATAGGATTTAAATAGTTTCCTCTGTGACACTGGTGAATTTTATACATTTTCCTTGAGCAGAGGTGGCTCTGAATACTGGTAAGAAGTAAAGGAGCTAAGTGGGGTTGTGAAGTCGTGAATCTTTTTTTTTTTTGTGAGACAGTCTTGCTCTGTCACCTAGGCTGGAGTGCAGTGGCACAGTCTCAGCTCACTTCAGCATCCATCTTCCTGCCTCAGCCTTCCAAGTAGCTAGGATTACAGGTGTATGCTACCACACCAGGCTAAACTTTTAGTATTTTCAGTAGAGACAAGGTTTCACCATGTTGGCCAGGCTGGTCTCGAACTCCTGACCTCAACTGATCTGCCAGCCTCAGCCTTGGGATGTGAATCTTGTATAACCATTATTATAAATCCAGTATATATATTTTCTGAAATAAAAATTTTAGAACCCCATAGAATATACGACAATCAATGAAACCCTTGAACTAATGCATGTATTTTATGTAAGCATCATTTCTGTGCTTTGTTGTATAAAAGCTTTAAATTTTTGGTAGTCATATCAATAAATAACATCTATGATTTGTGTATTTTTATCTTATTTAAGAAAGTTTTCTTTAGCCTACTATTTTTAAAAATTATCTGTTTTCTAATACTTTTATAATTTTTCTTCACCTCTATCTCTTTATTCCTTGTAGAATTTATTTTTATGTACTGTATAATGCAAGGTATGAATCTAGTTTTTTTCATCAATAAATATGGTTTCTCAACATAATTAAATAAGGTATATCATTTTCCTATTGAGATAATATACCTTTAGCATAAACTATATTTTGACGTTGTCTTATTCTATTACTTGATTCTTTCCTCTGTTTCAGTGGTCTACTTGTCAACTATTGAGGTTCCACATTTCAGAGTTGACGAAAAAAGTCCATTAAAATGTATTTGACATCTGAAACAGGACCTTTTTTGTTTCGCTAAACAGGAAATTTTATGATCTGTTCTTTACTTACGTATTTCACTTTTTTCAGTAGGTATATTATTGAATATTGGGAACTCACACATGTACACTGAATGAGATGAAATCCCATTATACCTTCACTTTTTAATTAGTTGGTAATGTGTAGAAAAGTTATTGTTCTGTGATGATTTTGTATCTGACTAACCTACTGAACTCTCATTTGTCTTAATTTTTCTCAATTTATTTTCTAAGATGTTCTAGATAATCCATTTTAACATTTATATCTCATTTGTTTTCTTGTTTGTCTTATTTAGGACCTTTTATACATTATTGAGTTCTAGTAGTGAGTTAATAGCAAATATGCAGTACTTCTGATTTCAGTGAATATGTTTTTAATACCATACCACTTTTAGAATTTTAATTTTTTAAAAATCATGAACTCGCATGGCTCTTACCAAGGGCTTTTAAAAGCTCTATTGAGACAATCACCTGGTTGGTTTTTTTTACTCAGTTAATGTGCTGAATTACATGAATAGATTTATTGAGATGTTTAATCATCATTCATTCCTGGGGTAAGCCACTCTTGGTGGTGGGATGTGGTTTCAATCATGTTATGCTTTTCTGAACCAACGGGCCAAGTATATCATCCCCTTTCCAGAATAGTTTGTTACATACTCATAAAAATATCTTCTGTACTGAGTTCTCCATTATATTACATGTTTTATAAAATCTAAATTTTACTAAGTGAGGAATAAAAACACATATGAGTAATAAGTAAGAAAGGACACATCTTATATATTTTGCTCCTGGAATATTGTGAAATGTGCAAATCAGATCCCTAGGCAGACATAAGGTGGTTTTGACTCAGACATGTATTTTACTTTGTGCATTCTTTTTTTTTTTTTTTTTTTTTGCAGAAATGGAACTCAGTTTGCCATCTGTATATTAATCTGGTGAGACAAGGAGTTAAGAGAGTTTATTCTAAGTGTTTGGTCCACAAAACAGCAATAAGAATTTGTGTCATTTGCATACCATGCTTCCTGTGTACTTCACATTCTTGCACATGCTATTTCACCTTCACAGCAATGATGGGGTAGGCAGAAGAGTTATAACACCATTTTATAGGTATGCAACTGAGGCTCAGAGAAAGTAAGTGCCTTAACCTAGATCACACAGCAAATATGTGATATAGTTGACACTAGACCCTCAATCCTCTTAATCCTAAACCAGTATTCATTCTATCTCTGCCTTGGATTATTTTGTATGATTAAAGCTAGGCCTTATATGTAGCAGAAACTGGCACAGAAGCAAAACAAGTTTAGAACCTCTTCTTTCCACCTTTCTCCCAATCCCACCAGTATGTTCAATATGAGGAAACTGGCAGTGAATCTTCAAGGAACACTGACACAACATCATCAAGATTTTCATTATGAAATGCCATTTCTTTCTCTCCTAAGTTAGTCACTAAGGCACAGGGGCAATGTATCATTTTAATATGACTTTGCATTTTTTGAGCTCCTTTGTATCAAAGAACGCACAGTCCTTTATAGACATTAATTTTCACAACCTATGTTGTTAGTGTGGCAAGGAAGTAATTCAATTTTCATATCTGGGTAATGAAATTGTGTCCAGGAGAGACGTTGGGACAGCCTAAAACCTTGGGGTGAATGAAGTGAGGACAAGGAGGATGAGGACTCCTGCCACCTTCCCCATTTTCCACACTCCCTTTTGCCACATGACTTAAAGAAGCTCAGATCTCCCAGGCAGAAGAAGTTGTCTCAGGACACCCTGAACACTGATAGACCAGGAGGAGCAGAGTAACATGCGCAGTGACAGTTATTCTCACTTGTGGCATTCTAGCATAATTCTTCATGGACTCCGTGCAGTATAAGCTTGCAGAAAGAATATCATACCACTTTTTTTCTGTAGAAACATTTTGGGACATCATGATGTTGGCCATCATGAATCTTTTGATAATTCAAATATTTTGCTGGACTGTCAAGTATATCCAAGACTTTAAAAAGAATCAATATCTCATTTTTACACTAAACTGTGTTAATATATATCCTTTGTAGTGCAGTCTCTACAAGTGTCCAGTTAAATCATTTTATGGCTATTTACATGAGGTTCCAAGTATAGAATGGAATGTCTTCCTTTTTATTCTCTTGTCATGTTGTGATGTAATGTTAACAATTGATCACCAGCCGTTATGAAGCAGAGGATGTGCAAGTGTGACTGAACCAGAAGAACGGGTTATTGGAAGCATGCAATAGATAAGCCAGAAAGTAGGAACTAGTAGGCAGGTTGTGAGTCTAGAAAATCTATGGGCAAAGTGGGAGTGGTGGCACATTCAAATGGTACCTGTGAGCAGAGTTGAGACTTGATTCCTGGGCCGAGGTTGGATGACCTACAGAGAAGAATAAGCCATGTGTCTTAGTCCATTTTTCTGTTGCTTATTAAAAGAATCCCTGAAACTGGGCAATTTAACAAGAAAGGAACTTCTCTCTTACAGTTGTGGAAGCTGAGGAATTCAAGGTTGAGAGGCTGCATCCAGTGAAGACCTTCTTGTTGGTGGGGACTCTCTAAAGAGTTCTGAGGCACACAGGGTATCACCTGGCAAGGGGACTGAATGTACTAACTCAGGTCTCTCTTCTTCTTCTGATAAAGCTGCAAGTTCCACTCCCATGACCACACATTAATACATTAAGCCATCATTCATGAGGACAGAGCTCTCATGGCCCAGTTGCCTCCTAAGGCTCTACCTCTTAATACTGCCATATTGGGGATTAAGTTTCAACATGGAGACAAACATTAAATCATAGGACCACATATTAGTGAGCTGAGAAGGAGCAAAGTAAGGTCCACTTGAGAGGGATGACCACTGAAGGTGACAAGAAACAGGCTGGCTGGGAGGAACCAGATTTGTGGTTCAAAAGACAGTGTTTGTTGAATTGGAAAGTTGAAGTGAAGACAGAAATGGGAGGTTTAGTCCTTTAAATAGGCAGTTAGTCTTGGAGAACTGAGAGTAGTATGAAGTGAGATATGAAAATTCCATTGAGAGGTTCAGGGTAGGCTGGGATGTCCAAACTCAGAGTTTGGATAAGACATCTCTCAGTAAAATGCCTGGTATGTGCTACCAGGGAGAGCAGATGGGTCCACATGAGCTGACCAGGTTGGCCAGGAACCCTGGGTTCCAGGAAGAAGGATGCATTCAGAATTCAACGTGCCTTAAAAGTAGGGGTAAGGTTCTGGTTCAACATGTGTAGGAAGTTGCAAGGAACCTTCACACATGCATTAAAAATGAGAGTAAACAACAAAATCATAGACTTTTTATTTTTTGAGCTAGTAGGAGAGCCAGTCACACACATACACAAACAAACAAAATTTGAGAAAATGACAAGCCCTCTCAGGAGAGAACAAGCTGAGGCCTTCTTTCATCCCTGGCAGAGTACTGGGAGGAGGAGTAATCTCTCTTTGTCAGGGTAAGAAGAAAGTAGCCCAACTTAACTAATTTTGAATGGCTACATGTTGGCTATTTGGAATCCTAAGGATCTCCAGCCACAAAGCAATCCCTGCACCATTCTCCAAGTCACTCCCCTGGATGTTCAAGTGCAGAGGGTGATAGGCAGAAGGCTGAGGATAGGCTAGAAAAGCCAATAGAACTTCTCTGTAAGGTGTGTGTGGTTTTTCCACAAAGCAAGGCAACGGCCTGGTATAGGTGAAAACAGGGCAGGAGAGCTGAGAGAGATTCCATCATGGCACTCTGGGAGTTTTCTGTAGTCACTGTCTGAAGGATGAAGGCAGAGCAGTAGTGCAGAGGTCTCCAGAGGTGCAGAAAGCCAGAAATGTAATGGAGAATGAAGAGAATTTTTTAATCACTTAAAAAACAGCCTCCCATGCTATAAAACTGAGAGAAATATTCCCTAGTTTGGAAAACTGATGGCTTAGCCATAAAGCATAGAGAAAAACATCTCGGAAATCTTGTCTGTGCTTAGAACTCAAGCCTCACCAAAAGGGCAAGGCCTGATCCCACCCTCAAAATATTTAAGCCGGTGGTGATTTGAATCTAATTAAAGCTGTGCAGTAACACCCAGACCTAGATCAACTATAGCTTTGATGACTCTGGGCCCCTTTCCTCAACTAGTGGCCTGACAGAAGAAGGTATGAGGCCTTTTCTGTAGATAAATATTAACTTAACCTCTGTGGTTCTTTTACACAAAATGTTTGGCAAAAAATAATTTATGAGACATAAGAAGGAGCAAGCAAATGTCTCTCTTGGCCAAGAGAGGAAATAGTCAATAGAAGTAGACACAGAGATGGCCCAAATTTGGAATTATTAGGCAAGGTTTGAAGTTATTATGCTAAGTATATTCCAGGATCTATTGGAATAGATGGGAAATTTGAGCAAAGATATGGGAATTATTTTTTTAAGTAGGGGCAAGAAAATATGTCTTGGGAGTCTAGAAAGTCAGAGAGATCAGTGGGCAAAGAAAGACACTGTTGAATATGGTGTGATTTCTGAACCCAGAGCAGTATCTTCTTAACTCTCTGCCATGCTGTTTTTATGCCCTCTTGTGTATGTGCGGTTCATAGTTGTTAATTATAGACAAGCAAATAAAAAGCAAAGGCAAAACAAGACAAGGAAAAATACAAGGCCTGCAGATAATCACTGGCTGGAGAAATCAGTGACCCAAGAAGCGAGGCTCAAAGCTAAATCCTGGATTTACTTCCTTTTTCTTTTCTCTAGAAATGAGGCTTGTGATACAGGTACATTTGTGATTCAGTACAATCCTTGCATCAGGGGATGTTCTCTTTGTCTTTTGTCCTTATCTTTGTTTGGAGAGGTCACTCATTCAAAAGACCAGGTGTGCTGGAAGAAAATGTTTGAGTTCTAAAACCCAGAATAAAGATAAACACCTATACATATTTTTAGAATATTGTATTTTCTCTACAGTTCTGGCTTTTTGTTTTTTTTTTTATATGTAAAAAAGATCAAGGTTCATAGCAAGGCATGTACATTTTGCATAAGCCCATCATCAAGGCCTCTTTTCTGAAGTTTTCTCAGTGAAGATTCTTTTTTTCTTATAGCATTAAAAGTATTGTCATGTCTTTGTCAAGAAGTGTCAAAGGTTCCTTTTGGTACCACTGAAAAAGCTGAGTAAACTATTTTTTTTTTCTAGCTGCATTTTTCTGTTCCCTAGGAAGTCAATTTGACCTTTCTTTCTATTTCTTTTTCAATTTTTTCATTTGAAGAGGAGTAAACTGGTTCACACAAAATGTGACTTTACATTGTGCTTTTTATTCAAGGACAAATAATGATTCTGAAACAGACCCCAAATGCCTGCTGAACTCAAGCTTTTTCCAGGAAATGAAAAAAGTATTGCTTTTAATTTTTCTGTGATTATCCATTTAAAAATTGTGTATTGTTACCTGTTTTTGTGCTTTCCTATCCAGCTCTTTAGAATAAAAATGTTACGCTATATTCATTAGAAATGTTGCTTGGAGATGGATCCAACCAGGGAGAATTTAGTCCTAAATTAGGGAGAATGAGTTTCGTAATTGTCAGGACCCAGTGCAAAATGAAAATGTGAGGCCCCTTGTTCAGAAACAAATTAAGAATTTTAAAATGGTGACAGCAGAGCATGAAATCTAGTGTGGAGCCCTTCTAAGGGTAGGGGCCGAAGGGACTGCACACCCTTTGATGCCTACGAAGCCAGCCCTGGAATTAGTATTATCTCTACTTCTAGTTCCTTAGGGCATTGTTGACTCTTCATGAAACTGCATATCCATGTGTTCTAGATTCATGTTCTGAAATGAGATTAAATTTAGAGCCTAGTTGTAAGTGTGGGATGCATGGCCAGTATGTAAGACCATGCAGATAATGCACTGGATAATTCTAGGAAGCACGATTCACATTCTTAGTCATCACAAATTTAGATGATTATTGTGGCTTTTTTTTCCTGGCAGATGGCAAAACAAGTGTCTTGAAGAGGAGCAACTTTTTCTATTACCCAAAGATGATCTTATTTGGGCAATTAGTTGGCTGCTTTTTCCAACTCCTTTCCCTATCTGTTAATATTTTCTCTTCTCCTTATAGATTGATTCCACTTTTTTACTAAGTGCCCATTTGACCTCACAGTTTGTGTGTGCATGGTTGGGGGTGTGTGTCACTGCATGCATATATGCACACATGTGTGTGTGTCCGGATTTGTCTCTCTTTTCTCCTTTCTCTCATATCCTGTCTCTCACTTCCTCTCTGTTTTCTTCCCTTTGCTTTTTTCTCTCTTCTCTCTTCAACCTTTACTTTTTCCCCAAAGTCTGACTCCATAGAAAGTCTCCTGCAAAGCTGGCATTTGAATCTTAGGATGAATTTCATTTCATATGTCACCTCTCCCAAGGGTATTCCATTTGAAACTCTCAATTCTAAATGGGAAAAGGAAGATTTTAACAACTTAAAGGAAACCCTGTGAGCAGATGGTGCCCATCTCAGCTACTCTTAAAACTAGTAGCTTAAAAAGGAGTCTTGTATTTGAAGCTGCATCCACAGAGAGTTTACATTGTGACAGTGAGATAAGAATAAAATCCCCAAGAGGACAGTTTGATTCCTAAGTCTTCAAGATTGGTCCTCAAATGTAGGTTCTGTGAGCTGGAAGGGATTTTAAAGATAAATTAGAAATTCTATTTTGCAGGACACCCTGCTATTAGAATTACTATTGCAAACCCCATTTGGTGCCATTCTTTATACACTAGGATGAATCATATCTAGGGTCCATATAATTAGGGCCAAATGGGGGCTGGATGATGCCTACAATAGGGACAGTTGTAGCTGATATGTGGAACTAATCAGGGCATAGTATGAATTGCACATTATCATCCTATCCACCCTTCACTATTCTCTCTGTCACCTTCACAAAGGAGGAAGAGAGTTTCCTTTCTGTGCTTACCCTTTTCAGAATATAGACTTCTTTCCTTCCTCCATCACTGCCATCAGTGTTTATTTAGCTCAATTTTAGCTGCAAAAGGACCATTGGTAGGGATTCTTTACATCCCCGCAACAAAGCTGGAAGTTGGCTATTGTTGAATTTGAGCCAGCTTTTTGTGGTTGATCCATGGAAAACAAAAGCCTCTGTGCATTTTGTTTTGGACTTGATGACAGAGGCCTGCCATTGACAGTGATAACACCATCATTCCTTGTTTCCTCTGCAGGCCTTTGAACATGCAGCAGAGCAACATACTTGCCTCACATTTCAAGTTGAACCTTCCGTAGGAAGGTCCTGCAAGCCTTCTTAGGAGGTTTAACATCACAGAATCTCTATGGTGTAATGATAATATTTTAAACTTCCGTGCATCTCAAGATTGCAAGCTCCTGAGAACTTACCCTGTGTTGATCATCTTGGAATTCCCATGGTCAGGCCCTGAACTTGGCATATGGAAAGAGCCCAGTAAAAGGGCTTGCTAGGGATCCTAAGGGACATACAAAAGTAGGATCAGAACAGGGATGCACAGAGGCACCCTTGATTTAGTTGCACCTGGAATTTAGAGTAATCTGAGGCCAGATTCTGCTTAGTCAGACTCGACATCTGTAGCTACATTTCTCAGAATAGCCTGGGAAAGAGAAAACAGAGGCTCTTGCCAACTCTGTTGATGTCAAGAATGACAACTCCATATGCTGAGAAGCAAGGACCCCCAGTTGCACTGTTCATTCTTGGTTCAGGATGCAGAAATAATGGAAAGGAAAAAGATGAAGGAGGCATTGCCTTCTTTCATTCCTCACTTACCTACTGGATCAGGAAAAGAGGAAAATACAAATTTAAAAATCAAGTAGCATAATAAGGATATTTTTAAAAGCTCTCTAGACACAATGCTAGCCAGATCCTTGTTAAATCCCAGGAAGGCTCATTTGTAGCTCCTGTGGGAAGACTTGGGAGACCATTATTTGGACCAATATCTTCATTTTAACAAATAGAATTTTCTGAGCCCTGAAAACCTATTGTGGTCAAACATGTCGAGGGGCAAAATGTGGAAAACTGTCAGTTTCTCAAATGTTTTGCTCAAGAACACACACATACACACACATACAGAGACCATAAAACAAAACATAAAAAAAAATCCACTTTGACTTCAAAATGTTCTAGTTTGGCCAACTGCAATGTGCTATGACTTTTTTTGTTGAGAAACAGCACAGGTTTATAGGGGAAATAACTAAATAAGTCAAGGTTCAGGAAGAATGACAATTAGGTCTTTAAGCTTTGAAGAGTCGTGGAGGCAGCTTTGTGGCAGTGTGACTTGTGACCTTCTCCACACTGATCAGACCTGTGTTTGCGTCCTTTTCTGTAGACTGCCATTTCTGTACTTGCAGAACCCAGAGGCCCTGACTGAAGAATTCACTCAAGAGCACATCCTCCTGTGACTTTCACCAAAGTGTTTATAATCAACCATTAAATTCAGGTGGTTCCACTGAGGTTGGGAATATATTTATTGCTCTGTGTCTTTGAGAGTTTGGGAAATTGGAGGTCTTGTGGAGTTGTGAAAAAATATATAGAGTAAGTTTTTTGCAGGCTCTGATCTGGGCTGAAAACAGAGCAGTGACCGTGAAGGATGAGGTCTCTGCCCTCACGGAGCTGATGTTCTGTTGGCAAGTGCGGACAGGCTTCCTGCTGTGCAACCAGAGAGTCCTGTGACTTCGGGTGGATAGTTAACCTCTCTAAGCTATTTTGTTTTCATCTTCAACTCTTCATCTTCAAAGGAGTTTGATCTTTTGAAGGCTTTGTGCTTAACTCATACATTTTTTCCTTTGTTCTTCTTTCTCATTCAACTAGCAAGAAGCTATTCAAAGAGTAACTTGACTTTTTGTTTTGACCTTGAAGTAAGTTCTGGGAGGCATATATTTGATAAACAAAGCAGAACAAAACAAAATCTCAAAGCCTGAAGCAAACTGTCTTTACTTCAGGAACAAAAACAACAGATTGACATGTCTGATGGTCTGTGCAACACAAAGAAAGGCAGAGCTTTACAAGAACATTGGAGGCCAGGCACGGTGGCTCACGCCTGTAATCCCAGCACTTTGGGAGGCCAAGGCGGGTGGATCACCTGAGGTCAGGAGTTCGAGACCAGACTGACCAAAAAGGTGAAACCACATCTCTACTAAAAATATAAAAATTAGCTGGGTGTGGTGGCAGGTGCCTTTAGTCCCAGCTACTCGAGAGGCTGAGACAGGAGAATTGCTTGAACCCGGGAGGCAGAGGTTGCAGTGAACTGAGATCACGCCACTGCACTTCAGCCTGGGCAAAGGAGTGAGTCTCTGTCTCAAAAAAAAAAAAAAAAAAAAATAGAAATCTCAGCAGTCTACAGTTGGCCAATGGTGTCACTAATTGGGTGGCCTCTGGGACCATATTCGTTTCTCTTCTTGGGGCTCTGCTGCCAGTTGCTATCCAGAATTGTTTTTTCTTTGTGGAGAAAGAAAAAATAATAGGCACTGAGTCTGGCTCTTCCTCTGTCTTGTAGTTTTTTTTTTTTTTTTTTTTTTTAGCCTGGAGCACCATTCAGACATTTATCCACTTAGGAAAGACCTGCTATGTGCCTGGGACTGTTTTAGGCATGGGAGATACTGTGTTGAACAAGACAGGAAGAGTCCTGCCCTCATGGAATTTAAGCCTAGAAAGGAAGAGAGGTAGACAATTAACTAGTGAATGAATAAATAAATTTGGGGAATCTGAAAGTGCTGGGAAGAGATTAAAACAATGATGTCTGTGAAGTGCCTGGGATGGGGAGGAGGAGCTTTGTAACTTGCTTGACCAAAAATTTCTGTCAGAGGAGATGTTCAGTGAGCTGGGCCTGGATAATAAGGAGAAGCTATTGCTTGATCCTACACTGGCCCCTCATGCGAGTTAACCGTTGGGTTATAAAATCAAACGTGAGGCCGGGAGTGGTGGCTCACGCCTGTAATCTCAGCACTTTGGGAGGCTATTTGCTCAAGCAGGCAGATTGCTTGAGGCCAAGAGTTCAAGACCAGCCTGACCAACGTGGTGAAATCTTGTCTCTACCAAAAAATACAAAAATTGGACAGATGTGGTAGTGTGCACCTGTAGTCCCAGCTACTCAGGAGGCTGAGGCAGGAGAATTGCTTGAACTTAGGAGACAGAGGTTGCAGTGAGCTGAGATCATGCCACTGTACTTCAGGCTGGGCAACAGAGCAAGAATCTGTTTGAAAAAAATAAAAATAATTAAATTAAATTAAACATGAATGCAAAGTGGCATAAGTGCTGTGGAATACAGTTTGGCAATTCCTCAGTAGGTTAAACAGAATTACTATGTGACCCAGTAATTCTACTCCTAGGTATATATACCTAAAAGAATTCAAAACAGACATTTAAACAAAAACATGTACATGAATGTTTATAATAGCACTACTCATAATAGGCAAAAGATGAAAACAACTCAAATGTCCATCAGTGGATGAATGGATAAACAAAATGTGGTATATCCATACAATGAAATTTTAGAATGAAGTTCTGATAGGTGCTGTCACATTGATGAACCTTGAAAACATTGTACTAAGTGAAAGAAGGTAGGCACAAAAGGCCACCTATTGTATCATTCAGTTTCTATGACATGTCCAGAATAGGTAAATCTATAGAGACAGAAAACCAATTAGTAGTCAACTAGGGGTCAGGGTGTGGGCAGGGAATGAGGAGTGGCTAAATGGCAACAGGGCTTTCTTTCAGGATAATGAAAATGTTCTGGAACTAGATGGTGGTAATAGTTGTGCATCATTATGAATGCATTTAATATTACGAAGTATATACTTTTAAATGGCTAAAATGGTAAATGTTATGTGATTTTTACCACAACAAAAAAAACAATTGTGACGTTTGATAGCAATCTTAATGAAGGGACATTTATATATCCTTGAAAAATATCCTGAAAACTAAATGTAGCTATCTGTCTTAGTTCTTTATTTCAGGGAGGATGGGGAGAAAGTTTTATTTGGTATTTATTTAGGCTGCTGCCTCTGAAAGAAGGCTTTCATAGACTTATCAAAATATAATTAAACCTAAACACACATATGCAAATATTCAGGTGTGCACATCTCTCCAATGATTCTTTTAAACCCTAAATTATTTATACATGGGCCTCTCCCAATGCACTCTAATCTGTAATTGTGTTCTACAAATGAACAATGAGACAGATCAACCCCAGTATATATGCATGATACATATACATTCAGCATGTGTGTGTCACCTGTAAAAATTAGTAACTTCCACTGGTTCAGCACCTAAAATAAATACAAATGGCAAAAAGTCCACCTTTGACTGAACATTAAAATATCAGCCACAGCAGTTGTGCCATGTTTGTTAGTGGAGTTTGGTGTGTCATCCCTCTGATATATGGGAGAAATTGGTGAAAATTCTGTAGCCTAGAAAAGTATTTGATGACATCTAAAGAGTTTTCAAACTTCTGGTAAAAATTATTGCTATGTTCTTTAAAAAAAAAAAACAACTCAGTTCTCAAATAATATACATTTATTTTCTCAAGTCTTTATGACCCTGTTTCCAAATGACATGAACAGAATGCTAGTTAGGCCTCTTTGGCCTTTTTTTTCTGCCAGTTCCTCTGATCCACATAGTTATTAGGAGGTGGAGATATGTTTGGGTACATTTTTCAAGGGGTATATTTTGATATATGAAGGCTTAAATACAATGCTCTATACCAGACTGTCTTAGAAAATGTTGAGACGATAGCAATTTCCAGCAGTCCAGAATGTTCCCGATAGCTTCTGTCTACCTAACCACTTGTAAGTGGCAACCCCCATCCCCACCCTGCCACACACACCTTTCCTTTTTCTTCAGATACTTTTTCTACTGCATTCCACATTAGAAATAAGAAATTCTATGTCTTATTTAAGCCATGTTTGAATTTCCTCATAAACACACACGTGGGAGAAGAGAGGCTCAGTCTGTTCTGTTTGTTTGAGGCTCATTGTCTGCTTCCATTTTGACCCAGTTTCTTTAGGGGCTGAAAGTACAAGGGAAATTTTAGGCCTCACAGGAGTTTATCAATGGATGCTTTCAGGCAGTTCTCTGAAACATGTGCCTTAGTAGTAATTATTTGCCTAGGATCCTACATTCACCAGAAGGAGTTTATTGTTCTCCAACAGGAGGAAAAATAAATCTTTGTAGTTTATTGTGAAACCTTCAGCTTCCTCCAACTGCAAGGACCCTATTAGGTTTAGGATTTCACCTGCAGGTGTGAAGGCTTACACTTTTTATCTCCTCTTACATGGAGGCCCATCTCTGATGGGGGGGAGGATTAGGGCCTAATCAGTCTTGTAAAAGTGATGCCAGTGACTTTCAGTAGACTCTAGTGTTTGAAGGCTTTAAAAAGTTAGCACTGAAAGATTAGAATCCTGCAGGAAAGGTATAAAAACAGTAAAGTTCCCTAATGTGACATAGGGTGTCTTCTGTACAGAGATATATACTCCACATTCTTGACACATTCTTCAGAAGGTTCTTATGTAGGAAGCTTATTCCTACATGTGTTGGAGCACAAGTGTGTTGGACATGGGGATATATGTATGAAAGAGAATGAAGGAAAGAATCAGACTATGAGTAGCTCAGCACAGGACACTCCTGCTAGCATCCGTGGGCTGTGGGCACTGGCAGTAGCTACAGTCTTTAATAGTCAGCCTGGCATAGGCACTGACCAATTGAAATAGGCATCAACTAATGGAGCAGGGTCCTGGATGACCCATTCATGCTAGGCTTTTATCCTTTAGCAATCCTGTTGTAGGGCTTGAGGAAGCGGACCTGCAGAAGGAGTCCAGGTGGCCAGGCCAGTAGCAAGTGGATCTTAGATATCAAGGCAGAGGTTATTTACCAACCAGTATGATTGTATTTGGGTATCTTGACAAGCAGTACACTGGCTGCAGCTCTGGAAATCTCTCTGTATCCTAGACGTCTGGAGCAGTTCCTATCAAGGTGCAGCTGTTGTTGTTGTTAGATGTGTGTTTGTTTCTTGCGTTGTGTGCTTGTGTGATAATTTGCTCAGACATCATTGGTGTGTGTCTGAACTGCTATTTGGTTAGAACCCCACCATTTGTGTTTAGCCCTCTCTGTATGCCCGTGGTGTTGAGTGCAGATTGAGGTTGCTGACTTGGTTGGATCCCAGAATGATTTCCTGTCCTGCCACATGTTGGTGACTATTTGAAAGTGAAAGCATGCAGTAGGGTCACTGGCACTCTAGAGATGGTTGTTAGGAGGTCTGCATTTCCTGTTTCCAGAAAAGGGCTCAAATGTTGGAAGTAACAAAAGAGTTGTTCGTCAGACATTTGTGCAGGAATCCTAACAGGTGCACAGACTAGGCCTCGTCACCTGATGGGTGGCTGGAAAGACAGCCATTGAGAGGGGTGAAATTACGGAGACAGTTTGCTTCATCTGAGTCCCAGAGAGGACTTCAGTGCTGGAAGAGACGCTGCCACCTATTGATCATGGTCTTAAAAGACGCTTCCATGCTCTCTTTCACGAGATGCTTCTCTCTTCATTAGATCATTGGCTTCAGAGCGATTTGATGAAATTTAAAAATAAGCACACAGTTGAATACCATAATGTGGTTAAGCCAGCTGTTTCTGACTGTGCTAGCTAACTTTTTTTTCTATTTATGAGAGCAGCTTATATTATATTATGCACATTTTGAGCCATGTTGTGGCTATATGATAGCCCAATATAATATCAGCATTTAAGGTGGACTGGCTGAAAAGATCCACAGGAAGTAAGTTTCTAGCAGGATCCCTTACAGTGCATGAACCATCTAACAGCTTGATTTTTACCCTTCCATCTTCTGCTAAACGTGTTTTCTTCTCATGATCCTCACGTATATCATTCTGAATTAAAAAATACCGTTTACTTTCCTTGGTTTTGGTTAAATGTTGCATTATGTTTTACTCTAGCCCTACATGATAGAATTTTCTAAATGGTCAGAGTAGGCCTTGTCTTCCCAAGGTTACCCCTTACTCTTCTTCAGGGGTTGGATAAATTCAGTGTGAACACACAGAACTGCATTAAATGGGAGCAAATTTTTTTTGTTTTTGTTTTTGTTTTTTTGCTATAAAAATGTTTTATTGGGCCAAACTACTTACTATGAAAATGCTTTAAAATGCAGCAGGAAGGGATGTAAAGACTCAAAGAAGTGCATAGTGACAATGGCTATCAGAACACACTAAAGAATCCACACTGCTTCCCCCTTTACCTAGAAAAGGAAGCTTCTAGGCTACCTCTTCCTCCTCAGTTTTATCTGGGGCTCTCCAATCATGGGTTCAGTTGGAGAACCCAGTCAGGCCCCTTGCCTCACTGCCTGAGTCTGGAGTCTTACCCACAGTTCTCATCCAGAGATTGTTGGAAAGTTGGAACCAGAGAACAAAGACCTCCTTGGGCCTACCAGCTAGTGAAGTAGCTTTCTGTGGTCCCAACACAGTTCATCTCACAGAAGTTCATTGACCTTGCCTACACTAATTGGAATTATTTTTCTGTGTAACTGAAAAGGCAGACAGAGAGGTTAGGAATTCTGGCTCTGGAGCCATAACACCTAGGTTCATGTCTTTCCCAGAACATTCCTGGATCAAATAGGGTCCCCTCTTCTGTGCTGGCATGGGGTGGCACACTGAGCTGACTCAGTATTATTTGTGAAGCTAAAATGCAAAGTAAATGAACCAGAAAGGGTAGGTCACAGGTGTAGATTTGAGTTTGTTTGTAATTTGGAGCAGTGACAGATTTTTGAGATTAGTGAAATGATCAGAACTAGAATATAGGACTAAAAAAGTAATATAAAAATACTCAAGATTTAAAAGGACCTTAAAAGATTACACAATTGTATCAGTCCATTTTCACACTGCTATCAAGATACTACCTGAAACTGGGTAATTTATAAAGGAAAGAAGTTTCATTGACTCACAGTTCTGGATGGCTAGGGAGGCCTCAGGAAACTTACAATCATGGCAGAAGGAAAGTAGTCACATCTTAAATGGTGGCAGGCAAGAGACAGAGAGAACAAAGGGGGAAGAGCCCTTATAAAACCATCAGATCTTGTGAGAAGTCACTCACTATCACGAGAGCAGCATAGGGGACCAGCCTTCATGATCCAGTTACCTCTCAGGCAGGCTTCTCCCTCACACATGCAGATTACAGTTGGAGATGATATTTGGGTGGGGACACAGAGCCAAACAATATTAGCACCTCAGCGACCCACTTTAAAGTCTGCACTCTGACAGCTTTCCCATTAGCGACTGTTGGGTCTTTGAGCATCTGCCAGGGCTTATTCTGTTTTCACAAAGAGCTAAAGTATCCTTTACAGCTTTCATCCCTAATTGTGTCCTCTGGCGATACCTAGATGAAGTATTGCTTCTCTTCACTTCCCATTTATTTGAAGAAGAATTGCCATGTCCCCCAACCCATACTTTTCAAGTAAACATATCTAGTTCTTTCAGCCACTCTTCATATAATACAATTTAGAGTTCCTGCATTATCCTGGTAGGTGAACTCTAAATATATTCCAGTGAATGTTCATCCCTCAAAAAATGTAACACTAGAAGTGCATATATTTCAAGTATGGTCCAGAGTAGAAAAGATTTATCACCTACCTAATTCTAAAAATCACATGCACATTAAATGCAACTTACCTTATTAGCTTCATTGGTTGCCTGGCCCTACCTTTGACCCATGTTCAGCTTTCTGTTGATGAAAGCATAGCATTTCTTTATGCTGCTGTTTAAGCCATGTATCTCTCAGCCCCTACTTATATGGTTGTTTATTTGGGACCCAAAATGTTATATCCTGCTAGATCTAACCCATCTCTCATGCCTGCCAAACCTCTCTTTGGATCCATACTGTACCATTCAGGGTCTTTGCTGTTTTTCTCAGCACTGTGCCTCTGAAGATTTGGTAGGGTTGCCTTTACTGTCTTCATGTAGGTTCATGATGAAAATGTTCAACTGGGCAGGTCAAGAATAGAGCCCTGTGGTAAGCTACTAGAATCCTTTCTTAAGGTGATTATCAACTTTGAAAACAGTTAATAACAAGTTTTACACTTCCCTCCATAATTTATAAGACTACCATAAGAGACCTTATAAAATACATTGTTGAAGTCCATATTCTGATATAGTAATACAAATAAAGGGAAAAATGAGCTTAGGCTTATGTGGCCAATTGTGAGTAAAATTAAAATTTTGCTGCCTCCTGGTAATTGCCCTTTTTTCTGTCTTCTCACAAGCAGCCTAATAAACCATTTATTATTTCCCCCCAGATCTCCCATGGTGACCTCTATGCATTTTTTAGAATCTACCTTCTTCAGTTTAAAAATATGAATGACATTTCCCAGTCCTCCAGCTTTTGGCACCTCTTCTATTTTCCAAGATAACTGGAAGCTTTCTGATGGGGCAGAACATTAGTGATCTCTGTTGCAAGGACTCATGATATCTAGAGCTGTGATTCCAAGACTGTGTTTAATTTCACCTTCAGCCTGTTGTCTGATTCTTTCCAGGCATCTGCTATTGGGGCCAGGATTTCTTTTTTTTTTTTTTCCAAGTTGTTAAATTGCATGTACAAAAGAAAAGAAATTCATTTTTACAGCAAAAAGTCCAGAACACTTCATCTTCCTGAAGCTTTCTAGCTATGTGAAATCCACAAGGCCCAGTGTATATGTCAGTTTCTTTCATTTGCCAGGGGACCTTCTTCAAGTAATAGAGCTTACCATAAGGATGTAGTATCAATATGGCCAAAATGGTCACTTGGAAACAGAAAATTGAATCAATAAATGGCAGGACTTGGAATTCGAAGATCTAAGGCAACTCTAGGTGCTAGGTTATCTGGACAGTGCTGTTGACAGCAGGAGTTTGGTGACTTCCACCCCAGTCCTATGCTAAAAACAGACTCTGCTCTGTTCTCTGCGTTGTTTTTTATTCCTGAACTACCAAACAACTTCCTGAGTCTTCCCTTCCTCAGAACTTAAAACTACCCTTGCTTCTGGCTTAATCAAAAGTTTTTTCTCACCCGCTGCATTCTGTAGTCTGTTTCTTACTCATTCTGTTATCCTGGGGGACTTTTCAGATGGTATCTGGAAAAATTTAGCAATGGATCTGCCCAAAGATCAAAAGAAATTAAAGAGTCTGTGTTTGTCTCAGGTTTTTGCTTTTCTTTTCAAAGAAATATGAGGAAACATTCCAGTTTCTCTAACTCTGTGACAGTACTGTGAGCAGCCCCCCTCAGTCATGCCCATCACCTCTTTCTGAGGTAATGGTTCATCTTGTAGACCATTGGGTCTGCTCTACCCAACCTGGACTGCAGATGTGCACCTGACTCAAAGACAGTCAATCAATGGACTGGCCAGCAAAAAGCTTTTTCCCGTGTAGGATAAGATGGACCCATTGGATTCCTTCTCTCTCAATAATTTTCACTGAAAAACAGGAATAGGACCAGGCATGGGGTAGCAGGAACAGAAAATGAAAGAGAAATGAGAGACTATTAGAGAAAGATTATGTGTTATTTTCTTAAGGGAAAGGAACAATCAGGAAAACAAATGCTGATGTTCTAAGGGGCTTTGTGAGGTGACTTAACATCTCCTACAGTCTTGGGACAGATCCATATAATCATATGCATAAATGCTTTATGCCTATTTTGTTGAACTTGGCACTAAGAGATGGAGAGTGTGTGGTTTCGCAGGTAGAGTTAAGAGCCACATACTGTTCCAAAGATTTTGATCTTTCTTCTGTTGTAAGAACTTCATTCTCCTCTTGAACAGACTCCCTCCCCCATGTCCTTTCTGATGGTCATCCCCAGAAGGTTGTTGAGCTTCTCTGGAACACTGAAGGTGTCTTCCTGTTTTCTGTCCTGTGCCAGATTCTGTTGGTGATGTTGCCTGCTCTGCCCTCTTGGCCCTTACCTGTGCTATTGACAGTGCCCATAATGTTGCCTTTTATTGTTGGTGACAACAGCCGGCTGCAGGTGCTGGCCAGTGCTCCAGGTGCCAGGTTCTGCTGCTCTTGCAGCTGATATATCTGGAAGACCCCAACCTACAATTTGCATTGTGTTCTTTAGAACTGCAAGTGAACTGAAGCTGCATCCTGTTCTTGTCTTCATAGGAAATAATTACTCTTCTCTCCTTCGTGTTACTCAGTCACGTTATCCTAAAGAGGTACTGGGTCAGTTCCCAGTAGCTAAAATATGGTGTGAAAACAGATCTTTCTGTTATTTTTTCAGGCTTATTCACACATCCATAACTGCTAGGACTTGTATAGAAGAAGATTTTCCTAGGAGCAAACTCAGTAATAGAATAGTGCACTTACTCAAAACTACCTCCCCAGCCCTCCAATAACTGAGGCGTTGTTTGGGATCAAATTTGTGGGACTGATCTTCTCCTTCTTTAGGATACGATTAAAAGGTCCCTTCCCAGCCCTTCTTGCAGACTGACTGATGGAACCTTTAGCCTGCCAGTCACCCCAAACCAACCGTACTTGAATATCTCCTGGGAATCCAACCACAGCTAAAGCCAAAACTGCTCCCCACCCTTTCCCCACCTGCTTTAATTCTTAGAAAAGAAAATACATTAAAAAAAACTCAGTGGACCTCACTCTGATCTCCTGCCTCATAATTAAGAAAACTGAATTTCTTGCTCAACACTCTGTAGTTCATATTTGAAAAAAAATATATAATACTGACAGAACCACCTCTGGCCCCTTTCCAAAGACGTGAAGTCTCGCTGAAAGTGACTGAGAGGAAAGGAACAAATGGGTGTTTAAAAGGATTAAAATGCAGGAGTTAAATTGGGACCTTGAGTGGGGCTGTGGGAAGGGGAGGGGCTGGGAAGCTGTAACTGCAGAGAGAACCACAGCTGAGAGCATTGTGGCTCCGGGGAAGAAAACCATTTTGGGTTCTCAGTAGAAGAATAGCCATTTCTTTTGATATTTCCAAGATTGTCACTCTTGGGGTTCATGCTCTTTCTCACTGTACCTTTTTTTTTTCTTTTCAAGCAAGCTCTAATGACTTGGCATCCTGGCACATAGCTGCATTCTGCTCATAATAATGTGTACTTTCAAGTCTTTACTCAAACTCAATATAATTTCTTTTAGAAAAACGTTTTTAAGAAACACAGTATTAAATCAAGAAAGCCCTTGCTGCTTTTATTGTCACTAAAATCATATATTGTTTTCCAAAGAATACTGCCATTTGTTTATATTTCCCCACAGTTTTTGTTTTGGGGAGTTTTGTTTTGTTCTAGTGGCAGCTGAAGTGATTTTGAGTGTTTGCAGCATGATGTTAATTAACCAAATGTTTCAACCTGGAACTTTGAACACCTGGGCTGACATAAATTGCTCAGAATCAGTGTGGAAATCTTCAGAACAGTGGATGTGGAGGATTTGGGGTAAAACAGGCAGTAGATGGTGAGGGGTTTTATGCTCTACTTATTCGTTAGGCAAAATAAAAACAGACAAGTAAGTGTTGGTCTCTTTGGTACAGTTGATTCCCAGCAGCAAAAGGCATGTTTTATACACTCATGGTTTAATCGGCAGCAGTTCTCAGAATCCATTTGAATGAAGATAGCTTAGGTGTAGTCTATATTTGACTGACAGTTAACCGTATTCTCATCTCACTTCTCTATTCTGCTGACCCTTGGGATTGATAATGTTTACATCTTGGATACTTGCAAATGCAGAACCAAGGCTGGCCGTGGGGATTACTAGGGTGTCAGAGTGAGATTTTGGTACCCAAATCTCTCCACTCATCCTTCCTTCCTTCAGGGAGCTCCTGACCAAGAGATTGTTGACTAAAGAAAAAAAATCCAAGCTTTTGAAGGGATTAATGTTAGTACTATTCAGAAGTCTTATTGAGGACTGTAGATGAGACCCGTAGCTTGAGAATAACACTCTTGAGAGGTTCTGTCAGCACAGTTTCAGCCCACTGCATATATACAGGTGGTGGAGGTTCAGGACCCGCAAAATCACATCAAACTTGCTCAAGATTACACTAAAGCAGAGTCATATCAAGGTTTGGGCATAAGTGTACACCTGAATATAGATTACAGAAGCATAATCACTAAGACTGTCTGACATTATCTTATGTGTAGAAAAAGGCAAGGACTAGGGTCATTTATCTTTTAAGGAAATAGTGACTCAAGCAAGAGACATGGGGGCTGTGTGCTCTATCTGGTTTTGTCTTCAGAATTTCTTTCTGGAGAGCTTCACATTGTCAGAGAGTCAGGGACTTTGTGACTATTAGGTTCCAGAGAAGCAGAAATGAAACATGGCATCTTACATTTGTTACTTGGTCTCACAAGAGCATAGACAAACAAGAACCATACTGACTAGGAAATGAAGCACCATTTTATGAATAACTGAGCAGGCACCTGATAATATCACTGAGACACAAACACTGAAACGGGGGCTCTGGTAAGGCAGAATGAGTCAAAATGGCAGTGCCCATGAAGTTGACCCAAGCTTTTTTTCACCAAGTCTAAGGTGCAAAAACTAAAACAGATTGAAACAGTTGATTTGCCTAAAGCAGGGTTCCTCAAAAGCAGCACTAATGACACTGGGGGGCAAGATAGGTGTTTGAAGTGGGGGCTGTTCTGTGCACTGCAGGATGTTTGGCAGTTTCCCTGGTTTCTAGTTGGCAGAGGGAACTAGAGGCCAGTAGCAAACTCTCACTCCCACCCCCTTGTTTTAACAACCAAAGATATCTCCAATCATTGCTGACATCCGCTGGGGCTTTTAATAAGCTTCCCAGGGATTCCCATGTGCAGCCATACTTGGGAACCAGTGTTTTAAAGAAGTACAATCACTAGTGGATGTACATGGCCAAAATACCTGCCTTGCAAGTGTCCTGTATAATGAACAGCTTCTTGATGTTACTCACTCCACATAACTATCAGTCACTTTCAAAGTTTAGTATGCATCAGAATCACGGGATGGGGCAGGGTTAGAGTGTTGAGAAAGAAATCTTTCTCATTTACTAGGTCTGGGGTGGGTCCTAATGTTTTGCATTTCTAACAAGTTTGCAAGTGGTGCTGATGCTGCTAAACCAGGGGACCACCTTTGAGAACCACTGTTGGTGACCTTCACTTCAACTCTTACCTAAAGAGTCATGACCCAATTGTCCCAAGGTGACAGCACCACTCAAAGGCTGTGGTAGAATGATCTACTGAACACCTCACTCCACCACCTCTTTTCATCTTTGTATAGTGTTTTCTCCTTTTCTCCATCTTTTATAACTCACTGCCCATTTAGTTCTACCAAAGGAACTCTGTCATTATTGTCCACTTCAGTAGTTCTCCAAAGTGCTGGGGGTTCCCTTTCAAATTCTTTTCATTCTTTCCATATCCTTATTCATTAAATATTTTTCTTCATTTGCTAACATTAAAGATTTTAGGAAAAGACCTAAAATCTAGTTTTGTTGTTCAGATTGTCCTTATTTGGTGATATACCATCAGTGGGGATTTCTTCCTTTTTTATTGTAAATGTAGCATGCTGTCATACTTTGTTATTGAAATAGACTTTGGGAACTAATTTAAAAATCTGAGATAGCATAGGGAGAAATGCCAGATATAGGTGAAGGGGAGGAAGGCAGCAAATCATACTGCCATGTGTGTGCCTATGCAACAATCTTGCATGTTCTTCACATGTACCCCAAAACCTAAAATGCAATTAAAAAAAAATCTAACAACCATTTCCAAACAATGAATTAATAATTTTTAACAGAAAATCTTTTTAACTAGGGGACTGTATATTCAATGTAGCATGTTTTTTGGGTTTTCTTTTTGGTTTGTTTTTACCTTGTGAGGTACGATGTTTTATCATTTAGACATTTATTTAAAACCCTTTGAAGTTTGCAAAAACCCTTTGAAGACTGAGGCTGTGATTCACACGTCCCCATTTATATTTTTCATTAAAATCACCACCCCTTCATAAATAAAGGTGTTAATGGGTAAATATTTGGCCTGTTAAGTACCAGGACTATGTAGGGGCTTTCCTGAGGATGAGCAGAGGATGACATTTCATTAAGCAGGAGATCTCAGTTACCCTCTGTTTGGAATCCACTGAAGCAGGGCTTCCCTTGCCTCTCCTCTTAAGACTTAAGTCTTCCCAAACGGTTTTGGCATCCACATTTGTGATGCACTGGCCCTGGGCTTGGTGTTTACTCACTGGCTTTGTCGATCCTCCAATTTATACTGTGCAGTTAAATTCTAAAATGATGCTTTTGCTTCATCTGTTTCTAACTTGAGTGCTCTACCTCCTGTAATACTTGACCATTGTGACATTATACTGTAGTAATCATTGAAAAACACTCAACATTTCCCAGACATTTCCGTGACCATAACAGAATCTGGACAGATGGTAGAGGAAAACACATGGATCTTAGAAAATATAGTGGGAAAGAGCACTGGGCTGGGAGTCAGGCAGGCTCTAGATCAGGCTCTGGCACTAAATAGTGGTATTTCCTTGGACAAGTCACTTCTTTTGCCCAGCCTCTACTTTTCTGGCCTGGAAAATTGAGGGAGTTAGATGAGGTGGTCTGTAAGCTCCTTTTGAGGCATCCTGTGGTTGTGAAGTTTTGTATTTTGTGGACTAGAGACCCACCAGAGCAGCCTGTTTCTCTTTCCACATAACTCACATGGAGTACATTGTCTGGAAGAGAGAGAGAGAGACTGGTACTTAGATACCCATAGAGAATGTTTGGTGGCTTCTCTGTTTTGCTTTTCTCTGGCTAGAGAATACTGCGTTGGGCAGATGGGAAAAATAATTTTTTTTCAGTCAAGTCTTCAAATTTTGGTCCTCAGCACCAATTATATAATAAATGCAGAAATATCTTTATGAATAAGTATGAGGGACCCTCTCCAGAGAATAAACAGGTGTCCTATTAAATTCCATATGAAATGGGTAGAGTGTGGAACCACCCTGGCTGTGAAAAGAGTCCTTAAAGTGTTCGCAAAGGGCAGGATTAGCGCAAGGTGTGGTGCCCAAGCTTGTTATATTGGCTTTCTTTTTTTATTCTCCCTCCTCAAGTTTGTAAGAGATGGATGATTCCTATTGTTGTGGCAAGCTGTTCAGCTTTATCGAATGGCTCATAGTGAGAGAAGACATGGGGTGGGCAGAGGAAATTAGGCTGCCTTGGAGGTCACTGGGGGCAAAGGTGATCATTGTTATGAGGAGCACAGTCTGTCATCTCTATGATGTTTCTAAAGACAGGGATACTGGAATGCAGTCTTTAATGCATTTAAAGGCTGGATCCACACATTTAAGAAATCAGGATTAAGGAAGTTATACAGATATAAACTTTGAAGAAAACAATGAAAAAAGGAATACTGGATAGTTGAATACATGTGACCAAACTATGTTACTCACCAAAGGGCCAGTCGTTACTTTTTTATATTATGTTAGCATAGTGCTTTGCAGAATGTATTCTCCATGCCCACTTTCAGGACAAAAACATTAAAGAGACAGGCCCAGGAAATTCCTTTTCATTTTAATCAGGATAAAGCAGCCTATTGAGACCTGGGAAATCATATTGGATTTCACCTTTGATCTCCCACACGTCAGTCTCTTTATAAGTGGTCATTTCTCTGAAAGGTACAAGCTGTGACTATTTGGCATTGAGGTCCAGAACGGCCTTTATCATCTTGATGACAATTTTTCCAGTTTCATTAACAGTTTATTCAGTTGTAAAACTACAGTGACTCATGTAATTAGAGGTTTCCCTGTGTGTCAACAGAGAGGATTTTGGAACCTGGTAACAAGTTGGACAACTTTCCTACCACACTTCAAAAGAAGTAGTCAATCATGGGATAATATTTTTAAAATGTCAAAACTGGAATATGGCTGGCTGCTAATCATCCCCAAATAAAACTCTTGATTAATTACAAATAAATTAATCCAAGAGTGACAACATTTACTAGGGCTTCATTGAAGTTTTACCAGGTTGCTTCCTCCAAGCCAGGTGAACAGGAAGTGGGAAAAGTTGTTCTCCCTCATTAAATTTCCACTTAAATAAATAAAAACAAAAACACTCTGAACTCACAAAGACAGATGGGCTATCTTGTAAAACATTTTATCCAGTGAAGTGATTTTTTTTCTTTTTGGCCCTTCCTGGATTTTGTATCTCCCCTGAATGTGGGCAGCTGAAAAGTGTGTATAAAATATTCCTTCAGGAAAACACCAAAGTGAAATTTCTCCACAGCTGTCATAATAATAGTTCATTAAATAAAATGGTGTATTAAAAAAAAACTTGAGCATTTCATAAGCAACTCTTGGAGAGATATTGCAAATTAATTAAGTGACCAGAAGAGCATGATGAAAATCTGAGGTTTGAAATTCAGGAGAATTGTGACTATGAGTCTGTTGGCAAGGTTGTTATCTATTTTTCTGTTCCTAAGAAGTTTATCTCCTAATGCTTGGATCATAGATTTAAAAAATGCCTGGGCCTATGAAAGTTCCCCTAGTATTTATTCTGTGTGTGTGTGTGTGTGTGTGTGTGTGTGTTGTGTGCACACACGTATGCCCACTGCAGCACTCAGCATGGTAGTTGGCTTGTAGGATATTCTCAACCGATGTATTTGTAAAACAGTGTAACATTTATTATATGCCAATCCTTGTTCAGGTAAAAACATAGCTAATTTAATCTCATGATAACCTATCACATAGACAATTTTACCATCCTATTTTACAGATGAAAAAACTGAGGCACAGAGGGGTTAGTAACTTGCCAATAGTCACAAAGCTAGGAAGTGACAGAATTAGAATGCAAGTCCTAGGCTTTGTTTTAGGAATCCATGATCTAGACGCCTGTGCTATGATGCCTCTCTCAAGAAATCTTTCTTGAAGTGAAAACAACGTTTTGTCTATGAAGAGTTTATAAAGTAAGTTCACATGTCATTTCATTTAGTCTTCATAGTATTCTGTGAGAAAGGTAAAGCTATTCCCATTTTAGGATGGGGAAAACTGGTGCTCAGAGAGTGGGGCAATTTTCCTCAAGTCGCCTTCCCCAGTAAATTATACAACAAAGGTTAGAACATGGACACCCCTGTCTTCAGCTCTAGCTTTTGATTTCTGCTATAGCTGCAATGGGGTAGTAACTCTGATATGACCAAGTATCCACTACAGACTGCCCCTTTTATTTTTAGCCCCTCTACTGGTCTTTGTTTTTCCTGGAGATCAGTAGTTATACTCAAACACAAGAAGTGGGGAGAGATGATTCTGGCATCAAGAATGAGTCCTCCAAGCACCAGCTTTCCTGAAGTTCCTCCTGGTATATCACCCACAGTTTTTCCTCCCAACTCTGTCCTATGAACAACTAGCAATCACTATGGTGGGAATGAATTTGGGAGTCAAAGTCCAAAGAAAAAATTCTCAGGTAATGCGCCATTTACTGAGCACCTATTTAGTATGAGAGTCTCAGTGCTTAAGGCTGCAGGTCTTCACAGTAGCCTCTCTGTTTTTCCTCTAGCACTCTTAGAGTCTCAGGGAGCAAACTGCTTTCTGGTTTGAGTCTTATATCCTCCCATTTTGGCTATTGATAGAAACTGTTCCCAATTCGGGCTGAGTTCTCTACTTTCCCAACAGGAGTCTTGCTTTCAATTTAAGTTGTCAATCATTTTTCAAAACCCCACTCTTTATTTATACATCTGTTTATTTATATCCTATCTTGTTCTACAGAAATTAAGGGAAACAGAGAATAGTAAAAATACAAGTATAAAGTAGAAAATAAAGATTAGAGAGGACAGAAATTAGAATAGGACAAGGCCTGAGAGAAAAAAAAGAGATTTGATTTCCGTTTTCTTAGCCAGAATAAAACAAAACAAAGAAACAACAAAAACAAAATGTAAAATTCAGTCCATCCCAGAATTTTTGTTGCTGGTGAGGAATAAAAAAGTCTTCAAACTCTAAAGAAAATCCTCACTTGGGGCTTTTTTCAGATGGTAATTCCCTGTGAAAAGCACTGAGGTTTTAAAGATGACCTTGAATCTTTCAGCATAGCAAGGAAATCAGGCAAATTGAAACTTATAAAATAAACTACAGGCAGCTCAAGGCCAAGTCATCTGTACAGGAGCATGTAGGAAAGGATTCATTCTGACAGAGGGATCTGGGCAGGCAGCAGGAGGCTCTACCTGAGTGAGCCTTGAATGAATGGATAGATTTTGACTGGAAGAGGGAAGACATGAGGATTCCAGTCCCAGGAGATGAAGGAGCAATGGTCAAAGGCGTGGGCTTGCATTTGAGTGGGGCAGGGATACAATCAATCACTTGGGTCAAGTACAGGAAGACTGGTGTGGTAGAAGGCAAGACAGGAAGGGAGGTTAGTATAAGACTGTGCCTTCTAGGCCGGGCGCGGTGGCTCAAGCCCGTAATCCCAGCACTTTGGGAGGCCGAGGCGAGTGGATCATGAGGTCAAGAGATCGAGACCATCCTGGTCAACATGGTGAAACCCTGTCTCTACTAAAAATACAAAAAATTAACTGGGCATAGTGGCGCGTGCCTGTAATCCCAGCTACTCGGGAGGCTGAGGCAGGAGAATTGCCTGAACCCAGGAGGCGGAGGTTGCAGTGAGCCGAGATAGCGCCATTGCACTCCAGCCTGAGTAACAAGAGCGAAACTCCGTCTCAAAAAAAAAAAGACTGTGCCTTCTAGGAAGCTGCATAGTTTCTGAGGAGGGGTCGTCCCTGGCCCATGCTTTGGGAAGCTCATTCTGGCACCGGGTGGAGGAAGAGTAACAGAAGTGAGAGTTATATGGCGATGAGGTAGAGCACTGCTGCAGTAACAGAGAAGAGAAGTGACTAGAGCCTCAACAAGGCCACTGGCAGGGGGAAGGGAAAGCAAAAAATGGAGAATCCATAGGAGCTAAAGTTAAAGAATTTGACCAGATGTGGAAATTTAAGTAGGAGACAGATAGAAGGTGGAATAGGAGATAAGAGGTAGCTTTGGGATATTCTGGGGTTATCAAACATGCAGGGATCTAGTTGGACCTTCTGGAGCCTTCTGTTTTTTGCTACAGTGTAATACACTGGTCAAGGGTTTTAACTTTAGTTAACTAGTCCTGGTTTTGAATCATAGCTCAGTATCTGTAGGTTCTTCTAACAAGCAATCCCAGTCTTAATGCTTTCATCTGTAAAATGGAGATAACATCTGCCATAAAAGGTTATAGTGACAATGAAGTGACAACATGCATGTTTGGAAACTGCTTAGCACTCTGTACAGCTGTAGTAAGCAGTCTTGTTGAGATGATTTCTACTCCGAGTACTTTTAGGCTAGTGTTGCTGCTTCTCTGTGTTTCTGCTTTATTGTCTCATCTGCAGTTCTTCTATCAGAAGCAAACATATTCAGAAACTCCATGTCCTGACTCACCTAGCAATAAAATAGTACACAGAGCAGCGTGGTGAAGTCAGGCGCCCTCTTGCTCCTACGAGAGTAGGGGTGTTTTGGCTCCCGCTCCCCACTCCCCTCCTGAAGAGGAAGGACATTCTAAGCCGCCAAGTGACATTCAGGTTCTGAAGGCAAGACGTCACACTCTGGGGTGTGAAGAGTCGTGCTGTTGAACTCTTCTCCCAAGAAGTGCTCAGGTTGAGGTTAAAGGGCCCCTAAGGGCAGAAAGGTAGATAGTGTGAAAAAAAGAGAGTTCCTGTGATCCCAGCATCATGTGGCTCCCAAACAATTTCTTGAAGACTTGTAAATGTGACAGTCTGCAAAAGCAGCAGCAAAAGTGACAACTGGGAAAAATTGTGATACCGCTTTCTGTAAATCACCAAGGAGAGCCAACACTACAAAAGGGTCCCTGAAGGGTCAGTGAATTGTTATAACATTCCTAATTATCAGGTGTCGTGGGCTGAGCTTCTTATTGGGAAATTCTCTCCTTAATTAACATATACCTGCTCTGAACATGCTTACAGGTCTCTGCTAATTCAAGAAACAAGGGGAAAACATACCAGGAGCTCTGGTTTAATTGAAAATATAATAATTAGGTTATGGAATCCTGCTTTTGATTACAGAAACAGACTTTTTTCTGTTTCTAACTTGTTTTCTGTTGGTGTTATGCTTTGATAGAATTAATAAAGCTTCTGGGGATCTGTTGCAATTTTTTTTGAGACAAGGTCCTACTCTGTTGCCCAGGTTGTAGCACAAGTGTTATGATCACAGCTCACTGAGCCTTGACCTCCTGGGCTCAAGCAATCCTCTTACCTCAGCCTTCTGAATAACTGGGACTGCAGACATGCACCACCACGCCCAGCCAATTTTTTAACTTTTTGTTTTTCGGTAAAGATGGGGTCTCACAGTGTTGCCTAGGCTGTTCTTCAACTCCTCGGGCTCAAGAAATCCTCCTGCCTCAGCCTTCCAAAGTACTGGAATTATAGTATTACAATTTTTTTTAAAACTTCATGGCTCAATCTGAACCCAGAAATGTAGATAGAACCTATCTCATTCTAGTTCTTTCAATCCTTTGCCTACGTTTTTGGGACAATTAAACAAGTCCTTGTGTTGCCACTTGCATGAATGGGATTTTAGTTCATCTTAAATAGCTGGCATTCATTTTTGAAGCTGGTTAAGTAGCAGTTTCAAGGATTTATTAGTCACTGGATACAGCATCACGCTTTGATTTGGACAAAATGGGTTCCTGTTGTAGTACCTGCCCTAGAACTTGAATGTGCATAGGAATCGCCTAGAGATTTTGATGGAATAGGTCCAGGGTGGGGCCTAGGATTCTACATTTCTATCAAGCTCCCCAGGGGCAGTCCATGCTCCTATTTGGAAAACACTTTAAGGAGCATAGCTTTGAAGGGCCCTACTCTGGCCCTTCTCCATCTTCTCCTTTCCCCATGGGACAAGGAGTCTGCAAGTCCAGGGAGGTGTGGCTGCTCACAGCCCGTGCCTCCTCCTTCTAGACCTTGCTGTGGATATTTGGGGCCCTAGAATTCCCTGCCCAAATGGCCTGGGGTCTTCTTCTAGGGTCTTCTCTGGCTTTTTCTTTAGTTCCGTCTTCCTGAAGTAGATGCACCATAGGCCTGAGGGGTGACCAAGGGACAGCTGTTTTGGGTGAGTGCACAACATCCTTCATGATATAAGATAGATCTGAGGGTGGAAAGAGAAAGGGTCAAGTCAGGGTGTGGGAAGCTCTCCCAGCACTGTGTCATTTTGGTACAGAGCTTGGAGAAGTTCAAGAATTCTCCATTTCACTTGGCATTCCAGCCTCAGGTTTTTTGAAGAACTTAAAAGGAGAATGCTATTGGCAGTAGGGGCAGAAGCATCCTGGTGGTGTAAGTTGGATGAGGTAATCAGAAACCTTGTGGCAAACGGTATATGGGCTTCCATATACTTGCCCGTCTTGAAAATATGGAAGCACATCTAACTGAGTGGAAATCTTTTATTCCTTTGTCACTTGACACTTTGCATATGTTTTCATTGATGCACATTAGAAATACTCAAATTTGTTAGGCTGCTACATGCTATACAGCTCTATGCCTTTAGTTTGTTTTATGAACCATTCTGCCATCTCTAAATATATTTGTCAGCTGACAACTTCTTTTAAAGATATTTTAAAAAATACATAAAATTTAATATGAAATTTTGAAAATAGCATTCTATGAAGAAGAAAGTAAGAAGATAATGCTTTTTGCATTTTGTAATTTGTATAGCCTTGTGTGAAAGTTGGTTCTTGGTGATTACACTGCTGAGGACTTAGGTTTGTAGCTGGAATGCAGATTTTAGAGCCAATTCCAAGAAACCTGGGAAGGCATGAAGGGTCTTCTTCTGAAACCAACCCCTCTTTCTCTGCCTTCATTGTTTACTTGAACTTTTGAAACCTCCTCCTATGTGTAGTGAACATCTGTGGTTTCAAGGTTTCCACATCCATACAGCAGGCAGGCTGCACAGGACTGAAGGCATTTAGATCTCACTGACAGTGGATCTCACTTGGTGTCCCTGACAGTGCAGGGCTGCTCAGGCTGCCTTTGTCTGACCTCCTGATCCCTGCACCCCACCTGCCCAGGCTAAAAGGACTTCCTGGGCTCCTTTGATTTCGCTCATCCTAACCTCCTCTCTGTCTAGACTCTTGCTATCCCTTTCCTGGCTAGTCAGAGTCTAGGCTCCTTGCCCTATATATATTGGCATGAAAAAAATGACAGTTTAAAAAGAATGATTTAAAACTTTTATTGTATTGCCAAAGAGAAAGGGACTAGAACCATTGGAACAATTTCTAATTGCCTCTCAGTTGAATTGCTTGGTTGTTTCGTCATCACCTTTATACTTGAGGAGTATTTTTTTTCCTGTGTTACCTATGAGCAGGATCTTTTTTTCCCTCTTTTTTCTTTTTATTTATCTTTCTTGACATTGTAAGAATGGAAATGAAGTGCACATGGCATAAAATTAATCGTTTTTAAGTTTATAGTTTGGTGACATTCAGTACATTTGAAATGTCGTGTAACTGTCACTTATATCAAGTTTTAAAACATTATCATCACCCTAAAATAAATCTTCTACCCATTAATCAGTAGTTCTCCCTTCTTACCTTCTCTCAGCCCCTGGAAACCAATAATCTGCTTTTTGTCTCTATGTACTTGCATATTCTGGGCATTTTGTATAAAGAGAATCATATTTTATATGACCTTTTGTATCTGGCTTCTTCCACTTAGGATATATTCAGGATTCATCCACATTGCAGTATGTATCAGTGCCTCATTCCTTTTTTATAGCTGAATAATATTCCATTGCATGTACATACCACATTTTGTTTACCCATTTGTTCATCTGTTGACAGAAATTTGGGTTTTTACACCTTTTAACAATTGTAAATAGTACTGCTGTGAATTATTTGTTTGAGTATCATTTTCAATTCTTTTGGGTATATACATCTAGGAGTCTAAATGTCAGGTTATATAGTAATTCTGTTTAACTTTTTGAAGAACTGCCAAAATGTTTTCCATAGCAGCTACACTATTTTACAATCCTACCAGCAGTGCATGAATGTTCAAATTTCTCCACTTCCTGGACAACACTTGTTATTTTTCATTTTTTTTGGTAGTCATCCTCATGGCTGTGGTATCTGTCGTGGTTTTGATTTGAATTTCCCTAATGACTAATGATGCTAAGCGTCTTTGTGAGCAGTTTATGATAATCACAGCACATGATGCTACGATGTCAGTGACTAAGATTCATTATATAGTAGAATATTTGAAAAACAGGCAACTCAGCATTTCTTGCTTCATCCTAGCATCCTATACTCTTTGTTAACCTCTCAGCGAGTTATGTAAAGTTCCAGTCATGCCATCAAGGGGTCAAAGGTGCCTAGAACACACTGGGAAACAGAGAGTCTCTTCAATAAATGGTGCTTGGAAAACTGGATACCCATATGCAGAAGAATGAAACTTGACCCCTATCTCTCACCATGTACAAAATTCAAATCAAAATAGCTTGAAGACTTAAATCTAAGACCTCAAACTATGAAACTGCTACAAGACAACATAGGGGAAGATCCCCAGGACATTGATCTGGGCTGAAAAATAAAAAGAGAAAAGCTCTATTTCTTTCTCAGTGTCCTATATGCTCTTGATTTTAATATAAAGGCTGCATGATTTGAGAAAATGGAAAATCCTTTGGTCCTGAGAAGAGGAGAAGCATTACAGGGTTGAATTGTAAATGTTCCTTGCATACAAGAGAATTGCTTTTTATTGAGTAGCTCTTTATGAAGTAACACATTATGCTAGATGTCTTACAAAATGCATGATCTCATTTGATCTTCACAGCAATCCTGTGAACTGATGTATATTATTACCATCTTGCAGATGGAGAAACTGAGGCCCAGAAAATGTAAGATACTTAGGCTCCTATATGTGCAATGGAGTCAGGAATGGACCCTAGATGTTGTCTAGCTTCAAAAATTATCTGTGGCACATGGTGTCTTTGTGACCTGGTGGATGTTTATTTACTATTTATTTAAAGGATGAATGAATTACGGGAAGATAAGTGCTATGCTGCTGCTGTAGTGGATCTGGGTTGCACTGGTTTGATCTGGCATACAACCTTACATACAGATCCCTTGGAATGAACTCAACAGGATCCTCACCCACACTGGGTTCTGCCTTGATCGAGGCTCTGAGCTGGCCTTCAGTTGGGCAAGGCTGAGGGGGCTTATGAGCCACTGACAGATTGACGGCCTGTTAGCTGGAGCATACCTCTCCACTGAGGGTTCCATCAGAGCTGTTCTCATTTAGAGACAGGTGTTTGAATGCCTCATCTGCCTGGACACTGGCAAAAATAATGGACTGGTTAAGAGGCTGGATAGAACAGGATTCTAGAGAGCTGTCAAATGTGATTGCTGAAATGATTTCAATATGAGCTTATCAGACTATTTAGGAACAGAGAACAAGCACAGTACATGTTATTTATGGCATTCACGCTCTTGCAGCTAGAAACAAAATATAGCATATTCCAGGCTCAGATTTAAATTAGAATATTCTGGCATGCATGCACAGATTAACTGAACAATAGATTTGGGAGAAAAGAAGAGCCTCAAACCTAGATGGGGGTGGGGGAAGGAATATGTCTAATTTTACAGTGCATTTTGAAAATGTTTCAATCCTCAAATGAACTGGTTGTCTTTTACCAAATCTGGGAATGAGACAAGCATTCTAGTGTATCCAATTGTGAACTATTTTAGCAAAACTCCTGCTGTGAATAACTGCTAAATTACACTGTTTGTGAATTACATTGTCTTCTTGTGCCTTAAAGACCTGCTTGGATGAATCTTTCAGAATCTTCTGGAATCTTTGTAGTGACTCTGAAATGGCTAAGGATTGTTCAATTAAATAAATGTATACTTCTAGCCAAGTTACTGACATTGTATCCCCGTGGATTGCTAACTACTATGTAAGTGGAACTGATTACAGTGTTTTGTTTGTGTTCAAAGGTTTGGCTTACATTTATTGTTGAGAGAAAGATGGGGCAGGGTTGAAATGTAAAGAATCCTCATTGCTCCCCCCACCTCTTTATCCTTCTCCCACATGTGTCTTTTAAGCCGTGAGACTCCATGGAATTCAGTATGAGACAGTCCTAGGTTTGACTCCAGCCCCACCTCTTCTCAGCTGTGTAAGTTTTATCTTTGTCTCTTTTCATCTGTAAGAGAGTAACTAGACCTTCTTGAAACGATGCTGTGAGGATTAAATGAGATCATATTTACAGTGTTTGGCCAAAAAAAGTTAATTTTATCACTTTTACCTCTTTTTCCCCTGATAATTTGAATAGATAAAATGATATTGGTAAAGGTGCTTTAATGCATATCTTAAAAATAGCCCAATAAGTATGCTTCAAGAAAAGAGATGTCAGAATATCCACTAGTTAGGTTTAGAAAATTTATTACAAAATGATTTATATTTTATTGAATTACTTTATTTTGAACTACATTATGTATGCAGATGAATTTTTTCCTTCCTTTTTTGAATCATCTCAAGTGCTTTTTGGAAAATGGAGAACAACAAAATGTAAAGTATATAGATTTTTATGCTTTTGTTGAGCTTTCATACTTCAATGCATGTTAATGAAACTCATTGTAAGCATTGTTGCTTCATGATAAGAGAAAAGCATTATTCAGATAGTACAATGAAAAAAATTAATGGACCTATGTTTATGTGGCTTGATAATTGAGACTAGTCTGTAGTCTAACGCACTGTTTCTCAGTAAATAAATATAAATATATACTAAGTGGGTAAATCCACTCTCTTCAACTAAAATTGAGATAGCTTAGCCACTGGAGTGTTGAGGGCCTATTTGGTAAAATACCTGTGCATTTATAATCTTGAGGTTGGAAGAAAGCCTTTGTAGACCAACCATATCGTCTCAGGTTTTTACTATTTGTAATTGATAATGTTAATGTTCTAGGGATTATGATTAGACTCAAAGCATAGATTATATTAGCAAATTTGTTCTTCTCTATCATGACTTTTACTTTTAAACATTACGTGTAGCATTCTGTCCTAATTGTATTACAGAATAATTAGGTCTCTTTCTCTATTATTTCTCAATAATCTATTTATTATTCCAGAAAAGAGAACTGCTTCATTTATAAGACTCTCTCTGGGCAAGAACCATTTTAGTATATTTCTTACCCCTGAATACTTAGGAATGTTTCCTTTTGAGTTGATAATAAGAACTCTGTGGCTATCCTCTCTTCTTAAAATTTTAATAATAGGCCAGGAGCTGTGGCTCACACCTGTAATCCCCGGACTTTGGGAGGCTGAGGTGGGCAGATTGCCTAAGGTCAGGAGTTGTACTGTAAAATATAAAAAATTAGCTGAGTGTGGTGGCAGGCACCTGTAATCCCAGCTGCTTGGGAGGCTGAGGCAGGGAGAATCACTTGAACCCGTGAGTCAGAGGTTGCAGTGAGCCAAGACCATGGCGCAGCACTGCACTCCAGCCTGCAGAACAGAGCGAGACTCAGTCTCAAAAAAAGAAAAATTTAATAATAATGTGAGACTCATGATTAATTCTATTATTTGATCTAAAACATGGGCCAAAGCATCGTATATATGGTCTGATATCTAGAGACTTCGTTTTTCCATCAATCCATTCATTTAACTCATCCTTTCAGCAAACGTTTGGGTATATTCCTTTTTTTTTTTTCTTTGAGATGGAGTCTCACTCTGTCTCCCAGGCTGGAATGCAGTAGTGCAATCTTGGCTCGATGCAACTTCTGCCTTCAGGAATCAAGCGATTCTCCTGCCTCAGCCTCCCGAGTACCTGGGATTACAGGCGTGTACCACCAAGCCCAGCTAATTTTTTTGTATTTTTAGTAGAGAGCGGATTTTGCCATGTTAGCCAGGCTGGTCTTGAACCCCTGACCTCAAGTGATCCACCTGCCTCGACCTCCCAAAGTGCTGGGATCACAGGTGTGAGCCACCACGCCCAGCCTTGAGTACATTCTATCACTCATCACTGTGCTTAAGTGCTAGGGATTGAGTGATGAAGAGGACAGGCACCGTTACTGCCCTGTGGAGATGACTGAACTGTAGGGGAGATAGATACCAATCTAATAATCACAGAACTAAATTGGTCATATCTACAAGAAACAGGAGGAAGCAATCTAAAATCTGTGAAGTTGGGGAAGACTGTGACAGTTGAGCTGAGATGCAAAAGAAGAATTAAGTAAATCTTGCCCGTAAACTTAAAAGTCCTGGCCTCTGTCTTTGCCTATGTGAATCAGTACAGTTTTATCAGCGATTAGGAAGAGCAGACCTCTTCCCATGCACTCCCTGTGTTACACCAGGCGACCTATCTATCATACACTCTGAGCTCCCCACCAGTAAATCATTGTGAAAAACAGGAGAAATGAGGAGACTGAGTTTCCTGGGCTTCATTTAGTTCTTCCCTAATTAGTTTTAAGCAGTGGCCTCATGGAGCAGCCCCATCTGTGTCTGCTGCCTTGGCTGCTCCAAAAACTAATGGGGCTGATTCAAGAATAAGTGTGTTCCTACAGGGATGCAAAAAAATTAATTAATTCTGTCCACACAGTCATTATCATGACCTTCATTTTGATTCTTGATGTGATGACAACCGTATTTGCAGCTTGTACAGCCATGATGCTAATTAGAATGGAAACATAGCACTTTGGATAAACTTCCTTTTTGAGAACATTTATTAAATTCACTGTACAGTCTCAGTCTGAACACCTGCAGTCAGACTGGGGGTTGCATGGATTTGACTAGCTATTAGAGAATTGCCTCTCTCTGGCTCTTGCCATCATCACTTTGGGAAAAATTAACTTTCATGGACTAAGCAGCACTATATAACTCTGCCTCTCAAACCATCTATGGAAGAGAACCACTGTTTTTTTTTTTTTTTTTTTTTTAAGGTGATGTCTCGCTCTGTAGCCCAGGCTGGAGTGCAGTGGTCAATCTCTGCTCACTGCAACCTTTGCCTCCAGGTCCCAGTTCAAGCAATTCTCCTACCTCAGCCTCCCAAGTAGCTGAGATTACAGGCAGGAGCCACCATGCCCAGCTAATTTTTGTATTTTTTAGTAGAGACGGGGTTTCACCAGGCTGGCCAGTCTGATCTTGAACTCCTGACCTTGTGATTTGCCCACCTTGGCCTCCCAAAGTGCTGGGATTACAGGTGTGAGGCACTGCGCCCGGCCTGTTTTTTTAATTCTTAATTTTATCCTCTATGAATGAAACATGGTCTTAGTCTTCATGACTAGATTCATCATCCTTGTTTGGCAACACTGGATCCAGTCTATCCCCTGTTTAACAAGCATTGAGGCCACCAATCACAGCAAAGTCAAAATACTGTATGAGTTTCTGAACACTCTCTCAGTTTCTGTACTTATCTAATTGAGGGTCAGTAACAAAGTTTGTGAACTAGTACAGTCAGTCACATGGATAAAGGCCTCGGTCTTACTGCAACAGGAAGGAGAGGAGATGAGAGCAAACTCAGAGCTGAGAATACTTGCTGGTCTCTGACCTCTTGTGGGATCAGCTCTGTGTTGTCACCTTCTTTCCCCTTATCCTTTGTCTTACACAAAACCTGAAAGTTCCAGCACATAAGATTCCACTTGGCTTTCAGAGGCAGTGCTTGCTCTGTGGGCCACAAAATCTAACACATCTCTTAACATGAAAAGGATTTTGGAAAAGTTCTGAGACTTTCTTGCAGGTGGTTTTTCACTCACTGTCTGGAGATTTTGGCAATCTTTATATGATTAGGAACAAAAGCAAACATCTCCTTGATGACACTTTTTTAGGGTCTGATGGCCAAGCTAGCAGGCTCACTCTAGATTCTGTTCCCAAGATTTCTTTAGAAAGCAACAAAAAATAGCAGAATGGAGTTTTGTTTAAATTTTCTGAATACTTTCCCTGCCTAATGCTGTGTTGGGTAGTGCACATGACTTAAACTAAAAAGGAAAATTTGTCCTTGACTACCAGGAACTTAGAATCTAAAACAAATAATGCAGATAGCTCAAACCATGTGTAACACTGGATAAGGACTGGGCACCTTCAAAAAAATTCTAAGTATGTTTTAAAAAAGGTTTGATACTGGAGTTCAATATATAAATGCTTTCCTTTACAAACCTATATAATTTATTTTTAAATTTGTTGAAGCATTATCTGTATGTAATAAATTACATTCTTTTAGAGAGAGAATGCAATGGGATTTGCATCTGTGTACATCCATGAAATCACCACCATATACAAGACAACAGAGAGAACGTTTCCGTCACCTCCAAAGTTGCCTCATGTCTCTTTCTTATCCATTCATCTTTCAGCCTCTGGTCCCAGGCAGCCACTGATCTGGGTTTTGTCACTGTAGATTAGTTTGCATTTTCTAGAATAAATGGTATCATATTGTGTATACTTTCTTGTGTCTGGTTTCTTTCACTACTGTAATCACCTTGAGATATTCATCCATGTTGTGGCATGTATTAGTAGCTCATTTCCTTACTTTGTGGAATACTATTTCACTGGGTGGATACATACTACATTTTGTTTATCCGCTTCCCTGTGGGACCATTCCCAGTTTTTGACTATTGTGAAAAAAAGTCCATGAACACTTGTTTACAAGTCTCAGTGTGGACAGATGTTTGCACTTCTCTTGGGCAAATTACTAAGAATGAGATGACTGGGTCAAAGGGTAGGTGTGTGTTTAATTTTTTAAGGTATCAGGACAGGGCACTTTCGCTAAATCCAGCCACCAAACAATCCATACATATTTGCATTTTGGAAAGTTTAAATTTTTTTTTGCATAAACAGATAGAACCAGGTTGGAGAATGGATAAGGATTTTTCCGTAAAAATTAATGCTGAAAATGTGCTGTTATAAAATATATTCTCAAAAAAGGAGAAAACCTAAGATATGAATGGAGTGAATTGTAATCATCGAGGTATCAAACCAAGCACGGGACCTGAGATGTAAGCTGTAGCATTTCCTAGCCATACAATGTGCATCAGCTGCTTAATCTCTCTAAGGGCTCATTTTGCTTATTTATGAAATAGGGATAATATTAGTAGGATGACATTTTAGCAGGTTGCTGTAAGAAATTCTATATAATGGTCTTAACACAATGCCTAGGCATAGCAAATCTTCAGACATGACATTGTCACCATCTGTCTTGTTAGGGAGGTATTTAATCAAACCATCTTAGAAGTGCCTAGGTGCCTTGGAGACTAAAAAACCAACCAACAAACAAACACAATAACCGAACCACTATTTAATATGTTTTCTTTGTGACTGTGTGTATCTGCTTTCTACTCTTTGGCTAAGGAGTGAACCCAAATAACTGCCGTGGGAGCTTCAAATGTTAGAGATATATTGCTCCCGATAAACTGAAAAAACTATTGCTTTGTGAATTAGCCAGGTGAAGCCCAGCTGGTCACATGCTTTGTTCTGGAAAAATTTCAGAAAGCTTGTCAAGGGTTTTTGCAGCTTGTTTCTGACAGAATACCTGGAGACTTCTTAGAGCTAGCTCAAGGAAAGTCTCTAAGCCCCAAGGTATCCCGGGAGGAACGTGGCAATAACCTCATTCTGTTAAGTGCAGTGTTACATTATTTGAGAATGAGATTCCACCAGTGTTCATCTGTTGAACAGGAAATTTGACTAATGTACAATGGATCCTTACATTTGTAAAGCACAAAATAAAGGATGAGAATTTACCCAGGCCTTGAAGTCACCGTATATCAAGCAGATATGAAGCTACAGATTGCCATATTCTGTGTTGATCTGTTGTGTATAGCATACAATCTTGTCTCTACCTGATGGTGACATTAACTGATTAAACATTAGTCAACTAAGTTTGGCTAGGATAGGTTTTGCAAAGGACCATGAGAAATGTCTTATTCAGTTGCATCAAAACGATATATAAAATGTTATAAATCATTTAGAAATGAACATGAATTGTTGATTCAGGTTCTTTGATGGCCCACATTATGTAGTTTGAACCATCCTCCAAAGTTAGTTTTTATCTCTAATGTAGTGTCGTATAGTGTGTATACACATATACATGTACAGATATTATAGCATACTACATATAGCACACTATATATATAGAATATATACTTCATATGATGTAGTAAAATGCTAAGGTGACAGTCTCAGACTTTCTGAGCTCTTTCAGGGTCTTGTCCAAGAATTGCAGATGCTCGGTTCCTGTTATTCTTGAACAAGTCCTGTATCTCAGCTGTGTCTTTTTCAATCCCTAAGACTGACTACTTTCTCTAGCACACAGAAATCTCTGTACTGCTCTATTTTTGGAACTGCGAGCAGGTGGAAGTTGATTTGTGGTGAATGTTACTGTGGCTGTGATCAGGAGATACATGACTGGTATCATTTGCTTACATCAGGGTGGCAGCAAGAGAGAATTGGAAACACAATCCTCCATGTGTGCTGCTGGTAATTATTTGCTTTGTTCTTGCAGCTCAACACTAATTCTCATAATATCAGACATTTATAATCTGACACTATGTAAATAATTGGGAGAAGTCTAAAAAGCATCTCATAGCTCAGGCTTTTACTGCAAAATTGATTACATCTCAAGATTAGAACAAAGGTGAAAAGCCTGGTGACAGAATCCATGTCACTGCATAAGTATGTGGTCTGTGACTCTTAGATTACACATAAAGCCAACCTAATTGGTTTAAAGGATGAAAAACACACTACGCTCTAATTCTAAACAAAAGGATTGGTGAAATTTCTTCAAATTGACCAGGTGTATGGGTATGAGGTAAATGTAAACACTCAATAAACAGCATGCTTGATTTGAGAGGAGCCTTGACAACCCAAATCTCTGCTGGGAAGAATGGCAGTGTGCTCATAGCACCCAAGCCTTTTTTGCACCAGTCTTAAGAAAAAAACAGAACTTTACCTTAAGTTGCCCTCCTCTTTTACAGGCATTCCTACCACAAGGGCGGCTGTTCCTGCTGCATGCACACTGGAAGGAATGCCCCTGACTTAGCATCCTTCAATGGGGTGTTCCCTTTGCCTTGAATTCTCTTCTCCTGTTACCCGCTTTCTCACTCTCTCCCCTCCTTCAAGGCTTTGCTCAGATGTCACTTTCTCCATAAAGTCTCCTGTTACCATTGTCTTTAAAATTGTAGGCTGGGTACAGTGGCTCATGGCTGTAATCCCAGTGCTTTGGGAGGAAGTGGATCACTTGAGGCCAAGAATTCGCAACCAGCCTGGGCAACATAAGAAAACCCCATCTCTACAAAAAAAAGAAAATTTAAATATTATCCAGGTGCTAATTTTTTTTTTTTTTTTTTTTTTTTGAGACGGAGTTTCGCTCTTGTTACCCAGGCTGGAGTGCAATGGCGCGATCTTGGCTCACCGCAACCTCCGCCTCCTGGGTTCAGGCAATTCTCCTGCCTCAGCCTCCTGAGTATCTGGGATTACAGGCATGCGCCACCATGCCCAGCTAATTTTTTGTATTTTTAGTAGAGACGGGGTTTCACCATGTTGACCAGGATGGTCTCGATCTCTTGACCTCGTGATCCACCCGCCTCGGCCTCCCAAAGTGCTGGGATTACAGGCGTGAGCCACCGCGCCCAGCCCAGGTGCTAATTTTTTTAAGTGGCACTCACCTGTAATTCTTGCTACTTGTAGGGGTCAGGTGGTGGCCTGAGGCAGGAGGATTGCTTGAACCCAGGATTTCGAGGTTACAGTGAGCTGTGGTTACCTCACTGTACTCTAGCGTGGGTGACAGAGTGAAACACTATCTCTAAAAATAAATAAATAAAAATAAAATAAATAAAATTGCAGCTGCCACCTTCCCCTGACCCTCACATTGTCAATCTCCCTTACTCTACTCTTATTTTTCTTTTGCTTTACTCCATAGCACTTATCAACATCTAGCATGCTATAGGCTTAGCTTATTGACTGTGTCTCCTGCCTGTTGTTGATCTTCCCTGCCTTTCCTCTCCACTGCCCTCTCTGAGAGCAGAGATCTTTACTGTATTGTTCACTGATGGATGCAAGTGGTGCATAGTAGGCACTCAATACGTATTTGCTAAGTGAGCACATTTATGGTGTGAGTGCTGACAAAATACTATAGTGGGTTGTACAGCTGCCAGACAGTGAGGCTGTGTGATGTAGTCAGAGATGTGCATGTCGCGTCTATTTCTATCTCTGTATTTCTTTGCTGGCTCTGTGATGTCAGCAAATGACTCAACCTCCTTGGCCACCATTACCTTCTAATGATCCTCAAGGATGATTGTGAGGGACAGAGGAGTCACGAAGATGAGAGCACCATTTAAACTTTAAACACCATTTCATAAGAACTCCCATCTTTTGTTATCAAGTTTTAATGTTCCAAAGAGTGAACATTCTTTATTTTCATTAGATTCTTTATATTTTCATCTAATTCCTAACCCCATTCTTCATCTTACATCAAATGGATTGAACTAGTGTTCATCAACTGCCTCCTCAATGACACTGTGCCAGGTGCTTGACTCATGTCACCTCCTTGCCCCTCACCACCCTGCATGAAGTAACTGCTATTACCTCATTCCTTAATAGGAATTCGAGACCCAGAGGGGACACACACAGTAAGTAGAACACTTGGAATTTGAAACACAGCCTATCACATTCAAAGATTATTCACACTTGCTTTTCTAGATGAGAACACAGGATCTTTCTTTCCTAGTAAGGGAAAGCTGGTCTTATTAGCTTGCCCCCATTTATATTCTTTCCCTCCATTGCAGTGATTCCCAAGGGGCATCGATCAGAATCACTGGGGAAACTCTCATTTTCCAGGTGTGTATACCTGCCTCCCTGGGGATTGGGGATCACTGACAAAGCTGTTCCCAAGGGACTGTCAGATCCCAGAGTTTAGATGGAACACAGTTGAGAGCCATTGCACCTTTGATTTGGAATCTACTCTCTGTCATCTTCCTCAGTTTTCCCTTCTTGAAACCCACTAACCCCAGTCAAGATCCCAATGATAGCTAAGAACCTATGAAGCCCCTCATATTTTCTTCTGTTTGACAGGCTTAATGTAATTCAAAGATGATAAACAATGACTTGAAAAGTACATCCCAAATGTTCCTTTAGTTTACGGGAAACAACCAGCAAAAGAAGTAATTCATCTTGTTTCCTTCCTCAGTGACTTTCAGCTGTGCATTCTGGGGACAGATATGTGCATCCCTGCCCCAGGGCTGCCAGAGCCAGCCCTGTGTAACCAAGGAGAGAGGATAAAGAAGCAGAGCCTAAAAGTTATTTCTAAACCTCGTCCTAATTGCTTACTTTATATTCAGTCCTCCTCCTGTGAGGATGTGACAAAGGCCTAGCAAGTTTACTTCAGTTTTCCTACCTCCTTTCCTTTCTTCCTTCCTTCCTTTTGGGATGTACTTTACAACTGTGATTCCTTTATAGGAAGAGTTTTGTCTCTCTTTCAATCCAAGATTTCAAAATGCATGTTTATGAGGATTACCACAGCACTGAGATGTAGATGTGTTTCATTAGAAGTAGATTCCCTGGTATGGGACTGGGCCTTGGGACAAGACCTGCCCTCTTGGCTGGTGGGGAAGCTGCCATGTTAAAAAGATATTAGAAGATTTTAGTTTCATTCAGTCTGGTCAATTCATCTCACAGTCCTACTGTGCATGTTCCAGTTACATACTAAATGGACTGACCTTGGCAATCACACAGCTTCTGATGAATTCTTTTCATCAGAGTCTTAGTGCCCATTCTTAAATACTGCTGAAAAACTACCACTTTGGAAGCATGTATTTTTAGGAGGCATATTTCTTCTGCACATTCTTGGATTTCTCTACAGACACTCTGATACCAGGCTGTTCATCCTGAGTTCTATCTTTGCCTGTGACTCTTCCCCTCCTGAGAATCCCCACAAACTAAACTGTGTATCTAAACCCTAGCCACCTTTCACAGCTCTCTCTGATCATCTCTACTCTGGGAAGACTTCTAAGACTACTTCTGCTCAAAGAGAGATGTCTCCTTCTCCAATGCTTATGTTTTCTTTGTTTCTACCCTTCACGTGACATTTGTATACTGCCTTGTATTACTAGTGTATGTGCACGTGTATGTTTGTGTGTGTGTGTGTGTGTGTGCAAGCTCCTGCAAATAGATTGCCAACTTCTTGTACAGTGTATCTTTTGTCTCTTCTGTATCTTTTGCATTCAGCACCCAAATTACATCTTGTGTTGGTTGAAGGACATGCTGCTTGCTATTCCTGCTGCAGAGTGTAGACTAGTCAAGGGACAGTTAAACCACTCTGACTAATTAATTTCTTTACAACTAAACCAGCATCTCTCTTCACCTAAGCAAATGCCTAGCCTATGTACAGAGACATGTACAAAGCTAATCTATAGTAAGAACTGATCTTTGCAGATATCTAGGAGGCAGTATGGTGGGAAGAAGTCTAGAAAAACTTGTGGTTTCTGAAAGAGAAAAGGTTTGCAGAGAATAACGGCCAAACTGCCTTTCTCAGAAGCACTCAGGACCAAATGACAGGCACATGATGGCCAATTGAATGGTTGTTTCTGGACATCGAAAGCATTTTGTAATGTGATTATTAGGCTTGTGGATCGGGTGTCAGAAAATCTCTTGGGCTGCATTACCCAAGAGTGAGACCTCAACATTTCCTTGTGCCGTTTAAGTGTTTGTGTTCACTTTAGTTATCATCTGATCATATGCCAGTTGGTAATGGGATTGTAGTGGCTTTGCACAACAGTGGAGTCCTAAAAGGGCTGAGGAAACCTGACAGATATGGTCAGAGGCAGAACCCTTAGATATCATTTAATGCTGGGTGATTGAGTGCATCCGTGTGGAGGAGTTTTTTCAAGTCTGCATCAGAGCAGAGCAATTGCGGAAAGACATCACAGCCTTTCCTAAAGGAGGTGGGATGGGTAGGCAAAGGCAATTACTGCAAACAAGCTCAGAAATCTTGAGGCAGAGGAGTTGCGTTGTTTTTCAGCATTGGAAAACCTCTCCATCACTTCACATGAAATCTTCTGAAATGCCTCCTTGGCATTTCTGAATTGATGTGTTATGTTGAGCTCATCCAGTCCCTTTATTCTGTTGAGGAATGTATAATTCTTCTTATTTATTTAATGTAGAATAGAAATGAGAAAGTAAATGCATCATAAAACTTAAGGTCCCACTATAGAAATAAAATAAGGTAGCTTGGCCAGGAGCTCATTTTAAGAAACAATGGGAATTTCAGTTGTTTTGGAGTCTTCCTGAATTCATAGTTAAACTCCATATAAAAGAGCTTCAGATGCGTACGGCTTTTTATGAGATGACAATGCTATGTGGCCACTGACTTTCTGGGTGAGGGGTGTTTGGGGTTAGCTAGTCATTCACTCACTCAGTTTACTTTGAATGTAATGAACTCGAAGTGGAAAATATGACCCATTTTGAATTAGCATTTGGTGCCTTCTTCAGAGAAGCAATGCTGTGTGCAGGACAGTTGTAATAGTACCATATATTTAATAACCTTCCACAAACAACCTTTGAATTTGATAGACATGTATAATTGAGACAATTTATTAGCTATGCAGTATTTACTAAATTCCTATTTATGAGGGCCAGGTTGATTATGACGGTCGTCGTGGAGGAAAATCTTTATTATTGTTGTTGAACTTCTTTTGTAGACAGGATAGATATAACTTCATATATGGGATAGGTGGATCGGAGAGGGTGTTCTCAGCATCGCAAAAGGTGAAAGTTTTCAGGTAGCATGTTATAATATTTCTAGCATATACATAGTTCAGTTCATGCTGCAAATGGGAGTTTCCTCTGTCTTTTTTAGACTGTAAATATTTTATAGTTAACATCTCATTGACAGTTTTTGAAAGGACAATGATATTGCCTTACTTTGGTATGAGTTTCCAGGAAAGGCAGTGTAGAAGAAAGAAGATTGAGGAGAAGGTTAGACCCTTTATCTGGACTGTTCTCTAATGCTACCTATTTACCCCCTCAAAAGTCCCCTTCCTCACATCCCGCACACAGAGTCTTCTATGCCATGGTCAGCTAACTCTAATATATCCTTTAGATTTCCTTTCAAATGTCACTGTCTCATGGACACTTTATCTAATTCCCAGGTTAGGTCAAATCCCCAGATGCTCTTATTGGATACTATGTTTTCCCAATAGCTTTCACCTTACTGGCAGTTAAATAATTGATTGTGTAAATAGTGGTTTATTATCTATCATTCTTTAAGAATGAAAGTTCCATGTAGGGAAGGGTTATGTCTTAATGTTCTTTAATCATTCCCAGAGTCTGGCACAATGACCTCAAAGAGCTCAATGAATGTTGAAAGGAATGAAAGAACCAGTGAGTGAATGGTAGAATTGTCCCAGCTCTGCAAGTATTCAGCCCTGTGACATTGGGTAAGCCATTCAAGTCTCTCCAGGTCTGAGTGTGTACATCTGCACTTTGAAGGTACTGGACTAGGTGACTTCCATATTAGTTTCTTGTGGCTGCCCTAACAAAGTACCCCAAATTGGGTAGCTTAAAACAAATCTATTCTCTTTCAGTTGTACAGGCTAGAAGTTTTCAATCATGTTCCTTGACAGGGCCATGCTTACATTGATGGCTCTAGGAAAAATCTTTTCTTGCTTTTTCCTAGTTTCTAATGATTGCTGGCAATTCTTAACATTTCTTGGCTTGTAGCTACATCATTCTAATTTCTGCCTCCATTTTCACATGGCTGTCTTTCCTCTGTGTGTCTTTTTGTCTCTCCTCTTCTTATAAAAACCAGTCATTTTGCATTAAGGGCCCACCCTACTCCAATATGACCTCATCTTAACTAAATATATCTGCAGAGACTCTATTTCTAAATAGGGTCATATTCTGATGTCCCAGGTAGACATGAACTTTGGCAGTGGTAGGGAGGTAGTGGATACTATTCAACCCAGAACAATTTCTAAGGCCATATCTCAGTTTTCTGATTCTGTGACTCAGCCCTCTACAGTTCTTTTCTTTCGTATTCAAGGCCCCCTTCTCTCCACACTGGTTTTACAAACCTCGTAGGTTTCATTGAGGCCAAATCCAGGCATTGGTTTTGCTACCAGAAAGGCAAGTATCAAAGCTTCCTGGCTAGGAGAAAATATTGAGTTCAAATGGGGGTCTTCTTGATTCTTGGGCCACATGTGAAACCTCTTCCACAATTTGTCTGCCTTTCCTTTTTCAAGGCTCTCTCAGAGTCATGGTGAGCCATGTGGTACATTACATGAAGAAGTAAAAGGCACTGCCCTGTGTTTGGGATTTGAGAATTTTTGTACTGAATACAATCTGCCCAACTGTACATGGAGGCCCTAGCCTCTCCAAATTTTTGACAAGCGCTACCTGGACTTATGTTCATCTGCTTTGCCTTTTCCCTTCACAGTTGGGTCATCCAGATTTTATCTCCTACCTGGCCTATACTATTAGTATTGGCCTTCCAATACTAATTCATGGAAGAGTTCTGACCCTTAGATTCTTTTCACTCAGTACTTCCTCTTGCCACCAAAAGATCAAGCACTGACTGGAAAAGTGAAGAAAAGGTGGCCTAGTACTTTCTACCCAGAGAATAACGTAAGCCAATAATAGTAGCTCTTGAGCCCTCCTGTGTTCTACATTTGCTAGAGAAGCCAAGTGAACATTTACTGAAGTCCTGCTATGAGCCAGGCCCTGCATGTTGGCTATAAATGTATAGATGCGTATACAGATTAGTCTTTTATTCATATTAACATATTTAAATGCTACAATCATACAGAATGAAACAATGAATCTCCAAGGACAATAGATTATATTATAAGAAAGTATACCTTGAATCTTAACATAATCATGACAGTTTCCTTGGATATTGGGAATAAAAGTCACAACAACCTTAAAAAATAAAACATAAAAGAAAGAAAGAGAGTTTGCTATGGAAGCAGTATTTAAACTCATAGACTGTCTAAAAGACTATCGTGTAAGTCTTCAAGCTGCTTGAAGTCTGTAGTGGCTCTTCCTCTGGGAAGTGAATGCACTGGTGTTTGTGAGGTTGGGGATGTGGATGTCACAGGCCACCAGAGGACCCAAATTTACTGACAGGCATCACCAGTAACTACACTGTCACAGAGAGCTGAAGATGCCCAAAGGACACCACATTTTTGCTCTATTCCCATATAATAGAAACCAGAGACAACTATAATCCCAGCACTTTGGGAGGCCGAGGTGGGAGGATCACATGACGTCAGGAGTTTGTGACCAGTCTGGCCAACATGGTGAAACCCTGTCTCTACTAAAAATACAAAAATTAGCCAGGCGTGGTGGCTGGTACCTGTAATCCCAGCTACTCGGGAGGCTGAGGCAGGAGAATTGTTTGAACCCAAAAGATGGAGGTTGCAGTGAGTCGAGAGCATGCCATTGTACTCCTGCCTGAGCAATAAGAGCAAAACACCATCTCAAAAAAAAAAAAAAAAGGAAAGAAAAAGAAACCAGAGACATGTGAAGATCTAACACGTGAGCAAATAGAAGGCAAAGATGAAGAGAGATGGTGGCTAGAGTCCACCAGCCCCCGCATTTCCTGACAGCTCATAAAAGAACATAGTGGTTTTCACAAAAATGTATTGAAGAATGTTTTTACACACTAGTCCAACAGAAACATGAATCACAGTGTCCTCAAGAAATTTCTTGAATATTTAAAAAGCATCAAAAAAAGTTTATGTCCCCAGTGTCCTTTAGAGAATTATTGGAAGGAAGTTAGAAATGATCATTGACTGTTGTGTGTGTGTGTGTGTGTGTGTGTGTGTGTTTTGCCCCTGATACAGGTAAAATAAGACATATAGCCATCACCAAAAGGAATTTGGTTTGCTAGATGTTCTATATGGGTCTTCAAAATGTACATTAACTACTTTAACCCACACTTTTCTGATAACTAATAGAAATTCATTGGTTTGTTTATTCTTGAGGCATTTATCAATGTTCCTCATGCCAGGCATTTTGGTGCCTGCTGTAGAGACATCTGAGTTATGGAAAACACTGCCCTATACTTGCGGTGTGTGCAGCCTAATGAGTAGGTATGAAGAGGTAATGGGACGGTGGTTTAGCCCCTATACTTAAGAAATTTCTCTGAATAGCACATAGAAAAGTTAGAAGGGGTTTTGTTGTATGTTTTTACATTTTTTTCATTCTTCCCATAATGTTTGTTTTACAGGAAGGCTTTCTGCAAATGGAAAAAAAATCTCAGTGCCTCTAATACCTCCCTCTCCCCTGTCACCTTTCTGACTTCTGCTGCCAAAAGTAATCATTTTTTAATGAGAATTCTCAACCATAAAAATCTGACTTTTGAAAGCAATGCTGTAAAGAGAGACCAATCTCTTGGCGGGTGTGTCAAAACAATAAAAAAAAAATGTTAAGTGCAGATATGCCCAGTTTCCCCTGAATACCTAGAGTTTCAGGAAAAGTAGAAGCAAATGAAAATGAAGTGTGAAAGCAAGGTGTCCAGCCTACCCCAAGCAAACTGGCCAGAGGAAAGCAATTTACCAAAAATCAATTAGAAAATAAAGATCATAAGGCAACTCCCTCCTATTCAGTGAGGTCAGCTGGACTAGAGACGGAGGGTCCAGGGCAGTTCAGCCACTCTTCAGCAGGTACATGCACCGCCAGGTCTTAGCTCGAACAGCTTTATATTCTAGACCCTTCATGGATGGGCTGCCTGTCCTTCTCTGTGAATCAATGAGAGCGCCGTGCACACCACACAGCCCAACATCTGTTCCCCAAGGTCTTGCTAAGAGGACCTTAGACGCTCAGGCCACTGAATGCCGAGTGCCTCATACCAAGACACATTTCTATATTCTCTTTCTCTTCTGGTCCTTTGCTTCTGTTTTCATCTGCCATTTGACCACAAACTCCATGAAGACAGAGACTCTGCTTCTTACTCACTCTGTTTTCTCCCTGGGGCCTGGCAGAGTGCTCTTACAAGCCTGACTTTCCAGTACTGCACCTCGGCAGCTGCTTGCCACCTTCTTTGTGCTCTGGGCACACTTTATTTATTTGAACTTCTGCTGTAACACTTCCTATGCAGAAAACTGGCATGCATTTTGGATCCTGCTCTTACTAAAGGGATTTGCACACAGGGTGTTTCAGAGCCTCAGGATTCTACAGGTGTGGGGAAGAAAATGTAAGTGAGTAGTCAGTCCATCTACCTTCACTCCCCACTGGGCTCCTGTCCATCTTGAGTAGCTCGACTTTGGCCTATTTTCTATTTTGTGATTTAAAAAAAAAAATAGATTCTACTCTAAGTACATCCATATACATGCATGCATACCTACACCCACACCAGGGCATGATGACTCCCAGGAACATTTTCCTAATGGTAGGACTTTAGAACCTCCATCAAGTTAATGGGTTCATAAGTCAGAGTTTGGTCTAGAACACAGGACCCACTCTAGGTATTTGATGCATGGAGGGATTTAGTAAAATTATGCTTTACAGAACTACTAGAAGAGCTGGTGGAGGATGGGACAGGAACAACTGTATCTGGCTTTTTGAAGATAGGAGGCTTTAGAAATCAAAGGAAAGAGCCACAGATGATCTCAGCCACTTATGACACCAAAGCAGGCAATTTTCATGGGAAAGTCTGGAAGCTGAGGCAAATTTCGTGTCTGTTCTTTCACACGGTCCTGGCTGCTATTACCAGAGGGGAATTGTGGCTTCTTCTTCACTTCTGCTTTCCAAGTTGTACACAGATGCCTCTCAGTGGTAAACTCTAACCTGGAACCCTGCGGTAAGGGACTTGGAGAAATGGAGTATTCCTGGGCTTCTAAAGGGGAGAGGAATGCTAACTGTGGGCCAGTCACCATTCTGAGGAGTTTGTCTGTAGGAAATAAATTAATAGTTGCAACTGCCCTGTAAAGTGAGTGATGTTATCATCTTCCCATATTACAGCTGAGAACACTGAAGCACATCAAGTTGAATAACTTGGCAGAGATTATGTGTCTAGTAAGTGGCAGAGTTGAGATTAAGAGTCAGGCAGTCTGGCACCCAAGCCTGTGCTCTTGACGTCTATACCAGTGGCTCTCCATTGACAGCTATTCTATCTATCTTGTTACCCCTGTCCCCACCCCACCCCAGGGGAGATCCCTGGAGGTAGTTTTAATTGCCACAACTTGGACGGTGCTACTGGAGTCTGGGGGGAGAGGCCAAGGATACTTGCCCCCCCCCACCACAATGAAGAATTATTTAACCCAAAACATCAGCAGTGTTGATGTAGAGACCCCCTGCTCCACACTCTGCTGAGCAGGTTGGCAGAGGAAAACTTGGGAACAGAAGGGGCTACCGAAAGCCCCTACTACTTGAGAGCTTCCTTTGTGTCCTATGACCAGGGCGGCCAGACCACTCCTCAGACCCCGTCTCTCGCTGCACAAGGGGTCACTTCTCCATGTGCAGTGAATCCGGGTGGACCTGACCAGGTTGGAGGGCAAGAGGCTCTTCCCACGCCTGAGGCTGCCAGATTCCTAAATGTTTAGCCCACTGCTCTGGTGATGCCTGGTGTGTGTTTCAGATGCACCACTTTGCCTCCTGTTTCTACTTTTTGCTCTTCTGGAACTGCCATTCTTCTGCCAAATGTAACACAGAGCCTTGGGGAGCATTAGAGCAACCTTTGGCTCTAACCATGGCCCCAACCACCTGGCCAGCAGGAGTGTGCTGATGCCTCCTTCCCCCACTCCCCAGCCCGATGCTGGTCCCCATTCTGCTCTCTGCTGGGAAGTTCTGTGGAGGGCTGCAGGTCTCAGGCCCAGGGCCATGGCTGCACCTTGCTGGCCAGCAGGGATGCCGCCCATCTTCTTGAGTGGCAGCTGGCGCCTGTCACACGTGTCCTGGTGGTGTCTCTGTTGGAAATGAGGAGTGATCTGTGCCAGCTGGCTTGTCAGCTGTCACAATAAACAATGAGCATGAACCACCTTGTGTCTGCAGCACAGCTGAGGGGCTGTCTTTGCACACGGGCTGTGCGAGGGAGGTGGGCAGCCTCTTCATGCTCCGTGTGAGCAATTTTCATTCTCTTGTTTTCTCTCACACATGGTGTTCTGGAACAGCTCTGGAAGGAGAGAGAAAGCGAGCAATACTGACTCAGTATTTGAACTTAGATTCTATGACATTCATCGATAAATGCATCATTTTCTTGTGAGTAAGAGAAGGAATATCAGAGGATCAAGTGGATGAGTTGCATTTGTGGCTCCAGTTCAGGAACGCATCTATCTCATGCATTGCAGAATGCCAACCCGTGAAGAACAGATGCTATAGTGGAAAGAGCCCTAGGCTGTGAGTTAGGGGACCCGAATGTTACTTCTGACCCTGCTGGGTCCAGTGCATGACCATGTTACACTACCTCACTTCTCCTCATCTCCATTTCCTCACCTGTAAAGGATGGATGTTGGAATAGAGTCATCTGTAACATTTCCTCCAACTCTAAATGTCACTGGCTTTAGAGTTCAATTGGTGGCATTTAGACCAGGGTCAGAAGCCTCCAGATTCCCAGCCTGTGGCTCTTTTTATGTCACGAAATTCACATAAACAAGCACATGGAGCATGTACTTTGTGAACTGCTCACAGTCTAAGTGGGGAGATGAATACAGTCTTCTGAGAGTCACCAGCTGGCCACAGAAATCAACTCTTGTCCCTCTTTTAAAAGATGTCAAGCTAAGGATAAGAGAACCTGGGCTATGTTACCTACACAGAATTCTGTAAGCCCTGCTTCTTTTATTTAGGGGTCTTAGTAGGGGTTGGATTTTGAATGTACACTGGGAGCATTTTGAACAAACACATTCTATTCCCCTCTTAACCTTGGTGTAGAATGAGGGCAGGAAAAGGCACTGACTACTCTTGTTAGGGACCAGTGTTCTTACTGGAGTTTGAAGGATACTTCTGAGCCTGCCTGAGATGCTAGACTTGTCATGGCCAAGTGATTCAGGGCCACTAACCAAATATAATTTTAGGGCCTACTCTGAGTTAAGCAGGATGCATTGATGGGCCTGTGGAAATGAACCTCAGGGATCTTATAGGATCCCTCTGAGCTGTGCAAAAACTAGGTCAAGCCCTTTCTCAACCACTCTCAGGCCTTTTATAGTCAACAAATATTTCACGGACTGGGAGCATTTGCTAGATAAGTTTAAACAGCATCTAAGAAACTGTGGAATTAGGGCATTCTTCAGGCCAGGGGAGCTTAGGTGCAGAGGGAGTGTGGTTATACAACCCTAGTGTACACAGAGAAGGACACTGACAGAAGACTGGCCTTTGGTCTCAAAGGCTCAAGCTATCTGGAGTGACAGAGGATGGAGTGACCCTGCCATGGGTATTTGGAGGAAAGCAATAGCCTTAAGAAGTCTGTGATTGCTACCCAAGTCCTGATCCTTCCGAAGCAGGAGGGCACATATGTACTTCTTGATATATGTGCTCCAGATATACTTTCTTTTATAATTACATTTGTGTTTGTTGTCTTTCTTTTATGTATGTCTTATGTGTGACTGTGTGTGCACACATAATTTGTATAGGCTGGAAGTGGTGGCTCATGCCTGTAATCCCAGCACTTTGGGAGGCCAAGACAGGCGGACCACATGGTCAGGAGATTGAGACCATCCTGACTAACACAGTGAAACCTCGTTTCTAAAAATTACAAAAAATTAGCCACACACCTGTAGTCCCAGCTACTCAGGAGGCTGAAGCAGGAGAATTGCTTGAATCTGGAAGGTGGAGGTTGCGGTGAGCTGAGATCGTGCCACTGCACTCCAGCCTGGGTGACAGAGCGAGATTCATTAAAAAAAAAAAAAAAAAAAGAGTGCAAAATTTGTATATTTCATTAGCTTCTTTTTCAGAGTATCTGAAATTCTACCATCAGATATGCATTCTTTTAGTGTCTTTAGGCTTCGTTCTTAAATTGTTGATGAATCCCCATTGAAATTCCAACTATCCCTGAGACTGTTAGTACCATACTTCTGTTTTAGTTGACATTTTAGCAAAGATTAATACATCTCTTACCTGTGGCAGAAAATGGAGAGGAAGACATTCAGAAATAAAGATGTATCTGGTACTAGGGTAAGGAAGGGGACCGTGAACCAGAAAGAGGGAGAGAGATAAAGAGAGCTTTGGATTTCACTTCTGTCTTCAGCCTAAGGTGTGGGGGGCAGAAAAAGATGGGGTAAAAAGCTCAGATCTTGATGGTTTTACTGACCATTCAGAAGGAAGGCAGCCAGGCCTTTTTGCTACTGTACCTAATCCTGATGTCCCTTCTATTTTAGGGGCTTTTGAGGCAGGGCAGCACCAAGCAGGCTCGATCAGGACTAAACCAAGCACTGTGACCCTGTTGGGTGTTTGGATGCACAATGGGTATCCTGAGCTTTTCTCATATTAGTCTTTTCCTCTAGAAGGATGAGTTGGATTCTTGGTCTCAAGGCTTATTCCTTGTAAACAAGAATTTCTGTGTCAGTCTGAGGAATGCGTAGCTCACCAATATATCATCACTTCATTTTTGCCAACAGCAAAGTGCCTCAATGACATTGGGCCTTGGCTATAACCTTTGCTTCTTCCCTAGGCAGCTTGTATCCAGGACTTTATGAAACATCTGTCACCTTGTAGCATTGCTGAATACAGCTGGACCATAGGAGTTTTTGACAGAACTCTTCCTTCAGTCTTACCTTCAGCTTTTACTGTTACAGAAAATCTAATCATGAACTCTTACCTGGACTTACTGGTCTTTAGAAGAAAGAGCAGGGTAGTTTTAGAAAAAGCCAGCTTGGATTTTAAATCTAAGCTGTATGTATTTCCTGTTAAGTAAACTTAGGCAAGTCTTTAAGGCCACTAAACCTCAGTGTTTTCATCTACAGCATGAAGATGATGGTGCTCTATTCATTAAGATTGGTCTGAGTACTTAATGAATATAAAGGGCTAGGTGTTTGGTCGTCAAGGAACATTCCTGCGTTCCCTGCCCTTTCCTGTACCCTTCACCTGCAAAGCATCCTAGGTCCTCAAAATGTTCCTCATCTCAGTGATATGTTCAGGGCATGACTTCAATTAAATAATGGCATGTTTTTGTAATCTGGTCTACAACTAAATTATATTCTTGACTGGCTTACCCATTTACTTTATTTTTTAAAATTGCATATGTATGACTGTTTGTGATTTAGAAATACTCCAGTTTTTTTTGTTGTTGGCGGTTTTTGTTTTTTTTGAGACATATGAGTAACTTTAGTTAAAAACAGTTCTCAGAATAATCTGTGAAAGGAGCTCTCATGCTGTTTACCTGTCAGGCAAGGAGTGTGAAAAAGAGAATTTACAGCAAAGGGCCTAGCATTGTAGATCCAGGCAGGAACACATGCATTCTCTCAAATTATTTTGGCAGCTTTTGTGGAAAGTCCGTTGAAAGCAGAGGAGAGAGGAAGGTGGTTCACATGTTTTCTTCCCATAATAGCTATGAATTTCAGAGTGAAACAGCAGGTAGGAAGGGTCTGTAAAGATGCTATGTCCACGTGCAAATATACTCACATTTCTGTCCATCCTGAACCACTTCAGACCACAGTCGTACTTTACTAATTCAACAAATGACTAGCAGACAACTGAAGAGAAGAAAATCTCCAGAGAGCCCCAGAATAGAATTCTTTGGCTAACAAATGTTTGTTCTTTCTCTTCTGGGCAAGCCACTCGTATAGATAATTTAAGTATCCTTGATGGCATTATTTTCTTTTATATGGATATACAATCATGAATTCATTCTATTCTTGCCAGATGTTTAGGTTATTTTCAGATTCTTTTGCTATTGCAGTGTTTGATATTCATGACAACAGCTACCATGTGTATAGTATGTAATAGTGGCTGGCCCAAGTCCTTTACATGTACAATTAATTTGGTCCTTTCAGCAAACCTATGACATAAATACTATTCTTAGTCTCACTTTATTGATGATCAGACTGAGACTAGAAGTCCAAGAGGCCAAAGGTCACAATTGGAATGTGGTAGAATCAGAATTTGAACTCATGCAGTTTAGCTCCTAGGGCCATGTTCTTAGCCATGTGCTGCTCTGCCTCCTATTGGCCTCTCGTGAGTATCAATATGTTTGTATCTGTGGATGTGTGCATGATGTGTGTGTATATACGTATCTGTGTGTATCCATGCATGCCTGCATGAATGAATGAACGGCAGAACATACTCTTATTGTCTAACAACAGGTTAAGTTTATAATAGTAGTGTTGTTAGACAAAGAATATGCAAATTTGAAATTTTAATAAGCATTGCCAATTTGCCTGTCCCACCCCACGCTCCAGAACAGAATGCACCAATGTATTCTCTTACAGCAGTTATTTCAAGACATTTTGGGTGCCACAAAGAATACCAAATGCAGAAATGACACAAACATGTGAAAATAGGAACTGTAGTTTGAATGCTTCTGATGACAGTTTGGAACAGAATGGAGAATTCATCACTGGACGCCGCAGGACTCAGGGGCCTAGATTTCTGCCTGTGAATTGAGGAGCTGTAGAATTTAATCCTACTTTGGTTTTACTGTGCTTCATTGGGAAGGTTACTTCTTTACTCAATTACATTTTAAATGTATGCCATTGTAGAAACAATATATGATAGAGCTAAAACTCAAATATAAGTATATATTAAAAGTCCATATTCTAAAGTCTACTAAATCGAGGTCACTAATAAGAATCTTACAGGGTTGTTGAAAGATTAAATGGGTTAACTTCCATAAGGACTGCACAGTATATCTTCTCAGTAAATGTTAGTCTCCATGTGTTTCAGTGTTCTATGAAACTTTAGGGCTAAAAAGCAGTACTCCCATTTCCATTGTGCCCCCTAAACCAAGAGACCTGCTCAGTGGCCTGGCCCTGGATATGCCATAGAGACGCTCAGTGATGCCAAACTTCTCCAAATTGCCCTTTTTTTTTCTTGTAGATCAACATTCCCAGTCGCTTGCCAACTGTTTGAGTTGAGTTCACACAACAGTATCTGACTGGATCCTCCTTTCATCCCTTCACCTTTTGGATGGTTTTGCTACTAGCTGTTAATTCATTCCTCAGCTTCATCCTCAAAAACATTTTTTGGTATTTGTAGGGGGATTTAGGTGATTTATGTATTAAAGTTCTCCCCTAGCCCCATCACTTCCATCCAATCTGTTATTTTCTTTACTCAGAACAGTCCTTCTCTATTGATCTACCAAATATCAAGAAGTCTTTTTCTTGTTTACTTTCCTTGGTCTGGTCATCAATCATCAATTGATAAAATGGAGTTGTTTTGCTCATATTTTTAATTCATTGCCTTCTTGCTTCAAAACAACTTGCAATTCCCTTTTCATAACCTTTAACATATCATATTTATTTGTTCATATCTGTTACTTGAATAAGAATCTGAAATTCACAAGGTCAAGAACTGTGGTTTCCCTTTGCCCCAGTTTCTAATACTTCACCTGACATAGAGAAAGTAGTTGATGCAGGTTGTTTGCTTCAGCTTCTGAATGTTTTGCTGCACTGAGGCATCATGATAATAGCTGTCACACATGGAATGTCCTGATGAAAAAGTTCTTTTAAGATCTCTGCTTTAACCATGAAAGATTTACCAAATAAACTTTAACAAATCTCAAATCTCATAGGGTAATCCATGATACAAGCATCAAAGAGAGAATTTTAGAAAGTTGTAAGGGTAAGCGTCTGTCTTCATTGACACTAATTTCCATGAGACAGCTCAGCATCATCCAGATGACTGCCCTGGGAACTGTATTATGTGGATTCTCCAGCTCTCTGGAGCACCTTATTTGGAACCAGTGATTGAAGCTTCTTTTAGCAATTCTTTGAGTTACTTTAGTATTCAAATGTGCAGAATGGTGATGGAGAGACTTAGAGACACTCAATACATCGAGCAAGATGTTAGAAGGATTTGCTGGAAGCTTGGAATTCTCAACCAGATTCTCATCGCAGTTCTTCAGTGTGTATTTATAGCATGGAATTTTGTGAGACTGAGACAATTAAGGTGGATGTCACTCTATTCTTAAGCATTTCTTTTTAAATTTGTGATCTGGTAACAGTGACTCAAGTTCAGGTTTAAATTTCTTCCTTCCTTCTCTCCTTGTGTCTCCTACCTCTATCTCTGTCCTCTTTCTCTTTTAAAATGTACATAGCAATGTTTATAACTATGTGCTATGGAGAATTCTATTATATATTTTCCTAAGCCTCAGTGGTCCAGTTGCATGTGGTATAATGGAGGCTACCAGAAAAAGAGACTATATTAAATTTTTAAAATAGAGGTGGGGTCTTGCTATGTTGCCCAGGCTGGTCTCAAACTCTTGGGCCCAAGTGATCCTCCTGCCTCAGCCTTCTAAAGTACTGAGATTACAGGCATGAGCCGCTGTGCTCAGCCTATATATGAAACTTTTAAAAGTAGCATATTAAATTAGAAATACTTTCAGCTTCAGGTAACACCAAACCATACTACAGTGACGTAAACAAATGTTGTTCTCACAAAACAAGATGCTTCCAGAAGTATGCAACTATGGCTTTAGATCTATGACTTAGCAATATCAGAGCCATGTCGTTGTGGGTTTCTTGACCTTTGGCTCATGGTTGTGACAGGACAGCTATTGCAGTTCCAACCATCATGCTCATATTTAAGGCAGAAAGACAGAGAAATGGTAACATTGATCATATCTTCCCTTTTTACCAGGGAAACAAATGTTTTCCTCAAACATTTTCTTTCTCCCAGCAGACATCCATGTATGCCTCATTTTTCCAGAACTGGGTCATATTGCCATCCCAGTTGCATGAAAGGTTTGGAAAGAGTGTTTGCCTTTCTAGCCACTGCAGAATGAGGAAGCAAGAGAGAATGAGTGGGGAATAATTTGAGGTAACCAATCAATAGCCCGTGTCACAGGTCAAAAACAACTATCAGGTTAATACAAATCATGGCAGAGTATGAAGGATTACCAATGAGGCATGAAGGTAGTTTCACATATGAGAGAACGAACATTATGTAGGGCCCAGAGCAATGCTGGGGCAAGATAATGCAAGCAGGGATGGATCCCACTCAGTGGGTGAATTAGTTTTCTATTGCTGCTGTAACAAATTGTCACAAATTTAGTAACTTCAAATAGCACAAATATATTGTCTTAGTATATCTGGAGATCAGAAGTCTGAAATGACTTTTACTGGATTTACTTGGTGAAAGTCAACAGGGCTGGTTCCTTCTTGAGGCTCTGAAAGAAGAATCTGTTTCCTTGCCTTTTTCAGCTTCTAGAGGCCACCTGCATTCCTTGGCTTGTGACCTCTTATTCATGCCACTGCAACCTCTTGCTTCCATTGTCGCATCTCCTACTGCTCACTGATCTTCCTGTCTTCCCCTTATAAAGACGCTTGTGATTACATTGGACTCACCCAAATAATTCAGGATAATGATACTCTCTCCATATCAGAAATCCTTAATTTAATCACAGCTGCCAAGTCCTTTTTACCATGTAATGCACATCTTCACAGGGTGTGGGGTTAGGAAGTGGACATTATTAGAGGGGCCGCTGTTTATAGTATCACAGTGGGACTAGTGAGAACCACCAGGAGGGCCAGAATAAGATATATGTGGAAAAATGATAGTATTACTACATTTGTCCCACCAAAGGATAGAGACCAGTTTGGGAAGAATGAAGTTGTATCCAGATGGCATAACCGCATTATACCATCATTATACCAAGTATATGATAAGATGATCAATACTTGCCTTCCTGTATTTATAAAAGCTGGTATCTGTAAAATGCATCATTGAAAGTATTCCTTAGCATGTAATATTCTTAAATGGCAGATATGATGACTGATTGCTTAAACTTAGATGCCTGAAGCTATTTAGAAATTAAAAATTTTTAAAGAAGGCTTATTTTGAAATCTTTCTTGGGGATTTTTTTCCTTTTAAAGAAAATGAACAGTAAGTAAACGTATTTATAAGCACAGCTTCACATGGGAGAGACCAAAAAGGAATACTTTCATTAACATATTTTCCATTAATACAATGTGTCTTGTGTTATTGTTTGGTATTTTGGTATAATGAATCTGAGTTTTAATTTGTTGGCTAAATTCATTTGTTTCTGGAAGTTCTCTGAGAATAATGAAAATACACCCATTAAGATCAACATTTGGTGTTTTATCCTTAAGTAAACTTTAGTCTTTGACAAGCATATACAATTTACAGCCTTAAAAATAGTGGATAAAAGCCATGGAAAGCATGATTCATTGCCAAAAGATTTTTGTTTTTGAATAAGAAAAGGGTAATGATTCTTTCTCTTTTAATTTGTTCATTTATTCGTCAGACATAGTTTAAGGCTATACAAAATGCCAGGTATTGTAATCAGCATGAAGAACACAGACATGAATATGACTAGATTGCAAGCTGTTTGAGGGCAGGAAGTAGGGCTTACTTGTGATAAATTTAGGGCCTGGCACAGTGCATGACATAAAGTTAACACACAGGAAATGTTGGTTTAACTGAGCTGAAAACATATTTCCTGGCTACAAAAATCTTACAGGCAAAGGAGGAGAGAAATATAAACAGAAAATTTGACATAGAGCTTTGTGAAAGTACGGAGGAGAGAGTGACCATCAGAATGATCAGGAAGGACTCCACTGAGGATCTGACATTTGCTGATTTTGGAAGTGTAGGAGCTGACCAGATTGAGACAGGAAGAGCACATGCCTGGCACAGGGAGCTACAGGTACATAGCTCAGCTATGGGCTTGGGCATCTGCTAATTCCACGTGTCACCAGAATGCAGGTGAGTGACAGGGAAGAGATGTGAGATGAGGCTGCAAAAGTAACTGGAGGGCTGATGGGGAAGATTCCAGTTTGCCTTGCTAGAAGTTAGATTTTGTCCTGTAAGTGGCAGGGAGCCACTAGAAGCCTTTAGACAAAGGACTAAGAAAACAACCTTTTCTTTTTCTTTAAACAAACTTTGGGTGTAGATACATTTATCTACACTCTGGTAGGTAAATGATTTTACCTACCAGAGTGAATATAACATATATGTATATTTTAAGTAAAAAGAATAGTAATTAAGTAACACTGATGAATCCAACACCAACTTCAGAGACAGATGGTTCTCGATCTCTTAGAGTCTGTGTCTCTTTCACCAATCCTCTCCTTCCTCTCCCCCTCAGAAGAAATTCCTACTTTAATTTTCATTTTGTATTAATAATTTTCTTGCATTTCCTCAAAGTTTTATCACACATATAGGCATCCTTAAAAATATATTGTTTAGTTTTGCCTGCTTTTAGAAGTGTATATAATAGAATCCTACTGAATGTCTTTCTTCCTTGATTTCCTTTCATCACTCTGCATTGTTTTCAAGAGTTATCCATGTTGATGTGTGAATCTACAGATCATTAATTTTTACAGCTATGGAATATTTATTAAGTAATTATAACAAATTTTATTATTCATTTAACCATCATAGATATGTGGATTTTTCAATTTTTTTCTTATTCTGAATAGCATTGTTTTGATTATTTCTATACTTGTTTACTGGAAGCATATGTACAAGAGTTTCCCTTGGAGAGAAATCACTCTTTTGTACCTTTTTCATATATTAATGGTTCTGTTTATGGGACCCCTGTTCTTTTCCATTTCTCTGTTTTTCCATCCCCATATTTAAATGTTGCATTGCATAATGACTATGTTTTATTATTTGATGGGGCAAGTCCTCCAGCCCTGTTCTTCTTTAAGCCTGACTTGGCTGTTCTTGGCTGTTAATTCTTCCATATTCATTTCAGGATAAGCAGTTCATTAAGGTCCTTGAAAATCCTGTTAAGGTTTTGGCTAGAATTTATTAAATATGTAGATCAATTATAGAATCATTGACATGTTTACAATAGTGACTCTTCATATTGAATTGCTTTCCATGAATATGCTTTGTCTCTTAATTATTAACATCTTTGTTAATGTCTTTCAATAAACTTTTATACATTTATTATTTAAAAATCTCATACAAGTTTTGTTAGTTCTCCCCATGGTATATTATAAATTTTCATTATTGTTTTATAAATGGTAACTTTTAAAAATTAAATATTAAACTCTTCATTGCTGGTGCATAGAAATGCACCTTTAATTTTTTTAGAAATGCACTCTTGGAGAATCTAGAAAAACAAGCATTCCAATTCATTGCTAGTGAGAATGCAAAATGATTAAAACTTCCATGGAAGGAAACTGCATACAAATTTATATCTTTGAAGCTAACAATTTGACTTTTAAAGGTTTACCTTGATGAAACACCTCTACAAATATGAAACAACAGAAATATCAGTTATTTGTTGTAGTAGTCTTTGTAATAGCAACATATTGGAAACTCAAGTATGCCACTGTAGAGACTGGTTCAATAACCATGGCATATCCATACAGTTGAAAATACCATGAAGCTGTAAAATTATGAGGAATATTTCTATACGCTGATATGGTACGATATTCAGGATACTTGTTAAATGGAAATAAGCAAGGTACAAAAGAGTATGTATTTTATGCCCCACTGTTTTTTTTTTAAGAAAAAAAGGGAAGTAACTCTATGTATGTGTGTGTATTTGTGTCAGCATTTATTTGCTTAATTTTGCAAAAAGAAGTACAGGATAGATAAGCCCAAAGGTAATAAGAATGTTGACTAGATGGTGTTGGTGGTAATTGTATTGAAAGTGATAATGACTGAAGAATACCTATTTATATAGTTTTGACTTCTAAACCAATACATATTTTAATAAAATATTATTTTATTAAAATATTTAAATTTTAATAAAATATTTACTATTAAATATTAATAACATATTAATATTCAATAAATAAATATAAATATTTAATAAAAATAAATTAAAACCATAAAGGATGAAAAATAATAAACTTTAAAACTGAATGGAAACAGAAAGAAAAGAATTTTAACTGTATATCAAATAGATTTCTTACCCAAAGAGCTACTAATTAATCACACTATTTTTAAGCATAGTACTCTGCATATATATTCTTATGGGATAAATTTTAAGGACAAAAAAATCTGCAAAAAGTCTTAAACGCTACTTACTAGATTTATTGTTAGTGTTAATATTTATATTGTAATTATTAAAAGTATATACAGTAATATAAAGTAGATAAGTATGTTAATATAATTATAAACCCCAATTTTTACTATAAAAGATGTATAGATACAAAAGTAAGAAAAACTCTGTGATATATTTGAATGGGCTCTATTAAATGAATTGATTATTTAAAATAATCTATTTCCTAGCTCTGTGCATTGAAGGTGCCTGGAGAATGATACCTCATCAACAATATGCACATTAAGCACTCACAACTTGATTTCTAAGTACCATTTCTACCCAAAGGAAACAGTACTTTTTATAGAAATGGCTGATTCCAGATCTGGATTAGGGAAAGACTAAAATGAGTCTGGATCATCTTTTTGGACCAAAAAGCAAGGAGTTGCTCAAAGAGTAATGGGAATCATGTCACAAAGATGCAGGAGCTGGCCTAAAGGGATTTCCACAGGCATGTAGGGCAATTTAAACACCAAAAAGAACAGTTACAATAATGGATTATCACATAATGATAACAAAGAAATGAATGAAGCTTCTTCAAACTCTTAATTCTGGTAATTTGCATATTCTGTAGGGGTTTTATGTATAAGATTATATAATCTATATGTATTTATTTTTATGGCTTTTTTCTAATCCTGATACATTTTATTTCTTTTCCTTATCTTATTGTTATAAACTAGGACTTCCAAGGTGATGCTGAATAGAAATGCTGATAGCCTACCTCTTTTTCTTATTTATATTTCCTTTAAAGACATTTAAAGAAATATTTCCTCACTAAGTATGATGTTTGCTACATATTTTTAACAGGTTAACAAGTTCCTTTATATGCTTAGTTTGCTGTGAGTTTTTACCCTGAATACTTGCTGCATTTTATTAAACTTTTTTTTTCCTGTAGAGGTAGTCATGATTTTCTCCTTGATTTCTTGGTGGCATGATCAGTGAATCTTACTTTCCTAGAAAAACGTTCAACTTGGTCATGATGTATTATATTTTTAATATATAAATTGAATTAGGTAGTTTGTCAACATTTTTCTTAAGATTTTGGCACTATAGTCATGAGTAGGGATCACATAAAATGTTCATTTCTTGTTCCATTTTTGTTCTCTGATAGATTTTATGTAAATTTGAGCTTTTCTGTTTCTTTTTTTTTTTCTCCTTAAGTGTTCTATGGTAATTTGTGTTATTCTAGACACTTGTCCTTTATCTCAGTTTACAAATTTATTGACATTTATTGACATTTTTAATCTCTACTACATCTGAAATCATATCACTCTTTCATTCCTGTTATTATTAACACATGTCATCTTTTTTTCTCCTTGTTAGTCTAGGCAGGAATTTGTCAACTTTATTATTCTTCTAAAATATCAGCATTGGACTTCATTGATTCTCCATATTCGGTCTTCGTCTTCTGTTTTGTTAATTAATTTTCTAATCTTCGTTATTTCTTTCTTCTACTATTTCTGGTTCTGCAGTTGTTTTTTTCCTGACTCCTAAGTAAACAATTTTTTATTTGCTACCATAACAATGTCAGGTTATGAATTTCCTTTGAAAAACTGCTTTAGCTGCATCCTACAAGTTTTGACATTTCAACATGCATTTTTGATGTAATAAGAAGTAAAGTTAATCAATGTCTTTACCTTTATCCCAACCAACACTTTAACTCAACTCACACCCCACCGGAATGTATCTATATTTATATTTTGATCTCACAAGTTAAACCTTGGTGTTATTATTTTAATGACTAATCTTTTACTTGCCCATATTTTTCTGTTTTCTTTGGTCTCGATTCTTTGTTTTATATCTGGACTTACTTCTGAGATATTTTTTCTTTTTTCTGAAGGACATCTTTTAGAAGTTTCTTTAGTGAGGATCTCTTAGTTTTTATTTTTCTGAAAGCATTTTTATTTCATTCTAGCTCTAGTATTTGTAAATTGCATGCAATTTTGATAGACAGTTATTTCTCACAGCATTTTGAAGATATCTTTCCACCTGATGTTGCTGTTGAGTATAATTGTCATTTTTTAAGAAAGTAATCTGAGTTTTCTTTTGGGCTACATTTAAGGTCACCCTTTTATTTTTGGTGTTTTGCTACAATGAATTCATTTTTATTAGTCTTGTTTAGACTTTATTAAGAATCCTAAAACCTAACATTGTGTCTTTTTGAATTCAGGAAAGTTCTTATTAATCATTTTTCAAAATGTTGCCAGCCATTCCTCTATCACTGTATTATCACCTCCTGGAACTCTGATTTAGCATGCTATTATGTGTTTTAGTCTACCTTCTGTGCCTTTTAAACAGTCCTTCATAATTTTTCTCGCTTTGTCTCTTTGTTGCATTCTACTTAATTTATACACATCCATTGTCACAGTTGCTAAGTCTCTCTTTAGCTGTGTCTTTTCCACTGTTTAATTCATAAATCAAGATTTTCTTTTTAATAATTACATTTTTAATTTTTAGAAGATTTTTTTTTAAACTTCAAGTTTTATAGCTTCTTGTTTCTTTGTTATACATTCAGTTTTCTTTTTTAAACATTTTATCTATATGTACATATCTGATATTTCCATACTTACATAGTTGATCATCTTTTCAGTTATTTTTCATACTGTGTTTTCTACTGGCTGTTGCTGCTACTATTTATGATAGTAAAGTTTTTAGTATAACCTGCCATCCTTTAGAACTTTATCTTTGGGAATTCCTTGGCACCTAGGTTTAGATGCATTCTTCCAGGGAGTAGTTATCATTGTTGCTACCTAAAGCCTAGGGACTATATTAACTCTATATAAATTGAAACTAAAATATCAGCTTTTGAGTGTTTTGGACCACATGAGAAACATGAATTCAGGATTCAAACCCAGGTTTTGTGGTTACAAATTCTTAAGAGATTCATTTTTTCTCTTTCCACCAAGAGCCAAGATGTCTTTGCCAACTGCCTCACTCTATAGGTCAGTTTTCTGTTTTGTTTTGTTTTGTTTCTCCTTGTTTATTTGCTGACTGTGTTGCCATGTAGAAGTTCTTGGTTTGTGAATGTGGGTTTCTGTTTAAACTCAGATCCAAATCTGAACCCATGCTTTGTTTCTTCTTCTCAGCTGGCCCCTTAGAAGCCAAGCACTAGGGTACCTGGAGTTGTTAGAATAGTCCCAATTCTTGCTCTCCACTCCTGATTGCTGGGCTTTTTGTTTGCTTGTTTCTGGCCTCTGAGGCATTCCCTCACTTTATCTCTAGGTCAGCCATACATTAAAAAAGAGATTCTTTTAAACACATTAGCCACCATTTTTAAATGTGCTGCATCAGAAGTGGTTTCTCTGAACATTTTATTTGCTATATTGCTGGGGAAAGAAATAAATAAGGAATCAGTTTTGATTTTTAGAAACACAAAGTTGGTGGCAGAGATGAGTGCAGCCTGACATCAGGGAGATGCTGGAGGTCAAGAGACCTCCACGTTTTGGTTCTGATAATTTATTCACACAGGAATGTAGAAATTCCATGTAAATACTTAGATCTCATTTTACAGGCAAATTATGCAAAAACTCAAAAATATGTTTTAATAATTATTAGTTATGGAAATAGCTGTTTACTCCTTGTAATGTTTTTAAGCTAGGTTTGTGAGTCAGGGCTTATTTTCAGTCTGACTTTAAGGAAGACATACACTTGCCAAATCTTGAGTGAGAAAAACGAATCCCAAATCATGGTGTAGGTGTCAAAACTGCAGTCTCTCTTGCCAGCATTCCTTATTTGCCAAATATTTTCAACATAAAGAGGGCACCTGTGGACATTCCAAGCCATGGGCTGTACTGGGAAATGGCAATTGAAGTAGCTTGGTATTTTTCAATGTAAAAGGGAATGAGACCATAATGAGAAACTACTGGCTGCATCAGTTTCATAGATCCAACAAGTGCTTTTTTAAAAGACAGATTTATATGCTCTGAAGAGAAACCAGAGTATAAAACAAGTTCTTTGGCACAACGGTTCTCAAAGTGTGGTCCTAGACCTCGAAACTTTTAAAAAATTCAAAGTCTTGTGTTCAACCCAGACCTTCTCAGTCAACAAACTCTGAGCCAGAAACTGTGTTTTAACAAGCCCTCTGGATGATTCTGATATATAGTAGAGTTTTGTTATTTTTTATTTTTTATTTTTTTTGAGACGGAGTTTCGCTGTTGTTACCCAGGCTAGAATGCAATGGAGCAATCTCGGCTCACCACAACCTCCGCCTCCTGGGTTCAGGCAGTTCTCCTGCCTCAGCCTCCTGAGTAGCTGGGATTACAGGCACGCGCTACCGTGCCCAGCTAATTTTTTTGTATTTTTAGTAGAGACGAGGTTTCACCATGTTGACCAGGATAGTCTCGATCTCTTGACCTCGTGATTCACCCGCCTCGGCCTCCCAAAGTGCTGGGATTACAGGCGTGAGCCACCGCGCCCGGCGTTTAGTAGAGTTTTAAAACGACTGCTCCTAAGAAGGCTGGGATAGAATAGAAAGGAAGTGAGTATTCAAAAAAGATAAGGCAATACTTCCTTTGCCAAAATACTTTTAAAATGTAGCACTGCAAATTACTTATAACAGAAAAAATGACAGTTTTTGTGACATTAGCAGTAATCTAACAGTAGGCCAATAGTAATCCAGGAGTAGATTTATGGTATAGCCATTTGCTGAAATCATGCAACCATCAATGTTATTTAATAATGTTTAGTAATGAGGAAAATGCTTATGATCAAATGTTTAAATGAATGTTCATATATACACACAAAAAACGTGCTTATAATGGCGTATATAGGTATATATGGGCATTCATTAAGATCCTAGGGAATTCCTTACTTGTCCTGAAATACATGAAAATGATGTTAGTTTTCCTTGGATAGTGGATTTATTGTGGATTTTTACATATACATGAAGTGTACATATAAATTCATACTCTTACATATTTCTAAATTATCTATGATAAAGAAGTGTTAGCATAGTATTAATAGTATTTTATTAACAAATTCCATAAAATACTATTAATATTAAGAAAATAAGCTACTTTAAAAATGGTAGTTGAATTCCACTGAATTTCAGCCTTCAGAAGATTAAAGATTACACCTGCCTTGCCGACTTCCCTCAGAACTGTCAGGGGAAGCAGCATTACAAAGAGATCCTGATCAGACAAATGGTATGAGGCTATGGCAGAGTCAGGTGTTTTGTCAGTGGGTTTTACTCTGGGATATTTCAGGCCAGTTCATGACACTGTTGACTGGCCATTAATCTTGAAAGTTTGAGAGCTGAAGTGAGAACACAGGAAATACAAAAACCTTTTTCCCCATGATCCTGTAGCTCAGAAAATCCCCAACATCTGGCTCACGTGTAAAGGCAGGAAAGATATGATTTACCCTGGCAGCCGGCCTTACTGAGAGCCTTAGCTGGTTGGCTCCATGTCACACAAGGAAAACACTTTACAAGGATTTGTTGAGGATTTTATTCACAAGTGGAAAATCTTCATACATATCAAACTAAACTAAAGAAAATTTTGTATGATACCTCCTGGGGAATAAAAGTGTTTGACCTTATCAGAATTGGTCATGGTAGAGATTATTAGATGTCACACTGTCTGATCTTTTGTTTTCCACCAGCCAAATTAAAACTGGAATAACATTGAGAGAGGGATACCTTTACAAAGATAGTGAATATACTGTCAAGTTTTTGTTTTTACTTTTATGATGAAAATTTACAAAAATTGTCAAAAGTTTAAAAAATAGTTAGGTTGAAAATGTCCTTCATTCAGCTTGAACACTGTTTACTCCTTAATAACGGAAATAAATACAATTGTTCATATTGAGTTTCTGGGTTAATAACTGTACCAACTCTATCCCATAAATGAGCATTTCCTCCTTTACACTGAGCGGGATTTGGTTTAGTACCTCTGTGCATTCACTGTTTACCCATGAAAAAGGGGGGAAATGCAGGTTTTTTGAACTCTTCTCAGCAGAATCTTTAAAAAGGAAACAAATTTCTTTATTTCCCTCATTTCCAAGAGAAGCAACTATCATTAAATAGACAACTCATTTATATTAATTCCTTTTATTTGCTCACTTTAGTTTTCTTCATATTTCAAATAACTGAAATGAATCACTTTTTCCCCAAAAAATTACTTTTGGAAGACATATATATATATACATTTACACTAAGCATTAGTCTAGGCACTATATGAAGTGAAAATAAATGCCACTACTCTTGTCCTCGAAAGGTTCACATTCTAGCCTCATTCGTTGTGACTATGACATGAACAGACAAAGCTGCCGTAAAGCAGTGTTTTAAATGGGGAATCTTATTTTCTCATTTACTATTATTATAAAGTCTAACCTGCATTTTTCTAAAAGTAATTGGCCTTAAGATACAATGTCTCATTTAAAAATTCAGCCTACTTAATGAAATTCTGAATTATATAGTAATAAAACAGAAATCCTAAGATAAGCAACAGTTAAAATATGAAAATACAATTAAAACAAAAATGAAAGCATCAGTAGTTTCACTGATGACCATGTGAAGTATGACAAATTAAGATATAGGAAGTTAAGACTCTGAGATATGTATAATTTTTCTAAGTGTTCCCAACATATTAAACCTTCAAATGGAATCACAACTTCAGCCGTTATGTCCAGGTTTTTGAACTGATTCATTTTGTTTACTTTCTGCTATCTCTTGTACTTACTAATATCTCTTCAGACTTGGACCCAATGACATGTGCTGTGACACATTTTTTTTTTTGTATCTTCATTGAAGAGGCTTTGAGGGGAAAAGTAAAAGTCAAATGGACATTTGTCTTAACGATGGCTACTAATGTACCCATTTGTACTCTCATCTTCAAGGCATCTCAATGAAATATCTTCCCATTTTAAATGCAAACACAGCTTCCTTCTACAATATGTCTGGCAGGTGACTCCTTTTTACCTAACATTCTCTTCCTACAAGTAGTTGCAGGAGCTGGGTGTTTCTGCTGCTATGCTGAGAGCTGCCTTTAGCTTGAGAACTAGTTGAGATAAAGAGACTTTAAGGTGCTTGTCAAGTTTCTTAGCCCTAATTTTTGACATCAGAAACATCAGTCTGGTTCCTGGCTAACAAAACTGTTTCACTTTGACATTCCATGTTTCAAAGAACCCCTTGGTTGGTTATGCCTGTTTTTCAAAATTGGGGGCATGCTTGATGCCAGGGATACACCTGTATATTTTGGAAGAGAGGGAAAAAGTCAGTTCTGTTATTAAATTTGCATGAAATTTAATTTGTAGAAATTTTAACATTTTTAAATATTAAAATAAACATAGATATGTTTGGCTATTTTAAAACTAATTTCCATGTTATGGCTGGACAGTTTCAGGTTAGTTACATCCTTGGCTGTCTGAGTGTCAAGTATTTCTTCCCTCTCCTGTATAGTAGAAGGCAAGTGCTATTTTGGAGGAAACCTTTAAGCAGTAGGGGCTCAGTCAATCCTGATGATGCCAGGACATTTCTGTTCACCCTACAGAGCCAGAATATTGTAAACTCCTACTTAATGGGAACTTCTTTTGCATTTCACAGATTAGATTACCGGAAAGGTTAGGGATACATTAGGTATGAGTTTGTTCCTCATACACCGATCAACTCTACTGGGTTTCTTTCCATCATGATCCAAGGACTATGCCAGGTGCAGATCTGCCTTTGGTGAATAAAACAGATGCACCATTGTTATGTGGAACTTAACTAGCATCTACCTTCCTCTGGAATGATTCTAATATTATGTTAATGTAACATTCCCTCTCCTTGCTCTTATAAAATGGTGGCTTTTTGGTGATGATTAACAGAATGATGAAGAACTATGCAAAAAGGCAGTTTTCCCATGACTCTTTCCACACTGTACAGCAGGCCTTGGTTGTCACATGCCATGTTGAAAAATGAACTTCATGGTAGAAATATTACCTGGTTTCATCATTCACATTGTGACAGCCTTCAAATGTTTATTGAGATAATTGTAAATTCACATGCACTTGTGAGAAATAATACAGAGTCCTTGTACACATTGCCTAGTTTCTCCCAATGTTAGTATTTTGCAAAACTCTACACTGTGATATCAACCTGAATATTGAGCTTGATACAAATCATGACCTATTCAGGCTTCCTCGGTTTTGTAGTCGTGTGTGTGTGTGTGTGTGTGTGTGTGTGAAAGTTCTATACAATGTGTTTCCAGGCAGTTTCTTGTGTTCACCATCACAGTCAAGATACTAAGCATTTCCAACACTACTAATATCTATCCTATTTCACTTTCATAACTACACCTACGTACTTCCTAGTCATGTCATCCCTAACATTCCTGGAAACCACTTATCTGCCCTCTTTTGTTTAATTTTTTCATTTAAGAAATGTGACATATATGGAATCATACAATATGTAACTTCTTTAGATTGACTTTTTTTACTCAACTGGATTCACTGGAGATTCATCCAAGTTGCCATGTATTCTGTTCCTTTTTATTGCTGAGTAATATTCCATGGCATATTTATTCTACAGTAGTCCACATTTTGTTTAACTATTTACCTGGTGGGAGACATCTTGTCTGATTGTAGTTTAATCTATTACAAATAAAGGTGCTATGAATATTTGCAAACAGGTTTTTGTCACAACATAAATTTTCATTTCTCTGGATAACTACCCACTACTACAATTACTGGGTTATATGGTAATTTTATGATTAGTTTTATAAGAACACTGTTTTCCAGAGTGCCTGTAGCATTTTACATTTCTACCAACAATATATGAGTAATTCAGTTTCTCCACATCTTTGCCAGTATTTGGTGTTGTCACTATTTTTAATTTTTAGCCATTCTGATAGACATGTAGTAATACTTCATTGTAGTTTTAATTTGCCTTCTTCTAATGATTAATGATGTTGAACATCTTTTCCTATGTTTATTTGTCATCAGTAGATTGCTTGTTTTATTACTATTGAGTTTTGAGATTTTTTTATAATAATCTCTATATACTGGTCCTTAGTTGGATATGTGGTTTGCAAATATTTTCCCCAATCTCTTTGTCTTTTCATCTTCTTCCCATGAGGTTTCACCAAACAAAAATTTTTAATTTTGATGAGAACAAATTTATCAATTTTATGGATTGTGCTTTTGGTATGAAGTCTAAGAACTCTTTGCTTAAGTCTAAATCCCAACAATTTATTTCTTTGTTTTTTTTCTAAAAGTTGTATGGTGCTATTTCTTACATTTATGTCTATGATCCACTTAGAATTCATCTTCGTATAAGGTATGAGGTTTAGGTCAAGATTCTTTTCTTCCGTCTATGCATGCTTAATGGCTCCAGCATCATTTGTTGTAAAGACTATTTTTCCTTCCCTGATTTGATTATGCATCTTTGTCAAATATCAGTTGAGCATATTTATATGGGCCTGTCTGGATTGTCTATTCTGTTCAATTGATCTATGTATTCACTCATCAATACCACAATGTCTTGATTACTGTAGCTATACATTAATATAGGATCTGTGCCTTTTCACATGTATTTTGAGCGAATTATGAGAACCTCACTTCTGTTCAGGTTTCTTTACCTTTCCAATTTTTAATTATCATCATTTCGAGTATCCAGTGGTATTATAATTTTTATTTCAATCATCAAATGTGATTTGTAAAACTTATTAAGCAAGTGATAATCCATTTAACCTAACAACAAATTTGCTTTTTTTGTTGTATCGTCTTCCTTCTTGATGCCCCAGGATTTCTTTCTTTATCGTTTTCTTTCTGTTGGAAGATCTTTCTTTAGCCAGTCATTAAAGGTGGGTCTGCTAGTGACAGATTCTTTTCCTTCATCTGAGAATGTTTTTATTTTTCCTCCATTTCTGAAGGATAGTTTCTCTGAAAATAAACTTCACAGTTGGCAGTTCTCTCATTTCACCATTTGAAACTGCTTGATTCTGGACTCCATGGTTACAGATAAAAAGCCCAGTCATTAGCTTGATTGTGTTGGATATTTCACAGTTTTCTATATATTTCACATTTTTCTATATATACATATACCAAATTATCAAGTCATAGACCTTAAATATATACAATTTTAATTGCCACCGTACCTCAGTAAAGCTGGAGGGAAAATGTTCTGTCATTTGAATTGATGTTCATGTATCCTTTTTCTCTGGATGATTTCAAGATATTCTTTCTCTTTTGTTTTCAAATTTTTAATTATGATGTGTTTTAGTCTATATTTTCCTGAGTTTATCTGGTTTGGATTCATTGTTTTCTGAGTCTGTAGGCTTATAGGTGGGGGAGGGGGGTTCCAAATTTGGGGAGTTTTCAGCCATTCTTTCTTTTTTGTATTTTCAGTAGAGACTGGGTTTCACCATGTTGGCCAGGCTGGTTTTGAATGTCTGACCTCAAGATGATCCACCTGCCTCGGCCTCCCTAAGTACTGGGATTACAGGCATGAGCCACTGCACCCGGCCCATTATTTCTTCATATACTCTTTTGATTCTACTCTTTCTTCTCTTCTAGAACTCTGATATAAATGTTGGGTCTTTTGCTAGTGTCCCACAAGTCCCTGAGGCTCTGTTAATTTATTTTATCATTATATTTCTCTTTTCTGTTGAAACCGGGTAAATTCTATTGTTCTGTCCTCAAGTCCACTGCTTTTGTCCTCTCTTACCTATACTTTTGAGCCCTTCCAGCAAGTTTTAAAACCTCTATTATTATTTTATTATTATTGTTTTATACTTTTCATTTTTTATAGCTTTCATTTCTTTTCTGAACTTTTCTAATTTTTTCCATTTGTTTCAAAAGAATTTGTAATTCATTGTTGAAGCATTTTTATGACAGCTGCTGTAAAATCCTTTTCGGATCATTTCAAGATCTAATTCATCTGATCCATTTTGGTATTGGCATTAGTTAATTGTCTTTTTTTACTCAAGTTGTGATTTTTTGGTTCTTAGTTGATGGGTAATTTTAAATTATATCCTGCACATTTCATATGTTTGGAAACTCTGGGTTGCATTCCAAACTTTTACTTTAGCAAGCAGACACCCTGTTAAGTTTAGCACATGGGTCTTTGCCTACTTTAGTGGGCTGTGTTTCCAAGGGCAGTGATTTTCAAAGCATTTGCTATTTTTGGTTGGCTCAGTTTATCAGATGCTGCTGGGGCTTCCACTGGTCCCTACTGGTAAGGCCTGAGGGGACAAAAAGGCTTCACAGTCAGGCCACCAGATGACTTTCAGTGGAGGACATGTGTGGTGAGATTTCCCTGCGAGTGTCCATAGTAGGAAAGGAGAGCATCCGGCTCCAGGGGTGAAAGCTTCCCCTGATTGGAAGAGTTGTTGTATCCAGGTCCTTATTGCTGGTTCCACTTGCCCACCCTGAGTATCTGCTTAAAAGCATGTAGTCACTTTCTTAAAGGATTTTCTCTATTGTACCTTTATTATAAGTATTTGTGTCACAATTCTTGATACTTTTGTGAGCCTCATTCCATCCTCCATTACTGAGGCAAAAGTTCCATTAGTCAGTGACATTTTGGGTTAAGTGGCATTAGGCCTGTAGGATCTTACCAGGTTGATTTGTTATCAACTGTAGAGTCTACCTCTGTGCTTTTGATTGTGTGTGTGTGTTATTGAATATGGTCCTGTTTGCATGTCCATAAAACCTTCCATCTCTTCCGTTACCCCATTTCCCAGGCCACAGTGCAGCTGGCATGTGGTGCATGGCCATTCCATGTGGATGGCCTCCTATGAGCAAAGGTTCCACCAATTTGAACCTTATTCCTGGTGTATGCAAATGGCATTATTTTGTTGGCCAGTTACCACATTACTCAACATTGGACCTGCTCTCAAGACATTTAATATTTAATTTAGAGACCATTCCTGTGTCTCTGGGGAATAGCTTATATGAATTGGGAACTCATTGGTACAAATGGAACTGGGGAAGAAAGATCGCAGGGCAGGATTAATGGTGATAGAAAAGTTTCATAGATCTGCCTGAGAGATTAAGATGGAGTGGTGAGAAGTGGGTGGAATTCTGTGAATTATATGACACAAAGAAGCTTCAGTCCGTATTTAGAGTTTGATTCATAGTGATCATCAAAGCTGAGCAAAATCATCTACAGTCACATCCGTTCCTTTATCTTTTAGTCATAATGGACTCCTAAACTGCTGAGTGAGCACATTTAGATCTGCTTTGCTTATGAGAGGTATTAGCGGAACACAGAGGTCATCTTGTTAGAGACAGCACATGCCTGCAATGTAGACATGCAAAACACCACTGCTCACCGAACCCAGTGTCTCCAAGGTAATTTGTAGCTTTAATTTTCTATAATTTATTCTATAATTTAATGAAAGAAGGCTTCCTTTTTCTTCAGGAAAGTCCTTCTTGACTGTTTCTTGCTTAATTTTTTTTTAATTAGCATGACTGATTTATTTCTCTCCTTTTTCTCCACAAATGGATTTAATAAATTACTCCACAATTTATAATTGATGTGGGTAGAGCAAACTACGTAGTTTATAGTTTAGCAATATTGTAAAGTTTTAATTTTAACTGGAATGGCAGGAACTAAAGGGAAAATAACTTTTACAAAAGCAGATTGTTGCATCATGAAATTGTCTGGTTTTGTACATAATGACCCTAACATGGATGACCTTTGCTTCTGTTGAATGTTGCATATGAGGAAAGCTTTTCTTTCCCAACCTTAGATTTCTCACATGAGCTAAAACTTTGCTTCCTTTTCTTAAATTTTTTATTACTTGAAAAATCTCTTCCTATTACTAAATGACATTGTTTCTTAAAAAATAATGAATCTAGTAGTGGCTGTTGTATATCCACACAATCTGTGGTAGAAGATGGCATTCTAGAGAGGAACATTCATCTGCCTTCTGGTCCCAAATATTCGTGTACCAAGAAGCAGTAATTGTAATTAATGACACCTCAAATTGTAGAAGTTCCATTCTGACAGGACACTTGTATTTAATGTTGACTGGGGTTGGGTACAGCGGCTCACACCTACAATCCCAGCTCTTTGGGTGGCCAAGGCAGGCAGATTGCCTGAGCTCAGGATTTTGAGACCAGCCTGGGCAACATGGCAAAACCCTGTCTGTACTAAAAATACAAAAAAAAAAAAATAAAAGAGCCAAGTATGGGAGCATATGTCTGTGGTCCCAGCTACTCAGGAGGCTGGTGGGAGGATTGCTTGAGCCTTGGAGGTGGAGGTTGCAGTGAGCCAAGATCACTCCACTGCACTCCAGCCTAGACAACAGAGTAAGACCCTGTCTCAGTAATAATTGATAATAATTATTATTTTGACTGAAATGGTGAGGAAAAATAGTGGGTTTTTTTTTGGTGAATTAAGCTCTGTGTTAGTCTGTTCTCATGCTGCTGATAAAGACATACCTAAGACTGGGAAATTTACAAAAGAAAGAGGTTTAATGGACTTACAGTTCCACATGGCTGGAGAGGCCTCACAATCATGGCAGAAGGCAAGTAGGAGCAAGTCACATCTTACATGGATGGCAGCAGGCAAAGAGAGCTTGTGCATGTAAACTCCCACTTTGAAAACCATCATATCTCATGAGACTCATTCACTGTCATGAGAACAACACAGGAAAGACTGGCCCCACAATTCAGTCACTTCCCACTGGGTTCCTCCTACAACATGTGGGAACTGTAGGAGTTACAATTCAAAGTGATATTTGGGTGGGTATCATTCTGCCCTGGCCCCTCCAAAATTTTATGCTCTCACATTTCAAAATCAATCATGCCTTTCCAACAGTCCCCCAAAGTCTTAACTCATTTCAGCATTAATTCAAAATTCTACAGTCCAAAGTTTTATCTGAGACAAGGCAAGTTCCTTCCACCTATGAGCCTGTAAAATTGAAATCAAGTTAGTTACTTCCTAGATACAATGGAGGTACAGGTATTAGGTAAATATAGCCATTCCAAATGAGAGAAATTGGCCAAAACAAAGGGGCTACAGGGTCCATGCAAGTCAAAATCCAGCGAGGCAGTCAAATCTTAAAGCTGCAAAATGATCTCTTTTTACTCCATGTCTCACATCCAGGTCGTGCTGATGTAAGAGGTGGGTTTCCACAGTCTTGGGCAGATCTGCCCCTGTGGCCCTGCAGGGTACAGCCTCCCTCCCAGCTGCCTTCACAGGCTGACATTGAGTGTCTGCAGCTTTTCTAGGTGAATAGTGTAAGCTATCAGTCGATCTGCCATTCTGGGGTCTTGAGGATGGTGGCCATCTTCTCACAGGTCCACTAGGTGGTGCCCTAGGAGGGCCTCTGGGTGGGGCTCCAACCTTACATTTCCCTTCTGTACTGCCCTCACATAGGTTCTCCATGAGAGACCCACCCCTGCAGCAAACTTCTGCCTGGGCATCCAGGTGTTTCCATACATCTTCTGAAATCTAGGCAGAGGTTCCCACCCCCAATTCTTGATTTCTGTGCACTTGCAGGCTCAACACCACATGGAAGCTGCCAAGGCTTGAGGCTTGCACCGTCTGAGCCATGGTCTGAGCTCTACATTGGCTCCTTTCAGCCATGGCTGGAGTGGCTGGGACACAGGGCACCAAGTCACCAAGTCCCCAGGCTGCACACAGCACAGAAACCCTGGGCCCAACCCACAAAACCACTTTTTCCTCCTTGTCCTCTGGGCCTGTGATGGGAGGAGCTGCCGTGAAGACCTCTGACATGCCCTGGAGACATTTTCCCCATTGTTTTAGGAGTTAACATTTGATTCCTCATTACTTATGCAAATTTCTGCAGCCAGCTTGAATTTCTCCTCAGAAAATGCGATTTTCTTTTCTATCGCATTGTCAGGCTGCAAATTTTCCAAACTTTTATGCTCTGCTTCCCATAGAAAATGGAATGCCTTTAACAGCATCTAAGTCACCTCTTGAATGCTTTGCTGCTTAGAAATTTCTTCCACCAGATACCATAAATCATCTCTCTTAAGTTCAAAGTTCTATAAATCTCTAAGGCAAGGGAAAAATGCTACCACTCTTTAGTAAAACATATCAAGAGTCACCTTAGTTCCAGTTCCCAACAAGTTTTTCATTTCCATCTGAGACCATCTCAGCCTGGACTTTATTGTCCATATTGCTCCCAGCATTTCTGTCAAAGCCATTCAACAAGTCTTTAGGAAGTTTCAAACTTTCCCACATATTTTTTTCTTCTTCTGAGCTCTCCAAACTGTTCCAATGCCTTCCTGTTACCCAGTCTCAGAGTGGCTTCCACATTTTCGGGTATCTACAGCAGTGCTCCACTCTACTGGTACCAATTTGCTGTATTAGTCTGTTCTCATGCTGCTGATAAAGACATACCCAAGACTGGGCAATTTACAGAAGAGGTTTAATGGACTTACAGTTCCATATGGCTGGGGAGACCTCACAATCATGGCAGAAGGCAAGCAGGAGCAAAACATGTCTTACATGGATGGCAGCAGGCAAAGAGAGAGTTTTGTAGGGTAACTCCCCTTTTTAAAACCATCAGATCGTATGAGACTTATTCACCATTATGAGAACAGCACAGGAAAGAACCGCCCCCATAATTCAATCACTTCTCTCCGTGTTCCTCCCATGACATGTGGGAATTGTGGGAGTTACAATTAAAGATGAGATTTTGGTGGGGACACAGCCAAACCACATCAAACTCCAAGTACAGTAAATATACCAAGGACAAGAGAATGTTGTTTCTTGGCCAAGAGAGCCTCAGTCAATACACTTCATTTCAATTTTCACTCGAGTTTCTTCTAATTCTAGGAATTATGGAGACGGCTTCATTTGTGCTTTATATTTAAGAGCCAGTGACCCTATAGTGATGTAGGCCTCAATTATCCTACCTTCTATCTGGGTAGCTGCCTGAAGCCTTCCATATAGCATGGAGAAAATAAGAGAAGTTGAGATGCAAGCCAACATTTTTTCTCTTTTGGTGAGAAAAGTTTTGATGAAGAAAAGTATTTGAAACTATCCGTTGACTAAAATCAAGTCAGCAGATATGTAGTGTCTTTGCTAGGCTTGGACCTTCTGACTGACCAGAAACAGAAAGGATCTTATAAATGTATTAGTTTTCACATACTTAGATATTAAATATACAGCAAATCTTTTCCTGCATTCATGAAGTGATCCAGCTTTTGTCAACAAGAAAAAAAAGAAACTTCTCCTTTGTTTTCCGTCATGGGCTACTTGTTAAAGAGGAATGCAGTCAGTCATATAAACATTGTAGTATGTAGCAAAACATTTAATCTTTACAATTCCAGCTGACTAGAGTTGTAGTAAGGACTGCACTGGGGTAGGGGAAATGTGGGAGAGATGAGGTCTTCTTGCCAAGATTGCCTTGGATAGGAGCTGTGTTTAATACAAAGGAGTGAAAAAAGAGACAAGAAGAGGCAGTGTAGTCAGATGATCTCTTTTTTAAATTTATATAGCTGTGTAGGAAAAAATAAATCAGACAGAGGTAAAGGTACCTCATGCTGGTAGAGGAAGGGCAAATCATGGGAAAGAGTACATTTTAGAATGTCATGTTCTTTTCTGTTCTCTGCATTAGCAAGTAAATACAATAGCACTATGAGGAAATAGCAAAGGAATTAAAATGTGCCATTCTTTAAAGGCATAATAAAATTAGACAGGCCAATACAGCATTTTTTTTAAGTGTAAGCAATTACTTTGCAGGTGGAATAAGATTAATGCTGTTACATGACTCTCTCCCTCCCTCTGTGGCAGGTATACTGGAGCTCAGAGCCTGCCAAAGCTCTCCAGAAACTTTTGAAATAGCTCTCAGGATTTTGAATGTCTGTGAAAGCAATTTGCCAGAAAGTGGCTGGGCATTTACCTGGAGAGGTTCTAGTCTTCTGGATCTGCTTAGTAAGGTTATATGATACAAGAGGTCTCATGAAAAGTGTTAGCTACGATGTCTTCCGAAGCTCCAGGAAACCAGCCACATCATAGCCGCAACCCAGCCAGAGTTCTTGGGTTAGACTTAGGTTTATCATAAACTATGGATGGCAAGATTCTTTTATGGAGTCTCTAGTTAGAAGACCTTCAAGAAATGTGAATATGTTAGCACAAAGGATGAATATACTAGCTTCCATCTATCTGCTCATCCATCCATCCATGCAATGGGCTTTGAATTTTTTATTTATTCAGTGTTGAGAGATGTACCAACTTTATTAAGTCATCGAGGGGCCATAGACCACCTTGTATTTTAGTGTGTTTTGTCACTTCTGTTGCAGTGCTCTGTTAATAACCCAAGAAAGAGTTAACTCTCTCCCTCCCACAACAAAGTTTCCCACTTAACTATTTATTAATAAGACATATTTTTAAGAGAGATGTAAAGTTAGTTTCTAAGTACTTCTTGATTTCCAGAATAACAGATACCATGGTAAACTGACAACATTATGAGTAATGTGGCTGTAAACCAGCCCTAAAATGAATAAACATCTTGTTCACACATCTTGGGAAGCAGGGTTGCACCCAGGTTAACAGGATAAAAGTCTCCCTGGCTTCACTCTGTTGAAGGGGAGCCTGGGAAAAATATCAAGTCTTCAGAGTGTGACTTGTGGATTCCTGATGCCTCGTTTTTGTTATGTTTTGTCTCAGAGATTGAATTTTGGTGCCTGCTGTTGCTCCCCCTCTCTTCTTAGCTAATCAATGCCTTTCAGTTTTATTTGCCCCTTGCCAGTTCCCTGACAGAAGTGACTCTGACATCAGCCCTTGGGCCTCCTTGACTGCTGAACATTTAGTATGCATAGGTTTCCATATCTCGCCTCCTACTCCTTGCATTTTAATCTTATTCTTTCAAGTACAGATGAAAGTCAAGGCCTAGGGGACACTGGGAGGGGGATTTCTTCAAGAAATGATTCCACAGTGGGCCAAGTTTCCCTGTTGAGGCCAGAAGTTTCCCATGGTTTGTGGATAGGAATTTCTGCTCTCTATGTTCAACCCATGTCTTCCTATCCCTTCTCTGCAGCCAGTCCTCTCCCCTGCATCCCAACCCCCATCCCTCAACCCCTTCCCATCCCAGACCCCATCCCTCAGCCCCTCCCCATACAGCTCCAAGTGCCTTCCTCTCCCCCATCTTTCCCAGGGTCTCCTTCACAATGAAGGTGAACTTTCTCCTTTATTCTAGCAGACTGTTTAAGGTCTCCTCAGTCTTAACTTCTCCATGATCCTTCTGATCTTCCTAACATATGATCTCCCTTCTCTCAATTTTCACTGCCTTCACCTTAATCTCCCAAAACTGTTGACATTGAATTATTCTCTCTGTGTTTCATATGCTTTCATTTTGCCTTCGCAACAACAGTGGTAAGCTGTTTGAAGATAGGAATGAGGTTCTTCTTGTTTTCTTATTTTTTTTTAGCTGACAAATAAAAATTGTGTCTATTTGTCAGGTACAACATGTTTTTTCTTAACGTGTATCTATTGTGAAATGGTTAAATCGAGTTTGTTAATATGAGGATATTCTTCAGGATGACTCATAGTGTCACCAGAGCTTTGCCCAGCAGCAGGACCTCATGGGTATCAACTGATTAGGGCAATGATTCCATGCCTGTGAGGAGACCCAGTTCATGCTTCCAAAGAGCCTCTGTAATGATGAGGACAGTGAAAAAATATGTTAATTTAGCCCCATCTCCCAATCTCTGTGGAGGCCTACTTTAGACTACTTTGTGCTGCTGTCAGAAAATTCCTGAAACTGGGTAATTTATAGAGGACAGAAATTTATTTTTCACAAGCTGGGAAAGTCCAAGATCAAGTCACCCACAGGTTTGGTGTCTTGTGAGGGCTCTGTCTCTGCTTCCAAGATGGTGCCTTGAATGCTACATTCTCCTGAGGGGAAGAATACTGTGTCTTCACATGACAGAAGTGCAGAAGAAAGTGAACCCACTCTCTTCAGACCTGTAATTCCACCACTATGGGAGTCTGAGGCAGTTGGATCAGTTGAGGTCAGGAGTTCGAGAACAGCCTGGCCATCATGGTGAAACCCCAATTCTACTTAAAACACATAAAAAAAATTAGCCAGGTGTAGTATGGGGCACACCTGTAGTCCCAGCTACTCGGGAGGTTGAGGCAAGAGAATCACTTCAACTTGGGAGGCAAAGGCTGCAGTTAGCTAAGATTGTGCCACTGCACTCCAGCCTGGGTGATAGAATGAGACTCAGTCTCAAAAAAAAAAAAAAAAAAAAAGAAAAAGAAAAAGAAAGTGAACCCACTCTCACAAGCCCTTTTTATAGCACCATTAATCCAGTCCTGGGGGCTCTGCCCACCTTTTGTTAGGCCAACACTGTTACATTGAGGGTTTAGTTTCAACAGGAATTTTGGAGGGGACAAAAACATTCAAACCATAGCAAGGCCCCGGGAAAGAAATAGGAAAAGTTTGTTTAAAGTAGCAAGGAAGAAAAAAATTCCTGGATCCTGCTTGAAATTCAAGAGACTGGGATTAGTGATGGACTTGTACCTTATTCATCTGAATCAATTTGGAGCCCTTTAAATCATGAAAATGTAAATACCCTTAAGCCAGGCAAATTTTAGTAAGATGTATTCAGATATCTATTATATCGCTGTTTCCTTGAGATGTTCTTTCTTTCTACATCATTTAAGTACTTTCTATGTGTGACTATATTGACTGATTATAGTTTTTCAGGTTAACCTTTCTTATTAAGCTGTAAATTCTGTAAGAGTAATGAGTATGCCTCTAACACTACTCTTCCTGTGAAAACAAATATTTAGGGTCTGGTATCTGTGTGTCACTAACTCTGATGATTTTGTATTTAAAATGCCAGCAAGGTGGTGTCCTAATTGCATTTCTCAACCTCAGATACAGCAGTAGGTGTCTCAAGCTAATTATATTCCATCCATGAGGCAGGCTGGAGAGGAGATGGGGATAGAGGCAGTGGAAGGAATTTGGGGTAAGGAAAGCAAAGGTATTTTGCAAAATTTGTCAGTCTATAGATAGTTATTGAATGCCTCCTATGTGTCAGAAACTCTGCTAGTAACCTGAGAGTACAGCTGTGAATAACATAAAACAAGATCTCTACCTTCATGCGCTTGCTACCCTGTGAGAAAGATTGATAGTATGGAATTATTTACTTCACTTGAGAACATAGCTATAAACAACAAAAACAAGATCTCTGCCCTCATGGTGCTTGCTACCTTGTGGGAGAGACTGATAGTACAGAATTATTTGCTTAAAATGGATTAAGAGCCACAAATGAAAAATAACAGGGTGCTTTGAAGCCATATAAGGGAAGGAAGGCTTCTACCAGAGTTTCACTGAGAGATCCATCAAGATTCAGTTGGCCTGAAACTAATCTGAAATGCTTTTTCTCAGAGTCAGGGAGAAACACCATTCTTGTGTCAGGAAGAATTTTCCAGCATTAGGAACCAATGGCATATTTATAGCCCCTTTTACGTCAACTTGTCAAGCAGCATCTTTAACAGAGCCTGCTCCCTAGACGCATCTCATGGTTGTTGCAGGCTGCGGTGACATTGAAGCCAGACATTCTGTGGTCTCCGTTTCAGCATAGCAGGGGATGCTGGGAGTTAATCTGCCTGTAGCATATTGTTAGCACAATTGTCCTGAGTGAGTCAAAAGACAATGGCAGTTCTGATTCCCTGGAATCCAGAGGTACTTATTTGGACAACTAGTGTCATATGTAAACCTCTAGACCTTGGAACTAGATGTTGGTTACTGATCAAGAGGCTTAATTCTGTGGTCTCATTTGTGTTTTTTGAATGGTGATGATGAGATGTAATTTTTTGGACTCTGAATACACCTTCAAGGGTAGGTTGTTAGAATTTTTGCTGCATAATAGTGTATTGGGTCTAATTTGGATGAGTGCAGTGATGCTTAATGTTATTGGAGTGCTCCATGTTACAGAAATGTGCACATAAAAAGAGTTGAGACATATTATGCTGAAGGAGAATTGCATTATTCACAAAATGAAACCTCAAACAGAATATAAAAATGAAGACTGTGAAGAAAAGATCAACAAAAATCCAGCCTTGGTGATTCAGCTACCTTGGCTTAGGAGTTCAGCCCAAAAGGCTCCACCATGGACTAGGTTGAATTAGCTCTCACTAGTAAATAAGGTGACTAGACTTTGTGCACAATTACATATAGGAAAGCTCAGAATAAGAAATCACATAATGTTCTTTATGAAAAAAAAATCACAAGTGACTCATAGCCCGTCTCTAAACCCAATCCCACTTTGATCTGTGCAGTGAGGAAAGTGTATTCATACAACTGTGCTTTAAGCCATCTCAGATCTTCTATTCAGAGGAATGGAACTTTCTTTTGGCTTTCTTTGATGAGTCTCTGAAACCTAGATATGGCACAGTTGAATAGAACTCTGAATCATAACTGTTGGGAGACCTGGAATTAGGAGGGAGGGACTGCCTTGGTGAGTCAGGGGAGGTTTCTCTAAGGAGGTGACATTTGAGCTGCATTTTGAGGATATGCAGATTATGCTCAGAGCAGAGGTGGATAGAAGAGTGTCCTTTGCAGGGGAGCACTGTGTGCTAAAGCACACGAGTACAACATATATAGGAGATACCTTATAGCTAGGTGTGCCTACAGGTAAGATCATGGCAAGAAGGGGTTGGAGGTTGGGATTTGATACCTTCCTATGCTGGCCTCAAGACTTTCTCCTGGTAGCAATGAAGATGCACGCAGCCTTTTTCAACAGCCAAATGATAGAATCCCATTTGTTTTTCAGAGAAGTGTGGTGGCAAGTGAAAGAAATAGACAGTAAGAATTATGATGAGGGTAATGTAGGAGGTGCTGAAAATCTAAGGTCTTTGTGGTAATGGAGAAGGGAAGTGGGAACAGAGAGAAGAAATGCTTAGGAGAGGTTTTGGTCAGAACCTTCATCATCAAAAGAGGAGACACTCTAGGAAGACATGGCACGTCCATTGTAAGAAGCCAGTTATGAAGAATTATTGTAAGAGATGTAACCAGCTATGACTTTCATGCCCTTTTAAACCTGGGTACCTGGGATCTGGAGATTTTTCTCTTGGGTTCCAAGACTGACAATGGGAGAATTTATTTAAAGTTTATTATGCAACTGACACTGTGCTAACCATGAGCACTTTACTGGTGTTATCTAAGTGAATCCTTACCAAAAAGTTTCGCTATAAAGTAAGTATTCATGTGCTCCCCATTTCGTAGATGAAAACATTGAGGTCTGAGAGGCTAGATAATTTACCCAAAAATGTGCACATTAAAAAAGAGTTGAGCCATATTATGCTGCAGGAGAGTGACATTATTCAAATAATGAAACCTCAAACAGAATATAAAAGTGAAGACTATGAAGAAAAGATCAACAAAAAGCCAGCCTTGGTTATGCAGCTACCTTGGCTTAGGTAAATTATCTCAGATCTTCTTTTAGGTAAATTACCTTCTCTTAGGTAAATTGTGTAGCCTTTTAGACCTCAATACTCTCATCTACAAAATGCCTTTCCTAGAGTATTTGCTTCAAGATTGGGTGTTAGAACCTAGAGCTCAACCCTTTTGCCCTTACACCCACTGCCCAATGGAAACATTTCTTTGCTTCCCCATAGGTATATAAAAAAAAGAGAAAGTCCCAGATAGAATCTTGTGTGTCATCATTGCATCTTTCTCTGTATTAGTCTGTTTTCACACTGCTGATTAAGACATACCCAAGACTTGGTAATTTATAAAGAAAAAGAAGTTTAATGGTTCCACGTGACTGGGGAGGCCACACATTCATGATGGAAGGTGAAAGGCACATCTTACATGGCAGCAGGTAAGAGAGGGAATGACAGCCAAGTGAAAGGGGTTTCCCCTTATAAAACCATAAGATCTTGTGAGACTTACTACCATGAGAATAGTATGGGGGAAACTGTCCCTATGATTCAAATGTCTCCTACCAGGTCCTTCCCACACATGTGGGAATTATGGGAGCTACAACTCAAGGTGAGATTTGGGTGGGACACAACCATATCACTCTCCTTCTTTATTTCCTTGCCTTACTAATGACAAACACTCTTTTCTGAGTAACTAAAACTAGAAAACATGTAAGTTCTTACTCTTCCTCTGTCTTCCTTTCCTCCTTGCACATCATCAGTTAGTCACCAAATCTGAACTCTTTCTGCTCCTAAATACTTCGTATAGGTGTTACTTCACTAAGAATCAGTCTCTCCTCTCAACCCCTCTGTCCTTCATAAGTGCTTTGTAAACTCAATGAATTACTTCTGTCTTACCTTCTCTATTGAATTGTAAACTCCTTAAAGGTAGGGACTGTGTTTTATGGGCATATTTTGTATGCCTTGTGGCCTCTAACATTCACTCCGTCATAGCAGCAGTAGAAGCTTAAAATGTTTTACTGATTAGTCAAGGGAGCTCTTTATAATGAAACTTTTATCATGGTTTACTATTTGTGCAGTTAGAGTTCACCCAATTAAGGAGTATAGTTGTGGGTGTGTGTGCTGCAGAACGACCAGAATGTTTTGTATGAGTTCTAAGTAGAGAACATCAGATGCAATTAATGGGTTGGACATAGAGCCAAAGATTGGTTCCCAGACTTCCTCAAAAGGGGAGATTTCTACAGGAAAGACTTGGAAAAAAACACTTGGACTTCATATGTGGCTCAGGTCTTGGGCAGTTTCAAGGGTTAGCAGGGGTATGAAGTATTGGAGTGCTCAGACAAGCGTGCAGACATGTCCCAACTTCAGGAGATATAAGAGGCATTACCAGACATTACTCAAAAAGAGGATCTGTTTTCTTTTTTTTTCTCTCACATTCTCCATCCACTTGGTCTTTTAAAATGATATGTGGCATAGTTTGCATTTTTAATTAAGAAGAAAAATGAGTTTCATAATAAATTACTTTAAAATTGGCAGGCATTATTTTCATAATGAAATAGCTCCATTGTATTTACAAGTGAAAATTTAACTTTCTCCGCTATGCTATTCTATATTTAGTGATCATCTAAAGTATGTCACATGATCTCCATTTTTGTTTCCTCTGCCATCATTTTAAACTTCTACTTTAGTGTCCCTTGGTGAGGGCTAACGTTCTGCTCAATCATTAGAACTGTGGGCAGGGTACAGGCCTATGCTGAAGATTTTTCATACTGTAAAACTCATTAACTTGAACTACATTGCTTTAGATTTGTGATAATTTAGGCCTGGCAAGTGCAACTGACATTGAGTAGAATGTTTGGCCTTTAATGTATAAAATTTTCATTTTTTTCCAGTAATTTTCAGAATGGTATTGCTGAAGGAACTTAAGCCTTCTTCACTGATACCTTAGTTGACAGATAAAGAAATGGAAGTAAAGAGGGTGGAAGAATGCTTGAGAGTAGCAAAGTTCTGGTCCTCTACCCTCATATCCCATAATACTATATACAAAGGAAATACCTTTTTGTTAAGTCCTAAATTTTTCTCATGTTGAACCCCATGCTGATGTAAGCAAGGCTTTCTTTTCCATCATTTCCTCACCCCTCTCCCATCTCACATTACTCCAACTGTGCGATTATCCTCATGTGCCAGTGGGGCTTTAGTGAAGCCACATATACTTTTGGAATTTTCAGTACACTGGAAATGCACACTTTTGTGGTTTTTATTTTCAAAGACAACCTGAAGTGGTCACTTCCAGTTGAATGGACAGAGAGGACAAAACTCTGTGGTCCCCTCTCCTTCATGGCTAATGGTGCAGTCTGTAACCAGACTACTTTCTTTTTCTACAGAAAGCCTTTGATTGAGCTATTAGCCCACTAGGCTGGCTACCAAGTTGGCCTTGTGATCCCAAAGGTTCTTCAAAGGTGGGCAAGCTCAAGGAATTGCTGTGAGCTGCAGCTGCCTTGGGGGCTATTTCCATTTCCAGAATTTTAGAAAATCACTATATAAGGTTGAAAGTGACTTGACATCTTTCCCTGCAAGATCTAGAGCAGTGGTGTACATCTGCATCTGTTGAGGAGAATGGATGACTTTGTAAATCCAAGAAAGGCTGTGGACCACTCCTCCTGCCCTAGCCCCAAATATAGAGAATCATGTACACACCTACGTTCATACAATTTTTCATGCTATTTCAGAGGGTCTGTGGATTTTCTGAATCCCATTTATGGAGTATAAGAATCAGGCTCCCTAAGCTAGAGTTTTCAAACTTATGATCAATACCACCTAAATTTGTACAGCACTATATTGTAATGACACCTTTGACATACAGTATAGGATTTGATCATGAATATATTCATACGGTACATACATTTCATTTCTCCCATTTAATAGATGTGAAATGATAGAACATAATAACGGTAGTAATAATAGTATTACTCTCATTATTATTTACTGTTGTTAACATTTATTGTTTGCCATATGCCAGGCATTGTCCTGAGTACCTTCCATGTATTAACTGTCCTTCATTATGTCCTTTAGAGGTAGGAACTGTTATTAATCCTAGTCCAAAGGTGAAATGACTAAAGGGTGGGGCAGTCACAGGATCAGTGAGGGTCTTGAGGACCATGCATGAGATTGAGTGGAACCCAAGGCATTTTTCAGAGTTTGTGAATGGGTCTGATTTCTGTTCAACACACTTTCCCTATGATGAACAACCTCCAACCGATTCATTAACAGTTGAATTACTTATTCAAAATGCAGTGCCCAGGGGAAATTATCCTACAGTGGCCCAACTTTTAGTTTTTGAGACAGAGTTTTGCTCTTGTTGCCCAGGCTGGAGTGCAGTACATGATCTCAGCTCAATGCAACCTTCACCTCCTGGGTTCAAGCAATTGTCCTGCCTCGGCCTCCCACATAGCTGGGATTACAGGCATATGCCACCATGCCTGGCTAATCTTTTTTATTTTTAGTAGAGGTGGGGTTTCACCATATTAATCAGGATGGTCTTGATTTTCTGGTGGTCCACCTGCCTTGGCCTCTGAAAGTTCTGGGGTTACAGGCTTGAGCCACCTCGTCCAGCTACAGTGGTCCAACATTTAATAGATATTATCACCAACCCCTGGCTGAGCTTGTCTTTTTGGCTTCTATAGAGAGTAGCCAGCTCCTGAATTTATCCCTGTACTCATACTGTACTTACTGAGGAAGAGCTAATTCTCCCAAAAGAAATTGTGGTAAATTAGTAAGGCAGAATGAATGTTGGGCAGCTAAAAATGATAAATGGACTGATGGTCTGTTGTTGTCTCTCCCAGCCATGAGATTTTTGACGTGGTGATTTGGTGCCACCCCTTGATTGAAAAATTGAATGAATCATTGATGATTGAGCCCATGCCAGAAGTCTGGTGCCAGTAACTGGAACTGTTGCTGCATCCAGACCCAGGGGCCCAAGATGCCACCACATGCTCCTGGAAAGGAGATAGGAAGCAAAGCCTATTTTTCTTAAGGAAATAAAAAGCCCTGGAGCTAATTGCCATATTAATGCAAGCTATTTTCATTAATTCTTGAAGAAAGAATTTTATGTGTTGTGATAATAGGCCATAGTACAAATTTTATTTTATCTTTAATTAGATGCCGCTTTTCAGATGCTTTGGACCATACAAGTCTGTGAGGAGTAAATTCAAAACTTACTGAGTTTTTAGAGGGTTTTTTGTGTAAAAGTGGCTCCTTGCTCCACTATAGCTTTTCCTAATGCCTGATCACTTTAGCCATAGCCAGCATGCTGAGGACTGAGTTTTGTATCAGGACACAACCCCACATCTAGTCATGTATTTCAGCCCAGGTCTGATATTTATACTGGGAAGGTCATGAATATAGATTACCCTCACACACACACACACACACGCCACCATCATCTATCATCATCATCATCATCATCATCCGGAATAGCCACCTCAACGAGGCAGTCAGATGGTGGCAGTGAAGGCATGATTAACCACCATGGAGCTGAAGTAGCATATCAGGGTAGAAAGAACACAGGCTATGAAGCCACACATAACTGGGCTGGCTCATAGATGCTATGATCACAAAATTCTCTTTTCTCTTTGTGTTTCTTTTTAAACATAATTCTCTTTAAAATTTATCTTTTCTCTTTATGTTTCATTTTGAATATTTCCTATTGCTTTGTCTTCATTGTGACTAATCTTTACTTCTTTGGTGTCAACTCTGCTGTTAATGTTTTCCAGTGTAATTTTCCTATCAGACATTGCCATTGTCATCTCTAGAAGTCTGATTTTTTGAAATATATCTGCTATGTCTATTATTAACTGTTTGAATATATAAAGAATACGGTTACAACAACTAATTTAATGGCATTTTCTGCTAACTGTAACATCTGTGTCAGTATTCACATCCATCAAAGCTGGTTTGGTTCTTCTTCACATTGAGGGTCATTTTTTCCTGCTGCATTCCATGCCTGGCAGTTTCTGAGATTTTTTTTTCTCTGATCCACTTTGTTTTTTTTCATTGTACATTAGGTTCTGGGGTACCTGTGCAGATCATGCAGGATTGTTGCATATGTACAGACATGGCAAGGTGGTTTGCTGCCTTCATCCCCCCATCACCTGTATCTGGTATTTCTCCCCACGTTATCCCTCCCCACCCCCACTGTCTCTCCCCTAGCCCCACTAACTGACCACAGTGTGTGATGCTCCCCTCCCTGTGCCCATGTGTTCTAATTGTTCAACAACCGCCTATGAGTGAGAACATGCAGTGTTTGATTTTCTGTTCTTGTGTCAGTTTGCTGAGAATGATGGTTTCCAGATTCATCCATGTCCCTACAAAGGACACAAACTCATCATTTTTTTATGGCAGTATAGTATTCCATGGTGTATATGTGCCACATTTTCCCTGTCCAGTCTATCATTGATGGGCATTTGAGTTGGTTCCAGGTCTTTGCTATTATAAACAGTGCCACAGTGAACATACATGTGCATGTGTCTTTATAACAGAACAATTTATAATTCTTTGGATATATACCCAGTAATGGGATTGCTGGGTCAAATGGTATTTTTATTTCTAGGTCCTTGAGGAATCGCCACATTGTCCTCCACAATGGTTGCACTAATTTGCACTCCCACCAACAGTGTAAAAGTGTTCCTATTTCTCCACATCCTCTCCAGCATCTGTTGTCTCCTGATTTTTTAATGATCGCCATTCTAACTGGTGTGAGATGGTATCTCAATGTGGTTTTGATTTGCATTTCTCTAGTGACCAGTGATGATGAGCATTTTTTTATATGTTTGTTGGCTTCATCGATGTCTTCTTTTGTAAAGTGTCTGTTCATGTTCTTTGCCCACTTTTGAATGGGTTTGTTTTTTTCTTGCAAATCTGTTTTAGTTCTTTGTAGATTCTGGATATTAGCCCTTTGTCAGATGGGTACATTGCAAAAATTTTTTCCCATTCTGTTGGTTGCTGGTTCACTCTAATGATTGTTTCCGTTGCTGTGCAGAAGCTCTGGAATTTAATTAGATCCCATTTGTCTATTTTGGCTTTTGTTGCCAATGCCTTTGGTATTTTAGTCATGAAGTCCTTGCCTATGCCTATGTCTTAAATGGTTTTGCCTAGGTTTTCTTCTAGGGTTTTTATGGTGTTAGGTCTTAGGTTTAGGTCTTTAATCCATCTGGAGTTAAATTCTTTTTAAAGACTTTAGTTTTTGTGGTTTTTTTTTTGAGATGGAGTCTCACTCTGTCGCCCAGACTGGAGTGCAGTGGCACAATCTCAGCTCACTGCAACCTCAGGATCCTGGGTTCAAATGATTCTTCTGCCTTAGCCTCCCTAAACTACAGGTGCACACCACCATGCCCACCTAATTTTTGTATTTTTTTTAGAGACGGGGTTTCACCATATTGGCCAGGCTGGTCTGGAACTCCTGACTCCATGATCCACCTGTCTCAGCCTCCCAAAGTGCTGGGATTACAGGCGTGAGCCACTGCACCCAGCCAAGATTTTAGTTTTTTAAAGCAGTTTTAGGTTCATAGCAAAATTGAGAGGAAAGTAGAGAGATTTCCCATGTCTCCCTGCCCCCACACATGCAGAGCTTCCCTTATTATCACCATCCCCCATCAGAGAGGTACACTTGTCACAATTGATAAACATACACTGACACATCATAATTGCCCAGGGTAGTCTACAGCATACATTAGAGTTCACTCTTGATGGTGAATGTTCTATGAATGTAGACAAATATAAAATGACCTGTATTCATCATTATAGTACCATACAGGGTCATTTTACTGGCTAAACATCCTCTTTGCTCCATTTATTCATCTCTTCCTCCCCTCAACCTCTGACAACCACTGATAGTTCACTGTCTCCATAGTTTTGCCTTTTCTAGAATGCTATATAGTTGGAATTATACAGTATGTAGCCTTTTCAAACTGACTTCTTTAAGTTAGCACTATGCATCTAAGGTTCCTCCATGCTGTTTCATGGCTTGATAGTTTATTCCTTTTTAGCATCAAATAATATTTCATTGCCTAGATGTATCACAATTTATCCATTTACCTACTGAAAGATATCTTGGTTGCTTCCAAGTTGGGCAGTTATGAATAAAACTTATGAATAAAAGAAGTCTTTTCAAACTGACTTAAGTTAGCACTATACATCTGAGGTTCCTCCACACCTTTTCATGGCTTGGTAGTTTATTCCTTTTTAGCATCAAATAATATTTTATTGCTTAGATGTACCACAATTTATCCATTTACCTACTGAAAGACATCTTGGTTGCTTCTAAGTTTGGGCATTTTTGAATAAAACCGTTATAAACATCCATGTGCTGGTTTTTGTGTGGACATACATTTTCAACTCCTTTGGGTAAAAACCAAGGCACATGATTACTGGATTGTATGTTTAGTTTTGTAGTACGAGTATGTTTGAGAGTGGAGAGTATGTTTAGTTTTTTAAGAAACTGTTACAGCCGAAAGTGAATTTCTATTGTTCTACAGCTTCACCCACATTTGGCGTTGTCAGCGTTCTGGATTTGGTCATTCTAATAGGTGTGTGTAGTGGTGTCCCATTGTTGTTCTAATTTGCATTTTCCTGATATGTATGACATGGAGCTTCTTTTCATATGCTTATTTGTCATCTGTATATCTTTGGTGAGGAGTCTGTTGCTTAGTAGCTTTTGATTGAATGCCAGACAATGTGAATTTTATCTTGTTGAGTGCTTAGTATTGTTAGGGACATTCCTGTAAATATTCTTGTACTTTGCTCTGCCATGTAGGTAAGTTATGTGAAAATAGTTTGATCCTTTCAGGTCTTGTTTTTATGATTTCTTAGGCAGATCTGGGGAAGTGATCATTCTAAGGCTACTTATTCTCTCCTACTGAGGCGAGACTGGCCTGGGAACTCCAGTCAGTCCCTGTGAATTAAGTATTTCCAGTCTGGCTGGTAGGATTAACAGGGACCCTGTCTGAGTATCCAGCATTTCCCCCTCCAATTGCTTGGTTCAGTCTTCACACTCAGTTTACTCCCATGCACATACCTACTAGTTCTCTGCTGAATATTTGAGGGGGGTCCTTTGCAAATCTTCTTTTTCTGGGATGATCTCAGTTTTGCTCTTCTGTCCTGTGAGCTCTAGCTTCCTTGACATCTCCTTGCTCTACTTCTTCAACTTTTGGGGATGTGCTGCATTCTGCCTGGGTCCTTCTTCCTCGTGCTGCTGCCTGGAAACTATCTCAGAAAGTACACCACGGCAATAGTAGGCCTCATTTCATTTTTTAAAATTATTATTTTTCTTTTGGGAATCACTGTCTTCCATTGCCCAGTGTCTAGTGTCTTGAAAATCACTGTTTTATATATTTTGGATTAGGTGTGTGTATGTGTGTGCATTTTATATCAAAGTATAAATCCAGTCCCTGTTACCATCTTGGATGGAAGCAATTTGTAGATTAATGGGAAGTGAGGAAGCATAACAGTAGCATCCCACTCAAGGACGTGTAGCCTCCTTGCATGTTAATTATTGATTTCACCCCAAATAAAATTCCCATAGTAAATTATTTTCATGTAGGTTATACTCTTTTTTTCCTTTTTTTAGTCCCTAAAATGCAGTAGTGCCTCTGCATGGACAGAATAGTAAAACCGAGTTGCTTGCTTATTCACATTTTCACAAATACTGATTGAGCGTCTACTAGATGCCATATACTCTGTGAGGGGTTGGCAGCTCTGTGATGTGATGGCTCCTGCCTCAGACTAGCCATGATGTGGTCATTGATTGGAAATTTCCCCCAAAGCACTCATAACCCAATTTCTTGCATGTAGCCCGTGAGTTATTTTTTGGTTGGAGAAAGTAAAGACTCTTACAGGAGGAAGAAAGAGAATATTTGAATAGGGAGTCCTTTGGACAATGCCTGGAAAAATACTAGGTGCTCAGTAAATATGTGTTATTTGAATGGATGAATTAATAAAAATTTCCTATGAATTTAGTAATCATATTGATTTTAAGACCATATGTAGCTCAATGTGGCTTAAAGGAATTTGAAAAGACTTTTTCATCTCACTTGCAAAGCATTTTAATTGGAACTGTGTATGGTACCCCTGATATGTTTCAGGTACTCTGTTTGGCATGGGATAGTGGCAGTGAGTAAGACAGGGTTCCTGTCTCTAAGTTTATGGTCTAGGACTGGCTGCATCAGAGCACCTAGGAGGGCACTTAACCCAGACTAATGGGGTCAGGGAGGGCTTCCAAGAGAAAGTGATGGTTAAGCTGCAGGCTGAACACATGATCCATATGGTGAAGAGACATATTTTGAATTAGGCAGTACTTCCAAGGTCTAAATTACAGCCTTGGAAGCTAGAGTCAGACTTTTGCAACCAGTGTCTACTTCTGTCTGACAAATAGCTGTTGTATAAAATTGGGTGAGCTTATAAAGGTGAATTCATTTTCTAATTCATGTATAGTGCAATATTATGGCAGTATCTGGTTGAAATGAAAAGACCCAAAGTTCTGTCCCCTTAAATACAAAATCCATTAAAAAAATGTCCCAGTAGAGGGCTGAGCACAGAGGGCTCAGGTTTTAACAAATGCTTGTTTAATTGAAATGAGGACATAAACTCCAAGCGGTGGCGAGGAGAGAAGGTAGGGAATCTGCTGACTCCCCCTTCTCAGTTCTGGGCTGCTGCCCAAGTTCATCTTTCTTCAGTTTGTCCAGCTCTGCAACAAAGGAGTGCTTCAGTTCAGCAGAGCAGCTTAGAGCTTGCACGCATGCTGAGCAGGAGGGCTGTCGAGAGAGACCATGTAGTAAATACAGAGCACTCATTGAAATGCCAAGTGTCACTACTTTGGCATTTAGTTATCTGACTTGCTGGCAGCGAGAAGTAGGGAAGCAACCAGAAAAAAAGAAGAGGAAGAAGAAGAAAAAAAAAAAGTCAGTGAGAAGCAGAAGGCAGAACTGGACAGTGATCTGATGTAGAAAACGGGCCAAGGGCAATACTTTCTAGGCACATTCTTAAAAAACCTTTACCTTGTATTTACTGTTTAGAACTAACTACACTTTTTGAAAAGAAACTCTGATTAAAATGCCTTCTGATTAAAAAGCATTATCACTCTGAACATACAGAGGCACAATCAATGAATTCTTACAGTGATGACCATTTTAGGTATATTCAATATGGGCTGTCAAAGGTGTCTAAATACACAGCAAGGTTATGTGGGAAGCAAATGCGAACAAAGCAATACCAGTGCTGTGGCAGCTCCATCAAATTTGAATTGAAATGACTTGGCAGCCTGCTGGTCTGGCTCGCTTATATTTCAGGGAAGAGGAAAGAAACGTGAACTCTGGAGGTAGCAGACAAGGAGTTTAATCCCAGCTCTGCCACTTACATCGAGTGTGAACTTGGGCCTCCTCTTGGTGTATCAGTTCTCTCAACACTTACGTGCTTCCCACCAGAAGCTTTCATTGTTTGGGGAATTATGCCAGCTTCAAAGTCACACTATCTAGTGCCTAGCACAAAGCCATTTACACTAGGGACTATGTTTGAAAAATTTTTTTTTTCTTTTTAAACAGCAGACCTCTTATATTAAACAAAATATGATATAGGGCTTGTGTTTCTGAAACCAATAGGAAGGAGTCAGCTGCTCAAAGGAAACTGGTCTCTCCCAACTCCAGACACCAAGAGATCTTTCTCCTGAGGTCATTTTTTGGGGGAGACCTCCTCTGACCCCAAACAGCAAGTCTGACTCCTAAACAGCAAGCCCACCCCGCCCCCGCCCCTGTCTTTTGACTGCCTCCATGGTAGTTACCATTATCTGTCGTGCTTATATTGACCTGTTCTGCTGTCGATCTGCTTCTCCCCAATAGAATGTATGTCACATGAGAGTGGGGACTTTATGTGTTGTGTTCTCTGCTGTGTCCCTAGTTCCTCCAGATATACCATCTGGAACTTAATAATTATCTTTTTAAAGTAGGCACTCAACAATTATCTTTTTCAATGAATAGCATCTAAGTAGTGACCAAGATTGATGCCTGTGGATCCTACTCTGATAGTCTAGTGTTGGGGAAAAACAGGTAACCAGGCATCCATAAAACTGTGCTAAATGTTGTGCTGAGTGAAGTATGGAGTGTTGCGGGGACACAGAGAAAGGCCCTAACCTAGAGATCCAAGAAGCCTTCCTGAAGGAGGTACTCAGAACAATTAAGAAACTGAGGCACATAGAAGAAAAGTCACTGTCTCAAAGTCACATAGCCTGAAATGAGGCAGATGCAGAGCAATGAAATGGCATTGGTACATGGGCCTTGGTCTTCACTCGAAGCATGTGCTATTTAGATATCGCAGAAGTCAGCATTAAGACAACATGAAGGACGTTAGTCATGCCTGTGAGGAATCAATGCAACTTTGGCTACCTGACTGAAGGTTGACCAGAACGGGGAGAGAGACTTGCAGGGATTAGGTCCAGAGAATGTTCAAATTATTCTGGGGAGTGATGAACAGCATTGCAGAGGAGGTGGAGATAGAATTGTGGATTTGAATGACTCTGTGAAAGTGATAGTAACAGGTTTAGAGTGTTTTGTCAGGATCTGATCCAGGAGAAGATGCTTCTAAAAGACATTCTGTGTCCATTAAAACAGTGATACAATATACAGTTGTCCCTCAGTATCCATGCAAAATTGGTTCCAGGACCCCATGAGGATACCAAAATCCATGGGTGCTCAAATGCTTGATATAAAATGGCGTAGTATTTGCATATAATCTATGCAACCTGTATACTTTATATAGTCTTTAGATTATTTATAATATCTAATGTAATATAAATAGTTGTTATACTGTATTTTTTATTTGTATTATTTTTATTGTTGTATTTTTTAAAAATGTTTTTAATCTGAGGTGGATGATTTTGTGCACATGTGGAACTCAAGGATATAGAGGGCTGATTGCATGTGAAATCTTTTTAAAAAACACAGATACTTTGACCTGGGAGTGCCAGCTTTAATAATTTGTCCTAAGATAATTTATTCTAATATAATAATCAAATGATATAATGTGTGTATAATACATATTCATATATAGAGTACATGTTCATGTACTCTATATTAGTATTAATATGTACATACACATATACACATATCATTGCAAAATAATCTGAGACTATCTAAATGTCCAGCAAGAGGGGATTGATTTAATAATGTATGGATTATTTGCACAATGGAATACTATATAATTGTTAAAACGATGACATTGGTATATATTTATTGACATGGAAAATAATAACCATATTATTAAGTAGAAATGTTTATAGTAGGTATAGAATGGTTTCATATTTTAAAGAAAAGTGTACACACATATTTCCATCAAAGTATGGAAGATATATATCAATATAGTAACGGTTTCTATATATTAGAATATACTATATTCTAATAGTGTTTATGTAGTATTTATTCAGCCAGTGTTTTTATTTATGTAACAAGAATCAGTGGAAAGGGATACAGTGAAAACTCTTTATTATCCCCACCCTGTTAAAAAAAAAAAAGTCTGGAGTTTGGCCAGTTTTTCACTCTGAGATTACCATCCACTTTCCTGTACCATCGAGCAGAGGAGTGTTCACAGTTAAACGGGAACTTCTCTAGGGGGCTTCACCCTTCATCCCAGATTGAGTCCTCCCTTCCTTCTCTGGGAGCTTTTTATGAGAAAGACGCGTTTGTTTGTCAGTACTCAAGTAAGACCTCCCATTTGTCTCTCAGGTCTGGACCAGTGGAGGGTGCACCCAGCGGTGTCAACTGGCCTTTCATTGTCATGAAATATTACCGCTTCACACTCACAAATAAAAGTTAGCAGCATTTCATTGCTGCGTGGTGTGAAATTAGACCTCCTAACCAGCTGGATGCAATAGCCTGGTGTAGAAAGGGTGATGACTGCTAGTGTTCCTGGTTCAATACAATTAAGAATATTTTTTTCTCCTCTTTGGTGAAAGGGGTAGTCCTGATGAATGCCTTGAAAACTTCTGAAATATGTACTTGTATAAAAGAACTATTAAAGTAGAGTAACATCTCTATGATCTTTGAACTAAGCCGTCATTCTGCCATTATTGATGTGGCTGCTTTAAGCCGTCTAATTAAAATCGGAGTGACAGATTTGTTATTGAAAATCCGAAACCCAGCTCACATCCCATACAGCACATCTGAGCAGGGTATATATCTGCTGTTTTGATGGGCTCTCAAAATTGCTAAGCTGTGCTGGGTGCCAAAAGGAATTCAATAAATCTTTTCTTTTCTTACTGAGCAGCTCTCATTAGTCTTTTTAATAATAGCACTAGTGGATATCAACCTCAGTTCTCCAAAATAAATTAAGTGTGTCCATTAGGGTTGTAATTACAGCATCAGATATGAGTTTATTCTGCTACAAAGAGATGGCAAGCCTGATAGAGCCAAGAGCTTTCCTTTCGGTTCTTACGTTTTAAACATTGCTTAGTGTATAAAATGTGGATCTAACATCTGGGTGGAGGAGGGGTGGCCTAGCAAGGTCTTTTGTCATTTCAACTGACAATATTTCTCCCCCCTTGGAGTTCTGAGCATACGGTATCAAGTGGTGTGAGTTCTGCAGATTCTAAGTGAAAACTGGTCATCAACTAGCAGTATGCAGTTCAGAGCCGCTAAACAAACTGCATAAACCTCAGAGTAGGAGAACATGACAGAAGGCTGCGTTATCTGAAATTTTAGCTAATTTTTTTTTTAACTAGCAGGAGCCATCTGTCATGATTATTCTGATTCAAGGGCTAAATTGAACGGAAGGCATTGCTGGGCGATTAAACAAGTTCTCTCAAAATATTTTCATACCTTTCTGTCTTGTCAGAAGCTTTTTTTTTCCACCAAAGATTTCATCTGATTGTGGGACTTTTTTTTTTTTTTTTTTTTGGCGGGGGAGGATTTCTGTCTCACATGCCATAGAGAAACCTTGTCACTGTGTTGGCACTAAGGAATGGAATGAGATGCAAGTAAATGGATGTGTCGTATTTGAAGCTTATTCTGCACTTCTGGCTCTTGCAGCCTCACGATGGTGTTACTCTCAGTCCTGATTGAGATGTTCTGAATTCATCCAGATGTTCTAAATCAATCCATTAGAGATTTCTTCAGAGGGTGTCAGAGGGGAGCATTTCAACAGAGTCCTTTTCCTCCCCATGCTTAGAAAAGGGGAAGGAATTACTGAGCAGATAAAAAAAAATAGGCAAGGGGGCAGAAGACTGCATTTGGTGGCAAGAATCTGCCATCACTTTCTTGTCATTCCAGTTCTTTTTCCACTTCAGCCTCCAATTTGGAAGAAAAATTTCTGTGATTTCCTATGTCATGAGCAGTAACACAGATTTTGGAAGCTCTGTCCTCTTGGACAAGTGTGGAAATACGAAGTTTGGAAAGATACTTACATCTTTTAAAGATGTATGGAAGGTAACCTGCCTCCCCTCGCATCTTCTAACTTCATTATTAAAAGAAAAAAAATTCACGTGTTGATGTGAAGGCAACTGGGTGTCATTTCCCTTTAAATAGTACAAAACATATGGGGGCAGGATTGCATTTGTCACCAATTGTCAAAATATTTTTTTAAGGAAACCAAAATCTTCTAGGGATGGTTCCAAATGTGCCTGATTTCGCTGAGCAGTAAGCAGTGCGACCTTTACATTAGCAGATATATTTATAAATACACATATGGCCCGCCAGGACCTGACTGGCTCCTGATCTGATGAGACAGTGACAGATTTATGGTGTTTCACCTACATGAGGTTTAGTTTTTTGGTTTTTTTCTTTCATTACTGATTTACCTTAGCAGTTTTCACTTACAGTCACCTAATTTATCTGTGTTTTATTGACAGGTGCAATTTTTTAATGAGGGCTGTGGAAGCAGAGAGAAGTTTTGAATTTCTTGATGTTTTCTGTGGGGTCTTTATATGATGATAGTTTGATATTTTTTCCCCCTAATGAATCTGTGAGACTTGTCAAGATGGACAAAAAACAGTGACATAAAAAAAAAACAAATATGTTTATTTGGAAGAGTGCAAGTAAAACCTTAAGGAGGGGTGTTACTGTGTATTTTAGACTTTTTATTTTATTTAAAAGTTTACATCTATAAGGATCTTCGGGCTTCTCAAAAAAAAAAAAAAAAAATGATGCTTTGCAAATGCAGAAACACAATAAAGTGCCCTATCCAGAGGTCAGCTAGGTTCCAAAAAGTCAAATGCCCCAAGGTTACTTTGACAGATACAGCAGTAATGGCTCTTACTAAATAGGTTCTAAAGGTGGCAGTAATACTTGTAGGATGACTTCGGAGAGTGTTATTCAGTCTTTTAAAACGCAATGCCCTCTTCTGATCAGCACAAACCAAATCTCAGTTCTTTCCCTATTCCTGTACCCCCTAGGGGTGTACTTGCTTTGTATATTATTCTTCCAACTGCTCACTCCCTCTCCTGTGGAGAATCTTCTTGGCTGCTGGTTTAGAATGGGCTTATCACCATCAGCCAAGAAGATTTCTTAGGGCTAGACTCACCAAGGTTTGTATTACGAAAATGAAAGGTATTTTTCCGTATTCACAATATAAGATTATACTGTTTAATGTCCTTTTGCAAACTACACCACAACCCCAGGAAATTCTAATCTTTTCCCATCCCAGCTGCAAATCCCTGATTTAGGAGGCTTCTCTCCCGTCTCCTCATGCTTCTTCCTCCAAATCCCATGCATCCTCCATGTGCCTTATCACGTTTCTAGTCCTATCACCTTTCTTTTTCTTTTTAATGTTAACATTTCTGGTGCTTTTTGGTTTCTGAATATTCCCCTTTTCCTAGCTGATGACATTAAAGGACATTTTCTCCTACGCTAAGACAATGAAATTGCCTGAGCGAACTGCATACTTTTGCAACTGAGTTCATTTCTTTTTCAGCTTTGCAGGCACACTGAAATGTGTAAATAGGGACTTTAATTCTCCCTCAGCTGCAATTCATAGTCTTTAACACTTCCTAGGTGGAAAAAAAACATATGAATGCTGTTCTTTTAAACTTGTAATAGTTTCGTTGTAAATTCCCCTTGTACTCTCTGCCCTCTACATTAGGGAGCGATTGGTTTTTCTGCGGGCACAAATGGTGCTGATTGACTTTTAGAAAATAGCAGAGGCCCCATATGTCTGTCGATGGGATAGTTTTCTGCTCCCAATCAGTGCCTCGATTGCATTAAAAGCAGTAACCAATAGAGATTTCAAATGGGGACAGAGATTCTTTATGGAACTTGCTACATTTTTATATGTGTGGACAAGGTAATCCAGCAACTTCTGTTGAATAGAAACACAACCCCACTGTTAACTCTGCATTCGAGAGGCTCTGTATCTAGAATTTAATTAGAAAATGAGGAAAAAGTTAAAAATAAACCATAGTCTATTTGTATTCACTGAATTTGTCGATTGCAGAAGAAACCATTCATTAATTTATTCAAACTCAGTTCTTGACCTGCCACTGTGTGTAATTCATAAAATTTCATGTTGAGAAAGAAAAAAAAAAAAGGTGTAAATCCAGAACTCTTTCCTCTGTTTTCATGTATGGTAGGGAAGGTCTTGAAGAGCTTTACACATCTCATTTGCAAAATAAAGTAGAAATGAGTGAGAATTTGTACCATATGTCCACTTATTTTTTGCACTTACAGGAATCATACGTGGTCTGAGCTCATAAATGTTTAATTTTTATGAGAATTTTCTTTTAAGAAATCTAACATAGATCTGTGAGGCTTGAGATTACAATAAAAAAATTGGTTAGCTTTCAGCAGCAACATTAAATAAACATGTAAAAGTTTTACAAAAATAAAATGTTGAAAACTTTAATGGTTTCCCTTCTTAATTATTTTTCAAGATCTTTCTCTGTGACTTATTTTATTTTTAACTACTATTTGGATGTTGCCTTCTGGTTTTGATAGTCTTAATTTTATGTTATTAGTGATATTTATTCTTAGATTTAATTTGCTTCTCGTTTAAAATGATTTTTATAGTAAAGTATCATAGTTAGAAATAGGCTAGGATTAGCACAGTTAGTAATAACAGGTAGATTTTTTGTGTAATAAAGAACTTGACCTTACCCAAAGAAAGTTCTCCTTGCCCTCAACTTCTGGGAGGTAATTCATATTCATATCTGATAGGAGTGTCTTTTAATTTGGGAGCTGGTCACACCAGATCTTAGGTTGGACCAGCCACATCCAACAGTGTTAAGGTAGGACAGGCCATGCCATGAAGACAAATCAGTTAATTTAGAGTTGGGGCTTCGGGACACAAGATATCAGTCAACCTGGAGACTGAGATTTACCACATGAACAATTAATCACTGATGCAATGCAGCCCTAATAAAAACTCTAGACACCAAAGCTTAGGTGACCTTCCCTGAACGGCAGTACTCTGTGTATATTGTCAAACATTGATCCCAGGAGGATAACACACTCTGATAACAATGGCAGCATGTGTATTTGGAACCCTACCAGACTTGCCCTACACATCTCTTCCCTTGGTTGATCTTAATATGTATCTTTTCTCTGTAATAAACCATAACCATGAATACAATAGCTTTAGTGAGTTCTGTGGATCCTTCTCATTAATTACTGAACCTGAAGGTGTTTTGAGGACCCCCCCCCTACCACTGACTTATGTTGTAAATGTGAAGGAATATGCCCTCAAACTTTGCAGTTTCCTTAACTCTTGCAATCAGCGTCCGAAGAGTCACTAGAATTGCCCTGATTCACCCTAACATGTGTTTTGGGAAGAAGTATTACAATGCAAAGATCAACATATGCTCTTCTATAAGTGACGTCTCTCTGAAATCATTTTTAAAACAATTTGAGGAATAAATTAAAACATATATACTTACTAATACTAGGAAAGTAAATATATCAACTAAACACACAGGTAGAAAGTTTTCAAACAGTACTATTACCACAAGCTTTTCTGCTCACCACATTTTGTAGTATTTTACAAGCAGAAAGTGCTTAGAGATGGCTTATCTGAAATGTGACCCTATGATAATCTATCAGAAACAAAACAAACAAACGAACAAAAAACCCCACCACCTTTCTGAAACTACAGTCAAGAAACCAGAAATAGAGTAGAAGCTTGCTCTGAATACTAAAAGAGAAGCTCATGCTTCCTTTGAAAGGCTCCCCTCCAGGACCCCATTATCTGTAACACAGGGCCTTTGCAGCCGGAAAAGGCTAACACGCCCTCCAAAACTGAGCAGTAACCATACTCTCCCCTCCCAGTTTTAGGATCCAGAGGTAACCAATAACCAGAGTATAGAATGAGAGAAGTTTGAGGTTATATTAAGTAGAGGAATAAATAACTGGGATGACTTGTGTCATATGCACAGATTTCATCCTAAAAAGAGAAGAACCATCTTAAGCTTTTCTGGAGGGGTAAAAAAGGACCTATATCTAGTTTCATTTCCCTAAATTAAGCAGTACTCATCAAAGCAGAAGGTTTTTGTAAATAGCATAGACGTTTACTCTTCTATAGGAAAGCATCTCTTTATATGGCATTATGATCTAGACATAAAAACTAGTAGAGATATGAAATGCTAACACATTAGTGTGTTATGTGAGCAATAAGTGTCCCAAAACAACTTTCTGAACAAAAGCCCCTTCTTGGGCCACAAATAGCAGGATCTTGCCTTTTACTCACTGTTTTCTCAATAGCAAACACATGCCACTCAAATCAGCAATATCCTCAGTATCCCCAGCACTGCCTCTAGTGCCACTACTGACTGGAGTGAGGTGGGTGAGATGTGAGTCAACTCCTTTCTTTCCAACTCTGGGAGGCAGCAAAATAATCCAGCATTCTTAAGTGTAGTAGGATTTAATCGCTGGAGCCGATCATCAGTTAAATACAAGACAGTGCTTTTCAAAGAACTATTACTACAGGCTTAAATGTAAATACATGAAATAGAGCAGTTACAGTGTGCCAATCAGATAACCATAGTCCTGCCGTGCTACTGTGTGTGCCGTGGGTTAGTTTGTTGTGCTTTAGACCCAGCTTTGCAACCTGGTGGTCATGTGCCAAGAGAGCCCTTGCAGGTCAGTTGTGTCTGTGTCTTCATTTTCCTTTCTCTCTTCTTCTCACAAACCTGTTATTAGTTTCCCCCAATGGCTTATTTCGAATTTTCTCATTTCTGAAAATGCCATTTTTAGGTGTAAGGGATGACTGCATAGGAATCAGATAATGACATTTTATTTTAAGACAGGGTTACTTTTCCCTCAACCCAGTGAGGGCTGCTTTGTGCCAGTGACACTATTAAAATGCAAAATAGAATTCAGCCTCAAGCTCCTTCTGATGTGACATAGCCAGAAAGTGTGTAGCGTCTTCATGTGGACAGGAGGTCTGAAATGAACTCCAAATGTTCTCCACTTTGAGAGGGGTGGGCGACATGGCTGACTTGTCAATGCTCTATTCGTTGGTGGTGATGGAAACCATAAGACTCCCTCTCTTCCTTCCCTCCCTCCCTCTTCCCTCCCTCCCTCCCTCCCTCTTCCCTCCCTCTCTCCCTCCCTCCCTCCCTCCCTCCCTCTTTCCCCACCTCCCCCCTCCCCACCTCCTTCCATCACTCATTCCCTCCGTCCCTTTCTCTGTTCCATCCCTTTCTCCCTCCCTTGCTTCCCTTTCTTCCTCCCCATCCTTTTCTTATTTCCCCGCAGAAGACTAAAGTCATATAGCAGGGCAAATACAGCCAATATTCTGCTTCTCAACCTGCTTTGAACTCATTGTTTAACTTTGGGAATACTCATGTTCTCATCCTTGTCTCCTCAATTTCCAGCTTCACACTAGGATATTTACTTGGTAAATTGTTCTCACTGTGTTGAATGAGAGTTTTGTGTATATGATCAACTTGATCTCAGTTTCTGATCCCCTGAATAAAGCAACTCCATGCTATAGGACAGGGCTTGTCAACTTCTACATTACTAATATTGTCACCCAGATAATTCTTTGTTGTGAGGGCTGTCCTGTGCATTGCAGGATGGTTTAGCAGCATCCTGGGCCTCCTTCAGGGGCAAGGAAACACTGGTAGTCTCTTATTTCTGTATTGTTTAAGAAGATGTCTATGGCAAACTTTTAGGTTGATAAAATAAAAATTTCTTCTACAAATAATGCATTTGTTTGCCCAAATTGTCTAGGAAAGAAAAAAATTGCATTTTGGACTTTCTGTTCCATGAATTACCAAGAGTCTCTGTCAAAAGAGAATCAACACAATTCATCTTCTCATAATATAAGGACTGTAAGATTAAATTGCTTTTGAGTTTTCCGCCATTAAAAAATCTTGTTTATGACTATTTTAATCCCTTTCCTACCATCAGTGAAACAGAGACAGTCTTGTTTACTCTCCTCTTTAAGAAATCTCTGTGCTAAAGTAGAAGGATCTGTGCAAGACATTTGGTGATTATATTTGTGTATCAGCTCTGAAACCCACCCTTAATAATTGTTTTCAAATTACCTTACCTGCCAGATTTTTGCATTTAGGCAGAGACGAAAGCTAGCACTAAATTACTGACTTCCTGGTTGTATGTGAATGCAGTGAATGTTATTCACTTGGAACACGAAATGACTGTACAATTCTAAATAAAGTACTTTATCATAGGTAGCATTTGTCCACCAAGTTGCAAGACTTGCCCCTGAAACAGGAAATAACAGAATTGATCTAAAGCCCCTCACCTAGCTTCCTTTCCTGAAAGTATACTGTGAAAATGCCTCTTTTTGAATTTTACTCAGTTTCTGGACAGCGGTGCTGGATTGCCTAACTTTCCTGTCATTGGGAGTGACTGAAAGCAACCATCTGGGGCTTCTGACAAGCTGGGCATGGAACTCAGAGACAAGGGACCCAAGTTATTTTGATTGCTGCATACACAGCAATCTGAGTTCTTCACAGTGGCTCTATTTGGTTGGGGAAAAATAAAAGATCTCCAGAAGAATGAAAGAGCTACCCTGGGCTTTTGGAAGCTTGAGTACGGCTGAAAGTGCCGTTTACTGTAAGGAATAATCACTTCATGGTCCATATTCCTGAGATCTCTGCCTTCATGAAATTAATCTTGATTACCTTATATCAGTTCTGATCAAGTCAGCAAATAGCTATGTATCTGATATGTGCAAGACCAAAAGAAGGTCTACTTTGGGTGGAAACATTGGGCTTTAATTAATCCTTCCTGCAGACCTCCTCTTCTTTGGAGATATTTCCTGCTAGGTGTAGGGAGTATACCACAGGTTTGCTCGCTTTTGAACTTCTGCATTTCTAACCGAATGTGAATTATAAGCAACCTTTTATTCAAAGAAAGAATAATAGACTGAAAAAGAGATTGATATTTCAGCCTTCTGAATCTTCACTTTGTGCTGACAAATTAATCATCTGTTTTACCTTCTTTGAACAGTGAGGCTCATTGTTCAGTTTGCCAGGTCATATGCATTTCATTACACTACACCTTGGTGACAAAGGAAACAAGGGTAAAAATGAACCTAGAGATGAGTCAAGGGTTTGGCTTTAGCTCTGTGACTCAAACATGGACAAGTCATTGGTCCTGACACTTGCTCCTGTGACACAATGGAAAAAATGCCAAGCCATGTTGATGGAGCCTAACACATTTTTCCAAAGGATGTTTTGTTTCTAGACTCTGTAGAGTCATATTTAAATTTGCTCACTCACTTATTATTAATTTTTACCCAGATAGCCCATTCTAAACCCCAGTGGATGGAGTAACTCCCTAAATGTACCAATTGTATTTGGTAATTTTGACTTTCTTTCCTGGAATTAGAGATTGAATTTCTTGTAGGATAATAATGAAATGATCTATTTCTTGATCTATGGTGGTTACGTGAGTTCTTCAATTTATAACAACTAACTGAATTATATATACTATCATGCATGTAGTTGCCTGGGTATAATACTTTAAATTAAAGGATTTATTGTTAAAAATGATGAAATGGATAAGAATAAACATTATAAGGTGAAAAAAACTTACCTATGGAAAAAATAGAAATACAGTACCTTAGCTTTCTGATATTATTTGTATTATTTAATCAAACATTTTTCCTTAAATATTACTATTAAGCATTTTTATAAGTGGTTTATCACACAAATATATATATATACACATATATATATATACACACACACGTATATATTTTGAGACAGAGTCTCACTCTGTTGCCCAGACTGGAGTGCAGTGGTGCAATCTCGGTTCACTGCAACCACTGCCTCCCGGGTTCAAGCAATTCTCCTGCCTCCTGAGTAGCTAGGATTATAGGCTTGCACTACCACACCCAGCTAATTTTTGTATTTTTTTTTTTTTTAGTAGAGATGGGGTTTCACCATGTTGGCCAGGCTGGTCTGGAACTCCTGACCTCATGATCTGCTTGCTTCGGCCTCCCAAAGTGCTGGGATTACAGGCGTGAGCCACCACGCCTGGGCCCAAATATTTATTTTTATATGCATATAGTCAGCATTTCATTTGGTGATACTGAAAATGCTACCTCCTTTTAAAAATTTTTTGTTTGTTGCTTAACTGATATGCTTTCTGTATTATTTAATTAGACTACCATCAGTATTGAGACAAGTCCTGTTAAGCTACCTGTCATCAGCACTGGGAGTCTAAGCATTTAGCATATCTCCACTGTCCTATTCAGTTAGAAAAACTTTGAAAGCCACTAAAGGTGAGGCTTCCTGCTGATGATCATTCTGCTCCTGTTATTTGATAAAATCATGTTGCCAAGGTCTTCACCCCTTAGACTAGTGACAATGGGTTTGAAATCCAATTTTGAAATCTCTAAAATTATAACCCAGAGATCTCAAGAATCCACATCATATTTTAGCCCACACATTAGGACAGATTGTATTAATTTAGGTTTATGGCGAAAAGGCAGGGATGAGAAAGTTAACCTGAGTTAATGGAAAATGTAAGTATATTTTTTTGGAGATATGATTTATGGGGTCTTTCTTTTCAAACAACAAAGCATTATTTGCTCACAACATTGCACAAAGTATCTTCCTCACCTCCTGAGCCTCCATCACTCTCTCTCTTAAAATAGTAAGTGTGAAGAGCTTGGTGCCTGTCCTTGTGCATATTTTTTATGCTTGTAGAAACATACAAATATATACACATACTTTTCTTTACAGAAAATGGGATCATATTATGCATCTTTCTCACGACGTTGCATTTGTCTCTTAGCGTCATAGTATGGATATCTCTCCAGGTCACTTCATGTAACTCTACACCTTCTTGATAGCTGTGTCACAGTTGATAGTATTGATGTATTGTAACCGAGGATTCAGGCATGTGTCCTGTGTTTCTGCTCCCGTAACAAATTAAGCAGTAAATATGCTGGCATACTTATTTCGTATACTAATCTTTATTTCAGCCAGATAGAGAATTTTTTCTTTTCTTTTTTTTTTTGTGAGATGGAGTCTGCTCTGTTGCCTAGGCTTAAGTGAGTGGCGTGATCTTGGCTCACTACAACCTCCGCCTCCTGGGTTCAAGTGATTCTCCTGCCTAAGCCTCCTGAGTAGCTGGACTACAGTCGTGTGTCCATGCCCAGCTAATTTTCTATTTTTAGTAGAGACAGGGTTTCACCATGTTGGCCAGGCTGGTCTTGAACTCCTGACTTTCGATCTCCCAAAGTGCTGGGATTACAGGCATGAACCACCATGCCCAGCAGAATAGAGAATTTTTAAAGAAAAATTGATTTAAAAACAATTTTTAGGTACACACAATAACTAAAAATGAATTGGCCAGGTGTTGACAGAGAGAGATCCTTACTGGACTTCTTTACTAAGTGCCCAAGAAGAATTGCATGTACTATATCAATCATGTACTTGATTGAGAAGTCCTCAAAGTGTCTTTTTTTAAAAAATTTTTTGCAGAAAGTAGATTAGAAGTTGTCTGGGATTGAGGGTAGGAGTAAGGATTAACTGTAAACGGATGTGAGGAATTTCATGGGGGTGATGAGAATGTTCTAAAACTGGATTATAGCGAGAGTTGCAGACCTCAGTAAATTTACTAAAAAATCACTGAATTTCACTTTTGTATGATTTTTTGGTATGTAATTTATACCTTTAAAAAGTTGTTTAAAGAGGTAAATACACCTCCCGGGTTTTAAGTGATTCTCCTGACTCAGCCTCTTGAGTAGCTGGGATTACAGGTGTGGACCACCATACCAGGCTAATTTTGTAATTTTAGTAGAGACGGGGTTTCACCATGTTGGCCAGGCTGGTCTCAAACTCAGGACCTCAGGTGATTTGCCCACCCTGGCCTCCCAAAGTGCTAGGATTATAGGTGTGAGCCACTGCATTTGGCCTAAAGAGGTAAAATTTTAAAGCAGTTCACGTGACATCTTTTTTTATATCATCAGTTAGCATTATCTGAAAAAAAAAAAGCTTTGAATCATTGAAGTCAAATTTAGCCTATCAACACCTGTTTGATTTAATACACTCTCATAATTCTTGGAATTTGCTCAATAAATATTTTCTGCATTTAATAGAATACACGTTTTTGCTCCCATATGGGACATAGTCATGTCCCATAATGGCATCCAGGATTTTGTTGCCATAGTCATTGATTTCATCAATCCTATCCATTCATTTAACAGTTATATAGTAAGCATTCAGTATGTGCCAGACACATGTTCTAATCATTAGGAACATATCAGTTTCCAAAAAGGTGAAGATGTCTTCCTTCTTAGAGCTTATACTCTAGCTTAAAGTTTAAGAATGGATAAATGACCACAATTTCACATTTTAAACCTGCGTTTTCTGTTGAAGTAAAAATTATCATTCATTAGGAATTGGGTCTGGAATTCTGAATTTCTATCAAGCTTCAGGTGATACTGATACTGCAACTGGCCCGAAGACCACATGGTGAAGAACAAGGTGTTGACATACAATGACATATGCATACACAGTGGTCACAGTTATGTGAGGTTTTAATGTATCTCTTACCTTTTGTTTTTCCCAATTCTCTTCATTTTCTGGGGTCCAAATAATCAGCACAGAATGAGAGAGGAGGAGTTGGTTGCCAGTAAGTAACACTGGATCATCACCTGGCATATCTGCCGCTTATCTTTGCTCAATGAAAGATGTACTGCCTGCTGCAAATACTAGGAACACAGCTTGGTTTGGAAGCCATGCCTTCCACTCCTGCTACACTGGCCTTCCCATGCACGTGTTTGGTCAGGAGGTTAGAGGGTTTAAATTTTCCTACAAATCTTTTAGAACTCTTCTTTAGACTGCTGATGATAAAGACATAGGATTTGACTCAAAGTTATGAACCAGTGGATTAGAGTGATAGAATTAGGAAAGAGGGGCTGGTCACAGTGGCTCACACCTGTAATCCCAGCACTTTGGGAGGCTGAGGCAGGCAGATCATCTGAGGTCAAGAGTTCGAGGATAGCTTGACTAGCATGCTGAAACCCATTCTTTACTAAAAATACAAAAATTAGCCAGGGGTGGTGGCTCATGCCTGTAGTCCCAGCTACTCAGGAGGCTGAGGCAAGAGAATTATTTGAACCTGGGAGACAAAGATTGCAGTGAGCTGAGACTGCGTCACTGCACTCCAGCGAGACTTGTCTCAAAAAAATAATAATAATAATTAGGAAAGAGGTAGGGCGAAGGAAACTACTGTTGTTTGACAGCCTACTGTGTGCATTTAAGCACCATAGAAACCTTAGGAGAGATTTATTATTTTCATTTTCAAGCATGACAGTTGTGAAATTGGCCCTCAGAGTATTTTATTTCATTTTGCTAATTTTTGTTTTTTGGTTTGTCCAAGATCACACAATTGGTAGTTAACAAAACTAAGTTTAGAATATAATTATTTGTATCTGACTTCAGAGAGGCAACAATATCCCTCCACACCCTGCTGGAGATTTTCTTAATTCAGGAAAATTTCTTTTCTCTTTAAGATAACCTTCATTATTTACAACTTTTGAGCACCATAATTTCCTTAAAAAGCATTATCTCACATTCATGTCCTACTACCACCCAGAAACACTGAAAATACAAAGGCATTGGCTTTTTCTATTATAAATAATTTCGCCTGATATCTATTGTGAAGACAAAATATGAAAAAATTCTGTCCCTGTGTCTTGTTCTTTTTCAGTATTCCAGCATGACAGGCAAGGTATGTTCTAGACATAGGCAAGTTTAGAAATATAGAAACATCATCTGCTGGAGAATAATTGATCCTTGTTATATGTCTGATAATATTTCTGGTGAGTCATCTTCAGAACATCAGATTTAATTAAATGTAGTAACTAATTAAAGGACAGAGTATGAGACTGAATACCTGGAAAATTAGAAAAAGAAAATTTTAGATAGGTAGAATTATCTTCATTTGTTCCTTTTTTGGGGGTAGCTTCTTGACCTTTTGTCAAATGCAGTGCAAAGAAAATGTAATTAATGCAAGTATGTTTTGTATGCCCAGTAATAGATTTTTTCATTGAAACATAACCTTTATAAGATGCTTCTGTTATTACTAGCTGTCAGGCGAAAATTAAATGAGCTTGCTCTGAGCTTCAGATTTATTTTTCTGTCTACAAAAGGCTATGTGAGAGACTGAGGAGATACATAGCATTTACTGATGATTCTGTAAATTAGTCCCATCAATCTGTGGTAAACACAATACGTCCTGTCTCTGAAGCTAATGGCTTGGGCCAGCAGTGATACTTTGCAGCCCAGCACTCTCTTCATGTCTGCTTGGAAAATACCTCTAGCTACTAGGAGCTTCTACCAGTTAGTGTGCTGATGGAATTGTTTACTCAGAAGATGCATGGCAGCCTGAAGCAGTTCATGCACCATCACAGATTGGAAAAAGGGTCCAGTTTAACAAGTTGTATAGAGTGTTTGGTTTATTGAAGTTTCATGGCAATCAGATTCAGAAATGAAACATGAAACTGACTCAAGTGATATGGAAGGTCCTTCCAAGCACTGTCTCCAAAGGTCTTGTTCTTTTAGTTTTTGTACTGGGGACCATCATCCTTGGTGTCTCAGTGAGGCCTGATGCCACTTCAGCCTCACAATAAGATTATCAATCTGGATTGGCAATGAAACCCAATCTGTGCTTTACCTGCATTTCTGAAGCTGAAGAACTAAGCAGAAGTTAACTCTTAAATGACTGCCCTGCTTTGAGAGTCAAAGAGGAAACTTCTATCATTCAGCAATTAATTTTCCTCTCATTTGGTCTCTGTGTTAGAGGATGGTCTCAGTGAACACAGAGCTGACTTTTACTCTGGCTGAGTCACCAGCTATTTGGAGATGGGAAACCACTTGGCTAAGCACCAAATGTTTTCAGTTTCCTGTGATAACTCAGACTACAGAAGGGTACAGAGTTTGCCTTAACATCCTACAAGAAAAAGCGGCACATCTCCAGCAGGGCCAGTGATACTGGGGGAGCAGTCCTCACTTCAGTATTCCAGCATACTCTCGCTGCCAGTTTTGTTCAGAGCTCCAGAAGTGCAGGGGATGTGTGAACATGTCGAATTAATGAGAAACAAAGTTAAACATTTCAGAACCTGCAAAAGGGTTCAATTCCAGAAATGAGCAAAGGTTTGGGAAGAGCCTTATTTTTTTAAGTGAGGTTTATTCATCCTCCATAGACACAAAAATAAGTCTTTCAAAGAACATGAATATTTGAGGCACTTGGCAACACGCAGTCTTTGGCAACCTCTCCCTTATTTATACCATGTAATTATACTTGCCTTTATATGTGTGTCCTTTTCATTACTGAGCCTAACATGGTCTTTTGTCAAATTCCAGTTATTGATTAGCACTGGCAACTCTGAAATGTGGCTTTTTATACCTCAATAAATCTCTTTCCCCCCTTCTTAAATCACAGCAGATCTTGTTGGACATTTGGGGAGAAAACAACTTAAAATTCACATCCAGATCTTGGCTGCCAATTCAGGACTTTGTTACTAAGCCATTTGCCAAGTTTTTAGCTTACACCTCCTGAAAGTGCAGGGTTTGGGGGTGGGGGATCCCCGTTGCTAGAGTGAAGACCAAGTGACATCATTAGCACTCCACTGAATCTGTGACTCCCATGAAATTCAGGCCTTCACATTCCTCCGGCTTTCTCTTGTTTCTCCCTCTTTACTGCTCCTCAACTCATCCTGTAATCTCTTTTCAAACAAAAAGCAAACAAAAAAACTGCTCAAAGGCATGACATCAGTGACAAACTATGAGCCTACAGATTTGTTTGAATAAATATATGTAAACAACCAAAGACTTGGCCTTTTGTCAGGAGATTTAATCCTTTTGCCAGTTGTACCCTTACAGTGTTAATTTTCATTAGGCAACGGTACCCTGTTTAAAAAGAGAAAATTAAGATTGCTGGGGAAAAAACTCGTAAGGCATGACTATGGGCACCAGGCATCTCTAGCCTCTCTTTATTATTTAAAGAAAGTATCACTGTGTTTAATCTATACTGCCACAAGAAAATTTAGTTGCAGCCAATTATTCTAAACTCAGTTCTATTTAGGGTTGAATCTTTTCAGGAAGAAAAAACAAAAGTTCCTTGATACTGCTATTTTCCTCTTTCTTTCTCTCTCTTTCTCTCTTTCCTTTCTTTCTTTTTCTTTCTTTGCTTCTCTCTCTTTCTTTCCTTCTTTCTTTCTCTCTCTCTCTCTCCCTCCCTCTCTCTCTCTTTCTCTCTCTCTCTCTTTCTCTCTTTTTCTCCTGCCTGCCTGCCTTTTAGAAACAAGGTCTCACTGTGTTCCCCAGGCTGAAGTGCAGTGACACCAGCATGGCTCACTGCAGCCTCAGACTCGTGGGCTCAAGCCATCCTCCTACTTCAGCCTCCCAGGTAGCTAGGACTACAGGTGTGCACCATGACACTTGACTTATTTATTTATTTATTTATCTGTAGAGACAGAGTCTCACTATTTTGCCCAGGCTGGTTTCAAACTCTCAGCTGACCCCAAGTGATCCTCCAAAGTGCTAGGATCACAGGCATGAGCCACCATGCCAGGCCAGTAATGCTATTTTCATATTTCATGTTTATATCAAGATTCTTTGAGATCATAACTAATTTTTTTTGAAAGTTTTTGTATTAAATGGTACCCTTCAGCCTGAAAGAGTTAATGCAACTTTTCATGATGCTTGATTGGCAGTCACCGAAGATACCCTCATCCTTTTGAAATTAATAGATTTGTTCTTACCTTTGTCTAATTGTGCAGAGACTGTGTGTAGACTCACTAAACCTGCCAACTCTAGCAAATGGTGTGTAACTATTCTCAATATGGGAGAGCCCACAAAGTACTGTTTCAGAACTGGATGCTATTTCCTCACAGCAAGTTTCCTTCTTCCTATTGAATGTTGGCAACCTTGATTTTGGAATATTTTTGCATTTACAATCAAGAAACTTTCAAAGAATGTTATTCCGACTGGTTTATTAGAGACCCATGATTTATGGCATGTTTAATTCCACCTGACTTCCATCGGATGGTTGCATGGAGAGAACACGTAACATATTCGAATTTTGTCAAAGCTGGAGAATAGCATATTTTTGTCACATATCAGATTCAAGCCTGTATTCCAAGCATTTATTCATTCTACTTGTTTATTTATTTTTAATAACACCAAAATGATTAGTACAAGGGTTTTGTGACCTGTGTCACTCATGGGATACTGTTTCCACATCTTCTGGGTTCAGAAGGCCATTATAAGGCACACAGCAAGAGCACAGTGAGTTCTGATGAGCCATTTACTTTCTTGTAATGCAAGAGCCTATTTAGGGTGATCCTTGGGCTGCTGTCAGAGCAATGCGGGTCAGCAGCTGTGGTGACAAATTAGTTTTGACAAGCTTAATGACCCCAAAGAAGAAAAGTCTGTGGCTCTGATAGCAACTGGGGAATAATTGGTGAGCTCAGCCAAATGGGGAATGTGTTAAAATCCCCAAATTCCTTATGGCAGGTCAATTACACCATTCAGCAAGGGGGTGGAAGGTTGCCATCCGCTTCTTTAGCCTTAAAAAAGCATCAGCAGGCTATATTTCAATCAATTGAATTTGGTTTGGCAAAACATCAGGACATTGAAAGAAACAACTGGATCTTTCAAACTATGTTCATATGAAAAACTTGGGCAAAGAGCAAAACGAGAATTTTTGTAAGGCACCAGTGGGTAGTGCTGACCTCACTACTGGTGAATTCTGTTGATTCACAAAGGGCTGGTTTTCTCTCATCTCCCCAGGGTGGGTAGACCGTGTGACCAAACATAGGTTCATAGAGTGCATTAAAAAAAATGATTACCAATTATCAGTCCACCAAAACACCATCTTTTCATTAACTTATTCAACATATTGTGGACTCACTGTGTACCAGGATCATCCTGAGTGTCAGAGAATGATGGACAAAGCAAGAGAAGAACCCTGCCTTCATGGAGACTACATTCTAATGGATAGGTATAGTAAGAGACAAGTAATAAATACACCAGACGATTCCAGATGGTGGCAAATACTGTAGAAGAAATAAATAGAAAATGTGGCAGATGAATTAGTTTGCTAGAGCTGCCATAACAAAGTACCACAAACTGGGTGCCTTAACGAACAGAAATTTATTGTCTCTCAGTTCTGGAGATTGGAAGTCTGAAATCAAGGCATCAGCAGCATGGGATCCTTCTTGGGGCTGTGAGAAGAGGATCTGCTCCAGGCTTCTGTCTTTGGCTTATAGATGGCCATCTTCATATTCACACAGTGTTCTGCCTGTATTTTCACATCGTCTTCCCTCTGTGTGTGTCTCTGTGTTCAAATTCCCTCTTTCTTTTTTTTCTGTCTTTTTTTTTTCTTTTTTCTTTCTTTTTTTTAGATGGAGTCTTGCTCTGTCACCCAGGCAGTAGTTTAATCTCAGCTCACTGCAACCTCCGCCTCCTGGGCTCAAGCGATTCTCCTGCCTCAGCCTCCCAAGTAACTAAGATTACAGGAGCATGCCACCACGCCAACGAATTTTTGTATTTTTAGTAGAGACGGGGTTTCACCATGTTAGCCAGGCTGGTCTCGAACTCCTGACCTCATGTGATCTGCCTACCTCGGCCTCCCAAAGTGCTAGGATTACAGGCTTGAGCCACTGCACCTGGCCCAAATTTCCTCTTTCTATAAGGAAACCACACATAATGGATTAGGGTCCACCCTAATAACCTCATTTTAATTGGATTACCTCTGGAAAGACCCTGTCTTTTCCAAATAGAGTCACTATACTGTATTTGGAGGGGATAGGATTTCAACATATGAATTTGGGGTAACACAGTTCAACCCTTAATAGCAGATAAAATGCCTAAGAGAAGGGTGATCAGGGAAGTTTTAGAGGGAGTGGATAATGAAGTTGAGACTCAAGGAGAAGAAATGTTCCTGAGAAGAACCAGAGGCAAAGTGTTGGGGCAGAAGATTGCATGTGAAAGACCCTGAGGTGGGAAGGGCTTTACAAGTTTTAGGAAGAGCAGCTGGAGGGCTTTCGATGATGAGGGAAGGAATTTTGCCAGAGATGTTGCAGAGACCAGATCACATGGGCCTTGCTGGGCAACTGCAAAGAGGAATTTGGATTTTCTTGTGAGTACTTTAGGAAGCCAGTGGAGGGTTCTAGTCAGAGGAGTTAAGCTTTCTGATTGTCATTTTAAAGCTGCCTTAGTCCTCTCAGGCTGCTGTAACAAAAATATCATAGACTGGGGGGCTTAAAAAAAACAGAAATGTATTTCTTACAGTTTTGGAGGCTGGGAAATCTAAGAGCAAGGTGCTATCAAATTCAGTGTCTGGTGAGAGCCTTCTTCCTGGCTGATGGACAGCACCTCTTCCCTGTGTCCTCACGTGGTAGAAGGAGCTAGCTAGCTTTCTGTAGTCTCTTTCTATAAAGGCATTAATCCTATTCAAGAGGGCTCCGTCCATTAATCCTTGTAGAATGCCCTCCTGGCTTCCCAAAAGACTCACTTCCTAATATTATCATCTTAGAGGATGGGATTTCAACATATGCATTTTGCAGGGATGCAAATAAGGGACTCTTTGCGGGTCTGCGAGGGGCAGGGTTTCAAAGGCAGGCGTTTCCGGCTCCACTCCTCCATCGGGAATGTAAAGTTATTTGTCTGGGTTTCCTGGCCGCAGGCTAGGTAGAGAAATCCTGTTGGGCTTCTTTGTCCAAAAAGCCTTCCGAAGGCTCTGCGAGGAGGAGGAGGGGACTCTAACTCAGAGTTGTGGCCCAAGTAGCCAATCTGGTATCAGAGTCAAAGATCCATCACTCCAGAGGAAGTTTGAAAAAACTCCCCTCATTGGCCAAGAAATGAATGGGGAGGGAATAACTTAAGGGTTAAAATCCCACAGCTCCCTCCTATACGGATTCTTGGATCTCCTCCTATCACAGTTTGGGAGCTGGTCTCTCTCTCTCTCTCTATCTCTCTCTCTCTCTTTCTCCTTCTCTCTCTCTCTCTCTTTCTCTCTCTCTCTCTCTCTCTCTCCCCCCCCCCCCACCCCCGCACCCCTCTCGCTCGCTTGCTCTCGGGCCATGCCCCCCAGTTACACGAACATTCAGACCACAGCAAAATCTTGCTACTCTCTTATGCCTTCCTTCAACACTGTGTTGTCTTCTTTTTCCATCTCTGGGCTTTAGCCAGTATTATTTCTTCTGCCTATGTTTCCCTAAGCACCCACTCTGCACATTGAACTCCTATTTAGACTTTGACATGCAACTGTATAGTATCCCAGATTTATAATCTCTCTTATTTATATCTTTTATTATAGCTCATTGTATTGCATTTCTTTGTTTACATGGCCACCTGACCAAATACTGAGCGCAAGGAGACTATCCCACTCATCTTTGTGTGCTAAGATCTTAGGCAGAGTCCAGCCCAGAGTAGAAGCCCAACCTCTGTTTATTAAATGAAGTCTAAGACAGGGCTCTGCACTTAAGAAGGGAAGCCTATTAAGACTCTTGGAATAGGCCGGGCGCGGTGGCTCACGCCTGTAATCCCAGCACTTTGGGAGGCCAAGGCGGGTGGATCACGAGGTCAACAGATCGAGACCATCCTGGTCAACATGGTGAAACCCCATCTCTACTAAAAATCAAAAAATTAGCTGGGCATGGTGGCGTGTGCCTGTAATCCCAGCTACTCAGGAGGCTGAGGCAGGAGAATTGCCTGAACCCAGGAGGTGGAGGTTGCGGTGAGCTGAGATCGCGCCATTGCACTCCAACCTGGGTAACCAGAGCGAAACTCCGTCTCAAAAACAAAAAAACAAAAAAACAAAACAAAAAAAAAAAACAAGACTCTTGGAATAGCAGAACAGAGTGGAGAGAATGAGGAGATTTGTAGGTACATCAGTCTGACTCCAGCCCCAACTAGCATTACTTCTGGGCACTACTGCTTAACTTCTTTGAGTCTCGATTTCTTTATTAGTAAAATAACTCTAATGAGTCATGACTTTTTTTTGAAAAAAGAATTGATTTAGGGAACTTTTATGAAAGCATCTGGTCCATGTCGTAGCACATACATACTAGACACTCAATAAAAATGGTACCTTCTTTCTTTTCCTCTCATCTTCAAAAAGCCTTATTGTTACTATATGTGTGGGAGGGAAAGCTCATGAAGATTCATGAAAACTATGAATTGTGCAGTTGTTCACTTAAGGGCTTGGTAGTTGTGTATGGCAGACATTTACCTCCAAAATACGTTTCCAAGGAACTGGGAGAGTGGAAGGCAATGTTGGAACAGTCTCGTGGAAAGTCAATCAGGGGTTACTAATATAACTGAAGGAGCCACAGCTTTCCATTACCAATCAGCTTTTCATAAAGAACTTTAAGAGTGTAACATTTGCTACCACAGAATTCCCTCACTGAAGATGTGATTCATTAACCATGATAATCTCTTTGTTGGGGGCCTTGTTTCCCAGTCCCACGAAGCTCCCTGATTTGCAAGATGGGCATTTCAGGCAGAACATTTTGCACAGCCTTGGAATATCTACGGTGTGTGTCTTTGTGTGAATCTGAGCAGATGATATAAATGCTTAATTTTTCAGACAAAAGAAAAAACATGAAAAAGCTCTTTCCTTTGTGCATCTGAGCTGGACTGGGAATGGCAATAAAAGAAGCCTCACCAAGAAGTCTATTGGTGCTCAGATTTCTTTGTCTGTTTCCAGAGTCATGGTATATGTATGTGTCTAATAGCAAGGTTTTAAATGTGTCTTCTATTTAAAATCACTGTTCTCTGGTGTTGCCTCTGGGGTGAGGATCTAATTTTCTCTGTCAGTACTGCCCTGGTGGTATATCCTTAGGGCTGCTTGATAAGTCCCTTGGTTGAAAAGTCTGCATATGCAAATCCCATCTCGTGGTTCATCTTGCAACTCCCTGTAGTTTGAGTCTTTGTTTCTCCTGCACACGCAGGCTCAGTGCCTTCTCCTCACTGCCACCTCAATAGCATCTTTTAAAATCTTCTTTTAAATGTGCTAATTATAAAGGTGAAAGCAAAGACATTAATTGGCTAGGCAGCCAAACTGGGGAAGTGTTATTCAATCCAAATACATTGATTACTGCATAAACAAGAACAGGTTTAATGTGTAGGCAGTGTAAAACACTCTCAGGAAAGGGCTCCAAACCCACTGCTTGATGATTATTTTATCCTGTTTTTCCATTTGAGACCCCTAGGCCACACCTTCAAAGAAAGAATAGATATATACTATAGATAAGGAGTCACTTTGAGATTTTCCTCCCATTCCGCCGCACTATGGGAGGCTGGTGGCTTAGAGGCCTAGTAAAGATTTTTCAGGTTTTAGTTCCAACTGCTTATGCCCTGCTGCGAGTTCCGGGGCAAGTTCTCGAGGATGGAGCTCTTAGACAATTTGCCAGGGAAGATGTGGGGGCTTAACCAGCTGGTGACTGCAAGTGTAGATTGTTCTTGTTACTGATGTGCCGGAGAGCTGAGGCAGAAACCTGCCCTTTTTGGGGAGCTCTCATCATGTCAGTGAATCGGCAAAAGAAAAAGCCAGATAAAGACGAAACCTCCAAAGTCATTACAGCCTGGTCAGCTCTCTCATATACAAGATTGTTTCTGTAATGAAATTACTGTTTAAGGATTATTCAAAGTTGGCGCATGGAAGGAGTTACTTCGGTAATGAAAGGAGGAAAAAAATACAACTGGTCTGTGAGATCAAAACGGGAAAACAAAACAAAAACACCAACCCTCCATGCACCGGCTTTTGGTGTACCCTAAAGCTAGGGGTTACATCCAGTGTGTTGAGTTACTTAAGAATGGGCTGAGAATCCGAGTGACGTCTCCAAGCCCTTTGGCTTCCTGGGAAAGGCTTTTATTTGATGGGCCAAAAATATTCTGCTTGAGGATTGGGTCTCCACAGAATTAGACAAAGGGCATCAAAGCCTGTTCCATGGTGATCTGAAGGCTTCTGTCCAGGACATTTCTGTTGATTTGGATACCATCTATAGTCTCAAATCCATGGCGGTTGGTTGTAACATTTTAATAGCCAGCCTAGGTTTTTGGCAGGCTTTTGTTTAGTTTATTTCTCTCGAAGCTTGAGACTTGAGAAACTGAAATTTGAGAGCATTGCTGTGTCTTGGAACTTAAAATAAAATATAAAAAGCTATTGGAGGTGATTTTTTTCCCTTTCAACTGGTACACAGAAGAAGGGAAATCAGCTTTTGTAAATGACCATTAGGTAATGTAACCAGAACAGTTATTTTCATAGACAATGTAAGCAGGTAGTTTGACCACAGATGAAGAATTCTTTTCATTTTTCTTTCCTTTCTTTTCTTTTCTTTTTTTTTGTCTTTTGCTGAATCTGGAGAATGTCGACTGTGCTAGGAAATACTTATGGGAGCAGTCTATGATATGGTCCCAGCCAGTCACTTGTATGTATACACTACTTCACTCAGGTTTGCCAACTTTCCCCATAGCTGTTGTTAAAAGGGAGCCTTCTCGTTGCTGATTATATTAACACCTTTCTTTCCTCAGATTTTCCCTCTTTATGGTCTGTCTCTTATGTAAGTAAACTTATCATGAAGATTTCTGAAGAGCTTTGTGTGTTATTCAATCACTAGGTGAACAGTCTATCCTTAACTATATTTTTTCAATTATTATTCTCTATGACTTTTGAATCCCTAAATGCAAGGACAGAAAATTAATCTCACATTTTGGTACTTTTCATGCTTAGTTCTTTACAACCCTATTTGGTAAGAATCTGTTTCAGGATCCTGGAAGCATCTTGGCTATTTCCTGTTCTTTAATCCAACACCAACCATAACTTGCTCATGACCCCTCTTTCAATGGTATGATGTTTTTAAGTTTGTAAAATATCATATATATTATCTCTTGTGGTGTCACAACAGCCTCTTGAAGCAGGCCATCCTCAGGGGCAGAAATTCCTTCTCAGGCACCATGACACCTCATCCTGTCTGCCATGGAACACAACTTCAGGGATTTTTTTGTTTCTCTTTCTCTCTTTCAACAAATAAACAAATAGAAAAGATCTTAAGCTGAGTTGAGAAACTGTCATCCTTTTTTCTTTAAGCACAAACTGACCTTCAGCTTTCAATTTAAAACCTCACAGGGATAGGCAGAACAGCACATGTCTTCACAGGTGCAGTGACTGAAGATGGGAAGGCCTGACTCGTGCTGGCCGTCTTCCCTGGCTACTAACCTGGGAGGCCATGCATTTGCAACATCTCTCTGATTTACAGCTCTGGTCCCCTGGTCGTCTTCATCTGGCACAACCACTAACTCCAGCCTATGCTCTCTCTCTCTCTCCCCAGCCTGTCCCCTTGACCCCTCTACGTGGTGAATTCCCTTGCTTTCGCAGAATTTCTGCTCACCGGGTGGGTCCTTTTGAGCTTTCGCATCTCTCTTTTATTTATTTATTTTTACCCCACCGGCTTATTCCATGTGCGCCATTGTCTGAATTGTCATGCATTTTGGATTTAATTCCAGATCGTCAAAGGCATGTTTTCAGCTGAACAAACCAAATGAAGTAAAAAGCTTCATCCTCTTTTACTTTATTCTTATTACCCATCCCAGCGGGGAGGATGAGTAAAGAATGCATCCTCTAGATCCTGAAAGAATTTCTAATATTCATTCTTTCTCCATAAGATACAGAGCTTAATCCTTCCTTTAGACATTTTCTTTTTTTCTAAATAAACAGGGCCTAATTGGAAAAAGCTGAGAGAGCTAAGCAGAAAAGAATAGAAAACATTTACTGAGCTTGGAAGTGCATATTGAATACTGCAGGAAATTTGCATATGGATTACTTGGTGAAAAAATAGAAACATTCTCAGCCCATTAGTTACTGTGATGGACTCCCACTGACTAAAATCCAAGTACTTTTGCCTTGTTTTCTCCAACTGTTCTTTTCTGTAATCATTTCTCTTTAACCACGGGGCAGCTATTCTGTTACTGCACTTTGTACTAAGGAAAAGACAACATAGAGATTGTAGCTGTGCCTAGAATGTGAGCAGACTGGCTCTGCTTTAATCCTCCAGCGAACATTGCACCATTATTTCTAAGCTTTGGCAGGAGGGTTGCCTCTCTATCGAGGAGCTTCTGGGTCACATCTGCAGGTCTGCAGTTGTGTTAAGTGACAACCCATAGATTTCTCCTGGGTGCCTCAGTTTCTCCAAATGCAAAAAGAAAGGGATAATGTTTAGCACCATTAATAGAGATGGGAAAAATCAATGAATATTTATAAAAGTAAATTGAGACCCTGGAATATAAGATCCCACAGAAATTCAAAGCATAATTAAGGTAGGGAGAACAGATTAGTGTTAAATATATGTGTGAAACACATTTTACATTTCCTTCCAACAAAGGCTGAATTTAATTTACTCCAAGTGAGGGGGAGAAAAAAGGGAAAAAAGTGGTATTGTGAATTAGGATTCTAAATTTGGATTTTGATATGTTGATTGGTATACTACAGACATAAAGCCACATGTTTACTTTTTTAGCAAATGCATGTGTGTGCGCGTTTGTGCGTGTGTCTGTGTCTGTGTGTATGTGAGATGAAGGAGATATATATATAATGGGCAAATCTAATTACCATTGGCAGTATTTCTCCAGGAAAGCCAACAGCAAGTACTAACGAAAGAACTGTTATCAAAAAGATGTTTTCAACAGCTTACTTTTAATCCATTGAAAAGTCATTAAATATGCATCATCAGCTCTTTGCATTGTGGTATGAAGCAAGACCATTTGTACAAAGAAATATCCAGTATTGCCTGCAGAAAACATCTATATTACTGTGTCATTGTTTGAAGAAACAACTCAAACCCTCACTTCACAAAGGAATCACTGAATATTAAGAGATGTGGAAGTCAGTGTAAAGATCAAAATATCAATATCCATCAGCCCATTTTAGTATATCCACAATGGCTTAGAAACAGTTGGAAAGAATGATCTGTGCAATATTGATCACATAAATGGAAAGAAATTCTAAGAGATAAAGGGGATCTTCTGTATATAGTAAATACCTAAGTGCTGCATATGTAAGAATTTCTCAAAAAAAGATAAATATTCTCAAAAGATTCTGTCATAAAAAGAACACCTTATGGAAAGTCCAAGGTGACTTTTTTCCCCTGGCCAGATTCCCTTGATGCAAGTGAATCTTTCATTGGGGTAATAAAGATATGGCTAAATTTTCTGATGAGAGGCAGAATTTATCAGAGAATATATGTAGTGCAGACTTCTCAAATCCCGGAGAAAACCAAGAAGTTGTGACTTGACTCTTCATCAGTCCAAGAATACATCTTTATGAATATCTGAACCAGGAACTACCTAGGTAACAATCACAATATGATATTTTTAATGAAAAATAAATAAGATTCACATAAGGGAAAAGCTGGGCTGGGGTTGTCAATTAGATCCCCCAGGACCTTACTGAATAAAGTGTGGCCTTAAGACCAGCTGCATCAGCATCGCTTAGGAGTTTTTTAGAAATGTAGCATCTAGATCCCATCCCAGACCTGTTGAATCAGAGTCTGCTTTATAAGGAGCTCCCAAGGAGATTGAAGTCCAAGAAACACTGTGTTAGAATACCATTTGGTATGTTATTGTTTCAGATATTATGTGTTGTTTCCGTATAAAAATTACCTGATAAAGTATCAGGAATTGACTTTTGGTCATTGAATAAATGATGATCCAAAGAGTGGCTTTAATATTTGGATAATCTGACTCATTATTACTCATCAATCCCAGAATTTGTAATTTTCATGCATTGAGCACCTAGCAAGTTCCAGGCACTGTGACAGGCTCTGGAAATAGATTAACAAAATAGATGCAGAACCCAGGAGTGGGCTGTTAAGCAGATGATTACTGAAATGTGTTTTTAATGGCAGATAGGTAAAGAATTAGGAAGGAAAAATATAGTGTGCAAAGAAGATGCAAATTGGGTGAGCCTGCTGAGGTCCATCCGGTCTGGAACATCAGAGAGTGCCAGAGATCCCCTGGGTGGTGGTGCCTCTGGGAGGCTTCTGTTTCAAATGGGCCACAAGTAGGCGGAAGAGCAGAGAGGTGGATTATGATTTCCCAGTAGTAAGGTGACCAAAAAGTAAACTGATGTCAGCAAACCAGCTTTTCCCCCGTGAACAAACATTTTATTGGCCATATGATTTTAGTTTTGAGATATCAAAAGCTTACATAGTTTGCTCAAATTAGAAAAATAATAAACACCAAAAGTCCAGGGAGCATGCAAACAGAAGCTGTAGATAGGGCATTTTTTCCAGATCTGCCTTGAGGATCATCGTTCTCCAAATTCTCTTGGCCTGGGGGGACCTGTGGCTAGGCAGTTTCTGGTTTCCCCTCTCTCATGGTTGTCTAAAAGTTCCATCAGTGAGCCAGTGATCAGCCGGATCCCAGATCAGTCTTTACCGTGTCTTCAGCTAACCTCAAATCATCTAGAAAGGCGTGTGTGTGTGTGTGTGTGTGTGTGTGTGTGTGGTGTGTGGTGTGTGTATTGTGTGTGTGTTGTGTGTGTGTGTGTGTGTCTGTCTTCATGCTTCTTTCTCTCTTTGTCTCTCCTCTTTTCCCTGTTGAGGTTGCTTTTTCATCTCAGTCATTTCAAGTTTGAATTTGATTTGCATTTCTAAACTGCTAATTATACCAATTACTTGCAGTGCTTCTGCATTCTAAAAAGAAGTCTGAAACTGACCCCTTTTATTAAAGTCAGTGTCAGTTCACTCTGAAATTTAGAGCTATGGAGACAGGTCCCTTTTTCTTATTTTTTTTTTTCTTGTATATTTTTAAAAGGCCAACTGCCAGTGACCATATTTCTCAGGTCTCAAATGCTCATGTTTCTGGTCATGTTTTTCTGTAGTCCAGCATACATTCTTTAACTAAATACTACTCTTGAAAGATCAAAAGGAGTACTCCCTGCTTTCATTTTGTTCTTGGCTGTAGCTCATGGATGGCTTACTTTTTTTTTCCTTTCTTAATTTACAAAAAGCTTTCTTTTCTTCGGAAGAAAAAGAAGTGGCTCTGTGGATCATAAAGAGATCATTAGCGTTTACTAATACAGTATGTTCTTAAGTTGCTTTACTACCACGTCTTTTCAGTATTATTTACTGAGCAGCTGAAATAATTGGGCTTTGAATTTTTAGATTACTATAAAGCAAGACCTATTGTCACTTATTGCTGGGTGTAATTGCACCATATGTATTTAGTGAAGCTATTTATTCATCTCCCTGGTGGATAACTTTGTCAGAATGAGTTGAGATATTTCTGTGTGTGCAGTTAGAATCTAGAAAACATGCATTTCATGTTGAACTTAGAAATTATAGAGGGATTCACAAACATTTTTTTTGTCTCCAGACCTGAGGGTCTGTTCTGTAAGTTTGTCTCATCTTTTATTATTCCCTATTGTTAGAACAAGCACTGTTCCTATGAATTTACAGTTGGAAATTCCGAGTGGATTTTAAGCCCTAGAAGCATAGTTTCAAAAAGAGAAAGAAAGAGAGGGAGGAAGGAGAAGAAAGGAAGAAAGCATTTTAATATGAATTACTTGGATTTTAATTTTTAACAGGTCACTTGTCCATTATTCAATACATCTGCACTGGGTGCTTACTACACACACCGCTCCATCATGAAAAGGGACAAGCCTGGTTCCTGTCGTAATGGACTCACATTCCATGAGGATGCTATAAGGGCATACATGTGAGAGACTAAACCTAACCACCAGGACAGAGAATGCTTTTCTGAAAAAGGAATATTTCAGCTACGCTCCAAATAATGCATAGGATTTAACTAGGCAAATAAGGGGAAAACATTTTTCCAAGCAAAGGAAATAGCATGTGCGAATGCCCTGAGGTGAGAAGGGGCATGGTGCCCTTGAGAAACTGAGCTGAGGGAGCAGGGGGAAGGGGAGGGGAGGGGAGGATGAGGCTGAAGAAGTAGGCAGGAGCCACACCAAGCAAGACTTATGGGCCATGGCAAGACTTTGAGTGTTATCTGAAAACCAATGAGAAATCTTTGAAGAATTCTACACAAAAGAGGAACATTATTAGATTTCTAGTTTTCAAAAGTGACTCCAGCTGCAGTGTGACACCAGATGGTAGTTGAGGAAAAGAGTGGGCGGGAGAGACCTTTTAGGAGATCACTGAAGTTGACCAGGTGGGAGACCATGGTGGCTTAGCCTAGGGAAGGTCAGAGGTTGATGGAGAGAAGTATTTACTCATGTTTGAGAGATATTTGCAGACTTGGAGATCAGAGGTGGGTATGTGGGAAAGGGAAATGTAAAGAATGACTTGTAGTCTTTGGGGCTGGGTGAATAGAGAGCAGGGAGTGAAGACTCTGGGGGAAAAGGTCATTGTTAAATGTTGGAATAGGTACTTTGAGGTGCCTGTGGGCCCTCAGTATAGAGACATTGAATAGGCAGTAGAGCTTGGAGTTCAGAGAAGAGATGTAGGTAAAATAGTAAAATGAACTATTTTTCTCTTTCTTGAGGAATTTTGCCTCAAAGAAAATTGAAAGTGCTACAACACATATTTAGGCAAATATTCCATTGATTTATTATTTTTCCAAAAAAGATGATTTGTTGAGCACCTAATATGTACTAGGCACCTGTTAGATTATGGGAACTTCTAAAACATCTTTCTTTTTTCCATTAGTAAAGTTACTTTGAAGAAAAGCTAAGCTAAGTATGCACCTAAGAAGGGCCAAGCTTTGTTACTGTTGGTAATTTTTCTTTCTTTTTTTTTTTTTTTGTTTATTTTTCCTTTGTTACTGTTGGTAAATTGGTAGTAATTCTCAGGATCCTATATTTGATAAAATGAAAAGGGATCTTGCTGTAAGATATTTCATTGTTTGGCTGAACGTGCAATCTTGTAGGTTCTTCTAGAATTGCCATGTTGACTCTTTTATGCCAGGTATCATTTTGCATTTTTTTCTCAGCAGCTCAGGCTGCTGAGTGGCTCACAGATGCATACCACATTTGTTTTTATTTGAGAAGTATAGTTAGTTAAGAGGAAGATTATGCCAAGGACATAAGGCTCACAGTACTTTCTAGTCATTGCTAGTGGTTTAACTCCGTGCTCAGATTTTGATAAGAATGATTACTATAATTTAGGATAGTTGGTCTTTGTGAATTTAAATTATTAACATCTTTTACTTTGTAAGAGAAAAGAAAGAAAGAGAGCAACTGGATTCCTCCTAAGACATGCTTCTTTCCTTATCTCCTTGACCTCTTGAAAAGTAACATTCCTTTGGAATTACATGGAGGGAATACTTGGTTAAATAACTGAACCAAAAGGCCATGATCCCAGCTGAGGCTCTTTACTTACTAGCTGTGTGACTTTGGCAAGTCACTTAAACTCTCTACATCTCAATTTCCTTCACTTGTAAAATAGGAACAATAATGTTAGATAATTTGAATATATATGGATGATGATAATAACTAATATTTATCGAGAATTTACTATGTGCTAAATACTTTCCTGCCAAAATTGTTGGCCTGGTAAAATGGCAAGGAGATAGTATAAAAGGAGAAACATATCATGGAAACAACTCATTTTACTGATTCTTTTACTTTTTGTGGAAATAATAAACAATAGTAGTTAAATTCAATGCAAAGACCAACTACTCTAAATAATTAGACCCATATTCTCATCAATTTTAAAGTATCCGAGATGATGAAATATTCTCATTTATCCCAGACTTTATAATTTTATGCAGAATTTTTCATAGACCTGTTATTCTTGTGATAATTGGAGTCAAGTTCCAGAGAGAGGGAATGGAAGGTGTATTAAGTAGAACAGTCAGGGGGATTGAGGTTATAATTCTGAGGCAAGGTATTTTCATAAGAATTATAGGGATCAAAGTGCAGTGCATGCATGACAGTGATTGAATAACATGTGGGTCCTAAGACCTAAAAGTGGAAAGAGTTAGTGGATTTAATGACAGCTTCTTACCCATGAGTGAGCATATAGGAAGAAGGGCGTATAAGAAGAACAGGCAAAGTGTGAGAGAGATTTCCTCATCAACCGAGAGAGAGAGAGACATTCAGAAATGGGATAGAGTAGTTTAAAATCAGGACAAGAAAGGAGAAGAGCAGGTGGAAAGAATGAAGGATTTTCTGAGTCCCTGCTGTGTGCCAGCAAGGGCTTGTGATGGGAGAGCTATGCAGAAAAGTTCCACCTTGAAAGAAAAAAAACTGGAGATGATGCATTTTCGAAGCAAGTGAGTGGTTTTGATGAACCAGTGTGGGTTGTCACAAAAGATTGTCAATCCTAGGACGATGGAGCTGCAGCGAAGGCATCACTCTGAGGTCTCCCCTTTGTAATGGCCGCCAGGGCTAATGCAAGGTTTTGAGTCCCATTATTTTCGTATCTCCTTCTTTTTTAGGCAGCCAGTCACAGATGATTTTTAACAAGAATTACAGGATTTATATTTAAGAAGTGCATAATGGAAATCGATGGCTTTTTGTTGAGAAAAGCACACTGTCAGGAAAATATCGCTGCCACTCTCTTTCCCCCGTCGCAGTGGTGGAAATTTTACATTTGAAAGTGAAAAGGCTTAAGATATAATTTTTTAATCCCATCTTTCCTGCCCACTTGCATCTCTTCCAAAGCTTGTCAGGGCCAGATCTGGAATAGCAAGAGCCATTAAAAATTTGGCATCTTGCACTCCGTTTTTTGGAATAAACTCAGTGTGGGCCAATTTATGGTAAATTATTCTCTTCGTGTGTGAATTTCCTTTTCTCTCTTGGCAAATTCATGCTTGCTTCTACACCCCTGCACACAGATCTTAAACACACACATTTATTACAGAATCTGTGTGGGATATGTGTGCAAGTGTTAAAGTGTGTGCCCATGGCTGTACCCACAAATGCATATGCACATATTTGCACCTATGTGCCTATATGATGAGTAAATTGACTTAAACAGTTTGTCTTGGAGGTTTGTGTTGCTGTATGTATGTTAGCATACATTCTGTTGCAACCCGCAAACAGTTTCTCAGTCAAGAGATGACAGAATTCAGCAATCATTTTGGGAAACACCATAGTAAATAAATATATTGCTTAGTTCTGTTAAACCAAGCATGCCAATTCTTAATAAAACTGAAGGCAAGCAGTGGCAATTCTCATCTTTGCAGTCAAAGACAATTAATTACTGGGCAGCCAAGTCCATTGCCAACAGGGAAGACAGAGCCAAGGCTTTGCTTCAGCCCATGTGCTTTGAACACAAACCCTGTAGCCAAGCATAGTTATAACCTGGGACACCGGATTGGAGTCTCTGCCTCCCATTCAGAGAGGTTGGTTATAGGTTGGTTAACAGAGGCATGGCATCATGGGAAACTGCTTGACCTGTTCTTTGGGGACACTTGACTCAGGGCAATTGAGGGCAAGGTCGAAAAGATCTTTTTTTCTTTGCATGAGAAACTCTGATGAGACGCTCTTTCCTGGCATATTTGACAGCATATTAGCTCAGCTTTTAAAGGGCAATTCAAAACAGTTTCTTTTCCTTTATGTATGAAGAAGGCACACATTTATGTGCCTTGAATTATTGCTAATAACATGTTCCCAATAGATCTGTGCGTTTAGCTCAAATTTGGAAAAGGGAGTGGTAGAAAAACAGCTCACTTACTTCACCAGTGTTGCTAAAGATTTCTCAGAACATCAATAAAGAAGTAAATGCTTCACATTCACAAAAAATATAACCATATGTTGTTATTAGTATTTTTCCTCATGTGGTTAAATATTAAAACAATTAAAGATACATTTTACAGTGGTTCTATAGGACATTAAAATTCAGCATCTAAAGCCTATAAATGCATCTTATAAAAGCTTTTGCAGTGTTGACCATTTGATGTCATCATGAGCAGTAACTAACCCAACCTAATTAAAAGGCCTTAATGAGCTTACTGCACAAGGAAGTCTAGGAAATCAATACGCTTTCTTACAAAGAGTTTATTCTCTCCACCTTCTTCAGCATTTATTTAGCAAATAATCTACAATCACTTGCCAAGTACATGCCAAGCACTGTACCTAGTGCTGGCAACAAAAGTATTAATAAGACTCAGTACCTTGTCCTTATAAATCTCACAGCCTAGTAGGGGAAACAAACAATCCAATTACTGTACTTCCGAGTGTTAGCAAGGCAGTAGGCAAGGCGTGGTGGGGATGCGTGGTCACTGATCTGTTCTGCCTTGGCAAAAGCCTCAAGGAAGCCTTCCCAGAGGAGGCGGCACCAAGCTAAAGGGTTAGTAGGATGTAATCAGGCACAGGAAGTAGTATATGCAAAGGTGAGAGGCAAAAAGCAACATGCTGCTTAATTAGGGAATTGCAGCTGGGCTGGCCTGGAGCCCAGGTGGGAGATGTGGGGGAACAGGGAAGAGGGGACAGGCCTGATCACATTATGCTAAGCCATAGGTCTCATACTTTTTCCTCCCTGTTCCCTTCTTTGACCTGTAGTCTCTTTCTGTTTTTTTTTTTTTTTTTTTTTGTTGTTGTTGTTTTTCTGCTTTTTCTTTCATTTTGCTTAATTATTTGTCTTTTACTTCATCTTTCCCTTTCTGACTTCTGAAAGTTGAAAATATATTTCTGAGGCAGATCATTTGGAGAAACTAGAGTTACAGAGAATGCTTCCGACTTTTATTTTAAATACAAAAATTATTACCTAAAACTGAAAGGATGAATTCTCCAACCTTCTCTTAGCTTCCTCACCTCCCCAATAGTAACCTCATTTTTATATATAGAAAATAGTATGGGAGTGTTCGAGCAAGCAGGGTCAGATTCTAAGTTTATTCTGCATGTATTTCTATCTCCTGGAACACATTATGAATGCAGAAAAGGTAAGATGAAAACCAATGTTACTTTTGCATCATCTGCAGAGCCTAATGAAGTACTGAATATGCCAGAAACTCAGTATGTGCGTGAGAAACATCAATACGTCCATGAATGGATGAGGGAATTGGTCACTTGGTATATTGCTTGTACTCAGAGTTTGAAATAATTATTTTCTTTAATATAGAGTAGTAAAACATCTGAGCACTGCTTTTATTTGTGTGCTTTATACTTTATACTTTTTATTTTGATCACCACATAGCCAGGTGTAATTCCATATACATGTATCTATAATATAAGCATAATACTTCTTATACATAATACATGTATTCCATATATATAATACATGTATATGGAATTATACCTGGCTATGTGGTGACATGTATCTATAATATATCAGAAGTATTATGCTTATATACTATAGATATATGTATATGGAATTATACCTGGCTATGTGGTGATCAAAAACACAGGTGCACAGAAAATTAAATACTTTGATTCCTTTTAGCTATTGCTATGGTTTGAGTATGATACCTGGAGTTTATGTGTTGAAAATTTGGTCCACTATGTGTCAGTGCCATGAGGTGGGGCCTTTAAGAAGTGGTTAGACTGTTAAGAGGAATTAATGTTCCCATGGGCCTGGGTTAATTGTCACAGGAGTGAGTGAGCTCTCACTCTAATGGGACTGCATTAGTTGTCTCCAAAGCAGGCTGTGGTAAAGTGAGGCCGCCCCTTATGTTCTGCCCCCTTTTCTCGCATGCCGACTTCCCCTTTGGCCTCTCTGCCATGATATGACACAGTATGAAAGCCCCCAGCAAATGCTGCTGCCATGCCCTTGGACTTCTCAGTCTTCTGAACTGTGAGTTAAATAAACTTCTATTTTTTTTTTATAAAATACCCAGTCTGTGGTATTCAGTTCTAGCAACAGAAAATGGACTAAGACAGCTATGTTTATGCAGAACTAATTACATAGCCATGAAACATATTTGCTCTACTGGCATGTTATCAAATGCATTTTTTTACTGTCTGTCAACCCCTGAAGTATACATGCTTTTGTGGATATATATTCACAGATTGCATGAAATCAATGCTAATAAATAACAGCAGCAACAAAAACTTATTGTTTTGCTTACACAATCTCCAGGCAACCAGTTTTTATTATTTACCTACTTACAGAAATAATCATTCACTTGAAATTGTAGTTTTCTGGCATCGTATTGATATAACGTGAATAACATATGATACCTTATATGTGTATAGTAGCTAGAGAGGGCCATATGATATATCTTAAATATCAGTGTTGCACTGTGAATATTCTGTTTCCAGTCAAGATAAAATGCCCATGATGAGGTTCCATTTGTCCCCAGCTCCTTTCAATGTTACAAACCAGATACTTGATAATTTCCATAAAAATTTAATACGGTTCAAATGCTGGCACAGAAATAACATATTTCTCTCTGCATTGTCTTGTAGCTTCTTGAAAAGTTTTTCCATTTTCATTTTTTAAGTTGAACTCTCATTAATTTTGCAACCTTATTTAAAGGACCCTTTTAAGAATCAGCTGCTTCCTCATGACCCAAATGTTAGAAGCAACAAATTTCTTTAAACAAATACGAAACATGTATGTACTGTCCTTTTCAGTAACCCTTATTTTATACAGATTTCTTCATCAAAAATAAGCTGAACAACAAGTCAGGAAGTTGTATCTAAGAGCTAGTTAATAGGTCCGTTTTGTACACCAGATTATTATACAAAGGAAAAACACAGTAACTCGAATCTCTTTATTACAGTTTAGGAAAACATTACAGAAAGAGTTTGATATTAATTCTACAACATTTTTAATAGTTCCAGATGATCTGGGTAAATGAGGACTGTAGGCCACTTCAGAATGCCAGTTGACTGGTATGCACTCAGTGGGTGATTGACTCATTGAGACCAAAGTGTCATAGCCTTTTCTCTCCTCCACCTGCCCCATCTAAATCCAGGGTCAGGGAAACTTTGAAGATTGTTGTAGGAAATGCAAGTGAAAATCTGTTTAGCTCCCTGGAACTTTTGGAAACTCAGTTTGGGTTACACTGATTTCCCTAAAGTTAAGAGGACTCGCAAATTAACCAGGGACAACCCTATCCTAACTTTAAATAATTTTCCAATGAGGCAGTTATTATTCTGGATAAAACCTTTGAAATGTTATAAAATCAGATATTGCCTTTTGGCAACCAAAAGGAAACACAGAAACTCCTGAGTACAATGCTCTGTTAAGGACAAGACGGTGATTTGACTGTAACATGAGTAAAATCGCAAAGCAAGAATACGTAGAGACATGTTCTCTATTCCCATTGTGGAGTTATTAGTCTGCACAAGACTAGGAGCAGAAGGAATTCCCTATTATTCCATGTAATCGATTCATGAATTAGATACTTTTGAAAAGCCTCAAAACATTTGAATGATTTTCCTTTTCTCTCCTTATGTAGCACTTTCTACAAACTGATGTAAATATTAAGATTTGCTAGAGCATCCAGTACTATTAAGAATACATTGGAGGCTGTGCGTAGTGGCTCACGCCTATAATCCCAGCATTTTGGGAGGCTGAGGTGGGTGGTCACGAGGTCAGGAGTTTGAGACAAGCCTGGCCAGCATAGTGAAACCCCGTCTCTACTAAACATACAAAAATTAGCCAGGCTTGGTGGTACGCACTTGTAATCTCAGCTACTTGGGAGGCTGAGGTAGGAGTGAGGTTGAGGTAGGCTGAGGTTGCAGTGAGCCGAGATAGCGCCACTGCACTCTAGCCTGGGTGACAGAGCAAGACTCTCAAAACAAAACAAACAAACCAAAAGGAATACATTGGAAACAGAAACCAGAGTAGCACAAGGTGAGCCGTATGTCCAAATGCGAAGTCTGCGGAAGGAAAAACAAAATCAGATGGCCTCAGTGTGCTTCTACAGTCTTTATTGTGATTCTTGGTCTTTTTTTTCTGACCTTTCTTCTACTTTTTTTCTCCTATTATTTCCCCACCTACATTTTAAAATTAGATTTAACTGTTTCACAATCTAAGATGTAAAACTGCCACAGTCTGTTTCTTTCCTTTAGTATTTTATTAAGTTTCTGGTTCTTTTATGTCATTTCTTCTTTTTAAAATCCCATTTTACTATACATTTTCAAGATTAGGGTGACCTAATGATCCCTAGAATGTTGCTGCTCAAAGTGTAACCTTCAAACATCCACCATTTAGAAGTATCACCTGGGATACTGTTAGAAATCCCGGATCTCATGTCCCACCTAGCCCTACTGAGGCAGAGTCTGTATTTTAACAAGTCTCCCAGGTGAAGGTGGGAAGCACTGCTCTAGAAAGAAGCTTCCACAACTAAATCCCAGCTAAAAACACGCATCAGCTTTCTCACCTCTCCTCAAGTGTATAAGGTGGCCCTTTGACCATCTTTTTCTGAGTCACGGAAGTGATCTTTCACTTACAGCTTTGAGATATGTGCTTGATTCAAGTGGACTTGTACTCTTGGACTTATTGTGGAAGTCACCTTGACAGTATCTGCAGGATTAGAAATATTTGCTGATCCCCCTGCCCATGCCTTTCTTCTCTGTTATCTTTGGGCTGTGTGTGGAGATAGGAACTGGCATATAATTTGTCAGTCAGTTCTTGCTGCATAGCTTGGCATCAGACATCACTAATGGGATTAATTGGTCTTATTGACAAAATTGTGAAAGTGTGTACCTCCCAGGGTCGTAAACACTAAGCCTTAATTCAAATCAAATGTATATTTTAAAAAGCATGTCCAGCATCATAGACTCCTTTCTGTTTGGATTTCATTGACATTAGAAATGGTATGGAAACCTGATCAGGAAAGGTTTGCTGTTATTACTGCTTTGAATATGAACTTATGCTTCTCAGCACTCTAAGTAGCTGATTAAGGGAGGGAGTAATATTCTACTTAATTATTGGTTACACATATGGAATAAATCCTATTTTAATGGTATCTAATGAGCCTTTCATTTTTAGAACCTTACACAAAAGCCTCTAATAGAAAGGAAAAGTAATATTTCATAGGTCATCTTAATGCCACTTAATGTCAACAATCCGTAATCAAGCCAATATATATAGATGGTGATTACAGTCCAGTTATGATTCTTTAAATATAAAATAATCTAAATTAGCACAGTGGTACAAGCTAAGGTTCTTTAGGTTTGCAATAACTTAAACTTTCTAATTAAAGTTTGTTACTTGAAAACAACCTCATAGTTAAAGAAATTTTTCTCAAAGTGAGGCTTCATGCAATGTAGTATTTTCAAAATCCATGAGTATAAGTTCTGTCACTTACAGTTTCATGCACCATTCCCGTATGTGTCCGCAAAGCCACTGAAATGTGCAAATAGAAAATGATGGCTTCCCTTCTGTGCTTTTTCTCAACAGGGGAATATAATGGGCAGTAGAAATATGGGATGTTTTATTGGTCAGGAGGTGACTGAGGGAACTTGTGGGCACACCTATTTCAGAACCAGACGCCTGCCTGGTAGCAGATTAAAAAGTTGGGAATTTCAAGAGTCTCCCGTAAGAGATGGAGATTCTGAGATTTTGTGCTTTTTGCCCTGCTCTGTATTGGAGATGACTTTTCCATCCTAGGATGGTTGCTGCTACACTAGTCCATGCAACTCTTGTCTGAATTAGAAATGGGTAAATTCTGCAAAACACTTTACTTTTGTCAAAGGATTTTCATCAATAAATGGACAGTGATCACAGTATGAATGGCATTTCCTAACTCACCTGCTCACACTGTGGTAGTGTACATCAGAATATCCAAATCTTCTTCAGGGCTTGTTAGCAGTCAGATGGCTTTCATTTTTAGACCCTTAGACAAAAGCTTCTAATGGAAATTTTTCTCAAAGTGAGGCTTCATGCAATGCAGTATTTTCAAAACCCATGAATGTAAGTCTATACTCTATTCTGTAGGTTTAGGATGGGGCCAGAGAATTTGTATTTCTGACAAGTTCCCAGGTGACGCCAATGTTGCTGGTCTAGGGACCTCTTTGAGAACCACTCCTCAGGGGTGCATCAGCATGTAACCTGCCCAGCTGTATATATTGACCTTGCTTCCATGCCCATAGGGCTTACTCAGTATTTGTTGGGGAAAAATAATGCTATTTAGATAAAATTACTAACATAGGGGAAATTTTCTAGCAAGAAACTTGGTATGGAAATAAGTCCTCAATGCACACCAAGCCCCTTTTCCACCACTGCTGCTCCCTACACGTTCACCCTGCATTTGTCCCACTTATGTTCTATTCAGCCACCTTCTGTTTCCTCCCTTAGATTCTGAGGGTTTGTTTGTTAGTTGGTGTTTCTCTTGTTTTCCTGTATGTAGCCTGTTTTTGAACCTTGGGCAAACTTTGGCCTGATAATTAGTCGTGTGTCACTGAGTCCTGGGCTCATGGTCTACAGCTAGCCCAGGAAGCAGAAGACCTGAAAATAGGATATTATTCAATTTTGAGTAGGAGTTGTCCAGTGGCAGTGATGCAAGCAGTCAGTTGACAATGTGGACCTTAGGTTTCAGGATGGACTTGAACTTTGGGAACCTCAATGAGAAAGCCTCTGCATCTGGCCAAACCTAAGGAAACACTCCTAATGGTCCTTGCTTCCCTAAGCTTAGATGTCCATTTACAAGGTGAGACATGCTCACTCATGAAAGATTTGGAAAACATGAAAAAATAAGAAGGATAAAAGGCATCCATTTGCTCAGACAGCCAAAGAATCCAATTTTGGTATATTTCATAATAATCTTTTATAAGCCTACCTAAATGTTGTTTTATTTTTAATGCATTTGCATTTAATTGAACTTATAAATCTAGGGGTAAAACTGCCAAGGGAGGGGAAATTCTTGTGATGAATTACAGGGTTGTTCCCATAATAAGTGATAATGATTCATGATAAAATTGTTTGCTTTCAAGTTTCATCCAGATGCTGTTAGAGAAATGAACAGCACCTCCTTTCTCTTTTTGCAGAATTGTCAGTGTGACAAGTTCATTCAGGTGTGGTGCCCTGCACACTCCTGTGATGAGCTGGATATTTGGCACCTCACTAAGTCATTTATTAATCCTTTAGTGCCTGATTTTACTGGTCTTAGGGTCTATGGTTCCTGCAAGTGAATTTTGTCAACAAGAGTGAGCTGGCGCTGTTATGTTATGAGCCCCTGACTATATGAAATTGCCTTTCTTCTGCCTTTATTCATACAACATAATGAGGTCAAACCCTTCATTCATAATCTTTTCCCCTGAGAATATTGTAATGCTATTCTATGGTCTTCTGCCTTTTCTTGTTATAGAGGAAGCATCTGATATCAGCTAGATTTTGATTATTTTACACATAATCTTTTTGTTGTCATTTTCAGTCTGGGTGCCTATATTTTCTTCTATCCTTGCTATTTGAAAATGGTCAGGATGAATCCCAGCACTTTGGGAGGCAGAGGTGGGCGGATCATGAGGTCAGGAGATTGAGACCATCCCGGCCAACATGGTGAAACCCCTTCTCTACTAAAAATACAAAAAACTTAGCTAGGTGTGGTGGTGCATGCCTGTGATCCCAGCTACTCAGGAGGCTGAGGCAGGAGAATCATTTGAACCAGGGAGTCAGAGGTTGCAGTGAGCCCAGAATGCGCCACTGCACTCCAGCCTGGATGACAGAGCGAGACCCTGTCCCAAAAAAAAAAAAAAAAAGAAAATGGTCAGGATGTCGTGAGATATTGTTCATTTGGCACTGATTTGCTTGGAATGCAATGAGCCCTTTGGTCTTTGATTATTGCTTCTGTTAATAGTAATCCTAGCAATTAGTTGACTTTTAACTAAATATTTAAGTGGACATTTAACTGGAAAGAACTTGGAAATGGTATTCTTACATATAGTTTATGTTGTATCAAGTGAACAGTTTGAATTCATCAGAGACATGTCTTGGATCCTTCTAATCCCTCTATAGTAGAACTAGGGATCTTGTTTTATCCTATACTCACAGAAACTTCATTAATCTTATTCTGAAGTAGTTCTTCACTCTCATCCTGTTGCTGAAACAATGCAGCTTTCTCTCAGACCAAGATCGGGGTGACTGTGGACCAGAGTGGATGTGGGGCCTACTCAGGTTTGGGAATGTGCCCCTGGAGCTGACCCCAGAATGGAATCCACCCTACAAAAGAGCCTTGCTAGAAACTAGGCTACAGACTTGGCGTGTCTAAAACCACAAGCTCATTTCAGACCTAAGTGTGGTCCACCAGCTGATTCCAAGTCAAATAAACTGAGCTCCAAGAGTTTTCTCTGAGTCGTCGTTCAAAGAGAACCCTAAAAACAGAGGTTTGGTCAGCAGAGGCCTCTTAGCTATGAGTTGGGGGTTTTGATTCCCTTTATTCTTAAATTTGAGAGTCACTTGAAAACCTGCAGAAATGAGCCCCCTAACTCCTCTCTCCCTCTAGTGACGTTTCCTTTTACTCTGCTGAAAAAGTAGTTGGCTTCGTCAGCATTCATCTTCTGTTCAGGCTAAATTTATTTTTATGTGAAATAGAAATCAGGAAAACACCAAAATTATTTTAAGCAAAATATCAAAATTGAAATAAACCAACATATGTCTGTGAAACATGTATAACTCTCAATCAAAAATAAGTGCAACTTTCATAAATTTCTTAAAATACCCCAGCATGCAAAATCTGGACAACTTAAATAGATGGAGTTATGACACGTTTAATTATTTTTTTTACTTAGTTCATCCTTTTCTTAAAGATGAAAATTCCAATAACCAAAACCTGGCCAGTTCTAGGTCATTCTGTTGTGAGCAATGTCCTCTGCCATCTATTATAGTAAGAAAACCAAAGAGTTTTATAAAATGTCTTGCAGCAAGGTTAATTCATACCTGCTAATTTTGAGTGGAAACCATATGGAACTTACTTTCCTTCCTTACCCACCCTCACCCCCTTGCATTCCTCTATAAGAAGTGAGTCTTCTTAATTGCTTTAAATGTATTATGCTTCATTCTGGTAGGTTTTCCATATTTCTCAGTTTCCCTTCCAGTGGAAACTCAAATGGGATTAAAACTGTCTAAGTAACATAAATATTCTGGGGTTTAGCACCAAAGAGAGAGTTGAAAGATAAATCCCCATCTCACCTTTATGCTTCATTTATAGGCTTTCTCTAACACGTGCTCTTTATTAGATTGTTACTCCAAAGTTTGACCCTATTAATAGTAGCTGATATTTTGTCCTTAGAAGACATTAAGTAAATGTTACTGTCAATAAATGTTATTGACAAACCAGTGACACATTTATTGAAATCTTAAGCCTTTCAGCTTCTTTTCCTCATGAATTGGATAACAAAATGTTTAAAAAATAAAACAAAGATTAGAGTATTACAGTACTTTATTTGGAAAATGGTTTTGCACTAAATGAATTATCTGTCTTTTAGCTTCTTTTATAAAACGTGTTAAAAACTATCTCGTTAGTCTTGGTATTACCATATATGTTAACATGGTCACTCTTTTGAGAGTTGGAAAAAACGTCCAAATATAGTTAAGGAAATTTGTGGTCATATTGATCTAGTGGACACATGTCATCCTGGACTCATCGATCTTCAATTCTCCTTTTTCTCATATATCACTCTGATTTTTTATTAGTTTATTAGTTGTCAAAAAGTTTCTTCCTTTCCAGTTCCTTCAATTTAGACCAATTTGGAAATGGAAAAGTGTGTTAATTTTCAATACATCTTTAAGACACACATGACTGTTTTTTTATTAACAGAGCCAGATGGCTCACAGTGAATTTTCTCTGACATAAGTAATCACAGAAATCAGTTTGGGACCCAAATCTGGTACAGAAAGTGGTATCTATATTCAGTGGAAAAATGCACTTCACATAAACGTTTGGATATTTTTAGAAGCAATATTTATTACTGTTTGGGTTTGATTTTATTTTATCATTTTAGGCAAAGTACAAACGAAGGACATTTTTTTTTCCTGTCACCTAGACTCAAACATTCAAGGTCCTTCTCAACAACCAAAAATTGTTTTCTTTTTGCAGTTTGAAGGTTGCAAGAAGGCCTTTTCAAGGCTTGAAAATCTCAAGATCCACTTGCGGAGCCACACAGGCGAGAAGCCCTATTTGTGCCAGCATCCGGGTTGTCAGAAGGCCTTCAGTAACTCCAGCGACCGCGCCAAACACCAGCGGACGCATCTGGACACTGTAAGAATGGAAGGAGCTTTCCACTTTCCAGCCCAGAGCCCAGTGTGAGGAAGTGCCTGCTTGATAGTGGGCTGGTGAAATGTTTGCTTTATGGTCTGCAGGTTATAGGGACAATGCCAAGGGCGGCAATGGAGCCTGATAAAAGGCCAGATGGGGCCCTATTTGGCTGTTCCATTTTTCTATAGTAGCCGGTTATTCTAAATATTACAACCTCCTGGGACAAAAGGGTTATTCGGTCACTGCTACGTACAAAGCAAAAGCAGTTTAGGGGCTGTCCTGTAGTAGATTTTAGGACAGAGAGTGATCAGTAGAGACTGGCATTAAACTCAGTATTCAGATATCAAGTTGGTAATGCATGCTATTGCTAGGAATATGAAGCAGTTTTTGTTTTTTTTCTTTGTTTTTTTATACCCTGGTTCTTTTCCTCTTGACATAAGAACTTTGTGGCTGGAATGATTTTCGAGAGTGAATTTGGCCCTTTGTTTTAGAAACCACCTGGTATTTCCACCTTCAACTGATCTAAGAAGAAAGCAAATCTTTCCCAAGAGTTCAGTTTCCTCATGCTTCCTATCTGTTAACAGCCACATATTCTTTGACATCAACCCTATGAGAACAATTGATTTTCATTATGACACCCTTAACTCCCTTAATGCTACATTTTGCTCATTCCCAAATGCCTTTTCTATGATTCTTGTCTTTTATTTTCTCAATTACATTGATAGCCCTCCTTTGCATTTCCCAGGCTTTGATGCCATTTTCCTTACACTAGGCCAGATAGACTCTAGGTAATTTCACTTCACTTAACAAAGCCATCAGGGTAAGTGTATTATACACATCACAGATCTCTTATCCCACGTTCCTGCAAATAATGTATTCATGACAGTACTTTTTCGGTGCTAACATTTTGATGTCTATTATTAAACTACACCAGAGTTTGAATTTTGAAAAGATACTGTTATTTCTACATACCTTCTCATACATATTTAAGATTCTTCCGATGTTATAGTTGACATATTTATTAAATTTTATATTAGTCTCTATTAGTCATATCGATAGAAGTCATTTTAGCTATATGTCACATAACCTTTCTAAACAGAATTATCCCCTAATATGCATAAATGTGATGGTTTGCCTAGTGAATATCTCAAATATAATTAGAGCAACAAGAGTGTAGGATGGACCCAGTTTCTACTCTACCTGAATTCAGTGATTTTGGGACCAATAGAATAGAATACTAAATGAATAAATGTGGTGAATAGTGGGTTTTTTTTTAAGTAGAAAAAGAAAAAAAAATAGTAAATTGTGTTAAAATGCCCTATTTTGTTGTGCCTAAAATGGTCTTGGTAGGATCCAATAAATTTTCCAATTCGTCATTAACCTTTATCATGGAAGAATGAACATTTATGAGACAAGATTGTCTTGAGAAATTGCTTCTACCCCAGCTAGTTATCTGTAGTTTGAAAGACTATTGTGAGGCTGAGTGTTACGTTTCCGCACTGCCCTCCTTTGCTTGGAGCTAATTTTAGCTAATCAAACTAAGAGCATTTTCAGAAATCATTTTGGAATAAAAATCTATATCTTTGTTAAAAACTTTTGAGGATAGCTACCTAATACAGTAATTTCCCAATTTTTATTCAATGCAATAGCTTTTAAAGACTCAGCTACTTTTTTTTTTGGAAAAATTATTTCTCTACTAAATATTTTTAAACCATCTTTCTTCCTTTAAGCTTCAAACTAGCTCCTGTTTAAATTTTGACTACATTTAACAAATTAGTAAGATCTTTTAAGAGCATATAGATATCACACACTTGTTTTAAAAAACAAACTGTACTTGCTTGAAGAATTTATTATTTAAATTTAAGTCCTTGTTCCCTTTCATTAAGCATTCCTTATGCTAATGCTGTCAGAATTTTGGATAAAGTATCTTTCTTCAACTAAGTGGATTCTTCATTAGTAGAAAAAATGGTCTTCCCATAAAGATTACTGAGTTCTTAATTCTAACCCTTAAAAGTTGTATTAATTAATTTCTCTATTAGAATCTCAGTATCTAAACAGGGAAAGTAATTGTACAGTACAGGTGGAAAATAACAAAATATATGGTTGGATGAAGTGTAGCATGCTAGTTAAAGCTTAGGTAACCTGAGATAAAATGACAGCTGCAGCAGTACTACTTAACCCAGTACCTGACACTGCTATTTTGGCATGCCAGTTCCTTCCTGGTGGCTGACAACAAGAGAAGAAAATGAAGGTCAGCTGAGAGGAAAAGTGGGTGTGTGGTCAAACTTTCTCTAGAACATCTCAAAATCAAATAGAAAATGACATCACTAACCTAAATTGTAGTGATCATGGTAATAATAATGGCATCAATTTATATAACTTCTTAATAGTCATTAAGCCTTTTGTACATGCAACATCTCCTCTAATGCTCAAAGCAGAAGCTTTTACAATGAGATTGCCAGTAAAGATCTTAGCTAGTTGTACTCCTGAGGCCAGCGCGGGGTAGGGAAGGCTAGTGCAAGAAGGCTATGTGAATTCAGAAAAGATTCCCAGGTTAAAGAAAACCTTTGCTTACTCAGTAGAAACTAATCAACAAGTGACTTTAGCCAATAATAAGCTCACTACTTTGTGGAAACCATGAGGTATGGAGAAGCTGGTTTATCCGTTGTTCACTTTTAAATCCCTAATCTGAAGCACAGTGCCCAGCACATCCTGGGACTGTACTTTGGAGTGATTCAACCAACCAGTCAAATAGTCAGTCAATGAACATAGCAGATATCAAACGCAGAATTCAAGTTTAGTTTCCCAAATTAAATTATATATTCACGATTTTACCTTGTTCTTAGAATCAAAAAAGACACAAAAGTGGAGTGAATCATAAATATAGCTTCTAGTAGGTTAAATGATATAATCTACTTATTTCTTGGCCCACAGAATGACACACATGCACATAAAAACAGAAGCAACATTAAAAAGAAATTAGATATATATATTTTAAAACTATAACAAGTTTCTAGAGCAAGAATCCCAAAATAGGCTTTCAGGTCTCTTCTTTACATTTCACATTATACAAGTGCAGCTCAAATACCTTACCTGAGGAGACACTAAGCAGACCAGTTACTATTAATATATGTTATGAACATATATTTTTATAATATATGTTCATATATTAATGATTTTTAATTTTTCATTTCTTGAAATAAGCAGAAGATTTTGATTTATCTCACAACTGAAGAGTCATAGTCTCAAACCTTTGATGAGTTTAAGGATCATAACAGTAGGAATAGGTGCTGAAATGTGAATGGATGTGAGCTGCTCTTATTCATTCATTTCTATTTTGTTCCAAGCACGAGGAATACAAAAATAAAAAAGGCTGGGGGTGGTGGCACACGCCTTTAATCCCAGCTACTCGGGAGGCTGAGGCAGGGGAATCCCTTGAATCCAGGAGGCAGAGGTTGCAGTGAGCGGAGATCAAGTTGCTGCACTCAAGCCTGGGCAACAAGAACAAAACAACATCTTTAAAAAAAAAAGCATAGCCTAGACTCAGCTTTAAGCACCACACCTCACATCTTTCAGGAGCATGGGGGAATTGGAATAGCCAAAATGTGTGTTCTGATTGCACTCCATCAAGAGCTTGTTCAGTTAACTCAGGCTCACTACCAGGACTCCTCTGCAACTAATATTATTAATGCTTATCTGGATGATTTTGCACATGTCCGTTTGAAACCTACTGTCTCTTACTCACTTTACACTAATTTTCTCTTCTTAATTCTCTCCCTCTCTCTTTCTGAATCAGGTTTCTTCTGAAAAATACCCAGTTTTTTTCTGGACTTTTCTACAGCTTCTTTACCTGAATCCTTAAAGAATATGTGTTTACTAGTTTCTGACAGTACCAAAGATTATTCTCAGGGAAACATAACTGTAAGTATGACTGGAGATGCTTACTAATAATTTCCACATTAAAAAATGCCGCAAGAGGTTTTGTGGTTAGAGTGCACACTAAAGCAATCTCTTAGAAATCATCAAGGATAGGGCATCTCTTTATTCCTTGAAAGTTTACCCTTCTCTTTACCATCATGCAAAGTTACTAGACTTTGTAATTAAAATGCATGAGTGTTAGCCAGCATTTCACATTAGTCAGTTGGTAACAGTTCATGCTCTGAAGTCAATAGTCTTTGAGTAAAACATTCCTCAGTTACCTTTATGATTTAACCACAGCTGTTTCTTTCTTTCTTTCTCATTTAGAAACCTTATGCTTGTCAAATTCCAGGATGTACCAAACGCTACACAGACCCAAGTTCCCTAAGAAAGCATGTGAAGGCACATTCTTCCAAAGATCATCAAGCAAGAAAAAAGGTAATTTTAAAAGAGAATTTTCCAGCTAGGAAAAGCATGTTTAAATTATTATTTCCGTACACAGAACTTCTGTAGGGTGCTTGAAATCCTTATACTTCTCACGGTGTAACCTGCTTTAGACCATTTGAGGAGGTAAGTCTCCCATGAAGCAATAGCAAGGCTATGGTTTGCATAGTTGGTATAGCTCTGCGAATTTCTGGGGAAAGCTTGTATAATAGGAATCAGAGAAAAGAAGTGAAAGTCCCTTAAACTGGAAAGCAACATAAATGCTTTTATGGAAGTTAAAGTTAAGTTCAGATAGCGAAAGAAAATTGAATTGGGAAAAACAATGCCACATAAGTTTTTTCTAGAAAGAAGTACTTTTTCATAAAATATCAATTGGCCAAAATCATGAAGCTCTAATGAAGAAGGTAAGTCTCTAGGACAAGTAGAGAGCATTCTTTAAGCTTAGAGAAAAAGCAGGTTTCTGGATTTTTATGAAAATCTGAAAAAGGAATTGAACTTAAAATCACTTTGACATTAATGAGGGGTTAATGCATTTTCAAGTTCATAAAAATAATATCTTAGATTTGGAAGAAATGTTAGAGACCAACCAGCCTATCCACCTGGCTTGCTGTCCTAACTCCGTTAAGATGTCTAGCAATTGGTTGGCTGTACTGTGCTTCAACCCCTCCAGAGACAGAGAGCTTACTACCTTTCAAGGCATTTCCTAATAACCAAGTTTTTAAATTTTTGGACCAGTGAGTATCTTCTATTCATGGCAGAAAACATGTTGAGCTGACCTTGGCTTTTTGAATGTTTCATCGGTATTGAGATAGGTGCCTGATTCATTGAAGGGCCCTTCGTAACGAATTTAAGGGCAGTTTTAAGACCCAACGTATTTCAAGTGATTGAACACCATGGCAAGGGTTTTCAGGTCACCGTGGCTTCTACTTAGAAATCTTGCATTCTTTCATGGTTTATAGGGATTTAACACTTTTATGTTGGGAAATTCTCTATAGCCTTTTTGTTACTTGAGATTTTTTTTTTCTTCCTTGAGAGGTATTAGCACAATGCCAGCCGAGGGTGCGTATATGGAAAGAATTTGACCTTTTCCCTGTGAGTTAGAAAAATGCTCAGTCAGGGGGATTTGATAGATAGTCTTAATTGCATACAAACCCACTCTTGTAAGTTAATTGTTAAAATCATTTTTTACCAGAAATATAGTTAACTTTCTTTAATTGGAATCCCAGGAAATTGATATCTGTGATCATTAGACAGACACTGAATATACTCCTGTGTTTCAGAAAAGCAAAGGAACTGCTAAGTTAATTAATAATATAAATAAGTTAGAAAGCGTGCGCTCAATCTTCTTAAAGTAACACACCCTTTTTGCATACTATTAACTACTTTCAGCAGGACTGCTGTCTATTGTTTTTGTCATCATCTATATATACCTTATAAATTTGAAGTAATGATTTTTTTTAAAAAAAAACCTTCTAGATGAGAGTTTTTCCCCACTAAGTCTGACCATTTTCTGCCTCCAAGTTGTCCAAATGTGTAAGGTTTTATTGTAATAGTAAATCTATCAATAACATTGGAGAGTATCCTTGTAGAGATTAACAATTGTCATGGACATGAAAGAGTATAGGTCCCCTATCTAGACAAATAAGCAACCCTGTGATGTTCAAGTTAACAAGATAACCTAGGTTGACAGGTTTGGAAACATTAACAGGGGATATTTTCGGCAATTATTAATGGTTTCTGTTCAAACATGACGTGTTTCAGCCTTTATATAAAGAAAGAGTACTTTTGATTGTGTGGAAGATTCTTGAAGCACTGACTGAAAAAATAAAACCAGATATTGAGACTACAAAATATTATTTTATTGACAATTTGGAGATGGCCTTTAACAAGCAAGCTAAATAAACAAGGATATACTTTTAAGGAGCAGTATTATACTCTCATGTCAAATATTGCAGTGTTCTCTTAATTTTGTCTTATGTACAAGGAGATACTGTCTCTTAAATGGCTTAGCTTTTTATGGTCACTGTTTTCTGCAAGTGGTTGAATTTGATTTCATTGACTTGTTGACTTGCATTGCCCAGCCCTTAGTGATAAGTTTGCAGTGTTTACTTTCCAAATTTTAGCCTGCTTTTTATCCAAAGATTATAGAAATTCTTTATGAATCCGTGATGGATTAATTTGTGGAAATTAAAATGATGAAAGTTGCTCCATCCAACAAAAAGAGGAAATGTCACTCCCAGGAGAAGCAGTTGCTACTAAACCTGAAACTAGTCAATCCACATTTCCAAATCTTGTGCTGATATACCAGTGTGTAATATTTACATGATACAATGTTGTTACTAGACCTTGGAGAGAATCTAATTGCTCACTCGCATCAGGACTTGGTATTTGAAATATTTCCTGGCAGCAATAAAAAAAAAAAAAGAAACAATAAACCTTTTAAGGCAGAATTAAGATTATTTATGACTTTAATTAAAAATTGAAAACTGGCATTATTTCAAAAAAGCCTTTACAAAAATGTGAATTAATCAAAAATAACCATAAAAATTCCAGCCTGATAAAGGCACAGTGGAGTAATGGTCCCAGTCCTAGGGAACTGTTTTGTTGAAAAGAATAAAACCCTTTTCTGTCACACCCTGTTAGTCATGGACTTATTTAATATACCCTGCTTGCCTGCCTGCCTCTAATCCTCTTTGTAACCTCCCCCTAGACACTAAATGACATTATTTTGGTCTTAACATTGCCAGCTTTATGAGTCCTACTGTGGAATTGGGGCCAGTGACAAGGCACCCATAGCCATAGATAAATGCATGTGAGGAGGGGCAGGGAATCTCAAAAGTGATGACCTAACCATGGGCATGTGGCCCTTTTCCACACCTGTCGGATCCTACTGAAAACCAAGAAAAACCTGAAATCTCAGCTAAACATTATTCAAGCTGTGAAAAGAAATAAAAGGAAGAAAAAAAAAAAACTCTCCTGTAAAGGAATGGGGATAATTTGGTTCATTGCATGCAGAAGAGTAACTTTTCTCTTTGCATAATTCGTGTACACCCACACATCCCATCAGCCAATGTACAGACTTCTTTCATGGAATGTGCTTTGCAGAACTTGAGTCCATTAAATCAAGGGCTACACAGATAAATGGGTGGTGAAATACTTAAGTCACCAGCTATGGGCTCCACAGAGAATAGAAGAAGTTAGCCTATAGAGCAAAAGGCAGAATCTGTCCTTCAATTCTGTCTGATAATAAATAAGTGAAATAAGAGAAAACTAAGGCAATAAGCCACTTGAAATTTTCCTCAAGGCTATGAGCTTTATCAGAATTTTTTATTTTCACCTTGGAAGTGCCATAAACAGGCAGGTTTCCTTTAACTCCAGCCTGGTATTGAAATGGACTTTTAAAAAGTGGATGCAAAGAATGCCTGGCCAGAAGTTAGAGGTGACATGAATCTTTCATCCATTTCACGCTTCCACAAAGATTCAAACTTTAGTTGTGATTTGTTAAATGTTTGTTAAACATTGACCTATGATCCACCATGGTTGATGGCTTTCACTTTTGTGACCTCAAAACAGGCTGTTATAAACCAAGGGCAGCATTTTAAATGGGTGTGAATGTAACACACATTTATATTTCCTACTTAGAGAACAGCACCGTATTGCTTTCTGGCAAAATTAGGGCAGCCCGTTAACTGTAACTCTTTATAGAGAACTGGTAACTTTTTGGAATCTGTTCAGAGCCACCACCACCTCTCCCCCAGATATACTCAAAAACAGAAAATTTTCATTAAGTACCACATAAGCTCACCTTGCTTTGTACAGTTCTTTGAATCTTTAAGAGCTATGTGAAAATATATATATATTTTTTCCTTTAAATTGAAGCATATATTAAGTGGACCAACAAGGCTCACTTTTTGTCAGTTGCTTTTAGTCATGGTCTAGGTGGCAGATGGTATATGCACAAGTGGGGTACACGATCAAGGGCCACCCCAGATTTTGCAATCCCTTTTCATTTTTTTCCTGTTTCTGCTCAGGAATAAATTAAAAATCAGTCTTACTATTAATAGAATATTAGTAATAGGCACATATCACAGACATATCATCTCAAGATTAACTAGTCCACCTCTTCCTCTCACATTTTAGAAATTATATAGGAATGCAAGTGAGGGAGAGTGATGCTATTATAGGGATGACATTCCAATAGCACTGATTTTTTAAAAGCCAGCCACAAACTTCTGTACTTTAACCATTGTTGATGATGCATTACTTACCTCACACCTCAAAATGATGGTGAGACATACCTGAATATCCTGATGCTCACTCATTTGAAAGTAAATTATTTCAAGAAAGCTCTGGGAGATTCTTTTGTAAAACAAGTGTTTTTGGTTAGAAATTTTGATGCTAATTAATGATTGAACTCAAATGAAAAAATAAGCCATCTTAAATTTAACCCTGTGCCAACAGCACTGATTTGGAGTTGAAACCAGTTTCTTGGAGGCTTTCCTTTTAAGTAGACCCAATATGATGCTAGCTATGCTTTTAAGACCATTTTGATGCTACATGGTGATGGGAGCTATTTAAAAAGAGGTAAGAATCCATAATTTGCAGGAGTTGGGAGAGATTATCAATGAAAGTGACCAGTTAGTGAGAATAAGCTTTTCTTCCTTTCTTGAGTGATCAGAAAAAGCTGTCTTTGGCCTTTCAACAAATACAGAAAAATATCTACCATCATCTCTGGGGTAATGGTCCAGGATCTTAATTGGTGCTTAAAGCTATTTCCCAAGGTGTGTTCTTTAGAATATGTTCCACAGAATGTTATTAGATATTTCTTTTAAAAAGTTTTTCTTGGTCATATAAATTTAGAAAACACTAAGTTAAGTACTATTCAATGGTTTCTTTCTTGCAAAAGTTCTCAGAGCCTTGGACATGCCAATATTCCAGAAGGAAGATAACGTTAGGCGTTGCTCAAAATAATTTGGCCAATGAAACCATCTTTGTTTTTCTCCAGAGATCTCAACAGACTACTCTTCTGCTAAATTAGCATTTTGGGAGGCTGAGGTGGGTGGATCACCTGAGGTCAGGAGTTCAAAACCAGCCTGGCCATTATGGTGAAACCCCATCTTTAAAAAAAAAAAATATTGAAAGGTACAATCTCAAAGAATACCATTTATTCCACTCAACAGGTATATATTGAGTACTTACTGTGTGTAAGGCACGAGGTTATATTCACAGATACAAATGTATATAAGAAACACATATTCTGTGCCCTCATAGATTTACATTCTCTTGATGATGAAGTCCAAAAACAATAAAAAGATAAACAGAAAATCAACAACATAAATACTGACAGGGAAAGAATAAGGGAATTGATACAGATATTAACAAAGGGTGGCCCATTAAGGTGAAATGTGCAGGTAAGACCTGTATGAGGAGCTGAGCATATTTTTAGTGGGAATACATTTAAATGACTAATTTAGAAATAAGGCCAGGTCCAGTGGCTCATGCCTGTAATCCCAGAACTTTGGGAGGGTGAGGCGGGTGAATCACTTGAGGCCAGGAATTAAAGAACAGCCTGGCCAACATGAGGAATACCCATCTCTACTAAAAACACAAAAAAATTAGCCGAACACGGTGGTGTGTGCCTGTAATCCCATCTACTCAGAAAGCTGAGGTAGGTGAATCACTTGAACCTGGGAGGCAGAGGTTGCCATGAGCTGAGCCAAAATGGTGCCACTGCACTCCAGCCTGGGTGACAGAGTGAGACTCTGTCTCAAAAAAAAAAAAGAAATGAAAAAAATATATAGATTGATAAAGATTGGCTGTAAATTTTTAAAAAGCATTGCTTTGGTCACAATACTGTACCTTCCTTTTTGAGTTTTTTACAAAAGAACCTGATACTACTAATACCACAGCAATAGATGTTAGGATCATCTTAACTTGTTTTAATTGCACCTTTCTGCAGCCTGTCCTCCTTAATTGCGATGGCACTAGATGGACTGCATTCTAGACAATGAGAAGCATAGCTTAGTGCTTCCATCTAAGAAAATGACTCAGATGGTCGGCATTTGTGATTCTCTGAGCACCCTGTGTCCTCACTTAATGGCCTTGATAGGTTCTTGGAAACTGCAACTCTAAGCAACATGGTATATAACAAAACCAATTTTACCAAAGACTAATTGATAAAATCAGAATTAAGTTCCTATGGCATATTTCTGGTCACAAAAACATCATAAAACTTCTAAATAAAGATCTCAATCACTTTTAACATTAAACATTGAAGTGAACGTGAGTTTATGTACATTTAAGAAAGACTGTTAAAAGCAAATACGAAAGTTATTTTCCCAGTTATTTAAGTTCCAGGTTGAGGGTAGCTGGATCGTACTCCAATGGCTCAAGGCCTGGGGGGGTATACCATCTCATCACAGTGTGCGCACACACACATATACACACACAAACACACACACACACAGGGACCATGTAGACACACCCATTCACCTAATGGTCACATCTTTGATATGTGGTAGGAAACCAGAGTACCTAGATAAAAACCCATACAGACATGGGGAGAATGCTTCACATAGACAGTGGCTATGGCCGGGAATCAATTTTTTTTCTCATCAGCATTATATAGACACCACATTATTCAAGGACCTGCTATATCAGTACAGGCGAGGCCCTGTGGCAGCTTTGAGGATTTAGAAACAAGACCTGGCCCTGCCCTCCTGAAGATTACATTCTAACAGGAGACACTGAGCGATGTTTTGCTTTCAGTACAGTGGAGGAAATGCTATGATAAAGTCAAATAGAGAAAGCTTCTGGAACATGGTGCTTGGGAGTTCCTTTGCAAATGATAGAGATTGTTAAGGAGTAAAGTCTTACAGTTTGCTGTCTAAAAGCAATAAGGAGATCAATATTATTCTTTATTACATTACAACATTTTGTCAAATGTTGCAAAGTTCTTTTATTTCTGTTCCCCCTGAAAATAGGCAATTGGGACCAAAAAATATGTTTTTGGGGCACAGTTCTGGCCAACTATGTAAGGAATGAGGACAATGAGGACCCTCTGACAGGTACTTTAATGAGCTATTCAGGCTGTACAGTGCCTAGCACAGCTACATTATAGAAAGGGTTCTTAGATAATTGTTTTTCTGATTGACTGACTGACAGAAGCCTTCTAAGCCTCTTATTCCCTTTCTCTTATTAAATTTTATGCATTTTTGATGAAAGTGATTTTGGAATAAAAGCATTTAGCTCAGGCTCTCTGCTGCCTAAATATAGTGTCCTAAAATATCATAATACAGCTCACTATTGCCTTTCTCAGACACTCCCTCTCCATCCCCACTGAAGTGTTCATGTCCCTTGTGCAATTACTGCTCCCTCTCCTAGTTCTTTCTTGTCTTTCCTTTTCAGCTTCAGTTGAACTTTGTCACTGATATCCATAGGCAGTATCTTCCCATTTGTTTGTATCTTGGATCTCTGATCTGTGAAGATTTGTTTTCAGGGTGACTTCATACAAAGGCGTGGATAAGCCTAATACAAAAACTTTTCACGGTGGATACTGGGCAGGTGGCCGTGTCTTAGAGAGGTGTTTGGATTGGACATCAGAAGGTATGGTCTTCTTTTAAGCAGTGCCATGAATTGCTTCAGGACCTAGCTTAAGTTACATACCCCTGGTTTTTCCATTTTCCCTTCTTTGCAGCTAGCTTGAAAGGCAAACATGAGGCCCCAGAAGTGAAAGGGGAACTAGTTCAGTAGAAAGCATTATTATGCCACATGCCTGCAATCCATGGCAGTCTACTGTGACTAATAACAGACCAGTAGTGTCCCTGGAAATATTTTCCTTTTTAAGAACACAATATTCTTGTAAGTGGAGTCATCTTTCAGTGATTACTAGAGCCAGTCTTTCTGGGTCATATGGATACTGGGACAATAGCACAACAGAAGATCCAGACAAAGGAAAGGAAGCTGGAACCCAAACTAGAGGGAATTTAAACCAAATTTGAACCTGTGAAATCTAATTATATTCAGGGGTTATTGACTTGGGGCTCATAGACCATGGGCAAAGGCCCATAGATGGCTGTGTTTTAGGAAGCTCATGAACTCCCAGAAATTATATGCAAAATGTGTTTTTCTGGGGAGAGTCTCCATAGATTTTACTGACTCTCCCAAATTAAGATTCTCTGAGATAAAAGAAATGCAGGACTTCCAGTATTTGCTTCACCTGGCTTTAGTTATAATATCCCAAAAGACTTTCCCCAACTAAGAAGATTCTGTGCCTTATATTCCCTGGAGGATTGACTCCTATGCATACAGAATTTCAAATTCTTCAGCAAACACCTGATAACTATTGAGTGTCTGATATTTTACTAAGTGTTTGAGTGTACAAAAATGATGAGATCAGCTCCTTTCTCTTGAGATAATCAGAGATGTAAAAGCTGGATTTTGACAAGACTGAGCACATAGATGGTGAATTAAATCACTAAGTAGAGATAGACTAGGAGCAATTGTACCAGTTAGGACTGTGTGCAGTTTTAACAAGATTTAATAGAGGCTTAGACAAAAGTAGTGCCTGTTGGGATGAAAATGAGTGGACAGGAACTGGTGATGGACTGAATGCCAGGAGTGAGGGAGGAGAAAGAGTAAAGATAGCAGCAGAGTTCCTAGTTTGTGAGATTTGTTGTACAGGAGCTAAAACTACAGTCCATAGGTAGAATCCATTCTTCCTCTGGTAGACCTCAGTTCTGCTCTTAAGGCTGTTCAGCTGATTGAATCAGTCCTACCCAGGTTATGAAAGATAATCTCCTTTACTTAAAAGTCAATTGATTATGGATATTAATTACGTCTAAAAATACCTTGACGGCAGTACCTAGATTAGTGTTTTGTTGAATAACCAGGGACTACAGGCTACCCGAGTGTACATGTAAAACCTACCATCACACTCACACACTAAAATTCATTATGTTAAATTTTCACTGAGGTTACTTTATCTGAAGCTAATGCTAGCCACATGAAAATGGTGACTCTCAAATTGTCCTTTATAATTAGTACACTAGAAAAACATAAGAATTTTTATTTATTTTTAGAGACAAGGTCTCATTTTTGTCTCCCAGGCTGGAGTGCAGTGATGCATTCATAGCTCACTACAGCCTCCAACTCAAGCTCAGGTGATCCGCCTGCCTCAGCTTCCCAAGTAGCTAGGACTACAGGGGCAGGCCACCCCACTCATTACTGTTTTTTTAAAATTTTCTGTAGCGATAGAGTCTCACTATGTTGCCCAGGCAGGTCTCAAACTCCTGGCCTTAAGAAATTTTTCCCAAAGTGCTAGGATTATAGGTGTGAGCCACTTTGCCTGTCTAAGAAGGAAATTAATTATTGGATATACCTGGTCCCACTCACTTTCATTTATGAAATTGACTATTCAGAGCAAAAATGTCCATGACAATTAAGACATCATGCTGGGAAAGTGAAAGATTAAACTTTAAGCAAATACATAGATACTTTATTGTTTATTTAACTTAGATTTTGGATTATATATAAGAAAAGTTACACAATACATACTTATCACAATATGTTAACTTATAAATCAGTCATTTTTGTCATAATTTTATATCATATAATGTTTGTTAAGATTGTGTGTTTGTATCGTATTAAATAAGATAATGACAGTAAAACACTCAGCATGGTACCTGACACATTACATATACCCAATAAAGGTTCACTACTACTACTAGAATTACACGTTGTCTATTAAGGGTTTTTAAGAGAGAAGACAAGTGGTTGTTGAAATTCAGTAAACTGGGTTTGTCTACTCCAGACTCCTCCACTAATTAACTTTTTCCTTAAAGAGAGCTTCCTTATTTAAAGTAATTAATGAAACTTTAGATTATGGTATAAATATGAATTAGTTATATATCTATTTTGTTTTTCCTTTACACAAAACATATATGTGGTTATGTTTATGTGTTTTAAAATTGCAGCCAGACAATCTAACTATCCTAACGTCTATTTTCATCCAGAACTCCATGTCTTTGGATCAAAAATCCCTCCCATTTGTCAGTTCTTCCATAGATACTGTTATATGAATGGGAGATATATGAGTTTAGATATTCTATTAGTCTGTTTTCATGCTGCTGATAAAGACATACCCAGGACTGGATAATTTATAAAGGAAAGTAGTTTAGTGAATTCACAGCTCCACATGGAGGCCTCACAATCATGGCAGAAGATGAAGGAAGAGCAAAGAGATGTCTTACATGGCAGCTGGCAAAGAGAGAATGAGAACCAAGTGAAATGGGTTTCCCCTTATAAAACCATCAGATCTTGTGAGACTTACTCACTACCAGAAGAACAGTATGAACAGTATGGGGGAAACTACCCCCATGATTCAGTTATCTTTCACTGGATCCCTCCCACAACACATGGGAATCGTGGGAGCTACAATTCAAGATGAAATTTGGGTGGGGACACAGCCAAAGCATATCATTCCACCCCGGCCCCTCCCAAATCTAATGTCTTTACATTCAAAAACCAATTATACCTTCCCAAAAGTTTCTCGCCGGGCACGGTGGCTCACACCTGTAATCCCAGCACTTTGGGAGGTCGAGGCGGGTGGATCACGAGGTCAAGAGATCAAGACCATCCTGATAAACATGGTGAAACCCCGTCTCTACTAAAAATACAAAAAATTAGCTGGGCATGCTGGCGCGTGCCTGTAATCCCAGCTACTAAGGAGGCTGAGGCAGGAGAATTGCCTGAACCCAGGAGGTGGAGGTTGCAGTGAGCCAAGATTGCGCCATTGCACTCCAGCCTGGGTAACAAGAGCGAAACTCCGTCTCAAAAAAAAAAAAAAAAAAAAAAAGTTTCGCAAAGTCTTAACTCATTTCAGCATTAACTCAAAAGTCCACAGTCCAAAGTCTCATCCAAGACAAGGCATTTAAGTTCTTCCACCTATGAGCCTGTAAAATCAGAAGCAAGTTAGTTACTTCCTAGATACAATGGGGGACAAGCTTTGGGCAAATACAGTCATTCCAAATGGGAGAAATTGGCCAAAATAGGGGGACTGCAGGCCCCATGGAATTCCAAAATCTAGTGGGACAGTCAAATCTTAAAGCTCCAAAATGATCTCCTTTGACTTCATATCTCACATCTAGGTCACACTGATGCAAAAGGTGAGCTCCCATGGCCTTGAGCAGCTCTGCCCCTGTGGTTTTGCAGGGTATAGCCTCCCTCCTGGCTGCTTTCACAGGCTGGCATTGAGTGTCTGCAGCTTTGCCAGGCACTTGGTGCAAGCTATCAATGAATCTGCTATTCTGGGGTCTGAAAGGTGGTGGCCCTCTTCTTACAGCTCCACTAGGTGGTGCCCCAGTAGGGAGTCTGTGTAGGGGCTCTGACCCCACATTTCCCTTCTGCACTGCCCTAGCTGATGGTCTCCGTGAGGGCCCCGCCCCTGTAGGAAACTGCTGCCTAGGCATTTAGTCATTTCCATAGATCCTCTGAAATCAAGGCAGAGGTTCCCAAACCTCACTTCTTGACTTCTGTGTACCTGCAGGCTCAACACCATGTGGAAGCTGCCTGGGCTTGTGGCTTGCACCCTCTGAAGCCACTGCCTGAGCTGCCCCTTTTAGTCATGGCAGGAGTGGTGGGAACACAGGACACCAAGTTCCTATGAAGATCTGTGGCATACCCTGGAGACATTTTCCCCATTGTCTTGGCCATTAACATTTGACTCCCTGCTACCTATGCAAATTTCTGCAGATGGCTTGAATTTCTCCTCAAAAAATGGAATTTTCTTTTCTATCACATTGCCAGGATGCAAATGTTCCAAACTTTTATGCTCTGTTTCCCTTTTAAAACTGAATACTTTCAACAGCACTCAAGTCACCTCTTGAATGCTTTTTTGCTTATAAATTTCTTCTGCCCAATATCCTAAATCAGCTCCCTCAAATTCAAAGTTCCACAGATCTCTAGGGCAGGGGCAAAATGCCACCACTCTCTTCGCTAAAACATAACAAGAGTCACCTTTGCTTAGCTCACAAGTTCCCCATCTCCATCTGAGACCATCTCAGCCTAGATTTCATTGTCTATATCATAATCAGCATTTTGATCAAAGCCATTCAACACGTCTTTAGGAAGTTCCAAACATTCTCACGTTTTCCTGTCTTCTTCTGAGCCCTCCAAACTGTTCCAACCTTTCCCTGTTACTCAGTTCCAAATCACTGAGTTCCAAAATCACTTCCACTTTTTGGGGTATCTTTACAGCAGCAATTAATACGGTACCAATATACCATATTAATCTGTTTTCACACTGCTGTTAAAGACATACCCAAGACAGGGTAATTTATAAAAGAAACAGGTTTAATTGACTCACAGTTGTACATGGCTGGGGAGGCCTCACAATCATGGTAGAAGACAAAGGAAGAGCAAAGGGACATCTTGCATGGTGGCTGGCAAAGAGAGAATGAGAAACAAGTGAAAGGGATTTCCCCTTATAAAACCGTTAGACCTTGTGAGACTTGTTCACTACCACAGAACAGTGTGGGGGAAACCACCCCCATGATTCAATTGTCTTTGACCAGGTCCCACCCACAACACATGGGGATTATAGGAACTACAATTCAAATGAGATTTAGGTGGGGACAAAGCTAAACCATATCAGATTTCATCACGAAGAGTTTTACCTTTTTTTTTTTTTTTTTTTTTTGAGACGGAGTTTCGCTCGTTACCCAGGCTGGAGTGCAATGGCGCGATCTCGGCTCACCGCAACCTCCGCCTCCTGGGTTTAGGCAATTCTCCTGCCTCAGCCTCCTGAGTAGCTGGGATTACAGGCACGCGCCACCATGCCCAGCTAATTTTTTGTATTAGTAGAGACGGGGTTTCACCATGTTGACCAGGATGGTCTCGATCTCTTGACCTGGTGATCCACCCGCCTCGGCCTCCCAAAGTGCTGGGATTACAGGCTTGAGCCACCGCGCCCGGCCAGAGTTTTACCTTTATGACCATCTTAGGCCTTGGCTGTTTCCTGAATCTGCCTTTTCTAAATTGACAGAAGACTTACCATTATTACTTATTCTTTTAAGTTTTTTGCTATTTTCTCTCGTGATTATCTGCTCATTTCTTTGGCATATGGACTTTTGAGTCATGAATCTGGATTCAGATCCCTCCTTCACCAGTTTTAATAATATAACCTTAGATGAGTTACTTAGTATCTCTGAACTTCAGGCCCACATTTGGAATGTCAGGATGGTAATAGCAATCTTGTAGGATTTTTGTAGAGATTCACGAGAAAATACACAAACAGTGCATGTTGCAGTTCTGTGCATAGATGGAGTTCAGTCATTAGAGGAGGGGCAGTGGCCTCAGGACTGTTGGTAGTGGTGATGGTTATTATTAGAAGGTGTTACAATACACAGGAAAATGTCTTGTTATCCTTCATTTTTTTCTGAGGAAACTGGTATAAGATGTAAAAGTCGATTAATGGCAAGAATTTTCTACAAGAAGAGAATTTTTCCTGCCCTAGCTGGTTTAGTTGGATTCTGGCTTGTGAAAGGAGAACTTGACTACTAAATACATCTTTGAGCCTTCTATCGTCTCCATTTGAATTATTCATCAAGTGGAACCCAATCTCTGATTCAGATGCTTTAATTCAGAGCCATTTTATAAATATTATTTTATTCTTTTGGCCTTTAGATTCAGGATGCATTTTTAAATTACTTCTTCTACCCTCTTTAATTTGTTCTCAAGAAATGAGAAAGTTTAGAAATGGGAAGGGAGCCAATTATGATACCAAAAGGTAGTATGCTGTTTCCTACAAGCCAAAAGACCTGCAGAATATGCTACCGGATTAGTTAGTACTGCTTAATGCAAAGCCGTCCATTAAGTCTCAACATACTGTTTACAATCTTGGCATTCCACAAAATGTTTTGACAAAAGAGTATTTTCCTACTCAACAATCCAGAACCCTCTTTTTAAACCTAGCAAAGTGTCATGTGACATCTTAAATGCCCACTGTTTCTCTGAGTAAGGACTAACTCAATTTCACTGTTCAAAGACTACAGATGTAGTAGCTGCCTCACTAAGGCTATTCTTTTTTGTTTTTCTTTTTTTTCTTACTTTTTTTTTTTTTTTGTGAGACACAGTTTCACTCTGTCGCCCAGGCTGGGGCGCAGTGGCACGTTCTCGGCTCACTGCAACCTCCGCACTCCAACTCAAGCGATTCTCTTGCCTCAGCCTCACCAGTAGCTGGGATTACAGGTATGTGCCCCCACGCCAAGATAATTTTTGTATTTTTAGTAGAGACAGGGTTTCACCATGTTGTCCAGGCTGGTCTTGAACTCCTGACTTCAAGTGAACCACCTGCCTCAGCCTCCCAAAGTGATGGGATTACAGATGTGAGCCACTGCACCTGGCTCAAGGCTATTCTTTTTACTAGTATAGAAAGGTATGGCTCTTAGGATATTTGCTTGCCACTACATGAGGTCTAGGCTATAGCCCGTCAGCGTTATATGCATCCTTAAACGTAACCTTATCCATCCTGCAGCCTAATATGGGAGTCACATTTAGGAAGTCCCAAGAGATATTCATAAAGCTTCATGTAATCTTAAACTTTCTGACTTTTGTGACAGTCTTTTGTGGTATTCCTGTTATTTAGCAAGTCTAATATGTTCAAACATTCTTTATATTATAGAGTAAATTTAAAAAAAAAAAAAACGGCTTTCTGAATCATCTGCACATGGGCTCTACTTTTGTCTTCCAAATGTGCTGCTGCTTTTCTATGGTGACCTTGCTGATGTCTGTGAAATTCTGCTTTAATATCTCTAGTTTCCCACATTTTTTCTTATAACCCAGATTCCAGGTTTTTTGGCATATCGATTACATTTTTCTCTAAGCTCTTTATGTCATTCATGTTGTAGAGTACAGTGTCAGCAAGGGTCACATGAGGCTTGCAATGTCATTTATTGGCTATTGAGATAGGCATGGGGGTAAAAAGGTCGACAAAGGAACCAGTGCTAAAGGGCCTTATATGCCCTGCTAAGATGTAGCACATAGACAGTGGTCAGATCTGTGATTTAGAAAGATAATTATAGTGGTAATGTGGGAAATGAATTAGGTATTTAGAGTGAAAGGAGACAAGACAATTAGTTTGGTTGGCATATTTCCATCAATCAACAGTCTTTAGATACAGTGGCACATCCAAATATGACTACACCCAGCCGTGCTGTCATCCTTTCTAGGTTTCTCAGTCTTTTTCAAAATGCTGTCATGAGAGACTTTGCTAATTATCTTGGGATTCTAGGAGCATTATATGTGTGGCTTTCGCCTAATGGTATCTAAAAAGGAAATGAGGATTCTCTGGTTGTTCCCAGTAACCCCATCCTACTCCAACTGACGTCCTTCCTTCTTTACTGCTTGGCAACCCATTATTCTTCCTAGAATCTTTCCAAGCATGAAGTTGAAGCTCTCTGGTAATTAGGTACAATTCTAGGCTCTATCTGTTTTACCTTATTGAAATTTTGGATATGCATCACTTTCTCCGTTTTTTGGCCTTATCTCTTTGTATTTTTTCAAAGCATACTTTTATAATCACACTTAAGAGTGTTTTTGGTAGCAGAGTTTGTGAAGACTTAGAACCTTGAATTCCTTGACTAGCCAGATGAGCTCTCTTGTTAACTTCTTCCCTATCCTTCCCCACCTTACCCTCAGCAATTGTTTTTCCACATTTCCCCTTCAGCACTCCCTCCTGTGGAAAAGATATAAGCCAGGTAGTAGCAGATTCGTTATAACATGCTCAGTGTCTATTCTTCTTTTTAAAATTACATAAGTGATGCCTATCGGTGTAAAAAAAAATGACATAGGCAGACTTTCACTGAAACCAAGACACCGTTGACAGTAAGACTTGTCTTGATTTCAGAGTCTTACAATCAATGAATCGCAATGGCTTAACATTGGTGCCTATCTTTCTATATACTTTTTCCTATCATATGTAGTCATATTATCAGTCCCTCTGTTTTGATTCTTCTTACCAAGTGGTATATAGTGAATATATTGTCTTGACAGTAACTATATTTTTAATGGCTGCATTTTAAAGATATGCTGCATTTCACTTAACCAATTTTCTATTTTCAGACAATTAAAGATTGTACTATCATGAACAATTCTGTAGTGCATATGCTAGTATATAGATCTTAGTACCTATCCTAAAGTGCTTCAAATAAATTCCTTACAACATGTTGCCAAAATGATTTCCCCAAAATTTGTAACAATTTGAGTTTCTGTTAGGACTATATAAAACAAAGTTTTTTCTTATACTTTACCAATGTGAGGTGAGTGTCTGTGTCTGTGTGTGTGTGTGTGTGAACACAATATGATAGATGAATAATAGATGAACTATTGATATACAGTTCTTAGATTGCTGGTAGATTTAATTATTTCTTCAAAATTTATTGGCCATTTATACTTCAATTTTATGAATTATCTGTTGTCTTCTCATTTTATGGATAATTTTTATATTGATTTGAAGTAACTATATATAACAGACATTAACTAGCTAATTGTCATAAATATTGCAAATATTTAGTAGTTTGCCATTTTTGAAACTTAATTTGTTGTGTGGATTTTTTAATAATAGAAAATTTACTATAGATATGTTTTTATATATTTTTAGGTTTTTCTCCCCCATCTAAAGTTTTCTGTTTTTATGTCACTTTTACAAAGGCCAACTCATTATTCCATTATTTTGTTTAAACTCCAGCTTTCTCCTATTTTAGTTAAACTACTCTTCTGATGGTGGTAGTTCTTATTTTTTGTAAAGAACAAGTAAGACTTTGGAACTATGCCTGACTGAGTTTGAATCTTAGCTCTGACTCTGGGAGAAATTACTTACCTTCTCTGAGCTTCAGGTTCCCATGCTAAATGACCTACTTCCATGGGGCGATTGTGTGAGTCAGATGAGACCATGCCTGTGAATGGACTTAGTGAAAAACCCAAACTACAGAATATAGGAGGTGCTCAGCATATAATTTTTTTTTTCTTTTCTCCTGGACACAGCTTAGTGAAATGAGAAGAGCACTTTCTTATGGGGTGATCTGAATACAATTTTAACTGTCCTCATTTTGTGATACACATCACAGGCAGCTGTTGAACTGCACACTTTATCTTGAAGGAATAACGCATGACACCACTGTGCATAATCAAAACTTTAGCTCCAATTTGCTTTCAGATTCAGTGACAACCATACTGCAAAGTCCTGTAGCATTATGATGCAAGATCATTAAGTTTGGAGGTAAAAAGGATAAATTACTATAATGAGAAGTCTTCCTCATTTCATATCTCTAAGGACATCACTGAGCTTTGAAAAAGGAGACTCAAAAGGGAAAACGTAGGTAGAGAACTGGCAGGGCATGAGGACAAGAAGCTCTGCTTCACAATAGCGCTTTAGGCTACCCTAGCACACAAGCACCAGCCAGGCTATAGGAATTTAGATAATGTTTACCCATCGTAGACTTTGAATAGAAACTGTATTTTGAGATAATAGTGCAAAGGGCATCCTTGACATTTCATTTCCTCATGTGTACATAAGCAAATACAGAAATCAGATTTCATTTCTGTGTACTGAAAATAGCAACCAAGGATCCAAAAGTGATCCCCCACCTCTTCTTCTTTTTTAAAAAAAATCCTGTTCTTTTATATTCAAAAATATGTCAAGAGTAAGTTCCTGAATTTCTGAGTCACAAAGACTCAGACACATAGGGAGCCCTAAATCATGGCCTAAATGAACTGAGGAACCTAATGCTTCATAATATTTTCTCCATCTCCCATCTCTACCCTCATTATAATTTCCCTTTCCCATAGAATATTAAGCTTAAAATTGATTAGAGATTTAACATAGCAAAAACATTCACAAACTCACTACCTTTTTATCTCTTCAACCATTACCGAAAGCAAGGAAGGGTGATGTGATATTTAAAACATTCAGTAACAACATAATGCATGCCTTTATCTATTTTTATTCTCTTTACTTATGAAATAATAATTTAAAAGAAGTGGGAGGGCCAACACTAATAATCACCAAATACCAGTTTGCTGGGTATTTTCATGAGTGTTTATTTTTCAGTCTCCACAACAATTCTATAAGGTTAGTGTTACAATTATTATTATGGCCTTCTGTTAGAGATGGTGGAGTCTTCATTCTTTGAAGTATCTTTTGCAAAATCCTCCAAGCCCCTTTCTTGGTAACTGGACCAATAGCACCATCCAGTTGGAGTATCCAGATCCCATTTCATTTGATTTTAGAGATGAAAGACCAGGTACAGAGAAGTTAAATGACTTACAAAGCACATTCAGTAAGCAGTAGAACTGTACTCACGCTGCATTTTTCTAACTTAATATGCAGTGCTCTTTTGGCTTTAACATTCTGACTATGGCTCTCTGATCTCTCAAAATTGAAAATTTTGTAACTTGTCAAGAAGTTCTTGGCATGAGTTCTATAGTGGCTTCTGTTAGAGATGGAGGTAGAGTTTCCCCGTGCTTTGACGTACCTAGCTCAAAATTGACTAAGCCCTCCTCTCGGTGGCTAGCCCAGCAGTACCATCCAGGTGGGCAACTTGATTCTACACTGAGACCCATATGGGCAATGCCCCCCCCTTCCATCCTTCAGGGCACTTTCCCACCCTCTTCCCTATATGTAGGGTCAACTAAGTACCCTAAGGAGCTCTAGAACTCACACCTATCGGATCCTCCTGGGGCCTTGTAAGCAGAACCTAATTCCAAGAGGCTGGTTGGTGAACATTGGACATTGTGGCATTTCTCTGCTGACTTGGTTAAAATTGGACTTCTACAGTGGTGCTGGCATACTGATTGGGGGTGACTCAAATTGATTATGTAGACAAGAATCCCAAAGTTTTTTTTTCTTTTTTCAGTGCCATGTGTATCCTAGGGATGGCCCTGTAGCAGGCAAGAATTGCAAAGAGTCTGAGATTTTACTCTAGGTACACACTAGCAAGTTAGCCTGCTACAGTTTCATGGATACTGGCAGAAGACATGAGACTCCTGGATCAGAGTCTCAAAGGACAGTGTATTATTTACAGTAATAGTGGTAGCCAGAGTATTATCATTTTCTTATGCCAGTTTTTTAAGTACTAGTTCCCATAAGGTGCCATAAAGAGGGCCAGGCACTAGGTTATATTACAAGAGGGAAATTCTGAGTTTAGGGAACTTGGATCTTTTATAATGGACATAAGCATGCTTGCCTTTCGACCAGGAGGGAGGCACTGTCATGGTTTTTCAAAGCATCTTTGAAAAGATAGTTCAGAAAGATTGTCAGTGCCCTTCCCTGCTCACAAGACACATCGTGGAGAATCACCTTTGAATGTGAAGTTCCTGTTGGTTCCTCTTAATTGCAAATGTGCAAGGACACCCAAACACTAATCCCAGCCTGCCCTCAAATGACCTCAAATCTTCAGAATAGTCCTGAAATAAAAGTAGTTTCCAAAAGAAAAGACTGAAACCAGGAAAAAGGGAACATGGATATTTGAAAGACATGAGTCTGTATCTTGCCAGTCTATATACTTTGCCTTAAACATTTTCATCCACATTTGCTTTAGATTCTATAGCCCTGCCCATGAGTGCCATCAGTTATCTCATGATTTGATAGAAGTTCCTCACTGCCCCCACCTGAAATTTTTCTTACCACTAGCTTTCTACAAAGCATAAAATTGCTGCCATTACAACCATTCTTTTCAGTTAAAGGATGATCTCCAGAAGATCCCTACTAGTTATTTTTTTGTTGTATAGCAAAGGCAGTGCAACAGCCCCTTCACTCCCATTAATATCTCAATATGGCTTCAATTACCAATTTTCTAGGAGCAGCTATGTCCATTTTCTATGGATACTACCCAGGAATGGTGGTTTCAATAGGAATATGGGGTTGAAAAAAAGTCAGAAACAGAGCATACTTGGACCATGGTGAGGTCATTTCAGTGGGGTCCCCCAGGAATAAAGGAGTAACTTGAAACCAGTAGATGACAAGGCAGAGAAAAACTCGGAAGTAGAGAGCATTGAAAAAAAATGGATGGAGTAGTGTTTTGGAAGTCACTTCACTATTTATACTGGAGCTCATTCTGCTATTGGGCTTTAAGAATAGATGTTAAAAAGGAGTTTTATTATGCTCCATCTCCTCAGTTTTCCTTGGCTTTTTAAAGGAATGTAGGCAGTTTGTTCAAAAATGAATTTCTGTGGAGTGCTCTTAGAGGAACAATTCAAATGGAGTTGTGTTTGCTCACTTGTCAATGTCACCCTTTCTTCTGGGTGCCTGACTCGGCCTCAGCCGAGTGCACTGTTCATGCAAACATCTTCAGCTCTGACAGCACATGCTGTTCATGGTATCACCCCTTTGGCCACACTCCTGTGACATGTCGGTACCAGGAAAACTAGCAACTTGGATACAAAGCAATGATATTTACATTGTTATGGTTAAGTTAACTTTGTGGTGGTGAAAAACCTCAGTTTTTCCTTTCCAGGCTAGTGTTTCCAATTTGGAATTGCAACACTGCATTTACGTGCATTTTGCCTTTTAAATGTTCTGCGGTATTGCAACATTTGAGAAATTCCCAGGGACCCTTAATCTTCCTACAAACACTGGTTTGTAAGCTAAGGACCAGCTCACTCTCTCAGGTATCTCTTTGTGCCCCTGCTGAATAATTCTGATTTTGCATTGTACATCTTTAGACTGTCCCTGTACTGTCTTTTAGTTCAGGTTTCCCTCTTGAATATACTAATAAAAGGACAAAGAAAAAGGATTTTAAAAAAATTTAGCTGCTTTTTTCAAGAGCAGTTGAACTTAAAGCTACTTTTCCTATTGTTTTCCATGAAGTCTCATTTAAAATATTTTATTAACGCAAAGAGATGTGCATTCAGGGCTAAGGACCAGTGAACGGTAGCCATGGCAACCAGGAAGCCATTCGGGAGGAGAAAAAAATGCAGTAAAGAGTAAGTGTTTTAATCCTTAACTTTAATCCTTTTACTTCCTGTTCTCAAAATGAAATATAAATCAGGCACCATGCAGCGCTGCAATTTTTCTCTGAAAGGGATGTTGGCAAAAGAGGATTAGTAATGGACAGACGTGTTTAAGGAATTTAATCACACAATTTGTTGTAAAACTTTTGAGACCATGAGTGACCAGTTCCTTTGAGTGGCATCAATGAGAACCAACAAAACATACTTTGAACCTGATTAGAGAGTTGGCGCAGGGGGACACCCCTGTTTGCTGTTATTGTTACATCATTTCAGGCTGTGGTAATGACATGAGAAATCAAGGAATTTGCTTGGTCCCCCAGTGGGGAGGTAGAAGACTTGGGGTGTCTCCTTGGTAGAATAGAGATATTCTTTTGATCTTTGCAATGCTAGGGAAAAATCAAGTCGCCTGTATTGCACATACTACCTTTCCTTGATATTCGATACTCTGGGAGTTTTACAAAGGCATGTGCTTTCTATTGTCAACAGACTCTTGGGTTTCTGCTAAAAATCTCAGGCTTTTTATGGACAGTAAAACAGCATTCTCAGAAGGATTGATTATTATTTCTTAATGTTTCTACTCTTTGTTTCTAAGATTTTCTTCTACATGGACTAGAAGACTTGTTCTACTTGTTAATTCTAATTGTAAAAAAAATCTGATTTTCTTTATTTTAAGTCAGATAAAAAATATGGCCTCACACTGACTTGTCTTGCCTAGTTCTTTAGAGGATGATTGGGGAAGAAAGAGAGCTTTGTCTTTTTTTTGGCATTTTTCCTTCCCTCAGCATATATAAATTTATTTCTTTGATAAATTTATTTCTAGTGAACTAAAAGGTACCAGCACACATGGCTCTTTGCGGAGATCTGAGGTAGCTACAACTTGTACTAGCTTCCTGCCATGTCAGAATGTGAAATTACTTCCAGTAATAGCATCTTTCCAGGGGGCTGCTGATAATTATGACAGACAAGCAACATCATGAGGGCTAGAGCATTTGCAAGTAGAGTTAGACACAGCAGACTGCTGAGCTTGGAGTTTCTTGTAGACCTCGAGAACAAAAATATACAAGCTAATACCTGAAGATAACAGGGCATCTGGAAAAGAAAAATACTATCGTGTTCTCTGGCTTATAGGACAACATGCCAGGTTGATCACCTGTTCCTGATTCCTCCTCTTGACCTGATCTTATTTCTCCCCATTCTGTCAGAACCAGCAAGACTAATGTGATCCTGGGCAGTGCTCCTGAGATGGAATCTGTACACTGTGAGCGGCCACTGGCTGTCCTCATCACCCCTGCCATACTTTCCTTAGATTTTTGACTTTCTAGTCTGAATTTCCGGGATGTAATTTTGCTTTTTTTGGGAGGGGATTGGGGTAATTGCAGGGAGTAGATGATAAGAAGAAAGATAAAATGGTGTCAGTACCTAAAGGAAGAATGGTAGATGATAAACATGAAGATGACTTTGGCAGAGTCTACATATGCTGCAGGAATGCTCCGGGAGAGTCTAGTCCCCATCTTGGGCTTCACTCTGAGGTACTTCTTTAAGCCAGTCCTCTTTTCTGATGAACAAGGAGAGGAGCTTTATTTCACCAGAGCATAAAAAGGCCATGTGATTCATGCATCGCTCTAAGGCATACACTCCTTAGATAAGAAGAGGGAAGTAACTGACAGCAATTCCGTGCACTGATGAAAAATACACCATGGGCAAGCTCTTACTTTAGTGGCAGTACATCAGGGGGAAAAACGGCTTTGGGGCAGTGTTAAAGACTGGGTGTGGAGCAGGGCCAGTGTGACCAGGGTTACCAGCTGGTCACTTACTTAATCCGCGGTCGGAAGGAAGGTTCTCATCTCGCCTGTGCAGTCTGTCAAATGGAGAACTGGAGTGTATAATTTGGGACTCAATCAGCTTGAAACTTCTGTTTTCTACTTATCAAATTTATACTAGACATGGACTCTTTAGAGGCAAGGTGGAAAATTGGATTTGTTCCCGGCCCTTCCAGATGAATGAAAGATATGAAGTGTAATGTAGTGAATTAGCATTTCCTGTTGGAAGGATTGCTCATTTGCACATTCCAAGAGGCAACATATAAATGTCAATAGTGTTATCTAGTGACATTTTACATGAATGGGGGCTGAATATTATAAAGAAATTAACTTCAGCTGGGTATGGAGGTTCATGCCTATAATCCCAGCACTTTGGGAGGCCAAGTCCAGGGGAACAGTTAAGCCCAGGAGTTTGAGACCAGCCTCAGCAATATAGTGAGACCCTGTCTCTCCAAAAAAAAAAAAAAAAAAAAAGCCAAAAATTCAAAAATATTTAGCCAGATTTAGTGGTGCACAGATGTAGTCACAACTATTCAGGAGGCTGAGGCGGGTGGATAGCTTGAGCCTAGGAATTCAAGGTTACAGTGAGCTATGATCACGCCACTGCACTCCAGCCTGGACAACAGAGCAAACACACTATCATTAAAAAAAGAAAAAGAAAGAAAGAAACTCCCCAAGTGTCGTTTTTAAAAAACGTCTGTTCAATGTCACTTGGCTATTTTCTGTTTTATTCTTAATTGATAATGTAGGCATACTTAAATTGCCCCATTCTTTTCTTCCCCTGGGGTTGCAGGAGACATGATTTCATTTTTCTTTGGGGCCTGCCCCAAAGGTTAAGCATGGATTAATAAACCCTCTGCAGTCATTGACTCATTTGTTATTCATTCATTTACTTGTTCACACATTCCCCAAACATTTATTGAGTACCTTTCATGTGAAAAGAAGGACTGTTTTAGATTGCATGATCAAACACTCAAGGGTTTATAAAGACCTTTTTGTCTTTTACGATGTGCATACATATAGATATAATTTCTAAATAGCTATTATAAAATGTAGAAAACTATGAGTGCCAACAGCAAGATGAAGAGAAATTGCCCTTAGAATATGAAAAAGAATGAAATTACCTTGGATTGGAAAGACCTGGTAAAACTTCAAGGGACAGGTGACATTGAATTGGACCTTGGAGAATATGTAGAATTTATTGTAGACATGTAGAATCCAGAGAAAAGGGGACTCCAGATGAGGGAGGTTTGTGGCCAGAGTACAGCATGAGACTTGAGTGAGAATAAACAAAGACTACAGGAATATCTTGGTTCTGCATGACCTCCAGCGTGGACATGAAGCCATGTGAAGCTAGGTGAGAGCCAGCGTGTTAAAGCCCATGAATTTGGGCTGTAGGTAATGTCTGGGGGGAGAGTCACTAAAGGGCTTTCAATGAGAAGAAAAACTAAACTGACTGTTGAGTATAGAATGGATGGGAGAGGAAAAAACAAGTGTTCTCCATTGAAACAACAGCCTTCAACTTTTAGAAGTAGGTACTTTTAAAATTGTCCAAACACTCATGCACATGAAAATCAGCTTTAAATCTTCTTCACTCAATCTGTTGTAATTAAATGAAAGGCAGAAAAAAATGAGATCCACTGACTTTTATAGTGAGTCCCTCTCCACACTTCCTAAGCTGTAACATAGGCAGGAGCGGTAGTCAGAAATCAATTCAAGGGAAGACAATACGGAGCTGGTAAGATGGACGGGGGAAGTAATTACTAGATAGCTGGCTGCTTTAATTAAACCTTGAGAATACTTGAATAGAAAGAAAAATGCTACACTTGAATGGATGGGATGGAATGTGTGTGGTCACATTAGTGCAATGAACCAGTGTCAGAGGAATTTATGAAGCCGTGATAAAAGTAAACCCTTCATCTTGCTTTGAGTCTTCACAACCCCATAACCAGGCCCCAAAGGGTGAAGGGGGATGTTTTTCATGGCAAAATGAAATTCCATATTAACATTTCTCTGTTTTTCTAAAAAAAGAATGCATTCTTCAGTTTAGTCATCTGCTTTTAAGACGTGCCTCTGAATGAAGCTTGAATTCACCTTTGACTGTGTCATTTGCGTATCATTTTCCAGTTAGAAAAATAAATGTAAGACTCTCAGTGTCAGTTTTATAAAAATATTGACTTAGGAAGAAAATTATGTTTTCACAAATGTAACAATGCAGAAATTACAAGTTGCATGCCTTTCCGATTTCAACATCCTTTTGAACCTCAGATCCTCAACTCCGTCCAGCATAGCTAGATAGTGGGACAGATTTTGGTATCAGGACATCTAGATGAAGTTCTCAGAGTGCTCTAAAAATGTTTTGTTGTTGGTTCTGGTTTCTAATATGTTTTAGTCTCTTCCAAGAGGGTGAACACTGGCTGCATTCTCCTGAGATAGACAGAATAATTCCATGGCTCTATGTATCCTCGAAAACTGTGCTCGTATCTTGATTAGGACACTGGCCGGGGACTCTAGTTCTGAGGCTAAGCAAGACCCCAGTGTGTTACTAACAAAGGTCTCACTCTTAATGAATATAATAGCCTCTTCTTGAGTAAAAAAGAAAATTAATTATATGCAACAAGAGCCATTGTCCTTAGGTCACCACATGTAATTCTGTTATAAGCCTATGGAGTTAATGTTATCACTCCATTGTGCAAACGTTCTGAAATCTTGAGAGGTTATCTTGCCAAAGGCTACATAGCAGTAAGTGGCGGAGCTGAGATATGAACCTGTAGCTATTTGACCCCAAAGTCTCCATCCATTTCCCCTTGTCATGTTGCCACACTATGGCTTACAAAAGGAAGAAGCTGATAAAGAAAGAGAAAATATATCCCCAAAAAATGGGTGGGAGAAAAAGGAAAACAGGGGTGCATGCTATGGAGTGTTAACAGTGCTTCTACTCTGAGTGTTAGTAAAAATTATAATAGAAATGGCAGCATGTGTTTAACATTGATTATATACCATGTATTGGTGAAATGCTTTCTTATCTATTTGTGATCCCTAACAGCAGCCTTATAAATTAGGTGCCATTATTATCCACATCATACAAAGAAAACTAAGCTAAAGAGATGTTAAACATCTTTCTCATAGTTGTCTAACATTTTGTTAGTAAGGATACAAAAGTTCAAATCCATGTAGTCTGGGTCTTATATTTTGTGATCCATATTGTGGATAAGTTATTATAAGTGGTTACTAATGACTTAGCGTAATTCATAGGGTGGAGACAATTTTTTTAGATAACTTACTTTGGGGCAGACATTTAACATCATCCTTAATGCCAGTGAATGTTTTAATCAGGTTTTCACAAGGCACTGAAGAAGGGTACACGGTAGCCCACTGAGTGCTTGACTTGAATGATATGTAGCCAAGAAGAGGTTCTGTACCACTCAACAGCAATGCAGCTTTAGAAAGCTAGCTTCTTCCCAGGATAAAGAGCCATCCAAAACAAAGAGCATAACATCTGGAAAAAGATCTAAGGATTTTACTTGATGATGAGCTTTATTAATGCCACACTGTAAACTCTGCGAGAGCAAGGAACTTCACTTGTCTTATGCACCACTTTATCTCCTGGGCCCAGTGTAGTTGGGGTACATGGTACAGAATCTAGAAATATGTGCTGAATGAACGAACGAATGAAGGAAACAACATGGATTTTAAAAAGCTATGACTATTTTAGGTTGCATGAATAGAGACAGAAAGTCTAGAATGAGGGATGTGTTTGTTCTGTTGTATTCTGTTCTGGTCAGACAGCTGGTTAACTCTATTAATATTTGGATGTCATTTACACGTAGGCCATTGAGCCTCAGTGTATAGAGTAATTAAGGTGCTGAATGGAATAATATGCTATATGAGAGAACAGGGACTAATGGTTTAGTAAACGACTTCTGTGTTCCAAGCATAGTGTTAGATGCTTTCTGTATCTTTTTTTTTTTTTTTTTTTTGAGACAGTCTCACTCTGTTGCCCAGGCTGGAATGCAATGGCATGATCTTGGCTCACTGCAACCTCCACCTCCCGGGTTCAAGCAATTCTGCTGCCTTAGCTTCCCGAGTAGCTGGGACTACAGGTGCATGCCACCACACCTGGCTAATTTTTGTATTGTTAGTAGAGACAGGGTTTCACTATGTTGGTCAGGCTGGTCTTGAACTCCTGACCTCGTGATCCTCTGGCCTTGGCTTTCCAAAGTGCTAGGGTTACAGACATAAGCCAATGCGCCTGGCTGGTTTTTCCATCTTATCTGATTTAGTTCTTAAAACAACCAAGATCTCTACTGGTATTATCCTTATTTTACACAAGGGAAACTATACTTGGGAAAGTGAATATACTTGCCCAGTATCACACAGTAGTTGAACTAAAAGCCCCAAGCTCTTTCTACCTAAGTGTCCTCTTATTTATATAAAAAACTTGTCCTGCTTGTAATTTCAGCAACTTGGGAGGCTGAAGTGGGAAGATTGCTTGAGCCTAGGAGTTTGAGACTAGCCTGAGCAACATGGTGAGACCTTGTCTCTAAAAAAAATTGGTTTTTAATTAGCTAGATGTGGTGGCCATGCCTGTGGTCTCAGCTACTTAGGAAGCTGAAGCAGGATGATTGCTTAAACCCAGGAGATTGAGGCTGCTGTGAGTCATGTTCATGTCACAGCACTCCATCCTGGGTGACACAACAAGACTGTCTCAAAATAAATAAATAAATAACAAAACAAATTTTTTTTTAAGTCTGGAGAAAAATCTGCTAACAGGGAAGGGACAACAAAGAAGCTAAACCATGGCCCCTTCCATGGCTGAAATTCTGTAATACTACAGCGTTTTGAAGCTTCTCAAATACTAAAAAACTGTAAAAGTAGACTATGAGCAGTTACTCTGTGTGGTCTAAGGGACCAGGGGAGGAATAAACCCCAGGGGTGTGGATCTATAGTTGGCAGATTGTAGTTCAACTTGAGGCAAAACTTTTTAAATGATGAGATCTGTTTAGCAATGGAGGGTGCTTAGTGGTAAGGAAGGAAGTTGCCTGTCATCAAAAGGATTTAGACAAAGGCTGAACTGCTACCATAGTATGCAGTAGTGCTGTGCATTTCATTACTATAAGTTTAAATTTAAATTAATTAAAATTAAATAAAATTAAAAGTTCCTCAGTTGCATAAGCCACATTTCGAATGCTCATTAATCACGTGTGGCCAGTGGCTACCAATTAGTACAGTGCAGATGCTTTCCAACATCACAGAAATTTCAATTGCATAGCCTTGTTGCAGAGTTGGCAGGTAAGAATTTTGTGCCCTAGTTCCTTTTTGCTCTGAAATTCTATGTTTCTTTGAACAATTTCCATAAATCATCATTTTTTTACTAAATAGTTTTATTGTCTCCTACTGGCACTGATTTTTCATGATCTTATTGAGATATACCCCAGCATGTGTACCCATTCACATATTTTGGAATGTTCATTAATCAGCTATGGATAAAATTTTGGGCCTTTGGAGTCACTGCTAACCAAATAGGTATCCCCTATACAGATGTTCAGAGCACCAAGTTGGACATTTATGTTCTCGTAAAGATTTCTTCCCATGCCATTTCTCTAACTCTTCACTCTCATTTCTGTTTGCAAATTGGTCCTCTTTGCAAATTGGTCATTCCTAAAGGAAATGAATTTAATAGCAGATTGTTGGAGATTAATTACCTATCATATGCCAAAGCCACTTTCTATATGTCAGTGCTAAGGAATCCCCCAGAGATGGAATTCTTAGATTCAACTGAAAATTAATTGTGATTAATATAATAGGTTAATTCATTATAATTATTTTTAAGCCTTTTGGCAATGAGTTAATTCCCCAAGATCTACATTGCTTGAAGTGTCATAGAGAACACTTGATGAGAATGTTCTGGTAACAAACCTTAACCCTCTGGGGAAAAAATCCTACTCGTCTTTCCTTCTGGCTTAGTTTCTTCAGAAACATATTTTGGTGGCATTTGATTTCTGGAGAACAAAGGGATCCCTACAAGGTGATGCATAAACATGCATGGCCCAGATGGACTGTGCTCATTGGAGAAAGGGAAAACAAAAGGCCTCTGTGCCTCGTTTTCTTTGGAAGGATGTTTCACTTCAGACTAACAGAATGCGTTTGCTCCTAGAATAAAATGTAATGGAACTGAAAATTGAAGATTCTGGGCCTTTTTCCCTTTCCTAATTATTTCCACTTGACTCACTTAATCTTGGACGATTATTCAATCATATCTGAAATGAGAAAATGACAGGAGTGAAATTTCCATCTCTTGTTGCAAGAGCTTATAAACATTAACAGAATAGTCCCGTACAAAAAAAAAAAATACAAATCATAATTGATGGTGCCTTGTTTTTATATATTAGAAAAAAAATCCCTGCATTGTTAGGGAAGCAGCTCAAATTTGGGCATGCAGGAACCCTGTCAAACCCTGATAGGTGATTTCACTATTAAGGTTGAAAAACTATCATTTTAAACAAATATTTCATATTGGGAGATTGTATAAAAACGAAGGAGCCAATTTGTTTACTTGTACCTGGATAGGCTGGGAAATTGGACCCTAAAGTAGTTCCTTGAAGATCAGAATCACTAACATTCAGAGGCTCACAAACTGGTTTCTGAGACTCAGAGTTGTCCCAAGTCTATGTCCATGAGCCTTCCTGCAGGTGTGTGAATAAAAGGAACAAGAAATTCTAATAGTTTCTGAGGGTGAGATTAGGACTCAGTATACGAAAAAAGTCTTTTTGACTATGGGAACTGTCTAAAGTTGCGGCTAACAACCAAAATGAGGGCATTGCCCCTTACTATACTGTATCAAGCAGCAAAGTCTGACAAGCTACTTACAGGTTGCTGTTAGGGAAGTCAGGCATAAGATAGAGGTTTGGACATAGTGACATCCGAAGCCCCTTTCAGTCCTGATTGTTCTGGCATATTGAGGTCTTATTTTTAATTTAGTCTCCACAATTATGTTTTTAGTATTATCCAGAATGGTTTAGAACACCCCACTTTCATTAAACATCTACTTTCCATACTCCTGGCGTGTGGGCAAAGCAGCTACAGAAGAGAAATGAATCGATGTGATCAGAGTTATCCTTTTAAGTGCTGCTGATTGTCTCTCGACATTCCTGAACCAAATCAAAGTAAGTTTGGAATGTTTACTAAATTGGCTGCCCCATAAGCCCACTGTGAGCCAAGGATTCAGGTGCATGTAATTTATGAAGGGCGTGCTTGCAAGAGAACTCAGGAGAGGATGGGGGAAGGGGAAAAAGCTAGGCACGGGTGCCAATTCAGGTGATCTCAGTCTAGCCCAATCCCACAGGGAGCTCCGGAACATAACATGTCAGCATTTGTCCTGCTTTGAGGCAAAAAAGTACTGTTCAGTTGTGTGTGTGTGTGTGTGTGTGTGTGTGTGTGTGTGTGTGTGTGTGTGTTAGGTATGGAGAATGCTAGACATTGGATCTGAAGTACACAGAAGCTGGGGCACGGACACACCAAAGCAGAGGGCGGCAGCACATTGCTGATCGAAGGGATCAGAGGGGAGCTGGGCAGAGCATCAGTAGTCTCTCTGCCACATTTATATAACCTGTAATCTTTGAAAATTCTCCATTAGGAAGGTAAATTAAGAGAGGATCACATTGTCTATTTTAAACATATTCACTCACCAAGAGATTATAGCTTCCTTTGCATAAAGAATTGTGACTCATTCTTACAAATCCACTTGGCAGTTAGTGATTAAATGATTTACCATGACGCTGGTCCCACACTGCTAGGTGTTGTGGAGTTTTAAAAGCTTAAGAGGGAGCCAGCCTGGTCCTCGCGGACTGACCAACACAATTGTGCAGATTAAATTCATAACAAGAAACAAAGTGCACGTGTCCAATCATAAGAGTGTTGAAAGTGGATTCTGCAGTTCTTCTTGTACCTTGAGAGGCCCAGTGTGGACTGGTCTGGTCAGGGGATGTTTCATTTAGGAGGTGAGTCACAAACGGGATCTTGGAGGAGTTACTTAGGAGGAGTAGTATGCTGTCCATCCCCCCTGTCCATTCCGGGCAGTAGTATCCCATGTAGTATGCTGTTCATCCTCCCATCCATTCCGGGCAGTAGTATCCCATGTGGTATACTGTTCATCCCCCCTGTCCATTCATTCCGGGCAGGAGGGATGAACAGCATACTACGTGGGATGTTTGCAGACAGTGAGATAGGCTCTTGTCGGGACCCAGGGAAATATGCATCCATGGTACATGGTGCAGTCACAGGATGGAGGTGCTTAACGTCTTAGCCTTTTGGGACTTGTGTGCTAAGCAATACATGAAGTCATTTGCACCTTGGGTATAGCACTATAAAGTCAATTGTAGGAGAGTCCATTTGATATCACAGGATGGATTGGTGAGAGAAGAGAGCCTGAGGCAGAAATGTAGCAAGGAGTTGCTATTTGTGGTCCGACCCTATTGTGCTTTGTGAACCCGCCCTCTCTGTGTGCAGGTGCCTGCAGGTTCTCTGCCTTGATGTCCAGGAGTCATCTCAGTGTTAACACATTCAAAACCAAATTACTGATTTACCTCCAACCTGCAACTTCTCTGTTCTCCTTTGCTGTTCCTCAGGCCAGAACTTGCGGCTATGCTCAACTCCTGTCTCTCTCTCTCATATTCCATACTAAATTCAGCTCGACCTTCCAAACAGAAACTGACCACTTCTCACCACCTCTGGTTCCCTTAAGCTGTTGGCATCTCTCATCCAGATTGTTGTAATAGCCCCTAACTAGATGCTTGTCCTCCTCCTGTCTGTTTTCTGCACAGTAATCAGAGCAAATCTTTTATGTGATAAACCACTTGCTTTCCTGGTCACACTCTTCCAGTGGTTCACCATTATGAGGAAAGCAAATACTGAATCTTTATGTGCTTGAAGGCCTCACACGGTCTGACCTTTTCCAATTTCTCCAGCCCCATCCACATCCTGTACCCTTCCTCTTGCTCCCTTGCTCATTCCTCCCCAGTGGCTGTTTTCAGAACCCATCAGTTTGTTTCCTTAGTAGATTTCATGCCTTTCTCCATGTCTTGCTCCCTCGCTTCACTGGCGTTTGAGCCCAGAATGTCCAGTCTACAGAGGCCTTCCCTGACCTTCACATCTAAAATAACATGTGAAGAGCATGGAGATAGAGGCGTGCATCATCCCTACAGAGTATGGCGGAGCTGTCTGGAATGACTGAGGTCCAAAAAATTGACAGTGGAAGAATGGGAGGAGGAAGAGAAACCAGGGAAGGAAGTAAGAATCAGGAGAAAGAGTAAAAGGAAGTATCCTCTCTTAGCAAGAGATACTGAGGTCAGCGATTCCCTGGGTCAAGATCATCTCATTCAGAATGAGAAAGTCATGACAGTGCCCCCATCCTGAGAACCAGGAGTGATCAGCAAGGGAACAGAGATGGGGCCCTGGGACCACTGTGTGTGCTTAGGATGCAGGTGGTAAGGAATGATGAGCACTAATGTTTTATTTTTGTCAATTGCAGACATTCATGTTACTAGGCTAGGATGGAACCAGGTGTCAAACCTGCAAGGGAGAGGACAGTGAAAACCAAACAGAAGAGGTCCATTCTGTTTTGTTGCTTCAATCTCTACTCCAACAAAGACCGCTTTCCCTAAAGGGCATAGTGTCAGAATATACACAGTGGTGACAAGGTATACTAGAGACTTTTCCAGAGAACCTGGTTACCCAGGTTCTTTCCCTTCTAGAACAAGCTCTGAATGACAGCCTTCAGGCTAGAATATAAAAGAATCCTAAGACGAAGAGAAAGTGTGCGAGCCTGTACAGTGTAGTGTGGTGTGGACACAAGGAGAAAGTTGGGGGTGGGCTATTTCTTGAGCCAGTATAATGTAATGTCTGAAAGCCTGATTGGGATTCTAACACGCCCAAATCCACGCCTGACATTTGGTAGCTGTGTAATTTATTTTCGATTTCTTATTTCTACAATGGAAGTCACAATAGTATGTACCCCATAGAGTTGTTGTGAGGCACACAGTATCCAACACAGTGTAGAGATTAGTATCTATTTAAATAAAATGCAGTCTTTAAAAGCATTTCCTGTTGACAATCCACATCCAGCCCTTTTCTGTGGGATTCAGCTGCACAATGCTCTTTCCCTTCCTGACCTGAAACAAAGTGTCATATGGTAGTGGTTTTAAAGTACATTGTAATAGTATCTGTATCAGTCAGGGTTCTCCAGAAAAAGAGACTCACCAAGATAAACATCTATATATTATGTGTGTGGGAGTGGGGAGAGAAATGCTAATTTCAAGAAATTGGTTTATGAGATTATCAGGGTTGACAAGTCAGAAATTTGTAGGGCGGGCCAGAAACTCTTGGGCAGAAACTGATGCTGTGGTCCACAGGCAGAATTTCTTCTTTTTTAGTGAAATTTCAGCTTTTTTGCTCTTCAGGTTTTTCACTGATTGGATGAGGCCCACCCAGACTGTAGGAAATAATCTTCTGTTTTTAAAGTCAACTGACTGTAGACGTGAAGCCCATCAACAGAATTCCTTCAGAACACAGCAGTCACACACCTAGATGAGTGATTGAATAACTGGATACCAACCAGTTATTTCCAATCCCCCAAGTAGAAAACTGCCTGGGGGTTTTCTAAAGTAGTAAAGAGTATACGTATATCATACACCAGTTCCCCTGCCCCCGTGGCTCCCTCGTGGAGAACGGTTTCTGGTTTGTTTTGATCAGTGGTAAGCGAGCACCAGCTGCCTGCCTAGTTTATCTTGGTTCTATGAGAAAACACAGAACACCTGCCTGTTGATAATAATCACCTGTTCAGAGAGGATAAATACGTGGGTCAGCGTCTACTCAAGACGCATAGCTCAGAAGGCTGTGTGTGAAGCTTGGTGTTAGATGTTTTTCTCTCTCTTTCCCACTTTGCTGTTCTCTCTTTGTTTCTTAATGCTTTCAGCAGTAGATTTCCGTTTCATGAGTATAGTTCTATGCATGCGGCTCTCTCTTGGAAATTTTATATAAGGCCTCTAGGCGCGTTTAAGAAGCAGTTTCTAGAACTATGCTTGGGTGGGGGTTTCTACGATCGAGCTGGTCTTGGTACTCCAATTTTTTCAGGGTTTTCCTCAAAAATCTCTCGAGAAGGTCATAGTTTCCCCCATCACTTGAAATCTCATCTATGCTTCTGTTTTTTTCTTTATAATTTAGCTTACTGTTCATTATCTGCTTTCTCTCGAATGGAAACTTCTCTGAAATCTGTTTTCATTGCTGTTGTATTTCTGGCCCCTAGAACAGTGCCTGGTATGAGGTTGAGGCCCAAGAAATATTTGATAAATGAGTGAGAAGCACAAAGTGGGGCAGAACCTCTCCGGAACCAATGGAGTGCGATTAGGGAAGAAGAGTTGAATGATTTCAGGAACTCGGTTCACATACTACAATGTGAACGAAGGTCCTTGGTGTTGTGTAACACAGCAGTCCTTTGAAAGAAGTGAATTGACTCAATGGCTTCAAATTCCACTTTTTTTCTGCAAAAAGCAGTCAAGACTTTAAGGGCTAGTCCTTTGCTCTCTGCTAAGAGCATGTAATAAACTAGATTGAAATTTAACCTTTTATTCCTGTAAAAATACAATCCAAACTGTTTTTAAGGCATGAGCCTCATTTAACCACTTTATTATGAGGTCTGAAGAAAGTCAGAAGTGTTACAGGAAAGCTAAGAATTATTTTGTGTGTATGGTCCTGGGCTTAATGGTTGCTTCTCACTGGAGGTAACATTACACTTTAAAGGTCCAGATGTCCCAAGGAGCCTTCTTAGAAAATTGTCAAGATATTTTATAATGACAAGCTACAAAACATGATATGCTCATCCCTGCATGAGTTGCAATTTGCCTTCCCAGTATCTCCAAGTCCAATGACTTGCAGACATTCCTAGCACTTGGACGTACTCTTCTCATGTGGCTTTACCTAGTACCTGCTAACTAGAGTTCCAAAGTCGCTGCTTCAGAAAGATCTTGGTCACAGCTAATTAAGAAAAATAAGGTTTCTGTTCCTACATTAAAAAACACTAGGTTTTTATAATTCCTTGTTTCTATCATTTACTTCTCCTTTCCATCACCGGAAAAATCTTACGTTCTCCTCATCAGAATTTTTATAGAGACTGGTAGTTCGAAAAGTATAATCCCGAGACCAATAGAAGCATCCTCACCTGGGGACTTACCAACGCTTGGCAGAATTACTGAATCGGCAGTAGTTCTTTGGGGTGGGGTGCTGCAGGTGATTCTGCTGCATGCCCAAGATTGGGAACCTCCCTCCTGCAATCGAAAAATTTCCCTCTATCTTCTTTAACTATTCCTAATGGCTAAGAAGATGTTGGTTAAAATATTATACAATTTTTCATCAATAGTTGGGCTTCTTATTTCAAATATAAAACTATTGAGAGACCAGCCTCCCAAGAGATTCTGCTATGTGCCTCCTCAGCCTTTAGATAATTCCTGTACTAGAGAATGTTTAAGAACCTTAAAGGGTCTGAAAGTCCCTTTCCTGGTTTGAAGATCTGGGCAGGATACTACACTTCCATATGATGACTGCATTTCTATGCATTTGGCTCTCTTTTGGAAATTTTACATAAAGTCCCTATGCGTGTTCAATTTAAGAAGCACTTTGTAGGACCATGCCTAATTCCAAAGAAAACCAAATTAATTCTCACTATAAAGTTGTATGGAATCACACTATTGGAAAACACGAATATTTAGTGAAACGACGAAAGAACTACCAGCCTTTGATGCCAGGAGCAACCCTAGCCGTGAAATTCCTTGCAAAGATCTCACTGGTACTGATAACTGTAAAACCCTAGAGTAGTTGGTAATAGAAAGCAGAGAAGCATCCATGTCTGCCCCTAGTAAAACATGTGGACCCCAGATCATATTTTAATGATGGAACATAAATTAAAAGTGATCGCCAGAACTCATTCCAAGCCTTGATCTTTTTTTTTTTTTTTTTTTTTCCCTCCAGTGTTTCTTACACAGCATGTGTTAGGTTAGTATCGAAATAACGAACGTATCTTCCAAAAGTCCAGAGTTAGGCACTAACAGTCTCAGATTACAATGTGCCACAACTGAGGAAATTTAAGTCATGTCTCGGTCCCTACCTGTATTAAATGCCCCTTCCCTGTGTTTAGGGTCACTGTGTCATGTTCATATTCTTGGGCTAAAACCAGGATGTATATTTGTCTCTAAGCTTTCTGAGATCCAAGAAATACTTCTCTAAATAGTAACTTATTGGTGTATGTATGTGTTTCTTTCTGATCAGAATTTGGTCATTGTCATTGCCGGTGGTGTGCTGGTAATGTTTAACAACCAGCTCCTTAGATGAAAAAGCCTCTTTGTAGAATTGCCAATTTCCATTGGTGTAAATACTTACCTATGGCCGATTTCGAGCTATCGGTCTGTCATCATTGCATGGAAAGTTTGGAAAAGATGCACACAATTAGCACCTCAGATTGGTTCAAGCCAGCTTCGGAACATTATTGGAATATAGAAAACTTGGAAAGCAAAAGAAAAGGTTTTTAAAAAGGGAAAATTCATAATAGTGCTACTGAAAGCAAAAATCAGTTTTAATGTTCAATCACATTACTTTCTGACATTTTAGCTGTTTTTATATAATTCTCATTTTGTATAACTGTTTTGCTTTTATGTTCATGAATATCATTTTAATGATTGCATAATCTATCAAATTGATGTAAAAGCATTGATTAGCCCTATTTGTGGACATTTGAGACATTGTAAGTTGCAATATCAAATCGGAAAATGTTATAAATGCTATTTTATATATTTGTATATATTTTGGGGAGGTACACATCTTAACATTTAAGACAAGTTCTAGAATCATTTCAATTATGGACCTTGAAAAAATATTCTCATATACCCTCTAGACTGTTGATACCAGTATGCACTTCTATGAACAGTGTTTAACAATGTCTCACTGTACCTTCACTGCTACCGTTTCTAAGTTTTTGATAAGTAAAAAGATGTTTTAACATCACACTTCTTTGCAAATGCGCCAAACATTTTTCACGTTCATTTAGATTTCTCCTTTTTTCTTGAACAGTTTCTGTTCATGTCAAGGTTTTATCCGATGTTTCTTTCCCATTTCCACCTCCCCACCTTTCATCTCAGTTTTATCTTCTATTTCTCTTCCCCAGGTCCCGGGCTCACCTGCTTGACCCTTCTCTGCACAATATCCAGGCACACTTCAGGGTAGGCAGGTTCTCCTGTAAGTCTGCAGGGCTTATTCCTCACTACTTCAAAGCTTTTTATGAATGCTATCTCCAAGAGGCTTTCCTTGATCCCCTGTCTAAAGTTGCCATCCCTTACTCCTACTCATTGTCTCTCTTCTCTGCATTGCTTTTCTCCATAGTATTTATCACCATCTGAGGTTGTATGTATTTTGTTTGTTCATCATCTGCTTCCCCACCTAGAGTCTAACTTTCATAAAAAGTCAATATTCCTAGGGTCTAGAGAAGTATGTAACACTCAATTGCTGAATGCATAAGCATACTCTGTATCTAAAGGTTTAGTCTGTATAAAATCAATTTATACACACATGTTTTAAATACCAAAGATTACCATTTGCAATATTTGTAATACATTTCTAGATTGCTTTTAAGGTATTTGCAGAAGCAGAACTTTAATATTTTTGTCACAACCTCTTCCATTGTGTTTTATTTCAATTACACTTACAAAATTCTTGATCAGATAACTTTCACCTAAAAGTTTGGTATTTATTTGGCTTTTTTTTACTTGTAACTCATCAATGTATAGGATCTAAATTCTGTTTTTACTGTTGGAGTTTTGTTGCTCTTAATGACTTTATCTTTGAATCATGTTCATAATACTTAAATTTAACTTTATTTTCCTTTCATGGAAAATCTATAGGAGCTAAATCTCAATGGGAATTTCTTAATCATTTCTGGGATGTTTTCATGACAGTGTTTCTATTTTAAAAGCACTTTCCAAGACGGATTAAATCTACTTGAGTTTGTTCTTGTTATCACTACAAGTTCTGATAAGATACAGAGCAAATAAAAGGAAGTATAATAGGAAGTTGAGTTCCCAGAAGTGGAAATATCAAGGACTGAAGTCAAATCTGCCTCCAGCCACATTTTTCCGGAAGCGCTTGCCAGGTGTTATTAGGATTGGAGAACTGACCCTTTTATTGACACTCGGTTAAGCTCTGTGCCTCACCCACAACTGCTGCTTGATAATTTTTGTGGGTTGAGTTGTACTGATAAAGCATGATGCCTTTCCAGGAAAATAATCCAAGGACCAACTTTCCTTATCGATGTTTCTTCCGTTTTCTTCTCTCAGTTGCGGTCCAGCACAGAGCTCCATCCAGACCTGCTCACGGATTGCCTTACCGTGCAGCCCCTACAGCCAGCCACTTCCCCTAGAGATGCTGCTGCTGAGGGGACTGTGGGACACTCCCCGGGACCTGGGCCTGACCTGTATTCAGGTAAAGACAGCAAAGGAAGAGCCAACCACAACTCCTTTACTCTGCTTTTAAAGGGAATGCTCACCTGAGAAAAACTTAAGATCATCTGTTGCTTATCAATGGGCTGCAGATTGCTCTCCACCCCTTCTGATGCCTGAGCTGGGTTTGGCAGCAGATTCTTTTTCTCATAAAGAAATAAAAATAATGCATTACCTCTTTTAGTTCTGGACTTCTGCCAGAAATTCAGTGCACCTAACCCTCACAGGTATGTTAAATTTACTCACTTGATTTAGACTCAAAAGAAATGTTTCCCCTTAAGCAGGTAGCAGGCTGCATGTGGATTTCTTAATGAAACAGTTGTCATCTTTGTTTTAAAACGAAGCCCTAGGTCTCTAAGGAAATTTCCACATCAGCAAACCAACTTGTAAGAATGTTTATTCATGTTTACCAACCATTGTGGGAAAGGAGATGAAATGGCACTCCCAGACCACCTTCCATCTGCCTAGGTTTGAATAATAGGTGACTATATTTGGAAAATTACATGTATGTAGTAAAAAAAAAAAATGCAATAAGGAAGTTATTTTTCTTAGCCTGGATTTTTGTGCATTTTCTACTCTGTAATGGTGACATACTTATGCAAATGTAATTAGTGATTATTCTTACATATGGAATGCTCTTACTGTCATGCTATGAAGACGAAAAAATTTACCAGTTCCACATTCCAGACAATGAGAATTTTCTATTTTCTGTGGGTTGCAGATACCACTCCCGCCCCCATCTGATGCCAGGTTTGGCAGCAGACTTGTTTTTTTTCCTTTTGAAAAGTATGAATAAGCCATTTGAATTTAAAATTTACAGATGCATTGTAGTGGAATAGGAGAAAGACATGCTTGTATAACTTTTTTAAACTTGACAGTTCTCAGTTGATTGAGATGCAGGGGGAAAGGGCAGTACGCAAGTATTTCAAGAGTCATTTTCCATGACTGAACACTTGAAATACTCGGAGGCCCATCTTGTTCAACTTTGTTCCCACAATTCCACTTCTCCGGGTAACTTACAACTGAAAGTGTACCCTCACTCCTTGCCTTTATTTATTTATTTATTTTCAAATTCAGATGGATTCGTGCTCTGTCACCCAGGCTGCAGCACAGTGGCATGATTTTGGCTTACTGCACCCTCTACCTCCCAGGTTTAAGCAATTCTCCTGCCTCAGCCTACCTAGTAGCTTGGATTACAGGTGTGTGCCGCCACACACAGCTAATTTTTAGTTGAGACAGATTTTGCCACGTCGGCCAGTCGGTATGTGGCAAAGTTGGTCTCATGAGACCAGTTGGTCTCAAACTCCCAACCTCAGGCAATCCACCCTCCTCAACCTCCCAAAGTGGTGGGATTCACAGGCATGAGCAACTGCACCCAGCCCCTACTTCTTTCCTTATTCCGTCTTCCCTCGGGTATGATTTTGCTTTCTAACTTGTCTTTAAAAAAAAGAAAAAAAAAAAAAATTATGCCTTTAGTTGATTGGCAACAAACCAAGAGGCAGAACCAGGCAGGAGAAGAAGTTATGAAACAAAAATTGTAAGCCTTTCAAGTTCCAGAAATGTGCTTGTTGGAGTGCATGTTAACATCTGCAAACCTTTTCCCTAAATCTATGGAAAGAAGCCAAACCGTGAAAAATGGAAAAGGTGCAAAAGGAAACTTCATCAGTTAAATGGAAAATCTGAAGTGTTAAGACAATTTGAAGATTAAGACTTGGCTAAATGGCAAAAGTACTCGGAGTTACTCCCTTTATGTTCTGTTTGACAAAATCAAAAATATCTAATGATGGTCAGGCACGTCTACCTTTTAAGTGCTAGTAAATTTATCACAAATATTTTGATGGAAACCCGTCGAGTATGAGCATAGTATAAGAAGCGGTTAAATTTGGCATTGAACACTAACCTTACAGAAGCCACAGCGATTGAGAACTTGGGGTGTGAAGTAATGATTTTGTAATGGAAATTGTCAAGTTGATGATGCTTTATACAATTCTAAGAGAAGGAAAGTTTGCATAGCATAAAGATGAACAGGAAAGATGGCAGTTTTGGCACAAGTCCTGCACATCTCCTGAGGTGTTGCCTTCCCTCATTGAAACTTTTCAGGTTGAAAAGTCAGCTTGATTAGAAATGATTACCTGAAAAGACTAATTTCTGTGAAAGATAGTGTCCCAGGTTAAAGCAGCCAAATACTACTTGAGGCCATGCTGAGGGTGACTTTAATAAAATTAAGATCTTTACTAGTCTGCTATTCTGAGAATCCCAGGGCTCCCCCACCCTGCTCCTGAGCTAACCTGAGAGCAATGTTGTAACCTAACAGGAAAGCCAAAGCAGCAATGAGCAGGCCTGAATGAAGGACGGCTCATTTGTATTTCTTGCCCGTTTGTTCAAAGGTTCTGTGTTCCAGATAATGCCACAGGCCAGGTCTGTAAATTTAGGTGATTTTAACTGATAATCTAATAGGAACTGTTTCATAGCCAGTAGATCAAAATGTGAAAGCCGCTTTCAAGAATTGGTACTTGCATAGGTCTTCTGGTGAATACCTGTGATGAACTAATGATGTATAGAAGCTCACAACTTATCGAGTCTGAGATACCATGGACTGTGTGGACCAGGGCCTGGTCTTGGCAGGGAGTCCATTTATTAGCAGTGAATGATGTATGGAAGATGATCTGTCCCGTGAGTGATCTCAAAAATTATGGCTCCTTTCAAACCTAAGCCGTACTGCAGATTCAGTAAAACATGACCTTAATAACCCATGCCATGAAGACATTGTAGAGGCCAGTGTGGTTGATTTGAGTCCCACAAACTCCTCAGGAACAAACAGCTGGAACAAGAGAAATCTACAAAAAGGGAATTTTATAACTTCTCTTGGGTTGTAATATAGTTCTGTTTAGAGCTTATAAGTCGTGTTGAATTATCCAAATTTTGAATGTAACCTTAGAGTTTTTCAGAAAATAGGTGCTTTGTTCAGGTAACAGGGAAATGTAGAGGCAACAAGACTCTTTGGAGCAGGATTATTTGAAGTCATGTGTTGTTCTCTTCCCTCTAACCTCCTTACTGGGAAGTGATGGCTTCTCTATTACAACATTACTTTTTGTAATAAATAGCACCATATAAAATCTATACAGGATTTAACATGAATTTGTGAAAGTTAATATTTCATTTTAATGTAATTTTATGGTATGTTTTAATACATTTTCTAGTTTCTGGAGTATTTGCTGTCATGGGACAACTTGCAGAGTTAGAAATTTTCTGTAAAAATACCTCATAGTCTGTCCTCCAAAAATGGTAATTAGTGATTTATTAAAGGTCCTAAACTAACTCACATTTCTGAATAGGTTAAACTTCGTAGGAGAGTTGTGAAGATTAATCACAACTATATAGAAGTCTTTATGAAGGCTTAAGACATAGAGCATTATAAAAATGCATGGTTATAACTTGCATTAACTTCACAAATCACTGCTTTGCTTGGGATTCACAAAGGTGAAAGCAGTATCGTTTTTGGAAACTGGTGGTGGTCAAAAGGAGGTGGAAACTCAAGGCACAAAGGAAATTTAAAGGGAAACATTTGGCAAAGTCTGTGAATCATTTTTGAACTATCAAAACCTTTCAGTTTTTGTAACCTCTCTTGCATCTGGATTGTCCACTGAGTTAGATTGGGGAATGCGATGAGGTCTGGAGCACGCCTCCAACTTCTGTTGTAGGCACTGTTTGTTTTAACCTATTGAGCCCTCCTTAGTTCTGAGCCAGTCCTTCAGTATGCATCAAATCATCTGGAAACCTTGTGAAAATAGTTTGCTGGGCCCCACCCCCAGTGTTTCTGATTCAGTAGGTCTGAGTTGAGTCCCAAGAATCTGAATTTCTGCCGGACGTTTCTAACAAGCTCCCAGGTGACACCACCAGGTGCTGCTGGTCAAATGGTTTTTACCCTTTGAAAACCATTGCTCTGGATCACAATGTAGGAGTATGACTTCTGGCAAGACATAACCTGAATTTTGACTGAGAGAAGTTAGAATTGTACTCTAGTATCTATTTGTTTCTCACTACATAAAACCTATAGGTGGATTTTGCTTGTTACCCCACAGCAGCGTTATAATGGCACAATCAAAATATGAGCAAAGAGTAGGATCTTATAGCCACTTAGCTGAAGAAAATGAAGATTCTGATTCCCAGCCAGCACTGGGCACATCTGCATGTATGCATCTAATGTTAATGCCTTTATATGTTTGCAGGCTGTTGAATTTGGTGCTTCAGTTTTTCATATCCAATATTCCCTTGTATTCATGTTGGCTTTTCACGCAAGATTAAGCTGAATTACTCAGTTTTACAATATGTGCAAGTTTTTGCTGTAAAAATATTTTTGTGGGTGAGCGAAAACAATTCCCTACCTCATTGAGGAGGAGAGGCAAGTAGCAAAGCTGGGCAGCTGTAGCTTTATCCTTACTGGGAAAAATGCTGGTTATTTTTATATTTCTCCCATCGGAAAGCAGAGGATGAGAGGAGGGAGAGGATAGGGAGAAACAGTGGGTACTAGACTTAATACCTGGGCAATGAAATAATCTATACAACAGACCCCCATGACACAAGCTTACATATATAACCTGCACATGTACTCATGAACTTAGAAGTTAAATGTATATAATTTCACCAGTAATCAATTGGCATATGAGAAGATGAAAGTTGGCTTTATTATACTTTGAGGTGTACCCAAAGCAGGTCTTAAGGGTGGCAAAACAGAATACAGGATAGAATTTCTGGAATGAGAAGCTAATACTTTTTATGGCTAAGAGGTTATAGACGAGATTGCTGAGTCTAAAGTTCTGACTTTTGCTTCAACTGAATTTACCTTCCAAGGAAAAAAACATTAGTGGTTGTCTTTTCCACATGAAGAGTTAAGAAAAAAACTGTTCATATTCAGGGTGTTTGTAGCCATAGTGAATTCTCATCTTATGCTTCTATGGATACTGAAAATGTTAAGAATAGCAAAGACTCTAAGGGACATCAATGAATTATAACTTGGATATTACTTGCCATATTTTACAGTAATAGCATATTGCAGGCACTGAAGAGAGGATTGTGGAATTTGTTCATTCAACACAGCTATCGGCACTGTCCCAGGAGACCAGCTTTTATGGTGTCTTCCTCAACATTGTCATAGGCTGATGTGCCCTGCTCAGGTGCCCTGGCCGTGACTCCATCCATTAATGCTCCCCTCACAGCAGGCACTGATTCATCAGAAGTTGCAGCTGCCTCCTTGGAATCTTAGTTTTTCTACCTAAATTTCCAGGATGCTTTTGCCTTGACTTCCAGAACTCCGTTTCTAGTTGTGACCTGGGTTTGCTTCTGAGACTCCAGTCCTGTTCTCTCTAGTGAACTTAGCTGCTCATGTCCTGCTTCTACTTCCACTACCCATCGGCTCTGGATTTCAGAGTTGAGTCTTAACCTGAAGTTTCTACTAACACCTAGTCCCACCCTAAGTCAGGGGTCTGTAAGCTTCACTGGAACCTTTTCTTTGGAGATATAGAGAAAGTCTTTTTTTTTTTTTTTTTTTCTGCCTTCTAGGAGTGAGGGGCTGCAGAAAGGGAACTCTTCAGTATTAAAAAGAAAATAGGATAAAGTCTCATCAACGTGCATAGGAATTTGCTCTCAGGCTGGTTCACTGGAATGCCTATCAAGCATTTCTGAGAAGTCGGTGTACTTCATGAAAGATGCAATGCATCCACTACCCTAGAAGATTTTGTAGTTGGGAAATTAATGATCCAGGATTCATAGTTCTGGAGGACTAAGGCAGTTTGGAGTCATAGCTGTACAAAAAGAATAGACAGTATTTTGTCTCTTGAGACAGCATCTCGTTCTGCCACCCATGCTAGAGTGCAGTGGCATGATCATAGCTCACTGTAACCTTGCACCCCTGGGCTTAAGTGATACTCTTGCTTCAGCCTTCTGAGTAGCTGGGATTACAGATGTGTGCCACGACACTTGGCTAATAGATTTTTTTTTTTTAAACTATTTTGTGTAGAGACGAGGTCTTGCCCAGGCTAATGTCAAACTCCTGGCCTCAAGTGATTCTCCTGCCTTGGCTTCCCAAAGTGCTGAGATGACAGGCATGAGCCATGGCACCCAGCTCTTTTTTCTTAAATTACATTACTGATCATGTTTTGTACAAGCTCTGTGATCATCAGTGTAGCCAGTTGGTGCTCAGATGTAACATTTACAAATGGAAATGTTACTTCTTTCTGTAACTTAAATTTCCCTCTTAGTGTGTTCAGTTGCTGGATTAATGACATAGTTGTTTAAACATAAGTGTTCAGCATCCAGGGGTGACAATGCCCTCAAATTCACAATGTCAAAATTGTGTTTTGATGGTTACTAGGGTTTGGTCATTCAAAAATAGTGGGTTTTGTGTTTTGTTTAGTTTTTTTGAGACAGCGTGCTATGCCAGAAAGAACGTGGAGCTAAATCTAAACTCCAATTCTGACTCTCCACTCCCTAGTGTTCAGTTTGGGGAGGTTACTTTTCCTCTTCTATAATGATAATACTGACTCCATAGGTCTATTATGAGAACTAAATGAAGTAACATAAGAGTTTGGTACACTCCTTGGCAATTGGCAGATGCTCAGTTGATCTTTTCTTTTTTTCCTCCCTCTTTGTTTAAAATCTTGATTACTTGTGAACCAAGTCAATATCTGTGACAGTGAATAGAACCTCTTCTATCTATGTCTCTTATGCTGGGTGCTACTACTTGGTAGTAATAGATGTGCTGACATAAAGCGTTCCTTCCAGGAATGTAAGTCAAGGTGAGGACTGGAGCTTCTGTATTCTAAGACCCATTTTCTGGTCTGCAAATTGGACTTTTTCCTGTTGTCATGAAGAGTAGAAATATGCTTATACTAGTTGTACAGAGTACCATTGTCTGCTTGAAAAATTAATGAACAGTGAATTTGTGAGGGTGAGGCCAGGTGGAGGAAAGAAGAAATGGGATTAATGGCCTTGGCCAATGCAATTTTACACATTCCTTGTTTTGGTATTGCTGGGGTCTAGCCCCTGTCCTGATACCATTTGGTAAACGGGCTCTTCCTAAGCCATGTCATGTATCTCAAAATACACTTTAAGGCGTCTTAAACTGTTCTTGACCATTGATTACCTCACATTTACTTGCCGTATCTCCAAAGCGGTTCCCTAGTCTTTTCATTATGGTTCTTAGTAGTTAGCATGCAACAGGCAGTTATTACCTTAACAATTGGCAAACTATGGCCCACAGGCCAAATCTGGTCTGCCCCATGTTTTTGCATGGCCTGAGAACTAAGGATGGTTTTAAGTGTTTTTTCATTTAAAATAAACTTTTAGGGAAGAACAGTTGCTTGAAGAATGTAAATATTGCCTCTTACCTTCAAAGCCTAAAGTATGTACTGTCTGCTCCTTTACAACAAATGTTTGCCAAGCCCTGTTTTATACTTATATCTGGAACATTCATCAGAATGACAGCGAAATCAAGGCATCCATAAAGTGGATTAATTAAAACAAAGAGGAGAATGTATAAGACAGTTGAGGATCATATAATACATGCAAGTTTTACTGATACCCATAATACTAGTTTTAGCAAATGCTTTAGTGGTCTTCTAGTCCATAGGTTTTTAGAGATTTTTATAAGGCTTAATATTTAAAATGGATAATGGCAGAGCTGTTTCTGTTGAAGGCATCCAGAACACATGTACTACACAATACTCCTAGTTCTCCCCAGGGCACTATGGAACCCCAAAAGAAGTGGCCCGCAAATGGAACTATTACTGGTTAAAGTCAGCAAATCGCAAGAGATCTGCGGAAGCGGCCAGGGCCATTGTGGAAGCGCTTAATATGGCTCTCACTTAGGAAGAAGCTGCCGTAGGTTGGATGGGGCTCCATTCTAGATAGAGGTGCCAAAGGCTGGCAGGATCATAAACAGGAGCAGTCCTGGTTTTATTCTGCCCAAGATATTTTTTCCTAGAAAGAAGTATCTCAAACTTTTGAATATCAAGAATTGATATTGAAAATCAAAGCCTCTCCTCGACTTATAAATTAAAGCCTAGAAGAAAGCAAATAACAAATACGGAATTTCAGAGACCCATCTGGTAATATTCTAATAGGGATGTCGCTTGCTTCATCAAAATATATTTTCTACTAGCAACAAGGATGTTTGAATTAGATAGAACTGAAGTCTGAACCCTCCATTTCAGATACAGATAAAAGCCTTTAAATAAATTACGTGGAGAACTGTTGTTATATGGGCATAAACTCATGACAGCATGTGAATGTCTTCTAGCATCTATCTTCAGAGTAAAGTAAGCTAAGAGGTAGCACAAAGCACCTGATGGCCAAATGGAAGAGTGATCAGAGTGAAAAAACCTAGGAAAGGGGTTCTCTGGGGTTATAACAAAACTAAATTGTTGATGCAGTTTTGCCCAGGGCTCATGATAATCGAAGCTGTGAGTTCCTAACTATACCATAATTCTCCAGAAGGACTGCTGTTACTTCATTTTACAGATCTAAGAAAGAGAGAAGCTTTCTCAGAGTTCAGAGTTGGTAGATCAACCCTTGACTTTAGCTGGAATAATAGGGCATTAAAAATTGGATTGGCTGTTTATGCCAAAAATCTGTTTCCAAGAAGCCATCACTATGAAGTGTTTTTAGATGTCATGTGAAAGATTGGGTGGGATTGTCCCAGCAGGCTCTGAAAGGGAGGAAATATCTTTTGTGGTCAACATGCTACAGGTAGAAGATAATTGAGGGATGAGTAATGAGGAGACTGGGAACCTACTATTTTTTTACGGCAACATTGTTTTCTGTGGCCAAGTAAAACTTCTATTTGAGTTGAGGTTTCCTTCTGTAAGGGCTTCCAGGAGTGATTGGCCATGCCTGCCGCATCTTTTTTTCTGCTTTCCACTCTGCACCAATGAGGGTTAAGATAACACACAGACCAGGAGGAAATGATAGATTTCCCATGGGCTAGTGTGAGTCGTTAGCTGGTTTCAGTTATTTTACTGACTTTCTGTGTAATGAATCCTTTGAGGGCGAGTAGCAGGTAGGTTGGGAGGTGGAGAAGATAGATGATTTGAGGTTAGCTGTGTCATGCGTTGTCTGGAAAGATCTAAGAGGGCTGTATGAAATATTGGTCCCAGAGAAGTTGAGAGGGCTGCCAGATGATGCCCTTCTACTGGAAACAATATGTCTTTGTTCTGCAATGCAGATGTTTCCAGAGCTTTTCCTAACATGAAGTTAATTAGACTTGGTATTTAGGAATGGTTGATGGTACCTTCTGACGTTTATGTGGATGGCATCAGCCATTATCTTTTAGTTGTATTGCAAGGTACTCCAGAGAAGTGTATAAGCCTGTATCCTCTTCCAAGCACCGACACCTCTTCCCTGGCTATAAATCCAGCTGCAAGATGTGGAAATGTAATTGGGCAGTCTACACAGAAGTTTGGAGCTCATGGGGGAATATCTATTTGTAAGAGAACCTGCATATTCACGTAGCTGTTCAGACATCAATAAATTCTCATTTTGCTTTATTTCTGTTCGCTAGAGAACAGCAGCATGCTTAAGCTCAAAGTTAATAGGCGTGTTCTATAGTGCCATACCCTCACTTTAATAGAACGTCTCCCTAACACACTTGTTTATCTGTTGCCAGGTAGCTCTCCCATCAGGTGACATGAGTATGTTTTCTTTGTCTTAGTGTACAGGAGACAGTTGCCATGGTTTGCCGTCAATTAGCTTGGGGTAGCATGTCAAGGATGTACGGGTGGTGTTATTTTAGTGACAGCCACCTGATCCAGTTGAGAAGGGATTGTTTCATTATCTTCTTTTCAGGGCTGCAGGGTAATGATACTCCACACTGCAAAGTGGGAAGGAAAAAGGCAGAAATGATAGATTTTTAAGGATTGGCAATATTGAAAGTATTCATGCCACAAGGAGAAGGAAAAGATTAGAGAGATGACTGTGCAAACCCTTAAGAAGCTATTTTTTCCTAATATAGGTGGAATATGGAGCGGCAAGGGAAGGGGGAAAATGCTCAGACATTAAGAAAAAGGAAAACCAGCTCCTTCTACTCACGAGGCAGCAAGGCTATGATTAGTGAGGCCTCTCTCCCATTCTCCAATTAACCTCAATATCAAATGCAGCCTTCCAAGCGACCCTGACAGGGTGTTTTCCTTGCTAGAACTTTCTGGTTTGTGAATTTAGGTTCGGAGAGCATTTTTCGTTGAACGACAACATAATTAAATTCCTCCAAAGTGAAATGCAAAAAACCGCAGAAGATACCAGACCTTGTATTTTCACTATTGGGTCCAAAACTTGAGTCACCCCCAATATTGATAATTTTCTTCAGAATACCTGAAGGGAAAGTCTCCTGAATCCCGAAAATTCTGGATCTTTATGCTCTTGGAGAAACAAAAGGAAGTGCTGAAAGTGTAAAAATACTTCAAGATAAACTAAACTTCAAGAGGGACAATTGTGTTGACATTTTAGTAACAGCCCATTTTCTCTCCTTAACGAAGTGCAGTCATGCATGAAAATGACTTGTTATCTTTTAAACAAATGCATTATGGGTTGTAACTCAAAGGTGTGTATTACGCGAGCAAAATAAAGTACAGTTTAACCCTTGAGGATTCTTTCACAGGCCCCACTTCGACAACTTTTATTTAAAAAATGGGACAACAAAAAGCTTGAGTATGGTATATAAACTTCTGCATTTTTTTAAAAAAAAAAAAAACACAGTTGATATTTGTATGAATTCTTCCGTCTGTAGTTTAGATAGGCGATCATACTTTTGAGATTTACCATTTGGGAGCAACACGTAACCTTATTCTTTCCCTAGTTCTATTAATAATGGTAATAATTACAGTAATACAAGTAGCCAAATAATAGCAACAGTGATTTCTTGAGCATTTAACTGGAGTTCAGGCATATGCTAAGCGTTTTCTGTTTGTTCTGTAATTCTCATAAATCCAGCAAGGTATTATCCATATTTAAAATGAAGAAACAAACTTAGGCTAAGTGATGATTGCCGAGGACACATTGCTATTAATAGCTAAGGCTAAGATTCAAATTCAGGTCTATCTCCTATTATGTATGCTTTGTTCTGTTAATAACCACGTTGATACTGTCTATAGAGTGCCCAATTTCTGATGAGGCCAAGGGAATCAATGTGTACTGTCGCCCGACTATTCCTGAACATTGCCCAGCTCTAAAATTCTCTGGAGAGAGACAAGATTGAGCTCACCATTGACATGGGGGCTTATTCTTTTTAGTCCCTCTGAGAAAGCTCATTCACTGTGATTTCATTGATTAGCTTACCCTCTGTGCCTTGACCCTGCAAGGTCAAGGCATTGACCCCAAGCAACTAATGTCATTTGTCAGGATCTCAACATTACTCTGGCACTACTTATGTGTGAATTAGCAGTCTGTAATACTGGTTCCCCCTTTTCTATGGAAGCAAGCCTGCCACAAGGAGCAGCACCATAGCTGTAATACAGCCATAAGTGACTCCAATGCAGGTTTACAAAGCAGCTCAGTGGCTGCAGATCTGCACAGTACACCTCCCCTTGGTGCATTATTGACCACTGGTGGCCTTTCAGCCCAGAACATCTTTCTTGCTTGTGGTAAAGGATGCATGTAACCAATTGCTCATGAATAAACCTTCCCTGCCTGCCTTTTGCCAGCAGTGGATCAATATGCCTCTAGCAAGTATCCGAAATTTTTATTTGGGGGGAAAAAGCACATTTCCTACTAGTTGTTTTCTAAACCAAGTAATTCAGTTAATTTCTTGCCCGAAATAATTTTCAGAGCTGGAAGACCTCTCATCAACACTGAGTTGCTTTCAGGATGAGCAGAAACAAATGGGAATGTCCTTCTTGCATTCAAACCCGCAGTTTGATGCTAAAGCTACTCGCATGTGTTGTGCGTGGTGGGGGATTAGTAACTATTGGCAACAAGCAGCCTTTGCAAACAGTGTTCAGGGGCTTTGATACACCACTCTTGTTCTTTTTCTTGAATCCATGTTGCCTTTGGAAAGCAATGTAAGGTGGTGGTCAGGGTCATGTGATCTATTAATAAAATCAGGCTTACTGGGTTTGAATTCCAGCTCCACTATTTGCCCACCATGTGACCTAGGCCAGGTAACTTAACCAGGAATCGGAATAGGCCTCAAGTTCATCAGTAAACTGGACAATTGTTTACAAAGAACTTGGCACATTATAAATGCTCAACAAATTTTAACTATCGATTCCAAGATATCAAGGGGCAGCAAGCAGAGGAAATGAAGCTGAGACGGGATCCCCAGCACCTACTACTGAGTGCAATTTCCATACCAGCAGCCTCAGCACCACCAGGGACTTTGATAGTTTGTTAGAAGTTCAGAATCTCGGCACCCCCAAGACCTAGTGAGTCAGAATCCGTATTTTCCCTTGATTTATTTGCACATTAAAGCTTGAGAAGCGGGACTCTTGCTGCTCACATAATTTTAAATAGGAATGCATATTGGCTGATTTTAATATACTTTAGCCTGGCAAGGGAGATCTTCATACTTTCCCTCTAAAACGATGAAAACATAGTTACCAAGCAACGCCTATGGTAGTCTTCCTCTGCTCTGGTGATGGTCTGAGACAAGTACTCTTAATTTGGGGATGCTACTAACACTCTTGGCCTCCCTCCATCCACACAATAAATGTTACAGCTAAAGTAACCCCAAGGGTACCCGTCTACACCTATTAGAAATAGATCAATAGTTTTCATTTGGACAGAACTGTATAGTAACCAAATTAACCTGAGCTAAAGGTGCCAGCCTAGAAGGCCCTGGTAGCTGATGAGATGGCATCTGAGAACCACATAGATCAACAGATGCTTTGTTAAAATTACAAAGCTCAACTGAGTTACCTCCACCTACCTGTACTGTAGACGGATGAGGGACTGCAGTGAGCCAGGCCACTAAGAAACTTCATGGCAGGAGGGAGGCCAGTTGCTGGCCCTCTGCTGAAGACTGGGCTCATGTATTCATCTCAAGAACAGGCTTTTATTTCCTTAGGGAGACTACCATGTCTTAATCACAAAAGCAATAAGAATTTCCAATATGTTCCTCTGCTGTGCTTAATCAGTTGTTCCAGCTGCCAGTCATCAGCTATGTCTGGAAGTTCACTTAAAAGCCCTCTTCCAGCCTTGAAAGCAGTAATGACCCGAGTTGACACAGACAATGAAGGCTGCCCCTGTGGGCAGCCTGTGTCGGCAGATGTGATCACAACAGTTTTGTTAATATTGCCCTGTATTCTGGAGGGATCAGCTCTTCCATATGTTTTGATCGATAGGCTACATTGTGTGCCCCATTGGTTGAATTTGGAAAATCATTTTGAATGTGTATGGAAGGAAATTTTTCCTTTTTTGAATGACATTACAGTTTTATTCTAAGGTGGAGATTTTATTCCTGAGGTTAAAAATCACTTGGCAAAACCTGAACATTTGTCTGGAACCATATGTTGTGGTGGGCAAGTCTGTATGAAGTCAGCAGGTATTCAGACTTAAAACATTAATAGAGATTAGCACCTGCCTAGTGCAGAGTAGGTGCTGGAAAATTGTGTTTGAAAGAATGAATTAATAGAATATTCCTAGACTGTAGTAATAAAGATTGAATTCTGGATGCATGACTGATATGGTCAAAAATTCGTAGAAGTCAGGATGAGTCACTTCCTGTGCCACAGTGGATCATTGACAGAGACCAAGGACAATTCTGTTGAAGCAACAGCTCTGACTCCAGAATGTCATCCATTTTTTTGGAAGGGTATATGAGATGAGGATAAATGTTGGAAAGCATGCTTGTGTCTCTTGTCACTTCCTCCAAATTTCTTATCTTGATCACAAGAGACATCTACAATGAGTAGTCGTGGCCTGGACTCGGCATGCAAAGTGTTCTCATGTAGACACTGACTTACAAGCTTCTACTAGTTTGTAATCTCACCAGAAGAAAGATTTTCCTATACTATAGAAAATAAAGGCAAATTGTAGATGTTGTTTTGCAGAGAAGTGATTTCCTACACCCTATGTAAGAAACTATTCAGTACATTTTCCAAATCCAGATTTTAAATTGAACCTTAAAGCCCCTTCTTTCTTGTTCTTATTGGGTCCTAAAAGAGGACCACTGCCCATTTCTGTCCCCTTCACCAGCCACAGCATTCAAGGGAAGGGCTGTGGACGTGGGCTTGACTGGTGATCAGTCAACCCCCAGGCACAGCTGGGGGACACATTCTGGAGGCTTAAGCCCTATACCAGATACCTCATGTACCCCACCTAGCATCCCCTTCACCACCTGTTTCTGCTGGCCTTTGCTAATGTACCAGGTATAGCTTGGTAGCACCTCTCCTCAACTGTACCATGTCCCTCTAGCTTTCTGTGCTGAGGCTTTTCTGATACCCTGATGTTGGGCATCTGAGAACATTTAGTCTCTCTGGTACATGTGCCTCTAAAAGTGTGAGCAAATTAACCTTGACCGATGGGGCAACCTTTGACTGATGAAGAGTAGGAGTTAGTGGATAAATGTTCCCTTCTGTCCCTGTCCTAGTCACTGAGCTGCCAACTTCCATTGGCATTTATATCCTGTTCATCTTTATTTACTCAATGAACATGACGGGCACTGTTTGAAGATACAGGCCCCAAGGATGTCGTCTTTCCTATCCTGTCTCAGGACCTAGCTCCGTGTCTGCCACATGATAGGTACCCCATACATATTTGTGGAATAATTGTCTGCTAAGAGAATAAAAGAACACGGTTAACTTTGCATATAGAGCAAACATAATTAAGTTGAAAAAGGTAGAAGACATCACATAAAGCACAGCAGATAAATTGTTGTAATACATTTGAGTGTGGTCAGTTGGTTTGGCCAGGGCTTAGGATGCACTGTGGGGCCACAAATAAGACAATGTGTTAAAGTGCTTTTAACACTGTCCAAGGATTTACACTGAGAGGTCTTGGTACTTTAGTAAAATCAACGAATAGAGGTCTGCTCCCTTCACTAAATTACAATTTCCCCAAGGGCAGGAACCCACATATAGTACAGTGTCTAGTAAGTAACAGATACTTAATATTGAATATAAAAATAATGGCTGAATGATAGATGATTGGGTGGATGGATGTATGAACAGTTGGATGATGGATGGGCGGTTGATGGATGCTCGTTCCTGGTTCTTAGATGAGATGTCCTAAACCAGTCTTAACTCTGAGTGGCAGGCCACAAGCAATCCCCAATTTCCCAGCCTATGTGATTGTAGCTAATGCCAAGTGTAGCTAATACAGACGTCTGGGAAGCAGCATACTTTGTTCGACCATAGAGTAGAGCACAGTGTGAACATCAAGTTTTCCTGTTGGCTATTGGGTTGTAAACAGCAGGGACAATGCTTCCTTTGTGATAAACACATGCACATACATAAAAAATCTCTGGTGGGGAAATAAATACTAGGTGTATTCAGCAACTACAACAAAATAGGAGAGCTCACATTTCTACACTGAAGCAGAAAAAGCTAGCTGTGTTTTCACAGTATCTCTGTAACCTTTATTATTCCATTAGATTTTGGAATAGTATATAAAACGCCGAGCTCCACGCTGACAAACACCAGTTTTTTGTAACTATTGCCACAGTCAATCCAAACAGCCTTCTCCCCTGGGTGTAAAATTATTATTTGGAATACAAGCAGAATTGTGGTTCCCTGAGCTAGCTGAGCATAAATGAGGGTAGTGATTCATAAGGTGACTAGCGAGTTTGCAAATATGCAACTTGTATGGAAGCTGACGCACACAACAGAAGCTTAGCCTTGCCTTTCTGAGCTGGTAAGCATTTTCAGGCCTTACCACCTCTTTGGAGGACTGTGGTGGATACAGCCTTCTGAGGACAAGAGTTAACCTGACAGAATGCTGATTTACCAGAAATAAACCCTTCAAATCGGATCACACCCCTGTCAGTAGCTTTTTGAGCGGGAAGATGGTAATTCTGCCTCTTCGCATGTTCCTTGAAATACTTGAACTCTTGTTCCATTGGATGAAGCTTTTGGGGGCTGGGTCATTTGGGGTACTCATTCTATCCTGGAGAGGCTGGGGAAAAGTGGTACTGGTATAAAAATACAACTCCCTGAACTTTTAAACCCTCATCTTTTTGATAATGTGGCTTCTCTTAATCCTGAACCTGATTTCTTTTTTAAAAATCACTTATTCTTTGATATTAGTAGAGTAAGTTCAAAAAGAACAGAAATGGGTATGGAGCTTAGCATAACTTTGTACAAAGAAGGAAGTTAAAGAGAATTGACCTAATGCTGCTGCTATGATTGCAGCATAATGAGACATCTACGGAGTTAGGTCCCAGACACTGAGGGAGCCTTTCTGATAGACTCTGAAAGTGACAAGCCCCAGTTTCTTCTGTGACATTGTACCAATTAGTGGATCTAAATGGGCACATATTCACGTTTGAGGTCACATACAGTTCTTGAAGACTAGGCTGCCCCTACGAATGGGGCTGTAACTCACTGTGTCATAACAGGCAACAGTGGGTAAAAGATTCCAGAGCTGTGTTCTCATAGTTTGAGAGACTCTTCCAATGAAGGCCAAGTATATTCATCACACCATTGGGAAAATTCCCTGGGTTAGACTCTTAAGAGTGTAGGATGCTATGTTCCTCCTAGGATCGGCGAAGCTCCAGTTCTCATTACATTGATTTAGCAGTGACAGAGAGGGGTCCCAGCCGACCCACCGTGGCTCACTACAGCGGTGAGAAGAGGAAAAAGGCCTGTGCTGTGCCCTTCTCGGTCAGCTAACCAAATATTCTGTTACCTGACTCTCGTTCCCTGTGACTGAAGAGTGCTAATACAGAGGCGTTGGCACAGATGCAAACGGTACAAGATTGACTAATTACACAGTGTCCAGACAGGGAACTGGCAGGGCATGGCAGCATTTAGGAGACAGACCGAGAACATCAGCCTGAAGCGAGCCAAACGTGAGCTCTGGAGGAACCTGTTCCACCACGAAAATAAAAGCTGTGTGTACCCAAGAAGGGGAGAACTGTTCCCTGAAAACCACCCAGAGAAAAACAAGCCCCTCAAATATGCTTGCTGTCAGCCTTCGGTATTTAAAAAATGTGGGCTTCACTGGGGGCACGGTCTCATGTTTGTTCTCCCTTGATTTCAGCTCCCATTTTCTCCAGCAATTATTCAAGCCGAAGTGGAACAGCTGCTGGGGCCGTGCCACCCCCACATCCTGTCAGTCACCCTTCTCCGGGACATAATGTACAGGGGAGCCCCCACAACCCCTCCTCCCAGTTACCTCCACTCACAGCTGTGGACGCGGGAGCTGAGAGGTAAGGCCATCTGTCTCTCTCCTAATAGGTGTCGCCGCCAAACCTCCCTCCAAGGAGAAGTGCTTTGACAGTTGCTGAATTTTATTAATAATCCATTGGTGGGTTGTTACCCAAAGGTGACATTTTAAAAGTACACACACAAGGCACGTGGACCAAATATCTCATTATCTGTTTTATTTTTTCACGGGAAAACAAATGAAGTGATATTGGCAATAGCCAGCTGAAGTTTCAGATGCTGGAAACACACCAGAATTTCCCTGTCTTTCTACCTTTGTTCGGTCTGTTTCAGAGACCCAGTTTTAAGATAATGCATGTGCAGGTCGAAACACCTTCCCAATGTTGGATGGTGCTCTCCCCATGTAAATTAGTATTGTTAGGGCACAGGGTTTTATATAGGCTGTTCATTGAATACTCTTAGTATCACACTCTAAAGGACTTCTGGGAGAAAATTTTTAAACAACTATGATCTTCATATTTTTACTTCTGAATTCTTCATTGGCCCCAGAGGCCTTTTGAGGCCCTCTTCCCAATCTCGTGTGTGCTTCTTGGGACCACAAACCAAACAGGAGTCTGCATCTCTTGCTTCTCCATCCCCTTCCCCTTCCCCTTCCCCTTCTGTGGAGCAGGTTCTAATGAACGTCCCTTGCCTAAGGGCAGATGTATGGCTGCATCAGTACAGGTAGTTTTTGGAAGGAGGTTGGATGCTTCAGTCCTCTTCTAGCTGCCCAACACACCTCTTGTCACCTTTCTCCACTTGTCATCTGGCTTGAGTTGACCTACCTGGGGGTTATTCCCAGACATCCACAGGATAAAAAGTTCTTGTAGGGACTCTGTGCAAGCCTGGACTAGTGGGCAACTGATTGAATGGACAGCAGGAATAAAAGTTTTGAATCTTGGATTTCACCAGCAATCTCTGGTTCCATTGTTGGCCTGACCTATGAGTTTGTTAGTAGGTGTTTTTAATTCTGATAAAGCATATATTTTATTTATACCTTCCTCACTTTATTAATACTTCGTTTAATGAATGTCTGTACCTTCTATGTGTTGGACACTGTGTTGGATACTGGAGTCTAACAGGTAATTAAAACATGCTCCTGCCCTTACAGGTTTGAATGGTGAGGACGGGCAAGCAAATGAAGTATAAGGCTGTTTGGTTAAATGATGAAACAGAGATAACACAGGAGCCTAAAGAGGATGTCCCTAAATCTGTATCGGGGAGTGAGGGAAAGAAAGACACAGTGATGTAGGCATTGAAGGAAGACTAAGGCTTTTCTGGATGCTTCAATGGGGGCAGCATCCCAGGCAGCAGGAAGAACATATGCAGGATGTGAGTAACAGAGGACACCGCCGAGGGAGGTCTCAGTAGCTTGGGATGATAGCATCCAGGCGTACATGGCTGATGATGTCGGATAATAGTAGGTTGGCTCATGTGGAACACTGTATTTGATGCTAAGGACTTTGCCCCTTATCCTACTGGGAGTAAAGAACCATTATAGGCTTTTAGGAGAGACACACAATCAGATTGACACTACAGTAAAAGAATCCAGGTAACAAGATAGTGGAGTAACTGAACCTGGAATGAGAGACAGGGTGGAGGTGGGGCTGGGAACAAGAATATTGCAGGAGTCCTTGTAAGCAGTATGGTTACTTGAAGCAAGGCAAAGCAGTGAGGTTGGAGAATTTATTCAAGAGCAATTTAGGAGCAGAATTACTAATCATTAACATGTGGAGCAAAGAGGAGGGACCAAAATTCGCGTATGAGTTTTACCCTTAGACACCAAGATTGGGCCATTAATAGAAACTCAAAAATGCAAAAAGAGTGGTATTGTGAAAGAATAAACAATACTGAGTGAAGGGAAAGGGGAAGAAGGAATAATGAATTGACTTTTAGGAGTTAGAGTTTTAGGTGGTTATAAAGATCCATGTGGATAGGTCTGATGGGCAATTAGAAATATGAAACGGAAGATGTTGGACTTCTTAAAAATGGTTCTATGCACAAGGTAAAGTGTAAACAAATCATTAGCCTCCTCGCATGAGATCTGTCAGCAAAGCAGCACGAATGATAACCATTACGTTCAGACAATGGGGACAGGAAATCTTTCCCTCCACTTACCTATTTTAATAAATTAAGACTCTTTTTAAAAGCATTTTATGTAGTTTTTTGTTGGGTCCTAAATGATATTCGCCATGGAATTTCATCATCTCATTTCATTCTGTCTGGCTGAGAATCTTACTCCACAATGTTTTGAAGCTCAGAAATGATCAGTCGGAAACTCCCTTTACTGCATCTCCTTATCTATAGTCATAACTCTTAACGAGAACATAAGACAAAAATAAGTCTCCTTTTTGTACACAGCCTTTAAAAGAATACACGTAGAGAAAGATTTTACTGATTATCACAGTCAAAGACAACGACTATCGCAACCCTAATGCCTGAAGTTTGCATCCCAGTTCTGACAGTTGCTAACTGTTTGGCTGAGGGCAAGTTCCCTAGCTGCTCCTGCTGCTTGAGGTTTGTGTGTTTTTTTAACATTTTATTTTGTATTTTTTATTCCTTCTTTTGAAAGTTTGTAACATATAAAAAATGGCAAGAGTAGCACAGCAAGTACCCATGCTTATACCTTGCTCTCATATTCATCCACTGTCAATATTTTGCCATTCTTTCCCTCTGTCTCTGTCTCATCTTTGGGAATACCTTGTTTTCTTATTGTTGCAGAGCCATTTGACAGATGGTTGCAGATATCACTGAGCTTTACCCCTAATAACTTCAGTAGGGATCTCCTAAGAAGGACATTTTCCTACATAAAACCAATATAATAATCACATTCAGGAAATTTAACTTTGATATAATGCTATTCTCTAATAGTTACTTACTATTCAGATTTCCCCAATTTTGTGAATGGTTTTTGTAGCTGGAGTTCTTTTTATTAGATCCCTTATTAGGGATCTAATAAGGATCTCACAATGCATTTTACTTTTATTTTTCATCTTCTTGAATGTAATGAAGTTCTCCAGCTTTTTATTATCTTTCAGGGCATTGACAATTTTTGAAGAACTTGGGACATTTATTTTACAGTGTTCCAGTGTTCCATGGTTTGGATTTGTGTAATTGTTTTATCCTATAAATATTCATTGTAAATATTTTTGGCAGGAATACCATATAAATGATGTGGTGTTTCTTAGCTTTTTTGGAGATTTAGATTGTACTTTGTGGGGAATTGGGATTAAATAAACCAAAGTAGGTAAAGTGCCTAGCAAGTTACATGGTGTGAAGCAGGCCTTTCATAGCTGTGGATACTAACATATAAAGGCAGGCAACTTTGGCATAGCTGAGTGATGCACTTTGGAAATCGGAGGATGTTGTTAAATGATCCTAGTGGCTGATATAATGTAAATAATCATGGAAGGGGAAGTGGAGAGGAAGGAGGTACTTTATATGATGGGGGAATGAAATGGACATTTGCACTTTGTGGTTTTGCTTTGCTGCTATATTCTCTCCTACTGGATGTGTGCCCCATCCCTTGCCTGCCCAGCTGGAGTGGGCAAGTGTGGCAGGTTCTGTCTTCCGATCAGGTTTGGAAAGGAGGATGACATGAAACAGCCCTGCCTTATTCACCAGGTTTGCATTAGTGTCCAGCATAAAAACACTAAGAGGAAATGTGCTTACCTTCCGCTTTTGGTTTGTATATCTTTGCCTCTGTTTGCCTGGGAAATCCCCCAGTAAAAACTCCAGCAGTTTTCTTAACGGAAATAGGTTTATCACACTCTGCGATTTTTAGTGGGAAACTGGCATCTTTTCCTGCTTTGCGGGCATTGATTCATCATTTACTTAGCTTTAACATGCTAAAAAAAAAAATGGGCTGACTCACTGTCAGAAGTCAGGAAAGGTCCACCACATCTACCCAGTTAGCATCAAGTTTTTTGATCCTTACCATCATAAAATAAAATAAATGCAAGTAATCTCAATCTGACAAGACTCCATTTTTATTTTGAAATATTGTCGGAATGACACATTATTTCAGTGCTTTTAAGCAGCACACCACATCACCCAGTGTTGATTTAACTTATTATGGGAAGTGGTGTTTGACTATGTCATGTTGAATGAGCCAGTGGCACTTTGTTTATGACAGTGGCTTCCCATGAGAGGAACTCGGTGTCTTTGGAAATGTTAATTCATTGAGTTTCGTAGTATGTCGGTTAGACCAAAGAAAATAAATTATCGATGGGAGTCTCTTTTGAAATGGAGAAATCTTACAGTTCCAAGAATAAATGCTCTGAGTTTGTGTTACTAATCTTTTTACAAGGTAATGTCAGCTGCCTCCATTCTGAAGAAGACCACAAACATGTACTCTGTCATGCAGGTGATAGAGCTGAAGGAGGCTTGTGGATTGACTGTAGTGGAGCCTGAAAACTCTGAAAAGAAAGTGTAAATGTGAGGAAAATGTTTTTCCGTTCTCTCACTCAACAGTCAACACAGAACAGAATGCTTCTGTAACCAAATGCATGGAGGTTTTCCCCCAACCCACAAAGCACACAATCAGTTCTGCAGTAGATATCAGCTGGGTGTCCTCTAATTTCAATCTGTTTTTGGAGAGAGTGTCGGATTCCACAAGTTGAGGACACAGTTCCACAAGACTGCCACCTACTTCTGATGCCAGTTGCAAGACCCTGGGTTGTTTTGCCTGTACATCTGACTATAAATCAGGGCTCTCACAGCCCCCTCCTTGGGTTCTATTTGCTGCAGCAGTTAACAGAATGTAGGGAAACACATTTACTGGTTTATTATAAAGGGCATTATAAAGGATACCAATGAAAAGATGTATAGGTCAAAGCATATGGGAAGGGGCACAGAACTTCCATGCCCTCTCCAGGCTTACCACCCTCCAGGAACCTCCATGTATTCAGCTATCCAGAAGCTCTCTGAACCCTGTCCTTTGGGATGTTTATGGAGGCTTCATTACATAGTCTTGATGGATTAAATAATTGGCCATTGGTAATCAATTTACTCTTTGGCCCCTCTTCTCTCAGAGGTGGGGGACTGAGGCTGAAAGTCAACCCTCTGATCCTGCCTTGGTCTCTCTGTGACCAGTCTCATCCTTTCAGGCAGTCAGAGGCTGCCAGCCATCAGCCAACTAATTAGCATACAAAAAGACACTATTTTTTTTGAAGAGTCCAAGGATTTTAGAAGTTCTATGCCAGGAATGGGGAGGAAGACCAAATACACATTTTGCAATATCACAGAAGGGACGTGTAGTCTCTTTGGAGAGTATTCATTCTAGTATATGAATCATCAGAAAATGCAAGGAATAATTATTTTTGAGAAGTAGTCAAAGCACCTTTACCTAATAAGGAATGCCAAATTTTTTAGTCTCTATGGAGTATTGGGAAGCCTTACTCTTTTCACCCATAATTTATTATTTCAGATAGGGCATTGCTAGAATTCTAGGTACTTATACATATGTGATCTTTCTAGGCCTTTCAGTAACCAACACTAAGTTTGACTTTTTTTTTTACTTTTTAAATCTTTTAGTTTATTTTTATACAAATTTATTGAGTATAATGTGAAATTTTGTTACATGTAGATAATGCATAGTGATCAAGTGAGGGTATTTAGGATGTCCAATACCAACTACAATACATTTATTTAACTGTAGTTCACCTTATTCTACCAGACATTGACTTTATTTCTTCTATTTAACTGATGATTGTATGTTTTTTGCCCCCATTCTTAGTGTTATGTATCCCATTTATTGATCTGTATGTGTTGAACCATCCTTGCTTCCCTAGTTGATGTGCTGTTGGATTTGGTTTGCTGGTATTTTGCTGAAGATTTTTTGACTGTTCATCAGAGATACTGGCCTGCAGTCTTGTTGTTGTTGTTGTGACTTTGTCTGGTTTGGGTATCGGGATGATGCTGGCCTCCTGGAATGACTGTGAGAATTTTTTGGACTAGTTTCCAGAGAATTATTAGTTCTTTGTACATTTGGTAGAATTCTGCTCTGAAGCTTATCTGGTTCTGGGCTTTTCTTTTGGGGAGACTTTTCAATACTGATTAGATCTCGTACTATTGGTCTGTTCAGGTTTTTTATTTCTTCCTGATTCAGTCTTGGTAGATTATATGTTTATCAATTTTATTTACATGTTCAAGTAACCAGCTTTTAGTTTTGTTGATTCTTGGTATATTTAGTTTCTATTTCATTTTGTTCTGCTCATATCATCTTTTTTCTGCTAATCTGGAGTTTGGTCTGTTCCTCCTTTTCTAGTTCTTTGAGATATGTTGTTACATTGTTAATCTGTAATCTTTCTCCTTTTTTGATAAAAGTATTTATTGCTACAAACTGCCCTTGTAGCACTGTTTTTGCTCCTTGGGCTCTGTGTCCCCACCCAAATCTCATCTTAAATTGTGTTCCCATAATTCCCACATATTGTGAGAGGGTTGTGTTGGGAGATAATTGAATCATAGGGAAGGTTTCCCCTATACTGTTCTCTTGGTGACAAATAAGTCTCATGCGATCTGAGGGTTTTATCAAGGGTTTCCGCCTTTGCCCGCTGCCATCCATGTAAAACAGGATTTGCTCATCCTTACCTTCTGCCATGATTGTGAGGCTTCCCGAGACAGGTGGAACTGCAAGTCCAATTAAACCTTTTGTAAATTTCCCAGTCTTGGGTATGGCTTTATCAGCAGCATGAAAACAGACTAATACAGTAATTGGTACCAGTAGAGTGGGGTGCTGCTGTAGATACCTGAAAATGTGGAAGCAACTTTGGGACTGGGTAAAAGGCAGTGGCTAGAACAATCTGGAGGGCTCAGAAAAAGACAAGAAAATGTGGGAACATTTGGAACTTTGACAGACTTATTGAATGACTTTGCCCAAAATGCTGATAGTGATAAGGGCAATGAAGTCCAGGTTGAGGTGGTCTTAGATGGAAATGAGGAACTTTTTGGGAACTGGAACAAAGGTGACTCTTACGTTTTAGCAAAGAGTGGTGGCATTTTGTGTCTAACCTAGAGATCTGTGGAACTTTGAGCTTGAGAAAGATGATTTAGGGTATCTAGCAGAAAAAATTTCAAAGCAGCAAAGCATTCAGGAGGAGACTTGGGTGCTGTTAAAAGCATTCAGTTTTAAAGAGGAAACAGTATAAAAGTTCGAAAAATTTGCAGCCTCATAACGCATTAGAAGAGAAAATCCCATTTCCTGGGGAGAAATTCAAGCTGGTTGCAGAAATTTGCATAAGTGATGAGCCAAATGTTAATTCCCAAGACAATGGTGAAAATGTCTCCAGGGCATGTCGGAGGTCTTCACAGCAGCCCCTCCTGTTACAGGCCCTGAGGCCTAGGAGGAAAAAGTGGTCTCCATGGCCTGGCCCAGGGTCCCTGTGCTGTGTGTAGCCTAGGAACTTGGTGCCCTGCATCTCAGCTGCTCCAGCCATGGCTAAAAGGGGCCCAAAGCTTGGACCATGGCTTCAGATGGTGCAAGCCCTAAGCCTTGGTAGCTTCCATGTGGTGTTGAGCCTATGGGTACATAGAAATCAAGAATTGAGGTTTGGGAACATCTGCCTAGATTTCAGAAGATGTATGGAGATGCCTGGCTGGCTGGGTAGAAGTTTGCTGCAGGGGTGGGTCCCTCGTGGAGAACCTCTGCTAGGATAGTGCGGAAGGAAAATGTAGCATTGGAGCCCCCATACAGAGTGTCTCTACTGGGGGCTGCCTAGTGGAGCTGAGAAGAGGGTCACCATCCTCCAGACTCCAGTATGGTAGATCCACTGATAGCTTGTACCTTGTGCATGGAAAAACCACAGATGACTCAATGCTCAATGCCAGCCTGTGAAAGTGGCCAGGAGGGAGGTTGTACCCTGCAAAACCACAGGGGCACCCATGGGAACCCACCTGTTGCATCATTGTGACCTGGACGTGAGCCATGGAGTTGAAGGAGATCATTTTGGAGCCTTAAGATTTGACTGCCCCATTGGATTTTAAAATTGCATGGTCCCTGTAGCCCCTTTGTTTTGCACAATTCCTCCTGTTTGAAATGGTTGTATTTACCCAATGTCTGTAACCCCATTGTATTTAGGAAATAACTAGCTTGCTTTTGATTTTACAGGCTCATAAGCAGAAGGGACTTGCCTTGTCTCAGATGAGACTTTGTACTGTAGACTTTTGAGTTAATGCTGAAATAAGTTAAGGCTGTGGGGAACGTTGGGAAAGCATGATTGGTTTTAAAATGTGACAACATGAGATTTGGCAGGGGCCAGGGGTGGAATGAAACGATTTGGCTCTGTATCCTTGCCCAAACCTCAGTTTGAATTGTACTCCCGTAATTCCCATGTGTTGGGGAGGGAACCTGGTAGGAGATAATTGAATCATGGGGGCAGTTTCCCCTGTACTGTTCTCATGGTAGTGATATAAGTCTCAGGAGATCCAGTGATTTTATCAGGGGTTTCTGTTTTTGCGTCTTCCTCATTCTCTTTGCCAGCTGCCATCCACGTAAGACAGGACTTGCTCCTCCTCGCCTATGGCCATGATTGTGAGTCTTCCTCAGCCATCTGGAACTGTAAGTCTAATTAAACCTCTTTCTTTTGTAAATTGTCCATTCTCAGGTATGTCTTTAACGGCAGCATGAAAGCAGACTAATACAGGGATGTTGTGTTTTCATTTGTTTCAAGAAATTTTTAAATTTTCATCTTAATTTTCTCATTACTCCACTGGTCATTTAGGAGCACATTGTTTAATTTGTGTGTATTTGTATGGTTGCCGAATTTCTGGTATTGAATTATTGTTCCATCATAGCCTGAGAAGATACTTGATATTAAATTTGAGACTAATTTTGTGGTCTCACAGGTGTCATCAGATTAATCATTGGGAACGTAATGTTGCTTGCCTGGATGCTAAAGGGTAAAAGACAGCAACCATTTCAATTTGGTGACTTTGCAATTCTGTAAAGTTCTTTAGTTCTGCTCAAAGTAGTCTGACTTCTAACTTAGTTTTCTTTTTTCTGTGTCTTATTTCAGGCTTTGTTTCTGTATAAAGACTTCATTTCTCTTCCTATCCTTGACCAAGTATTCTCCAGCCTTTGGAGCTCAGTTTAGTTCTCAATGCAGGAATCTTCTTTTCTGCCTCTCTCAGTTCACAAAATCAAGTCCCCCTGATGAATCTTAGATCTTACCTGTTTCATGTATGTACCACTTACCAGATGTCTCCTTGCTAACTGGATTATTAGTTATTGGTGAGCAGGAACCTTAAGTTTCCTGGTGACCTTCATACTGCCATGTACTGAGTAATACAGTAATGGGTGCTAAGAAAGGTTTGACAAAGACAACCAATGAGGGGAAAACCTATGAAGTGAGAGGTCATTATCAAGTCCCAGGGTCCTGCCAGAAAGCAGTAGTTCCCTGGATTTATTGATCAGCAGAGCAGTAGCCCTAACTCTCAAAGCTTCTACCATATTGTATAACCTGCATACTTTGATACAATGCATAGCTGCTCTAATACATACATTCATGCACACCCACACATTACAAGGAATACCTTGCCACCGTCCATTAGTGGGTTCTCTACATTGCTTTCTCAAGATCTTGAATACTAGTGCCTGACACTCACTGTTCTCATTTATTTGTATACGTAGGATCTGAACAACTAAAAACTAAGCTTGTTGCTTTGCTGATCTTTCCACTCCAGGACTTGAGTAATCAGGGATATTGGTATCTGAAACCGCTCAGCTTTTTCACACACAGACAGCCCCCCAGGTAATTTTTTTCTCACTCTCTAATGTAGTCTATGTGCAATAGTCATACACATCATATCAAATGTTAAAGCTTATCAAAATCTACCCCAGCACTAGAGGTTTGTTATGTTTGTTTATTGAGTCTTTCACTGGAGTTTATGTACCAGGCAGTATACTGGACACTGAGGCTATAGTGGTAAATAAGACTAAGAAGTCCTCTTGCCTTCTCAGAGTATCCAGTGTAATGGAAGACAACCAAGCCAATAGTTAATCATAGTTTAGAATATTATGAAGGGGTGATCTAAGGGCCTATAGATGCATACAGAAAGAGCACATAACCCACAATTTTGGGGGAAAGGACTAGAGGAAGAAATTTCTTACTGAAATCTGATAGTCTACAGTCAAGAAGGGAATGTACAAGTGTTGTGTACAAAAGCAAAGAAGGAAGAGCCAGCAAGTGTGGAGCATAGTGTAGAAATGAGGACGTAACCTTGTCAGCCACATTAAGGGGTTTGGGCGTTAACTTGAGGACAAGAAGGGGTGTGTTTGGCTAGTAAGGGGGCTGTAGTGACTCTTGCATACATTCCAAATTCCTCCATAGCCTGTTATCCACCAAGAGTTCAGAATGCATTCTCTGGCTGATAGCAGAAAAAAGGCAAGGAATTCAAAAATGGTTCATCCAGTTCTCATAATAGCCAAAGGCTCTGTTTTGTACCTCCTGGACTAGTGAAGCAGCACAGTGGGTATTGTTGTTTTCCTTCTTGATACCATTTTTAAAGACAGTTTTGTCCCTTGAAATTCAAAGCTTGTATTTTATATAGCCATGACCTATCAGGGTTTCGAAAAGTCGCTGAGTGTCAAAACAAAATTCCATGTTAGAGACAAAGTGATGAACATCTGAAAATAAGAGCTGTAATATCAGCAATAACTTGGTCTCATTTGTCTCCATTATATGAGAAAACTTGGATATGACTAAAAGTTCACTGCATGACTGTGTGTCATCTTATAATTGCAATTTGTCCAGTGAGCACTGCTCTGTGGTCATTGACGTGTATCAGAGACTTTTCCACACATACAGAAACATATCTAACTTAGACGGTAACAAACACAGGCAATTAAGTTTGTCAGTCTTGATCATTGGAATAGTTGAGAAAAGCCTAGTCAAAAGACAAATATAAAGCTCAAATGTCGATGTCAACATGCAGGCTGATAAAAATCGTTATCATCCTCTGGTGGAGCCTGTCATTCTGAGGTTCACCTCGTGCCATGTCATCACTAACATCATTCTCTCTTTGGGCCACAACACTTTTATGCAGAAGTAAAGCTGCTATCCTCCTTTAGCATCCTATGAAGGGACTACTTTCTCTCTTCAAAAGGTAACTTCTACAGATACTCAAGATTGAGAGGTGGGATCCAAAATACACCCCCTACCCAACACATGCACGCATGCATGCACACACACGAGAATTGCTGACTACTAAAAGTTGTTCCTGATCTCAATGTTGTGAGCAGTACAGAGGCAGAAAATTCTGATATCCTGTTTTTGAAAGTGAAGATGAAAGCTTTGGGTCTTAGATTAGAAAAGGTTGGTGGCCTCTCCTTATTTTGTTTTCTTTAAATCTATGGAAAGTTCCTGGTATTTCTCAATGTTTATTCCAGGGTAGAATGGCCTAACAGTCTTTAAACTTCTTAACTATTGAGGATCCATGGCCAGAGCCATGCTTCATCCTCTGTGGTAAATATCGGGTCATTAGCCTTTGGCATGAACTTTCTCTTCTTCACTAATATAAATATATTCCCCTGATAAACTCCTAGAAGTCATACATACACTTACAGGGAAATAAATGACATTAGTTACTTTGTTCTTACCAGTCTAGTGATTGTGAATGGCTCCAAAGGAAAAGAAAAAAAACCACCACCGAAATCATTGCTGACTGGCTTCTCTAGTCTTCTCTGACCTCTCTCTGATTTAAATGTCCATGTGTTTCTCAAAAGGTTCATGAATGTAATTTTCAGTCTAATGTGTTTCTTGATAATGGAGGAAAATCAAGAATGAAGTCTATATGGTTATCTTCAACTTACTGTTAAAAACCTAAAAAGCCTAGTAGTCAACTGGGATTTCTCCCTGTTCCCAAACACTCGCACATGTAATGCATCTGTAGGTCTTGTTAGCTCTATCTTCAAAATACATTTCAAGCCTATATCAACTCCACTCCTCCACCATAGTTCAAGCCTCCCCTCCCATTACAAGCAAAATAGCCTCCTTACTGGTCTCTCTACATCCAATCTTGCCTATCTACAATCGTCTACCCTCATTCCACCAGCATACGCTTGGCATTGCTCCACACCAAAAAATCTATCCTTTAAAATGTAAATGGAATAATCTCTTTTCTGTTCACACCTCTCCCTGCTTAATACTTGGAGTAAAATTCAAATTCCTTTTTGTAGTGTACATGAGCCTCTATGGTCTGGCCTCTGCTAAATTGACCTATTGTCAAGTCCCTTGTTTCATCTGTTCCAGCCACACTGGCCTTGTTAGTTTCTAGAAAACACCCACTAATCTTGCCTTGGGGACTTTGCACTTGCCGTTCCTGAAACCTGAAAGCCACTCTCATCAGAGTGTCACATGACTTGTGGCTTCCTCTCTGGTGCCTGCTCAAATAGTACCTCTTTGGAAAGGCCCTTCTTGACTATCTAAAACTTCCTTTCCCACCTCCCTTTACTCTTTAACTCTGCTTTAATTTTCCTTCATTGACTTGTTGCTCCCTGGAATTACACTGTTTACTGATTGCTTCCATTCTACTACTCGGGTCTCGGTTGCCTTGAGCACAGAAACTGTCAGGTTGATGGCTACCTTGTGCAGAAAGCTTACCCCTCAGTGCTTATAGGAGAAGCCTAAGGAATTTTGTGAAATGAATGAATGTGGATGGAAGCAGGAATACTACTCTGATGCTTTGTTATTTCTGAGAGTGGTTGCAGTATCCCAGAGCAGGCGATTGTTGTTCTCCCGCCTCCACAGTCTCCTCCAGGCCACTTCATGGGATGGCAGGAGACACTCATGTCAGTGTCTTGGATATGAGTGCACCTCCATGAGGTGCAGTCTAAAGCAAACAGCTCCACTTGTGGTTTCAGTGTTTGTTATATCACATTCTTATCCACGTATGTTTTTATTTTGAAATGCACTAGTTCTTCATTTTAGATTAATTACAATCACATACCAAAAACCAACTATTAGGATGCCTGTAAAAGAAACTAATTTTTAAGTGCCAAGGAAGTCATTTGGCCTCCAAAAGCCAAATCAACCATCTTTATTTTGTTTCCGTATTCCAAACAAATCCACCTCATGTAAAGCCCAAGATGATATTTTCATAGTCCCCTTGGATTTTCAGTCAGGAAAGTGAGTCATGACAGTAACAAGAAAGGCTTAGTTGAAACAGAATTTCTCTTGCAGCTTCTACTTCATTGCATTAGCATGAAGCAACAGTGGAGGTCAGACTAAGCCATGGTATTATTCCAGTATGTTAGTATGTTCTTGTCATATGCTGTCTCCGATACAGCAAGTCATACATAATCAAAATTCTCAAAGCAAAAGCCCACAAGCCATTCTAGCCTGAGCCAAGACATCTACATATTCCAAAGTGCTTCCTCTCTGACATAGAATAGGCTGGTCAAAGGATAGCCTCTACTTAATGTTTTAAAGGTATGATCTAGACATCTTCATGGTCTTTTCCTAAGTAGTGACAGTCAGGAGACTTAGATGCTAAGAGATTATCCTTTTGCAAGTGAAGAACTGCATTGATTGGTGGTAAGGAGGGTATTGAGGTGAGCAGAAATCAAGAGGCAAAGTTCGTGGAAGTGTTTAGTGTTTGTGTCCTTTTCTGGGAAAGTCTTTGGTTGCTTTCTGCTTAGTTAAAATGAGAAAAAAAATTGTTTTACTCATCCTTCCTCTGAGAGAAAATTATTAGGCTAATTCTCTTGAAAAGAAATTCTCCCCTCAGAACCAGAAGCTGTGCAAATATAATATCCAGATGGACATTTACACCAATTGGGAAAATATATCATCTACCTGGGCACAAGAATTGGCACCAAGTTGAGAACCACATCTGTGGAACCATGTTCAGCAGATTATTTCAGCAGCAGTGACCTCCAGTTGTTAAATACTTATCTTCTCATAGGACTAGATAGGGTGCTAGAGATACACAACAGTAGCAAGTATCTGAGAGTTTGCTTTCTATCTCTAAGAGACAAAAGCCCTTCACTAATTGTGAATTTTAAAAATGTATGTTGTTTCCTTCAGTTCATTTCACTAATCAAATGTTGAGTCTTCAAGAGAAGGTACAGAAAATTCCTGCGTCTGACATTCGATATATGGAAAAAATGAACATATAAACAGCACATGTTATTAGTGACTGAACCATCACCCAGCATGTTTCTTTCAAATATATGGATTATATTGACTTTTGAAGTCTTCTATGGCTGTAGCTTCCAAAAGTACCTGACCACACTTGGCAGGAGTATTGTTGGTTCTTCTGATGTGTTCAAGAGACTTGTTTTTGCATTTTGAAACCATGAGAGGGATATTGGATAGTCCATTTTTTGTATACCTATGCCTCCATTTCTCACGCTCAGACAAAAAAAAACTTTTTGTCTTGTTTCTCATGTGACGTTCTTATTACACTCTCTTCTGAAAGTTTTTCTTTCATCTAATGCATTCTCTTGTAAAGCAGATTGAATGCTATGTCTGATACCAAGCTGAACAACAGAAAGATTCTTGCCTTTACTACAGGACTGTGAATTAATCCCCTTGCTTTGACCTACTCAGAGCAACCCAAGAAATTATATCATTGCAGATTTTTTTTCCGTAGTAGAATTTTTTACATCAAATGTCTAGGACCACTATGGATAAATTTTCTTCAGTGTGGTGCTTTTTTTAAGAGGATTTGGCAGAATCAGCCTTTCTTCCCTCTCTCCATGTCTGATTCTGAAATAGACAAACAACTGAGTCACAGCCAATTCTGCAGTCAAGATATTCCAGAAAACTCCTCTCTTGGTCCTGCATAATTCATTTCTCTGACATACCCTAGACATTCTTCCCTCCTCCCTTTTTATTTCCACAGGGGAGAAAGATTGCAATGTTCTGGGTCCTATTTCAGCATTTAGAAGAAGAAAAAAAAAAAACACTTCTCTGCCTTGGGCATTGATTACCTTGTTTTGTTTTGACTTACAACTTGCTCCCTATACCTAAGTGGAGAAACTTCCCTCCAGAAAATGTCCTTTCTGTTTTCACCAATGCTCCTAAAAGGGCATTGGTGATCATTTCACCTACAGCCAACTTCACAGACTTCATTTTGTCATGCTCAATGTAGACTCAGGTAATCATTTTTTGAGTCCTGGTCTTTTCCAGCCTAATGAATTATTTGCAGTTAATATTGACCCAGTGTCTCATAGGGAACATCATGCTCTTCCAGGGGATGGGTTAGCTTTTGGACTATTTGGGGACAGAGTCCTCAGATGGACACACAGCTCTTGGCCTGCCTTGGTCTTACCCCAATGGACAGTTTTGCAATTACCCACACTTCCCAGCGGCTGTTTCTTCTTTACTGAAAGCTGGTCTTGATTGTCTCAGAAGCCGAATTCAATTTGCAGTTCCCCCAGTAACGTGCTGTGATTCATTTGGGGACAAATCTGGATTGAACTGAGTCCAAGTGTCTCTTTTGTGAGACAGAAGGGAAGTATAAGTAGATACTATAGTCACCCAGATGAGTCAGCCAGGAATTCATGAAGTGATTCATAAATCGTTATAAAGACCACTAAAGTCTGCTAAAATGGAGTGCTGTCTGGCTATACAAAGTGGGGTATTATCACTGCGGGGTTTTTTTAGATGTTAAATCAGATGTGAAATCCTTAAAACTGGGCTTTTCTTTTTAAGTTTTGAAAAGGATTCCTTTCTTTCCCCTCTGCAGTTGGCCAACTGCTACAGCCATTTTTCATTGATTAGTTTTCACAGATGAATTTTAAAACCGCCACAGATGATACCCCACAATTCTTTGGGGAAATAAAAAATACCTCCCCAAATCCATCGTAGACTAGTTTATATCCATTATTTCTACTCCCTGGCAGCAAATCAATAATATTTTTCATGTGAATACAATGAAACAAGCTGTTCTAATGCATTCTTCCTTCATTGGGAGGTCTATAGCCGCTGTGGAAGAGACGGGGAAAAAAAAACTATCCAGAACACATACCAACCTTTAATCTAGTTGATCATGTAAACACATAAATTCCTTCTTTTCAAAGTGTTAACCCCCAAAGCAATGCTAAAACACACAGTCCTACATTGCTGGCTAGAACTGCTTGTGAGTACAGCACAAATGAAGAAAAGTAAAATATTCTTGACATATTTGTAATTCAATCTATTAGTAAATTTTGTTAAAGAAGTAAATGTGTACATTGACAAAGAAATACTTTGGACTTATACACAGGAGAAAGAGCCCTACCAGAAAGGAGTTATCCAGTTAGACTAATATGCTACATTGTGCAAGAACTCCAGTTCAGGACTGAGCAAGTTCACCAAAGCACGCTGAGCAACACTTGCCATTGCTAGATTTTTTAAAGGTAGTAGGTTGCTGACACGCTCTCCCACTCGCCCACAGTAAAGCTTAAGATTAATTCTTCCCTCATCCCACCACTCTTGCTTGCTTTACACTTCCACTAGAGAAGTCTTTATTACCTTTGTGACTTTAAGCAAATTATTTTACCTCTTTAGGCATTTGTTTTTTTATCCAAATAAGATGATGCTCCAGTGCCCTTTCCAGCTAAAACGTTCTATTATTGTATGAATTTGTGGACTAAGGATAGTCTGTCGGGAAATCCAGTACCAAGACATGAGATCGATACACAAGACCAGGATTAACTACTTATAGAGCCAGAAAATCAGCCAGATGAGTAAATGCTTTGCTTTAAATTTAAGTTCTGGAATGCATGTAGAAGATGTGCAGGTGTGTATACAGAGGTAAACGTGTGCCATGGTGGTTTGCTGTACCTATCAACCCATCACCTAAGTATTAAGCCCCACATGCATTAGCTATCTTTCCTGATGCTCTCCCTCCCCTGCTCCCCCTGACAGGCCCCAGTGTGTGCTGTTTGCCTCCCTGTGTCCATGTGTTCTCATTGTTCAGCTCCCATGTATAAGTGAGAACATTCAGTGTATGATTTTCTGTTCCTGCATTAGATTGCTGAGGGTAATAGCTTTCCAGCTCCATCCATGTCCCTGCAAAGGACATGATCTCATTCCTTTTTATGGCTGCATAGTATTCCGTGGTGTATATATACCACATCTTCTTTATCCGGTCTATCATTGGTGGGTATTTAGGTTGATTCCATGTCTTTGCTATTGTGAATAGTGCTGCAATTAACATATACTTGCATGTATCTTTATATAATTTATATTCCTTTGGGTATATAATAGGATTATATACCCAAAGTAATGATTTGGGTATATAATGGGATTTCTGGGTCAAATGGTATTTCTGGTTCTAGGTCTTTGAGGAATTGTCACACTGGCTTCCACAATGGTTGAACTAATTCACATTCCCACCTACAGTATAAAAAATGCTTCATTTTCTTTTGACCCTTAGTGTTTATATCTGAATAGTCAAAGAAGAAAAGATTTTCTAATAATTCTATAAATGTTCCAATACATTGCTGGGACCATAGCAATGGTGGTTACACAGCTGTCAAACACTGGGGGTACATGTTAATGTCAGGGATGCCTTAAATGTACTTTCAATCAGTCATTCCATAAACATGTATTGATCACCCAGAAGACATCAGACATTCATTTTATTAAGTACTTTGATATTCCTGACTTCCCAATTTAAAATTATTCCCAATCCACCCCACCCTTTGCTATATCCATGTTTTTCTCCATAGCACTCATTTCCTCTAGCCCAGTAGATACATTGCTTGCCTAAATTTCTTCACTGCCTGCCTCCCCTTACTAAAATGTAAGTTCCACAAAGACAAAGATACATCTTTTGTTGCTCTACCCCTAGTGCTTAGAACATTGCCCTACATTTAGTGCTCAATACAGATCCCTTGAATGAATAAATGTCACCATGGGCTTTATAACCTTCAGTGAAAGTTGAGATTACCTTTATTTTATGCTTGTAATTGATGCTGGGAGAAGGTGGGGAGTTTACTCATTGACCCAGCTAGTAACAGATATACCTAGGATCCAACCCCAGGTGGGTGTGACTTCTGGCCTGTCTTCTCCTTTGTTCATCTGCTTCTCCTACCATTCCCACTTTTTCTGCACACGAACCTAAGCAGTCTAGGTGTCTCGGTTGGGACCTACTGATCTGAGAAACAGTGTAAGATTGAATGCTGCTGGGCCACTCCACTGCATGGCTGGGGAGCTCAGCGATAACAGAGGAGTGGGGCTGGGAAAGCAGAGGAGAAGGGCGTAGAAGGGAAGGAAAGTGGCCAAGTAAATACCCCCAAATAATCAGACATTCTCTAAGATAGGTGGAGATACATATTTGCAGAAACCTTTTAAATGTTTCTTCATTCCCCAGAGGATTTTTTAAGGTTTTAAAATCTGTTCCCCTTCCCTTCCCTTTTCTTTCTTTTGCATACCATTACTCATGGTAAGGTTATACAAACTCTTCTACTAAATGAGTGGAAATGTTTGACTCAGTTCTCTGGTTTGCTCTTGTACGATCTGTTTCTGGTAAGCGGTAATTTTTTTGGTAGTCTGTTATGTGCCTATTTATAGAACAATCTATTGTTTCAAAAGTATAAAAGGCTAAAGAAGAGACTGTTAAGCCATGTCCAGTGAAATCTCTGAAATGTCAACTGCAGATCAGCAGCTAGAGACAGGGTTGGACCTAGAAAAGAGGTCGGAAGGTGTCTCTTCTGGCTCTGGGACACGCTGTAACTCAAGATGAATGAGAGTGATGCCATCTTGGTCTGACGTAATTGGGGAATGAGATACTCCATAGGAGGGAAAATGGTAAATAACTACAATTTATTTTCAGCATCACAATGTTGTGTTTATTTTAGCATCAAAAAATTCAATTCGCCTTCATTTGATTTAAAGTTTCAACTTTTGGGGGGCAGAATATTCAGAGCATTTTCATTTAGATTGTGTGTGTGTGTGTGTGTGTGTGTGTGTGTCTTGAAGAAACAGTTGGAAAGCAGGTGCAGACACTTAGAAAATCAGGTTCTGAGGCCCCCACCCTGATAATAGTGAAAACAGTTTATTTTTGCCTAGTGAGCATCTAAATATGTATGCTTTGTGAGTGTTGTTTGCTTTTGTACCAAATAACCTCAAACTACTTGTTGGCTTGTTGAACCACTCTCCTGGCATCTCTTTTGCTAAGAGAAGAGTTGTCTATTATTGTTTGGACATTCCCAGGGACCTGACTTCGAAAATGAAGACTCTCTCTTCATCTTCACACCTCTCCTGTCCCCTCACTCCTGATTTTAGTTTACTATTTCCACTCTACTATGAGCTAGTTAACAAGTGACTAACTTTATAAACATTAGATTTACATTAATAATTTTTAAAAGATTTTTTTAAGTATGATACTATGTGGTGTATTTAGACAGTACAAAATTGATTCTATCTGCTGTACTTGAAAATCAGTCCTATATATACACTCACTTCCTATGTTGGACTTTGTAGTGGTGACTTCTTACCTACTTCCTTGCTCCTAGCAATCGTCTGGATAATTGTGATCACTTCTTGTCATGTTTTATTTCTCTACATGTGTAAGAGTTAATTAACATTTTTGTACTATTTCTTTCCTTTCAAAATCAAAGCCTACTTTAAATGTATATCTTACTTAGAATAGTTTACATATAAATTTTTATTAATACTTTATATGTGGTGACATACTGTGTTTTGAAATTATATTGGCTTTATATCATTTCATTTATTTGACTAACATAGAAGAAAATTCAGCCTGAATTACTAAAAAGCAAAATCTTGAGTCAGTTGAAGCCGTAATATTTTATTCCTCCACATCCTTGAAATAGCAGTGCTAAAACCATGGTTTGTACCTATCATATTTTTTATGCGATGATGATGATATACTGGGTAATATTTGGTAGCCAAGAGAGCATGGCCTTGGTTTGGAACTTCCATCAATGAGTACACAAGAATGATTTTAATTAGCACATAATTATATGGACTCATATATATGTAGGATCTATATATAGATCTACTTGCTGACTTGCCCATCCACACATCTCCACGTCCCATCAGTCCTTAACAGAAAGAGGATAGCAGACATTCCAAAAGGGACTGGAAAGCTATCTAGAGCAAGCTGCATCTTTTATTTACAACTGAGAAAGCAGAATTAGGTAGCCAATCAAAGGATCTTGTTCCTTTGCCCAAAAGACAAAATGGGACACCAACAATGACTGTTAAATAGCACCAGAGGTTGCTTTGTAATTCAGATCCTTCCTCCCTCCATCCCTGGGGATCTTTAGGGACCAGGGGATTAGAGATTAGGTAGTAATGTGGATTCCTTCTGCTCCTAAAGTCTATGATCTCAAAATTCCTCATCCCTCTCCCATAACCTCAGAGCAACTTGTGAGACACATTAAAGACATGTTCCCCCCAGAAAATAGCCTCCATATGAGGAATCCTGGCAAATGAATTTTACTAGATGTTCTCAGGGCAGTGCCAGGATTCGTTTGCTGTGTTTTCTCTCAGGGCTATTCAGCACATCTTTTCAGGGTGATACCAATTAAGATGACATGCTCAGAAAAATGTATTTACTCAGCACGGGACACTCAGTTACTGTTCTCTTTCAGGGGAGTGACGATGTAAATGATCAATTAAAAGGCATCCCAACCCAGCTGGTTTGTTGAAGCTCCTTGCCTTGACTCCTCCTCTCTTGGTTCTTACATTCACCTTCTATGGTCTCATCACACATCACATGGTCAAAAAGCAAAAAGAACATGAGATTCTTGTCCCATGTTTTCTTACTGCTACAATACAGACATAGAAGCTCTGCCTTATTAAATATTCTGGTTCAGAATGTTTCCAGTCACTTTATAAACTTGACTGGTTCATCTTCCTTTTTTATCATTTATTGCCCTCCACAAAAGCCCAGCAAAGTTAAAGTGATTTGTTCCTGTGAAATAAGCAATGTAAGCAGATGGTGACCTATACGTGTTAGTGCAAAACAAAGCCTGTCTTTCGATACAGTGTAAGGAACAGCTGATTAAGTTTTCAGCTTACTGGGACTTTTTAAGGGAACTAAACAATACATTGCTAGTGCAGTTTTCCCCCAAAGTTATTTTTCTGCTTCGTTCTACTGCATTGACGACTCCCTGCTTCTTTCTCCACTATACTTGTGCCAGTCCCCTACTGAACTGGCACTGGGAGGATCATTTTGATATTTGACAGACATTGTCAAACTCTAACATTGTTCTCACGATTACATCTTGCCTTCAATGTTAGAGAGCATAAACTGTCATTTTAAACGTAGTGAGTCAGGTCTTTCCAATTTTCCTTTACCATTGGAAGATCAATGTACAGTCATCCATTTCACATCCTAAGTTTCTTGACAGCATCACCTTATTTAAACACCGGTATGTTCCTCCTCAGAAACCATGGATAGTCTTACTGTGACTGGCGCATGCGACACCTACATCATGTTCCTATCGCACCCTCAGGAATACTCTGCCAAGCACAGAGCCCACGCAGATCTCTTGGGTTCTGGGTTTCAAGCCACACTTGACCTTTGAGGTTTAAGTTAATTCATTCTTGGCAAAAGAAAATGCATTGTTTAAAGAGAATAGGATTAGAGAGGCTCATAATAAAGACTTGTAACAACACTTCTTGGACCTCAGATATATCTTACAAAACAAAATGTTTATGAGCTAAGTGTAAATGATTCAGAAACATACGGATCAAATTTCCCCTCAAATGCAAATGGATTTTAAAAATTAGCAGAAAAAGGGCTTGGCAAAAGATGTGCTTTAAATTTCACCAAACACAGTGTATTTGAAATGCAGCTTAGAAATCTTGACAAACCCAAACTGAGTAGGTTTCCCTTTATTGTTCTTGTTTATTCCCACTGTAACTCTGTTGAAAATTCAGTGGTTAAATGAGAAACGGCAGCGGGGAGAAATGAGAAATGGCGGTGGGGAGGGAAAAGTTAGAGAAAAATCCAGAAGGATTTTTTTTAAAGGGCTTGTTGTCACGCTCTTGTATAGCCAGAATGGGAGGTGAGAATTTGGCTTTGGAGAGTTTCTTTGTTCCTGCTGTTTTATGTCCCTCATGTTTCCTTTTATAATTGTTTGCTCAGGTTTGCACCTTCTGCTCCATCTCCTCACCACATCAGCCCCCGGAGAGTTCCGGCTCCTCCTTCAATACTGCAAAGAACGCAGCCTCCCCACACCCAGCAGCCATCAGGTTCGCACCTGAAGTCCTATCAGCCAGAAACAAACTCTTCTTTTCAACCAAATGGTATCCATGTCCATGGTAAGCAAGGAGCTGGCAGTCCCTTGAGTTTTGAAAAATGACATTGTGCTGTTGCTTTTAATCTTAGTTACCTGTCGTGGATTTCGGATGTTCTGTTCTACACCAGGCTTAGGCTTTTATAACTTGCCTCTGAAATTTCACACTTGATAGGCGTGAAATCCTATGGTATTTTCCTGACTTCGGCTTGATGATGGTATGATTTATGACACCTCACTAGTCAGCTCAAGTTGATGGTGGTGTCATTGACCAGGGCTCTAACACCAGCAATAGCATCCTGTTTCTAAACAATAGCCTGTGGAGAAAGAAATGACAGGAGTTCTTGTGCCCAAGCATGCCTCTGCTCTGCTAGGTTTTTGCTCTTTCTCATATGTCCTCATGCTCTCCATCCTTCAAGGTGCAGGTAGAATAACACCTCTCTGAAGCCTTTCCCGATCCCCCAGCTGATGTCATCTCTCCAGCCCTAAACTCTGATTTTATCAGCTGTCTTTCTCTAATAGTAATTATGCTTCCTCTATCTTGTGATTTACTTATCTGTCAATAAAACATACCTTCACTATTAATGTGTAAACTTTCTGAGCATTTTCTGACCCATCAGAAAATTGTATCTTTTAGAGAACTTAATACAGCTCTTCACAAATGCCAAAGATGCAGGGATACTTGTCAGGTGAATGGAGGATGAAAAGGAGAAAAGGGAAGCAAGAGAAATCATAATTTTCTAAATATGCAGATCTTGTGTGGAATGGGAAATATGCATAGAGAACTAAGTCTGGCTTAATTTCTTTCCTTTCTTTAAACTCATTTTGCCTATCTTAGTGAACAGCCACAGGAAGTTGAATAGCAAAATGATAGATTTAAACTGTCACAGCCTTTTACTTCCTAGGGCAGTTAGATCTGTATAAGCAGAAGAGATACTGTATTTTTAGGCTGTTTCAACTTCTGAAACATGACTCTCCGCTACCTGTCTCTTGCTGATGCCTGAATTTTCTCCATATGAGTTATTACTTGAAATTGATGGGTGGTGTTCCCAAACAAATCTAAAACAATATGCAAACTGAGTGTGAATAATTTTCCAAGATGGCAGAATCATCCAGCACTATGGAGCTAGGCTTGGATAAGAACATCAAAGTAAAGGACTGAACAGCAAAGAGGAGGTGATATAAAAACAGCAGCCAGCTGTAGGAAGGAAGAGACCTTGAAAGACCAGAGCTATTGGCTCTGGCTCAGTTCGTGCATCTCATCTCCCCACTTCCCCATTGTAGCCACACAAACCCCCTGTTCCCCAACAAAACTTGGACTTGTGCCATTCTGCAGGCCTATGGTCATTTTTACCTTCTGGTTATAAATTGTTTCTCAAGCTTTAGTTATGTATTTATTCAACTAAGAAATACTTCTTGAGTGCCTACTATGCATAAGGCAAGGCATCAAGGCATGCATAAGATGGGCAAATTGAGCCCTCTTACTTCTGAGGAGGGCCTTTCAGTCCAGTTGAGGAGTTTGTATACTCTGAAAGAGACCCAGATCCCCTGTGCCATGAAGCCATCCTCAACACTGCAGGCAAGAGGTGCACAGCCTGAGTGTGGGCTATGTGAAATGTAGAGTAGGCCATTGATTCTAAGACACAAATTTTTCACCTTCACATTTTAACAGTGCTGAAGTCTGGACATACCTGAGTCAGTGGCGGCATGTAATTGGCAGTGATTTTTCTTTCTGGTGCTATCTAGAATAATGGAGCATTTCACAGTTGATGGTGTCAGAGTTTCAAGGAAATGCAGTATAACACATTTTGATTACAACTGTGAAACACATTTTTAAAAAATTAAAAATTGACCTATGTGTAGAAAAAAAAGGGAAGGAAGTTTTCCAAAATATTGATGGTTTTATATCAGGATGGTAGGATAATGGGTGATTTCTTCCTTTTTTTCTCTAAAATCTTTAAAAAGGGCTTTGGAATTAGACCAATTTGAATGCAAACATTAGTCTATCCTGAACTGTGACTCTGGGCAAATTATGGAGTCTCAGTTCACATTCATTAAGTGGGGAGCATTTCATCTGTCTTCTCTCATCAGTTAAGAAGTTTGACAAGAAAAGCACCTGGCACAGAGTAGAAGCTTAATTTAATGCTCTTTCTTCTATTTCCTTCTATTTTTTTTTTTAATTAGACTCTTTGAGAATAGGGATAATGTTTGTAGCCCTAGGGCAGGCATAATACTTGGTGTAAAGTAGGCATTTAGTAAATATGTACTAAGTGATTGACACTGTCTCATTGAACAAATGAATTATGAACAAGAAGATACAGAAAATGGGATCTATCCTATTATTTTCCCCTACCTCTTGGCAAAATACTCTTCTTCCACATTTCTCTTTTTTAGTTAAATAATGAATATACTGTCAACTTGAAATTGTTGGGATTTTTTTTAACTTTTACATTAAAAACTATTTTTTAAGACAGGGTCTTACTGTATCCCCAAGCATAGAGTACAGTGGTGAAGTCATAGCTTACTGCAGCCTCAAACTCCTGGGCTCAAAGAGTTCTCCTGTTTTACCTCCCAAGCAGCTGGGACTGCAGGCACACACCACTACACCTGGCTAATTTTATTGTTTTTGTAGAAATGGGGTCTCACTATGTTGCCCAGGCTGGTCTTGAATTCCTGGGCTCAAATGATTCTTCTGCCTCAGCCTTTCAAAGTGTGGGGTTACAGGTGTGAATCACCTGTGCTGAGCCCCAACTTTCACATTCTAATTGTCAAAAAATTCCCCATGAGAAACTGCTAATATCAGCCCTAAAAATAAATTTAAAATACAGTTAGACTAATTGAGAAATCATGACTTTCTCCAGGAAGATGGGCAAGTGACTGCTGCAATGAGGTTGCGAAGGGAGTGCCCCTATGTTAGCCATTGGTCCGCTGCTTGTGGTTAATTGGTAGGTGTCCGGATGCAGCCTTACTTCCTTCTCCAAGCTTTTTCTGAAAAATTTTTTTGAAACTTTCTAGGCAACATTTCTAAAAATTCTCATCAACTACTCTATAGGTTAAGGACAAACTTTATTTTTCAAGTGGTCAGTACGATGCTAAGAGTAAGAGAAGACCTTCTTAATGAGTTGCATTTATTGGTTGTGTTTCAGCTTTTGTTGGACAAGTTTGCTGGGTGGAGTTACACAGCATCCTGGTGATAGGGAACTTTACTCCCTAATAAAACTTGATTTTTAAAGCCCAAAGCAGTGTCGGGGTTGCTAATGGGATAGCTCAAGTGAGTATTTGTTCTCTTTCAAAAAGTTCATGGTTTTAATGAGTGTAGTCACCCCTATTTCTTCTGTACTCCCTGCAGTAGGTAGAGGTCAGGGAGAAATGCCATCACTGTATTTTTTAGAGACAATATAAAATGTCTAGGCATTGCTACCTTAGCAAACTATGCAGGTGCCTTTTTCAAGAGGTCTAAATTTCTAAGCCATATTCTTTTTTTATTAATTTTTTTTGGGGGGATGGAGTCTCACTCTGTTGCCCAGGCTGGAGTGCAGTGGCATGATCTCAGCTCACTGCAACCTCCACCTCCCTGGTTCAAGCAATTTTCCTGCCTCAGACTCCTGAATAGCTGGGATTACAGGTGCATGCTCCCACACCTGGGTAATTTTTTTTGTATTTTAGTAGAGATGAGGTTTCACCATGTTGGCTAGACTGGTCTCGAACTCCTGAATTCAGGCAATCCGCCTGCCTCGGCCTCCCAAAGTGCTGGGATTAGAAGCATGAGCCACCAGGCCCAGCCCCATGCCATATTCTTAACAACATGTTTCTAAGCCAAAAAGCATACTAAAATAAACACACATCTATATTTTTCCATGGGGAAATGTAGACTCCTGTATGTAGATGCTGTTGCATTACATAGAGCTATGAAAAGTTACAACTCAGAGGGGCTTTGGTCTTAAAAATGAAGAAGGTAAGGTCCATCAAGTTTTGTTAATCTTGCTATTCTAAATGATACTAAGCCTAGACACTGTGTGCTCTGTCTATATTTTTATTGAGGCATCTTGTAAAAGGCATACTTTGAAAGATTAGCGCTGCGTTTTCAAGTTTCCTTACCTAGTGAATGATCCAGGACCGGAGCTCAGGTTTGTTAGCTCTGCATCCATCTCATTCATTTTGCCTTCATTAGTACAGGGAATGAGGTATCATTTTCTTTAATGTTTGAATCTTGGTAGCATTTGTGGGTCTGTTTGAGATCTCCAAGGGAACTTCTTAGTACATTTTGGTTCTTTATTTTAGATGTAAACATAAGGACACTCTGCAGTTGTGTAAGCTTGTTTTTCAGTCTTTCCTTTCTCCTTAGGACAATTCTCTTGCCCAGACAAGCTTCAGAATGTTGCCTGGATTAGTTGCCCGAGAGTTGTTATTTGTATGTTTTGTTACTGGACTAATGGATCATTTCTTGCTAAATACCCTGTTCACTCCACAATTATTAGCAGGCTGTGAGAATTCCTACAATAGCATTTTCACAACCTTCATGCTTCTGGGCCCATAAGGTGACACCGAGTTCAGTTCAGCAAGTGTTCATTGGTCATAACTATGTGCCAGGCAAACATGAATATCAATTAATGTACTGTGGCACATGCAATAAGAGAAGGTACAAAAGGCACCTGATTAATTCACAAGCAGATGTCAGAGAAGGATCTGTAGAGGTGATACTTGAATAGGGTTTTGAAGATAAATACCTTATTGGGCAGGCCAAGTGGGTAAAGGCATTCCAGGCAGAGGGGAAGCAAAGACCACAGGTGAGAACACAAATGACAGCATGGTGTGTGTGTGTGTGTGTACGCGCACACAGAAGGAAGAGCCAAGAGGATGATTGGAGTGCACAGGTTAAGCCATGGAGTAGAGCTGGAGAACTTACAAGTTAAGCTCACAAAGGGTTTTGTGCCATGCTAAATGTAACTACCGAATAAAAAATCAGCCTAACATTTTAGGAAAGTCAAGTAGAGTGCTGCGTAGAGACTGCAGTGGGAGAGGTAGGAACATTAAGCTCTGTTGGGATTATGTTGGCCTACATGTACAGAACATCCAAACAACAGTGACTTATTAAAGAGTTCAGTTCACTCAGATGCAACTGGTAAATAGGGGAAAGATGTCGGGATAATGTGCAATTGTGTTTGTTCACATACAATCTTTCCTAGAGAAAAGCTGGAATAGCAAGAGAAGAACAAAAACATCCTCAGTCTAGCTGCTGTCCAGACAGGAGCCCTTTCAGCTCTATTTTAATAACATTTGAAATGAGCATAATCCCAGGGGGGCTGTCTCCCAGAGAGGTACACACCCAGCCTTGCACGGCCCTCAGCTCCTGGCAGATCACATGCTTTCCTGTGCGCTGGGCCCTGCTATCACTTGTCTCAGTACTTGTAAGCCAGCCTGTCCAGTCTATTTTGTGTATGTGTTTTTAAGAACCCCCCAGGAGCCTACAGCCACACTGACCTGCCTGCCTAAATTTCCTATCGCCTATTTTGTTACTGCTGTGTAATTAGAAGGTATTGAAGACTTACAGTGGTATGACCCAATTTTAGATTTCTCAACAACCTTATTTTTAATACACATTTGTCTAGAGGACAAGATTTTTCAGGGTTGGTTTATCACATAGCAACAACACTAACACTGGCATGCAATTTACTCTTGTCACATGACAAGATGTCTCTTTTTTGAGATGGAGTCTCACTCTGTCGGCTGGGGTGCAGTGGCACAATTTCTGCTCACTGCAACCTCTGCCTCCTGAGCTATTCTCCTGCCTCAGTCTCCTGAGTAGTTGTCACTATAGGCGCACACCATCATACCTGGCAAATTTTTTGCATTTTTAGTAGAGACGAGATTTCACCATGTGGGCCAGGCTGGTCTTGAACTTGACCTCAAGTGATCCACCTGCCCCATCCTCTCAAAGTGCTGGGATTACAGGCGTGAGCCACTGTGCCCAGTCTTCTTGCATGACAGGATGTCTAATATGAAACAGTGCAATGTGGATGAGGAGCCCCACAGAGTCAACAGTGCCCATGCCTTCTCCCAACTTTGTGCTTTGTCACTGTTAACAGGGGGCTTCCATCCTCCTGGTCACAGCATGAATGCTGATACTCTACACATCTCATCCCAGTTTCAGGCAGAGAGGAAGGTGAAGAATAAACAACAAGTGTACCCTTAGTCACATGGCAAGGGGGTCTAGGAAGGGGGATATTTTAGTGCATTGCCATACTTAATAAAATGGATATTCTGTTAACAGTGTTCACTGGATAGGCCCACTGGAAGAGCTGCCAAACACACTCTAGGATGGTTTTCTAATCTGTAAAATGGGACTAGTATGACCTGTCTCACAGCCAACTTCATATCTTCCCTTGGAAGTTAGGGTGGAGCTCACAGGCCTCTTTCTGAGGGTTCTACCCCGTAGTTTCCCATCTCTTCCATTCTCTTAGGTTTCCACACTTCCCACTGTGTGCTCTTATTTTGAATCCCTCTGGAGTTTCTAGTTGCCAACACAGAGATCTGTGTCATCCATGTACCACTTATTAGATTTCATTAAGAAAACACCATGAAGCTACCTCCTCAGCCTGGACTGTTTGAAATCAGTGCAGCAGCAGTGGGAAGGGGGTGTCTTCCCTGTTGGTCATGGCTGCTCTGGTTCCTGAGCAGTCTTTCCCAGGATTTAAAGCATGCCCTGCCTGCAGGATCCCTAAAGCAGGCCAGTCAGCTCCGAGACAATGGTGGCATTTTCTTACCTCAGTATGGAGCTATAAGCTTGTCAGTCCAGTTCAAATTGACTGCGACACCAAACAAAGGGTTTCCAGCAACCAACAGGCCTCCAAGAACAAAACACATTGTAAATGGCTTGTGCTACCAGAGAGCCAAAGCATCTTTCAAACTGTAGAGTTATCAGAGCATTGATATTTAAATGACAGTGAGGTGGCCAATAGAAGTTGAGCCAACTTCTTCCTCAGTTGACTGTTTATTCACAGTGATTGTGCAATGGTACTTTCCAGCAAGATTCCTATGGGCTGTAGCCATGACTGATCTCATTGCTGGCAATTTATAGTGTTAAATATTTAAAGATTTTTATTTTCATTTATTTTGAGACGAAGTTTCGCTCTTGTCACCCAGAGTGGAGTGCAGTGGCACTATCTCGGCTCGCTGCAACCTCTGCCTCCCAGGTTCAAGCAATGCTCCTGTCTGGGCCTCCAGAGTACCTGGGATTACAGGCATGCACCACCATGCCTGGCTAATTTTTTGTGTTTTTAGTAGAGATGGGGTTTCGCCATGTTAGCCAGGCAGCTCTTGAACTCCTGACCTAGGTGATCTGCTCGCCTTGGCCTCCCAAAGTGCTGGGATTATAGCGTGAGCCACGGCACCCAGCCTAAAGGTTATTTTTAAAGGCTGATGTTGAAGACAATAAACATACTCCCACAGAAAATTTCATCACAACTGCATGTATGAGGTATGAAATAATAAAGCAGTTAAGAAATTGTATTGCCTAGAACTTAAGCATGTGTCACAACTTCTTGAAATCCCAAAAAGACAAAATACAATTGATTATAAATCAACAGTATAGTAGATTTCATGGAGGAAGTTGTGACATATTCACAAAAGAAATGAGCCGATGAGCACACGTCATGTTATCCTGATGTTACCGTCAGTCATTATCGGGAATAATTTTCCATATCAGCCATGACATTAATGCTTACATAGTACCAGGGATTGATGATTAGATTCAGAAAAATCCTTAATTAGTCTCATACACTTAATTGCTACAAAATTACCCCAAGAATAGTTTTACATAAGTAGTACTTGATAAATTCTGACAGTGTTCTAATTCTAAACAAAAGTTAATTTTAGGTGTATAAGCGGAGTGCAGTGAGCATTTCAACATGTTGAGTTTTGTGAGAGGTGGGAGATGGTCATCTTAACCAGAAAAGCTGTTGGAATGATTGATTAGAGAAATGACTGAACTGTGAATAATCTACGTATATAACTAAACATCTGCACACACAAGCAAGAGTGTGTGTGCACACAGATAAAATTCACCATACTAATGTGCCATGTTTGATCAAGAAGAGTATTAAAGTGATTGAATCAACTATCACTAAATTGTAACTTGTCTCAGAACAGGGACTGCATCATCCCACAATGTTCTGCACACTGTAAGTGCTTAATAACTGCTCATTAAATATGAATGAACAGAAAAGAAAAAATTTTTGCTCATAGCTTCTTAAACTGATTGGCAGAGCCAGCATTTGGCAAAATTGTGACTTACAGTCAACTTTTTCCAGGTCCCTCTTTCCTCTGCGCAATTTCTGCCTGTTTCTCTGCCCCTCTTTTATTTTTATTTTTTCTGAAACAGTCTCGCTCTGTTGCCCAAGCTGGAGTGCAGATGCATAATCTCAGCTCACTGCAACCTCCACCTCCCAGGCTGAAGTGATTCTCCTGCCTCAGCCATCCATCCCTGGCTCAAGTGATTGTCCTGCCTCAGCCTCCCGAGTACCTGGGATTACAGGCACCTGCCACCATGCCCGGCTAATTTTTGTATTTTTAGTTGAGATGGCATTTTGCCATGATGGCCAGGCTGGTCTTGAACTCCTGACTTCAGGTGATCCGCCCAACCCAGCCTTCCAAAGTGCTGGGATTATAGACATGAGCCACCACACCAGGCCCTGTGCCCCTCTTTAAATACCCAGTGCTGACCAACTGCCTGATCCTTCTTCCCAGAGGAAATAGGATGAACTAATATTCACTTACACACTGAGGTGAATTTAATATATTACTGCTTTTTGTGAGTATCTGCGTAAGAGGATACTGAGACACAGCTGGTACTGAGTGCTTAGTGGTGAAGTTCTGGGGCTGTGGCAGCCCTGTGGAAGAGGGATTGTGAAGAATTCACAGTGCCCATGGATGCCAGTCCCTTGCTTATGAAAGCATTTGCAGTTTGGAGGCAGGCAAATGGCAATTATTAACTGGAATTCTGTGAGCCGGTCATGCAGTGTCCTAGTTCTGAGGTTCTTAAGTTTAATAGATAATACTGACACCCCTGTATCAGAGTTGGTACAAGAATGAAAGAATGCCTGGACTACAGTAGATGCTTACTTCATTGCATCTGTTACAGCTGTTATTTTCATACTATCAGATACTTAGTGCTCTGAACAAGTCCAGAGCAGCCTCCCAGGTGAGACTATGGGAGAGCTTAAGCACCATGCCTAACTCGTATACCTAGTGAATATCACAGGTGGTTTTATAAACCTAGTCTCGCCCCAAAGCCCACACACATTTTGTGATGGTGCCTGTTGATAGAGTATTATGAAAATTGTTAGTTACTTGGGAACTGCTTTTGCATGAAGGTTAAGTATGGAACCATAAATATGAGATTCCTTATAGGGTTAACATCCTGTCAGTGGAGGTGCTGTGATTTGCAGGATGCAGTAATTTCCCACCAAGTGCTTGACTGCATGTCTTTGGACACCGATAGCTGAAAATCACGTTTTTCTGTGTCAGGCAGTGTCCTCAATGCCTGTCATGCCCTTGCTCACTAATTCTCATAACAATACTATAAAGAGAACATTTTTACTCCCGTTTTACAGGTGGGGAATCTGAATCACTGTAGTGCCCAGAATATATTAATCTTGAAATGGTGGACCTGGAAATTACACCCAGGACCATCTAACTCCAGATCTGTGCTTTTAGCCATTCTGTGGTGCTGCTATTAAGCCTTTGATTAGGGGTTGCCCTTGTGGGGAAGGGAGTGCTCCCTATCTAATAGCTCACAATGGGATTATCCCACTGCGTGTGTATGTGTGCATGTGTGTGTGTGTGCATGCTTTCATGCACTGTGCTTGCTCAAATACAGGTATGCTGGGGGAAAATTTGGAAGCCTAATTACTGTAATAAATCGACAAACCTGGGTTCCTGGGCTTTTAGCACAGTCCTGACATACCATTTACAAATTCTTACTGACTTCTTAAATTATAAAAGAAAATATTTATCATTTAATTTTTTAAAGTTCTTACAGTACTGAAACTTGTAGAGAGTTTAAGTTCCTTTCCAGCCTTATGTTTGCCCCAATTCCACTGCCCAAAGGTAAAGACTATTAAAAGACTGGCAAGTATTCTTTTAAACCTTTTTAAATGCTCATAGGAGACGTATCTGTGTCTATGTATATGCCCATATGCCCTGTTATAAAAATGGCCTCATGTTCTGCACCTCACATTCTACATTTTGTTTTATGAGTTGATTTTTTTAACTTAGCAAAATATATGCTGTTGCTTTCCAGGTCAATACATACAGAGTCTTAATTGTATAGCTCTCATAAGAATAGGTCATCATTTTTTAAATCATTCCCTTATTGATGGACAATTTTTTCATTTTTTTTTCTAGCAATGCTATGTTAAGTCTCTTCATATATGTGTGTGTGTGTATATATGCGTGTTTATATAAACACTCCTATACACATATATATATCTTTGCACAGTTTCTTAGGAAATATTTCTAAAAGAGAAAATGGATTACTGGGTATGCACATTTTAAAGTTGGATAGGTATTGATACTCTTAGAAAGGCTACATTAATTTAGACGCTCAGCAGCAGCATATTACAGTGCCCATTTCCTTACACTGGGTGTTAGTAGTTTAATTTTCACCAATTTATAAAGCAAAGATTAATGACTTGTAATTTTTCCTCTAGCTGGTAATATAATTGAGCATCTTTTTACATTTTCATTGAATACTAAAGACAGTATTAATAGTAACAGGGATTAAGTAACAAGAGCTATGACTTGGATTTTTACATTATTTAAGTAGTCGCCCTGCTCTTTCACCCTGTCAGTCAAGCTGTGTCATTTGCAGCAAGACAGTTTGTTTTCTGATTGGAACTCAGAAATTTATTGATGAGAAAGAAATGTGCAGAATATCTGTCTCATTAACTACCGTGACTTTGTCAGTCAACTTAAAAATGCCTATAGATAGTGTTTAATGAATATTATTACAGATTTAGCACTTTTTCTTTGGGGGAAGTAATGACATATTTCTAGAAGCAAATGTTCTTATTTATGAAACTCATGAAGTCAGCCTCTAATGAAGGGAACTCTTAAAATCAATTTTTTTTTGACAACTATTTTAGGGATTCCTTTGGACTCTGGGGCTAAACATGTTAATGACAATCTGTTATATTTCTTGTATTTTAAACTGGAATTACCCTTATAAATATGGTAAATAATTGATAGAAGAAAAATGTAATAGCTGTAGATGGAGCCTCCTTAAAATACATAAGTAAACATCTGGGTCACTGGTAGCGATGCTACTCTCTTCATAAAACAGAACAACGAAAACGGAACACTAGAACTGGCTTGATCTGTCCACACTCACCTCCTCTGAGCTCAGCAACATGTTACAAAGCAATCCCAATTCCCTTAGAAATTCTTGTTGGTTTACTTACAATTGTGAGTGCTCTTTCTGACTACAGGAATTTCCCCTCTCTAACCAGGTTGTTCTGACTAAACTCTTTATTTTATCCTTTTGTGAGATCTTTGAGAATTAGACCTTACAAGATACAAGTCTATTGAAACAAAAACATTCAGGTATTGTTCTAGATCACTTAAGTATGACAACCAAACCCTCCCTTCTTACATTCATCACCAAACCCAACCTCATCTCGCACATCCCAAATCAAGTTCTTAAATTTCTTTGCCACTGTGGCAGAAATCATTCAGGGAATCTGAATTAGCCAAATAATTACCCAAAGTTCTTTGCATCTTTGTATCTGGGCTGATGCAATATTGTTGTCAATATATATTCATGTATCAATATGTTTTATAAATCACTCTTAAATAATTTGTATCAGTGCCTAGTAACTACAGGTATATAGAAACTGGCCAAAAAATACTTGTTGGATGAATGCCTGACAAGATACAAAGGCAAGCTTCCTGGTAGCCAGATGGAGATAAGAGATTCTGGGATCCAGTGGCGTTTGTCAGGTTTCCCAAATACAACATCCACTCTATCTCAAAGCTGCTTACACTTACTTCAACTGTCAATTGTTGTACACTTACTTCAAGCCCAAATGTAATCTGAACATAAAGTTCTAGAGAGTAGGTTTTTGGGGAAGCCTAACCATACAAAACAGACTAAGCTATGAAGCAGAGGTTTGGAGGGAAAAATAATTGAGTCATTGGATTACTGGCAAGCATGAGATAGGGGCCCACTTTTAGATCAGAGTGCTGGAAATTTGTATAATAACAGACTTGGATTCGAAGAAGCAAAAAATCACCTAGTTAGTACAGCAGATGTAACGTGGGAGTTTGGCTACAGCTGGACAACAGAAGTCTAAGCCACAAGATCAGTATGGGACCAACAGTGAGACCAAGACTTATGAGTCATTCAGATGAGGTCCCATGATTTCACCTTGATCAAGAACTAACATGTGAGAGTCAGGCACTGGGAGAAAGAGCCAGGCAAGTCATCTGCATCCATATCTGCCTTATCCCCAAGAGCCCCATCGACTAGCAGAAAGGGCCGGGAGCCTGCCTAAGGGGAAGAGATGCCCATAGGAAGAACTCCCTCTCTCCATTTCAAATGAAATTAGAGCCTTTCTGTTTTAAGAAGATATTTCATTTGGAAAACTTTCAGATGTTTGTAAATCATCTAAAGATGTTCTTAGAGCCTCCCAAACTTTAAGAAATACCTTATTAAATATACAGAATTCTAGACCCTTCCTCTAGAGTTGGCCATGGAGGTCAGGAATGTGCATGTTCAACACATACGCCAAGGTGGAGCTGATGCCCCCAACCCTGGTAAGAAGCATTGGCCTAGACGCCAAGTGTGGGGCTCAGTGCTGTCTCACCCTGGCTCCCCAGTCAGAGAACCCAAAGGAAGCAATTTGCCTGTGACTCAAGAGGTAAAGACTCCAGTTTCTTCTTCCCTTTATCTCTTGGGGAAGTCTTTTAAAAAGCTCTGGAGAACCCGGCTGGCTCATGCAGATCTCGGGGGAGGCTGAAGAGAATTGAGATGCAGCAGCACTTCCTTTTAGTAACCCATGAAATCCCTGTCTTCAATCTTTTTCTCTGCCAGATCTTTCTTACAGCAAAGCTTAGTTGGAAAGACAAGGGATTTAGAATTAAATCTTCGTTTTTTACCACACTTTCCTTGTTATATTTGAGGTTCTAAGTAGCCCTGGTCAAAAGAATGTGAGTATGTGAAAGTGCCTGATACTACTATGGGGAGATTGACCTTTCTACTCAGAGAAGGGAGGATGACACGAAACACCAGGCTTATAATGAGACAGTAGGAGCTAGAATTTTTAGTGGGTTTTACTGTTGGCAAAATACTTTAATGTTTATTTCATTTGATCCTTGCAGCCACCCAGTAGGGATACATGTATACTAACAATGAGCGGTTCCCCTCATAGAAAAATTACCAACACATTCTTATCAGCCTGGGTGAAGTGTTTGCTCCACGCTGCATCAGATACAGAATATGCAAATCCTCTGCCCTTCATTCTGATCCTTAACCTGTGTCCAGGATTTTTTAGTTATAGCGAGTAGTTGGCAGGTGATGGAACGTGGGTGGCTACTCGTGGGCAACTGGGCACTGAATCCTTTTTCCTTGTGCTGCTGCTGCTGCTTCCCATGTTGAGGATTCTGCTGCCATGGGAATATTATTTCTTTTTGTAAATCATAGGCTCAGAGATGCTAGAGTTTCCTCGACGCCACACAGCTAGTACATGGCAGAGTTGGCTATCAGATCTATGTTAGACCCCTCAGGACTTCTTGGTTTTGAAAATCTCTATGTAATTTCCAAATGTGTATTATCACCATCAGGACTCACTGAACCATTTTACTATAACTGTATATATCCACACATGGCAATTACTGAGACACATTGCAATTAGTTTACTTTGGCAGCTTATCATTTTGAGAATTTGGAAGCCATAGGCCACCGTGCGCTAGGGTTTTGGGTGGTTTGGGAATATTTAAATGAAAATTGATTTCAACTTTTAACCAAGAGTGTTTTAAGCATGCTGCCTTCTCACTGTTTTTTTTTTTTCCTATTATTGTCCCTTCTTGCCACCTGCTCTGCCCACTCCTATCCCCTCATTTGAACCTTTTGCAGATGTGACTAGCAGCACCTCCTCCTCCTCTGCTACCCAGGCCCTGGAAATGAGCATATAAGCCTAAGAGCCAAAATGTGGTTCACAGTGATAAGTGCTGTTCCCAGCTTGCTATAGACCAGGTGTGGTGCTGTGAGGGAGGGGCACAAGTGGAGAAAGTACCCAGCATGTTCAGAGTGCATCTTGCTGTGGCCTGCAAGCTGGCAGCAGGAGTTATACATGAAAATGGCCTTGCTTCTTGGAATGAGGTAGACTTTTCTAATTAGAAGGCTTCCTGCTACACCCCATCTCTCCAAGGACAAAGGGACCAGGCAGTTGCTCCAGTGGTCAACTTTTGAACCAGTCATGGGTTCCTTCAAAAAGAATGTGCCTAAGTGGAATTTTGAGCGTTATTATTTTCATTATCTTCCTCTTTCTTAGTAGAGTAGCTGCTTAAATGTCAGTCGTAAATAGCTTGAGTGCTTTGCAAGCTGGTTCAGTTCTCAGCCCAAAGAAAAATCTGTCTTCCTAACACAGTCTGTGAGCTGTTCTGCAGCTTCCCCATTTATAGACTCTGTATTAAAATGAAGAGTCAGTTTTTATACCTCCTCCAGGAGGAGGCTTAGTAGAGTCCTACCTCAGATGAAGACCTGGATGGTATTGATGGCCAAGACAAGGAGCCAAGGCAAAAATGATAACCAAATTGTGGCAATTTCACTTTTTAAGAGGAGCATGATTTTATACTTAATGGTAATAGGTTATGTGATAAAAATGGCTGTATTTCTAAGCTAATTTCATGGTCTGAAGTGAAATAAGGCCTACTATGTGCCAGAGAATGCATAAAATGCATTTATAAATACTATCATACATATTATTTCCTAAAATCCTATAGAATTTCAAAGAAATGAGGCTCAAGAGAGAATCATTCATCCAAAGACACACAATTGGTTAATGGGTCATGTGGGATTCACACCAAATCCAAGTTGTTCATGCAATGGATGTAAATAAAATTGAGGCTAAATCAGAAAATTGGCCGTGATAAATTGCTGAAATATCTGTTTCTACACTTGAAGATTTGTAGAATTTTTTCAGTGATTAGGTGATTTGATCAATTTTACTAATTAATTCAATACGTTGTTCCCCAATGAGAATATTTGTACTTTCCAAAATGTTGATGTAGTCTGGGTAACTTTGCCTGTAACCTGGCAGTGAGAAACCTCAACAGAAGTGGCAAGATGGTGTTTAAATTGATTTGATCATGAGCCTGAGCCCCAGGAATCTGACGTGACCTATGTCCCTGAACAGATTAAAAATTTGAGTCCTGATTCTGAAACACGGTAGCTATGAATATTTGGGTAAATTTAGTTATTTTAACTTCTTTCTCTTTCTTTGGGGGTGGGGGGAGCTATAAACTGGGGAAAATATTACTTAACCAAAAAGTTGTTTTAATGATGAAGATTTTCTATATAAAACGCCTGGGGCAATGCCCATCTCTGAGCAAATAAATATTAGTTCCTTTCCTTCCTCATCACAGAATTCTGAGTGGTTGGTATAACGCTAAACAAAATATTTTTCCAAAATGCCAAAGCAAGGAGCCCACCAGTGAGAAAGCTCTGGACTTAGTAAGAGATTGTATGATTGCTATTTTCATTCTGCTGCCCATTTGTTTTAAGACAAAGGCTACGTCCACAAAAAATTCCAAATATCTAGGTATTTAGAAATACTAGAATGGTTGGATGAATTTTGCACTTTTATTGACATGGTATCGTATAAACAAAGTATTGGTTACAAAGGCAAGATATTCAGCATTTCCTCTGCTTTCATCTCATTGTCTAAAATGAGAATATTTGTTTGAAGTACCTGCTTACAGGACAGAAATGTGAGAAGGCTACTTAAGAAATTTTTAAGGTATTTTAATGCTAAGTTACCATGTAGATAGTGAGTGTATGATTCCCTGGGCCTTTCTCTGAGTTCAAAGTTTAAATGCATAGAATTAGGCTGAGCAGCTGTGGCCAAAGACTATATTCTTATGGCCTTTAGGAGCTTTTCCAGAAACTAACTAATGTGTTCCTTATTTCTCATTGGCTCTGTCATGGATTACAGAAGGTTTTCTAACACAGGTGGTCAAGGGTCCCCAGAGTAAGGGTTCCACAAATAGCCTGAGTGTTGAAGAAATGAAGGAAGTCAAGCGGAGTGAAGACATTTATCTTCTTTCTCCTCTGTCCCTTTTCTTTCATTCCCATCAAAATTTGTATTTTCAGAAACTGTTTAGTGTGATTGGATGGGGGAGTTCATTGCTGTCATTAGTGACTAAGAGCTTTAACCTGGACAGAGAGCATTTGAATCCCTGGGAAGCACCTAACTGATCCAAGTAAACCTCCCACTCCTAGGCTGCGTGGATGCATGTTTTTAGCAGGGATTCTTTCTATACTTGCTGTTGTCTTTGTCATCAGCTTTCCCATGTCCATTCCATTTACCAGGAAGCAGAATCCCTGGATTGGGCAAACCTTCCCTTATTGTACCCTCTGACTTTGCACTCCAAGTCTTAGTTGAAACCAAAGAATCTTCTCGGCAGGAGAAAGTGTGAGTCGGCCAGAGATGAGCCTCAGTCCCACAGAGAGTTGAGGATTCCAGGTCTCTCTTAAGTACTAGGGTGTATGGAAAGAAGAAAGATGTCACATCAGTAAAAGGCCTGTAGTTTAATTCTGAGTAAAGTAACCAAGATTTCCTTACATTTATTCAGTCAACAAATATATATTGAATGCTTACTGCATGCCAGGTACTAGTCTCAGTGCTATGGATACAATAATTAAACCAGACAGGGTGTCTCCCTTCATAGAATACATATTTTGGTGGGGAAGGCATAAAACAGATACATAACATAAAGTTATACCTGCCCACCCATTTAATAGACTATTTTTAGAGCCGTTTGGGGTTCACAGCAAAATTTGGTAGAAAGTACAGGGAGTTCTCATATACCTTCCTCTCCCCAGCGCCCACCACACCCAATCTCTCCCACGACCAACATCCCACACCAGAGTGGTGCATTTGTTACCATCAATAAACCTACAATGACACAGCATATTCAAAGTCCATAGTTTACATTAGGGGTCACTCTTAGTATTGTACAGCCTATGAGTTTTAACAAATGTATAATGGCATCTATTGACCATGATAACATTATACAGCATAGTTTCACTACCTCTGTGCTGATCCCCACCCACCCAACCTGTGGAAACCATGGACTTTTACTGTGTCTATAGTTTTGCCTTTTCCAGAATGTTGTATAGTTGAAGTCATGCAGTGTGTAGCCTTTTCAAATTGGCTCCTTTCACTTAGAAATATGCATTTAAATTTAAATTCTCTGTTTTTCACGGTTTGATAGGTCATTGCTTTTTAGTGCTGAATAATATTTCATTGCCTGCATGTAGTGCAGTTTATTCTTTTGCCTACCAAAGGGGATCTTAGTTGCTTCTGAGTTTTGGCAGTGATGAATAATGCTACTATAAACATCCATGCCTGGGGTTTTATATGGACATAAGTTTTTCAAACTCTTTGGGGAAATACAAGAGGACACAATTGCTGAATCCTATGGTAAGCATATGTTTAGTTTTGCAACATACTGCCTTGTAAACGGTTTTGCAAGATACTGTCTTCTAAATCGTACCATTTTGTAGTGAATATGAGTTCCCATTGCTCCACATCCTTACCCATATAACACTGGTTTCAGTTTTCACAATTCTAATAGGTGTGTAACCAAGCATGCTCCAACTCCTCTTAGTAGTGTGAGGGGCCTTATGTGGTGCAAGTCAGTGCTTCTTGAAAATAGCCAAGTTTTCAGACCTGTTATAGGTCAGTGCCTTTAGTTACAGTAGACGTGGCATGGTGAGACTTGGTGACCCTGAAGTGGATTGAGCAACAGTGTCTTTATTCTGTGGGGATATTCCAACCTGTAAAGGAACCCAAAGGCATAGGGTGAGTTCTTTTCCAGGTGACCAGAACTTCAACACTTGCACAGTAGGCTGGAGTCTGTCAGATCCAGGTTTGCTGTCCTTCCTTTGCTCTGGCTTAACTAACAAGCAGAAGGCTGAGATTGTCCTTTAATATAGGGGCACAGAGAAGAAGAGGAACAGCAGAAATATAAAAGGGGGCAGTGATGAATGGTGGTGAGATGTTGGCAGTTGGTTCCAGAAGTGTGGAGCCGCTACTATTTGGGGGAGACAGCAGCCCTGGTGTGGCCTTCAGTATATGGCTCTTGTCTTGCTGGATCTTAGGGGATGCCACCACTATCCCTAAACCAAGGAGCAAGTTGCCCTAGGGGTTGTGTACCAGCTTTTCCTTTTTTCTTTCCCTGGACTTGGTTTATGGGAAATATTCAAAGATGGCAGGCCAAGGGTCCCCAAAGAGTAGTGGAATCCACAAAGAGCCATAGAGTGTTGGAGAAGAAATGCAGGGGCAGGGGAGAGTGCGGTCATGCATCTTCGTGTCCTTGTCCCTGCCGTCCTGATTTGAGCCCATCCATTCATCCCTTAGGCTTCTCCATGTCCTTGCATATGCAGCCATCACATGACTGGGGCCAAAATCTCTACACTTCCTAAAGTAGTAACCCACAAAATTATAGTCTCTGTGGAAAAATAGTTAGAGCTGTAAAGCTCATAAATATACATCCTTCCTTCCACTTGGCTAGCAAACAGCCATACGACCAAGAAACTGACGGGCTGCCAACTCTGCCTCTACTGCTGATATCTGCTTATTCTTCTACGTAGGCCGCAAACTGCTTAGCACCAAAGGCAGGAAATCGGCCTGCCAGGGCTGGTTCTCAGCAGAGCTGTGGGGTGGCCTCCTGACTACACCTGCCATCAGCAGACAGGGCCAAACAAAGGGAACCACAGTCAAAACTTCCTGATTTGTTCCTTTTCATTCTTCCTATCTTGAATGCATTCCAGAAAAGAGAATTGCATCTCTTTCCCTTAAAGAAAATTTTCTTTTTATTGTCATATGTGGTATGAAATTCTATTACTTCCGATTTATGTTTGTTGTCTTTGTTTTCATTAAAATGCAAGCTCCAAAAAGGCATGGAGTGTGATTTATTCACCACTAAATCCCCAACACTTGAGTAAGTGCTTAGTAAATAGATGTCAAGTGAATGAAAGCATAGAAATTGAAATGCTTATGTTATTAGAAGAATAGACAAAAAAGTAAAAGTAACAGAATGTGAACTGTGTGTCAGGCACATGCTCAGCCTTTACATTGGAATGGTCTCTTGATCCTCTTTAGTCTTTGTGGTTACCTTACAAGTAGATACTGTTAACACCCTCATTTGGCAAAATTACAATTATTTTAACAAAGGCAAGTACTCACATTAGTCACTGTTACTTCTGAGAAGCCAGAGGCGGCATAGATGACTCCTGAAGGTTGGGTAGTAGCTGAAAAACTGTAGCACTTGGCCTGGATCCCTGAATTGATAGTCTGCATCATAAGGAAGTTAAAGGGTTTTCCCATCTGACATATCAAGGGTTCTTGGGACCCCAGCATTGTTTCCAAGGAGTCTCCTAGAGGATCCTGCCAAGCCTGATTAGGTCACACACTGGTGGGATAAGTTCTGAGGGACTGATGTTTTTGAGGGGTTCCTGTTGTTGTATGTGGACATTCTGGACCTATGAGATGTCATCATGGTCCAGGCTGAACCTAGTGCAGGGAAGAGGCAGTCTTGATTCTGAGTGTTGTCCATTTAGCACTTTTCCTAGTGTCCACAGTTGGGTGGTGGTTTCCCCAGCCTCACTGTAAAGGAAAACAAGCATTTTGTTTTGCAAGGCCATCTGCTGCATAAACAAACCTAAGTACACAGATCTTGACTTGTCTCTTTGAAGAGGTATAGGCTGATGGTATTAATCACCATCCATGTTCTTCAACAGTTGGGTAGAGCCTTCTGGGTTGACACTCCACCATCATATCGTAGGAAAAATGGAGACCCACAAGGACACATCACCACCCTGGTGCACATGGAGAGCTAGGCCTGCAATCTGAAGTGAAGAAAGTGGGTGACACATTTCTTTCTCCTTTTGCTGTTCCAGAAGGGAATGTGGTACCTCTAGGAGGGTTGGAGTACCCTGGCAGTTTAGCCTGAGGAGGAGTTGGGAGTTGAGGGACCATTTTTTACTTATTAATGTATTTATACTCTGGTTCCTTCCACAAAGATTGAAGTGACAAATTTGCAGGGAAAAGATAGAAAGTATATTAGATTTTTTTAATACATCTATCTTACAGGCCAGAAATCTAAGATTATTTATGTGACTTTATTTAAACCTGGAATGGGTCTTGTATTTGTCTTTCAGGAATTTAATCCGAAACGCTCTTGAAACAAAGTCTGGTACACCTGGGAATTCAGATTGCCTTAGAGCTCTGCTGTCAGGTGTACAGTAGCCATAACCCATGAGTGGCTATTTAAATTTGAATTAATTAAAATTGAATAAAATTTAAAAGTCCGTTCTTGAGGCCACACTAGCAACATTTCAAGGATGTGATAACCACATGTAGCTACTGTATTGGACAGCACAGATAAAGAACATTTTCATCCTCATGGAAAGTTCTCTTGGATGGCACAGCCCTAGAGGGTGTCCTTCTATGATTATATTTACTCCTGTGATTCCTTTCTCCTCTAACCTTCCCCACTCCCTTTCTGCTTTGAGAAGGAAATCCAAAGCTTCCTAGGGCTGCTTTATCATTAGCAAAAAGGACTGTGAACTCTTAACTCGAACCTATCATCACAGAGACACTAGTGACTCCATGACTAAAAGCCTTCTAAGAATGAATGTTAGTGATATGTGAAGAAACTCATGCATGATATTAGAAGCAAAAACAGAAGATAAATATATAAAACATTTCAGTTTTGTGTATATATAGCTGGCCATTTCTGAATTGTGGAAATAAAAATAATTTTTGCCTTCTTTGTTTATACTGAGTCTGCGTTTTCTAGTTTCTAATTAGCCTCAAGTGTGTTTATAATTAGAAAAACAAGTTTGTTTTTAGAAGAAAAAAAACTTGCCAAAACTGAGAGGCATAAGAATGATTCTCCTTGACCTTTGGGAGCTGCAGTTTAGGTAGAATACATTTATCTGCAAGTTCCTCCCCTCCTCCATTCTTGAAGGCAAAATAACTTTTAAACTAGAGGGGCGATTCTATAATTAAGTGTATAATATCAACTAACATTTTTGCCAATTTATATTTATGTGCATGTTCTTATGCTATTTATAAATGCCTGTGTTCTGACTCCAGCTATATTATCAATCCTCAGAACAAGGATGTCATCTCCCATTTCTTTGGGCTCGGCAGTAGCACCTTACCCAGCACTTGATAGCCACTACTGACTGATGGACAGATTGGCTGACCTTGCCACCACTCTCAGGTTTTACGCCCACAGAATGTGTTAACATCTTGCCTCATTTTGCTTTGGGTCCGAGAAGTAGTGTTCTTTCCAAATTTGCTACATGAAATCCAACCGCTGGAATACAGGAGCCATTCATCAGAAAATGAGTTAGACCTTCTCTGGGTTTGTGTGTGTGGCAAGACCCTAACGGAATCTTTAAAAAATTGTTAGTTTTGTGGAAATAGGTCTGGGAAGAGAATATGTGAAAACTCTTTGACCACAACCATCCACACCAGTGTATTTGGCATCTCTAGTAACTGGCTACTTGGAGGGAGAGATTTAATAAAGAGGATTTTCTTTTCTTGAGTTGGCTGTTAGAGTGATAAAATATGCTTGTGGGGCCATTCTGGTTTTGACAATTTCCTGTGACAGCCAAGACACCCACAGGCAGGAATTAGAGTCTGCTCTGCCCTCTTCACTCAGAACCAGACTAGGAGATGAAGCCCAGAATGTTGAATTTGATATTTAACTTTCCCAGGTATATTTTGCCACATCACAAACCTTTTATACTCATATACATCACAACACTTGATTGTAGACAGAAGCATGTGGCACTCTGTCCCCTCTTAGAAATGGGAGAAAAGATAAGAAAGGGAGAATAAATTGGTTTTCACGAAAGTCCAAAGTCTATCATTGTCCCCAAATGATTGATGTCCCTGTTTGTGAAGTTGTGGGAGTTTAGTGAAAAAATACCTTTTTCTTAGAAGAGTAATATACCGAGGAGTGCTACCAGGAAATTTATGGGTGACACATGAAAGCAGAGACTGTTTATTTTGCTCAGGAGACATTACATTCTAGTAGACCAATCATGATGGTTTATGCTAACATTTTCCTCCTAATGGGTATGCCATGTTTGCATGTGCCTGACCTCCAGGTACCAAAGTCAAGATCAGCCTAAGGAAGCTGACCGCACATTTCAGGTTCCTTCAAACCACTCAGCCATGTTGCTCTTTGGAGCCCCCAATGGGGTGAATGAAGAAATTAGCGTATGTGTCAATTAGTGCAGGATTGAGGAGCCATGAGCAAGAAGAGGTATACAGCTCAGGTGTTCAAAAGGCCAAAAATACTGTAGAAGATTCCACCTGGGAATAGGGGGCATGCCACGAACCTGCTGTTTTGTCCTTTCTTACATTGGTTATTGTTAAATAACTCCTTAGTTCTTTTTGGAAATTTTATTTCCCTTAATAAACTTTTCAGAACTACGTTGTCATTGTAAAATAATTATATTTTTTATTTAGCGAACATATATACTATATAATTTATATTGTTAAATTATATAAATGCTAATTATATTAAAATTATATAATATGTAAATATTTTTATAACCCAGTATGGTGTAATAACTATTATTAACCTCATTTTACAAATTGGAAAACTGAGACACCAAGAAGCTAAGTAATTTAGTAGTTGACCTAGGATGTGAAGCTCAGGAGGTTTGCCTCCAGAGTGCTTGCTCTTCACCATTGTTAAAATTCAGAAAAAATATAAAGGCGAAGAAAAATACACAAAGACAACTATAGATGTGGTAACTTTCCATCTTTATTCTGTAACGTAGACATCTGTATAACGGATCCTAGGCTTTGTATTCAATTTTATGTCTTGCTTTTTGAAAAATGAATCTTAATTTTCTGTTTTGATCACTAGCACTGCAATAACTGTCCCTGTGCAGAATTTCTTAATGTTCTTCAGAATATATTTTCAGGACACTTCCTCAGAGGTGAATTTCCTTAATCCAATAGCCTGAACACTTTTAGCATTCTAGATACTGGTCATCAAACTGTTTTCCAAAAGGCTTGTCCTCTCTTGCAGTGTCTGCAACACTGTTGTTTTCTTTTGTATTTCTTTGTGTGCTTGAGAGTTTAGTTTGCTCATATTGGATGATTAATTATGAGTGTTTATGAGTGGTTTGTTTGGGTCTTTCCCCCACCTGTCCATTGAGAACCATGCCTTTGGGGACCAAAAGAAAAAGAGACAATAGTTTTTCATTCTTCCTTCTTCTGGCTTGAAATGGAATTTCCTTAGGCATTTTCTCAGTCTATACTAACAACAAGCTTTTAATCTTCTTCCAAACGTTATGTGGATTTTTCTGTTGATTCTATATAAAGTGCACTCTAGTCTGCTTACAAAGGATATTATTTTGTTTTCTACTATGAATGTGCCCTGTCCATAAATCTGCATTTGATCTATCTTGGATAATACACTCCTAGAGAGTCACTATGTGTCTTTATGAACAGTTAAGCACACATTCTTGGCAATATTCATAACCATAGAATAGGCATTCCAGTGTCCCAGCCCAGGGTGATCTGAATGGTTCCACAGGCTACATTGTGGGTCCTAATGAGAAAAGAGAAGGGTTGAGAGCATAGTAGATTGTGTGTGTCAGTTCACTCTGTTTTTACTTAAAGAGAGCTAAGAAGAAACTCAAATAGCACCTCTCTACTCTTTTGATAGGCAGTTCTTTTCTTTAATAAGGAATGAAGTCTTCCTGTCTCAAGAAGAGGCAGTTCTAGTAGAGGAAGTCACACGGGATTACAGGTCCAAAGTCTATGGGTTTGTTCTCTATTCTCCATTATTTAGTGTTTGTGGAAGAAATCCTGGGGTACTTTATTAATCCCTTTTTTCCGTCAAAAACAGAATAGTGATATCAATAATAACTGACATTTATAAACTACTTTAAAACATTACAGATGGACTTCCTTATCCAGTGACTCACTTAATCTTCACAATAGCCCTGTGAAGTAGACAATGACATTCACATTTTACAGTTGAGGAAACGGACACAATGAAGTGCAGAGAGTTAGCAGCAGAGCCACAACTCTCCTTCCAATAAAGTATGGAACTAAGATTTCATTATTACATTTTTTTAAAGTATATTATGCTCCAAGAAAATAATCTATTGACTTAAATTTACTATGAGGCAAGGAGAAAGAAGAAAACAAAGCCATCATGAAAGGAGTGGAGCATCACAGAAAAGAACCTCGTAGGACCCCAAGGACAACTGCATTGAAAGGAATGGATGAAATAAGATTATCAAAACGTTGATGAGTCTTTTCAAATATTACTCTTGTCTCATATTTTTCCATTTTTTGAGTTTTGTGTTTTTATCGTCTTAACATTTTCATAAGATTCACTCCTAGTTTTTCTATTTACTGCAAAGATCAACAATAGTGAAGTAAATCATAGTACATCCAACTATGAAATACTGTCTACCTAGTCAGGATAATATGATCTAAATGTGTATGAATTTCTCTATTGGAAAGACAGGTGGATATATTTTTAAGTGGCCCTTGTTAAGAACATTCTGCAGGTTTTTAACTAGTATGAAAAACAGAAGAAAATATAGGATAAAGGAAGTTAAATAAGATGCATTCAAAATCCAGTGGTAGACTCTGGGGTAGGAATGTCCCCTGAAGGTCAGGCTTTCAATGTCCAGGACTCTTTGGAGTCTAGGGAAGGTAGGAAGCCTTCCCACTTGAGATACTAAAGCACATAATAAAAATGTTACACGTTAACAAGCTTGGAAATTCCTCTAAGGTAGAAGAGCTTCAGCCAATAATGCATTCCAAATGTTTGCTTAGAAGATTTTACAGATGTCCTTAAGAGCTAAAGGCATTGGTCATATGAAGCCAGGCTGAGTGAGGTTCTAGTTGGGTTGGAATGATCTGTGGAACTTGTGCCCAAAGGAGCTCAGTGCCATGCTTGTGTTTCAGGATTTTATGGGCAGCTGCAGACGTTCTGCCCCCCACATTACCCCGATTCCCAGAGAACTGTGCCGCCTGTCAGCTCCTGCAGTGTGGTGCCTTCCTTTGAGGACTGCCTGGTCCCTACATCCGTGGGCCAGGCCGGTTTTGATGTTTTCCACAGAGCCTTCTCAACTCACTCGGGCATTACAGGTGTGTTGGGTGTCTGTGACTTAGAAACTCCTGTCAAGTGACAGGAGAGACCATGTGGGCTGCTTGTGACCAACCTGGGTTAGACTTGACCAAGCACATGACAGCATCAAATTCTGCTGAATGACCACTGAAATGTCTCTCCTCTTCACCTTCCTCTCCAGCCCTCCTTCAGCCCCTCTTCCACCACCCTGGTTCAGGAGCCATCATATCTCTCCCAGACTATGGCCATAACCTTCCAGTAAGGCTCCCTGACCTGATTTCTCATCTTCACCATTCTGCCCTCCATACTACCATGAACATTGCCTCCCCAAAATGAAGGATAAAATATGCCACTTTCCTGTTCAAATAGATTAGTTTTCAATTGCCTAGAGAATAAATTCGCCTGTCCAGCATGGCATTCAGAGCCCTCATGAGTTAGACCTGATTCAGCTCTCCACACCTGCCCACGCACATTTTTCCCTACATGCTCTTCATCTGAGTTTTGCCAGCACCCTTGACCCCACATGCTTCTCCTTCTGTCTTTGTTCTGTTTCCTCCTTCTGGAATGTTCTTTCCCAATTTCTCCATCTGTGATAATTCTATTCTCTTTTACAACTCAACTTTAACATCACCTCCTTTTGAGGCAAGCCCCAGCCTTCCCTAGAACACTTTTCTTTTACTTCGACTCAGCCCATCTTTTGTGCAGTCATATTTTAGCAGCTGCCTGCAACTCGGCCTCCTCCCTCACTAAGGTTGCTGAGAACAGAGACTCACCATAGGGCCCAGGCTGGCATGGTTGCCTCCTTAGCCCCCAGTTTTCACTTGATGAGCTGCATTACTGTAGTGCATTTTCAGTGGGTGTGGCATGGGTAAGGAGTTACTGACTTGCTGTGTTCTTTCTCTTCCAGTGTATGATTTACCTTCAAGTTCCTCAAACCTCTTTGGGGAGTCTCTCCGCAGCGGAGCTGAAGACGCCACCTTCTTGCAGATCAGTGCTGTGGACCGCTGTCCCAGCCAGCTCTCCTCTGTCTACACCGAAGGCTAATAGCTGTCTTGGCCACTCCTGCACACCCAGGACCCTGATGTTGCTTGCCACCTTTTGTTTTCCTGCTCTCTCAGACTGCATGAGAAAGGATGTGAGCCCAGTCCGTGGGACCTGCAGAGTCACTGATGTGTCTTTTGGAAGGCAGGACTGAGTGACAGAACTAGCTTTGCAGGAATCATTGCAGTTGCTCCTTTTTCTCTCTGGGTTTGCTGGACTAGGTGACCGGCAGGCCTGTCTTTTCAAAGGGAATTTAGAGTCTCACTCTGTTGGATACCTGTTACTTCCTGGCTGTCAACTCTTAAAGGACACCAATGAAATGATGTGCCTCTGAAATGTAGTTTGGGGATGACCCTGTCTGAAAACTCCAAATAGGGAAAAAGAACCCAATTACCAGAGACATAGTGACCTGCCTCACCTAATCTTCACCCTCACTGCTTCTTATACAAAGCCAGGCACAACAAGGGAAATCCACGTCCAAAGCGTAGTGTGGTCTCAACTCCTAGAAACTCCCTGGGTTTCCTTTTTCTCAGCCGCATGCTAACCAGTTCCTTCTCAGTGTTTCTGCAATAGCAAAATAAGGTTTTATATGCCAGCAGCCTATCTTTGTTTTTGCATTTTAAAGACTTGTTATTTATACCTGCTCTAAAAGGAAAAAATATGTAAAGGTCTATTCTTTGGATGGAAATCATTATTGTTGTAATCGCCCCAGCTATTGACATTTTGCACAGCTGTGGTTCTGTCTGGCCTCAGCTCTGGCATGTTACTTTGCAGTTAGCAAAGGCTACCTGAGGGAAATGGAGTGGGCATCTCCCGCACCACCAGTGCTGTAGCAGGAACCTTCCTGGGTTGACTGTTTAGTGACTCCACCTCAAAGACTTCGTTCCAATAAAAACGTTGTTCAACTGGTTTACCCATTGCCTCCACTCTGGTGCTGCGCCCAGAGAAGTGCCAGATGTGAGAACCGGACAGACTGAGTCGTGTACCGGGTTCCCTTAGAAGACCAAACTAGTGATGCTTGACTTCCAGTGCACAGATTTTACTAACGTTTTTCAGGATATCCACTCATCTGTCTGTCTGTCTCATCCCTATACTTCTCTCCACCCTCTTTTTGCATCCCTTTTACCCTCTTCCTGACTGTGGTTTCAGCTATGCCCACCAGCAACTATTGCCTGATCGTCTTGGGAAGGTAGAGGTGACAGTTCTTAAAGTCTGCAGAAAGAGGCAATTCTTTTTCTGAGTTCCAGGTTTGAAGTCCTGGAATTTCCAGAGCACTTGGTTGAAAATATCAAGCCTAAATAGGAAGTCATTTTCTGTGACATCTTTACATAGCTATCACAGATCCCGAGTCCTAGGGCATCAGCTATAAAAACTGGCCATCACAAAGACACAGTAAGTTCTGACATTCTGGTACTATCATATTTCAAGTATTTTTTCTCACTTTTTAAAATGTTTTTCTGAGCAAAGGTGAAACAATGCCGTTTGTCAAACTGAGATCACTACAATCTTCAACAAGACAAGTCAAACAGCTTGGTGTTAGATAGGATTCTGTGACAGTTTGTATACTGAGAGATCCTTCCAGTCTGTCTCTATAATCCCACAATTGGAAGTATTCTTCCTGATTCCAGAGTTCATTCCAACATGCAGTAGAGTGAGGTGAATGAAGAACCAAGTGTGGTTTTCGTTTTCCCAGTGCACTTGGTCAATCAAGTTCCTCTGAGTAGTGGGCTGTGTTCTAAGAAAAGCTTTCATACAGACATCTAAGTCTGCGAAAGAGATGAGTTCGCCACTTTAGAAAAACCTGCTCTTCTTTACAAAAGGACACACATCAGGCTTCCTTTACAAGTGAACTCCAAGGCTGCATGTAAAGTACCACCCTTCTTGGAGATTTTGTGGGTCATGTCACTTGGCCTAAGCAAGTGACCTAACATATGCACACTCACAGTTGGCAGCATCCCTCATGTGTCCTTTGTCACACTCTGGAAAGAAAGAAAAAACTCTGCTATCTTCAGAGAGACCATCTATTCATACTTAAATATGGAAGCCTTTACAAGGAACTCAAAATACATTTCATTTGTACAATGAGAAAAAGGATGAAAAGGCAAGGTTGTGATTGCAGTTAACATTGTCAGGCCTGCCCAACTTTATGTAATTTAAAGTAGAAAAGGGGAAGGAGGACAAAACAGAAGCTCAACTTTAGAAACCATGGACATGACCTGGGAGGAGCTGCTTATCAACCAGGCTCCAGTCTTCCTGTAGCCTCTCACAGTCACCCTGCTTCTTTCTTACTTTACCTGGGCTAAAGGGACTCTAAAGAAGACCTAGGCAGTAGAGGCACCTGCAGCCCTCCTTCCTCAGCAGGAACTCAATGTGGAGTCCCTGAGGGACATTTGCCTCTCAGAGCACACAGGCAGCAGGACCCAGTGCAGTCCTGCTTCCTAACCGTGGGCCTTTCCTGATAGCGACAGGTGTGAGATTGTGGCCTCAGGATAGGACACAATTAGATGCCTTCCCAACTACACACACTATGCTTAGATTCTAGAGTCTCTCCTGACCTTAAAATTTGTCCCTTGCTTACTTTCACACTGCAGAAGATTTATATATACTTTCGTCATTATTTTTGCAGCAGTACAAGTGGAAACTTCAAGAAATCATTCCCTTTCATGTCCCAGTCTTTTTAAGTCTTGATATGTAACCATTTTCATAAACATACAGAGATTGTCATTCTCCTTTAAAAAAACAAAAAACTAGTGCTTGTGAAAACACAGTGCAAAGACAATTATCCTATTGCATTAAAAAGAATCAGTCTGCCTAGAAACATTTCATTTGCCGTGTTGTCTTAATTCCCTAAAGAGACTGCATCAAAATGATCAAAATGCCAGTTTGTAATTTAGCCTCTGATCAGCTGTTAAATATTATTTAAATATTTACTGGTCCTGTGGGGTATCTCCTATTACCTATGTCTCCCTCAAATTACATAAGCGATAATAGAAAATAAGGTCTTTAGTAGATCACAGCAGAGTTACCACTGATAACAGTGTTGGTTCTGTTCAGTTGTTTTTAAATTGTCAGCTGTCAAGCACAGCAGCACCCTAAAACCAGTTTTGAACAAGGATAAATTCAACTCCCTCATTTGAGAACCCTGACTTTCCAGTTGCCTTGAAGTATTGGGAATAGTGACTGTACATGTTCAGTTTAATTATTTGGTATTTTATTTGACTTTTTTGGCCATGTCATTTTATAGAAGCATTTTTAAATAGCACTTTTTGTTAGTGGTGTGGAATTTCTGCAGTTACTTTTTTTTTGGCAACAGATAAAGCAAAAAAAGCACTCATTGGAGAAATAGTGAGTGTAAAAAAGAAGAGATTTACTTTGTACAGACAGCAAAGCATCCTGCGTAATGTTGCTGACATAAAGCACTTTGGGGGGGAAAGTGGGAATGTGTTTTCCATAAATCACACAGATTCTTGTACATAGTTATATACACTCACGTAGAGAAATGAACTGCATATATCATACTGGATATGGGGCCGATTTTACTCTAGAGGCACATCTGGTGCTTATTGTCATAAATCTTTTAAAGAATTAGGTACACTTTTTTCTATTAATATGTATAGTTTTGTGATTTGTCACAGTTATGTTTCATATAATCATAAGTTATTTTGTCTTGTTCATGAAGTCCTTTTTATATGTCAAAAGTAAAATGAAGGGATTGTGCACTTGGTACAGAATAAAACTGGAAATAGAGGAGACGCCCTCCTGCCTAAAATCCTCCTTCAGCCTGTCACTTTAAAGCACAATGGCAACCATCATTGTTTGTTTGTTTGTTATAATATTTTGTTTTTACCATCAGCCTCCTACATACTGGGAATGGTAATTATAATTAAAAGCAGATGTGGGGGAGGGAATGTTCAAGTCCAGCTTTAAAATGCCGCATTGCTTTGGGCCAGAGCTGCAGCCTGGATTTAATTATAGATATGAGGACGAAATGGCAGTAAAAATGAATGTCTCCCTGAATCCTTTACATGTTGGGAGTGTCCATAAATAAAACATGAAGTTTTATTTCATCAGATTTAATTAAAGCTTTTATACATGTTTTATTGGTTATTCTATTAATCCGCTTCACAAACTGGATAAATGTGTGCTAGGATTTGGGGTTGGTTTATGCCTTTTCAAAGTAGCTCTACATCATGCTTCAGAAATGCCTCTAGTGCTTGGTACTCCCGGTGCTGGGATTTCGGCAAGCTGACAGTTGGAGGAGGGGGTCTTTTCAGCCCTGTTTTCCCAAAACCGTTCAGAGAAAGACACAAGCATCAGCTTCCCATGATCTGATGCCCTGGAGAAAGGGGCAGGTACTATCTCCCTGGTTGCCTCATCTTGTCCACTCTGCATGCTTTAGAATACTACCTGCCTCATTGGCTGTGATGAGCTTTCTTCCTCAGCTCCCATCTGGGTGGGGCAGGGTGTGGGAGGATGGGGTCGGAATATTCTCATACCTGGTTTACCTGCTAGCCAAGCATGTGAATCCAAAAGAGATCACCTCTCAAAGTCCATTCGTAGAAAGTTGACAGTTTGCTTACTATATATATTTAAGACTCGAGAATTATTTTAAGAGATGATACAAAGCAGAAGGGACAATGGTCCCATGAACCTTGTCTGGTCTCTCAGGGTCAGAGAGCAAACACCATTAGGTTCGGGGTTGTGGAGATAGAAATGCTGCTAACTGATGACCTACAAAGAGCTCCTCAGCTTCCTCAAAGGAGGTGGCTGGTGGGAATGTGATTTTTGTCCAGCCTCTTCCAAGGAAAGTTTGGCATTAAGTGGCGGAGTTGAAAGTCCACATACCCTACAACCCAGCAATTCCCCTACTTTCGAGAGACTCAAATCAATAATGGCTCAAGTATGAGATGTTCATGGCAATGTTATTCACAGTAGCCCCAAACAAGAAATGATCCAACTGTCCATTAACAGTAAAATGAACAAATGAAGCTTGCCTAAGGAACATAGGGAAATGCCATGGAAGTGACAAAAGAAATGACAGAATGACAGCCACACCCAACTCAGGGCTGAGTCTCAAATTTGGGAGAAAGAAACAGACACAAAGGCAAATATTCAGTGTTATTCTGTTTATGTACAGTTTGAAAACAGGCAAAACTCAATTACAGAGTTTAAGTGGTAAAAGTATAAAGAACGGCAAGGAAAATGTCAGAAAGGCTTAACACATGGAAGACTTCTGGGGTGCTGATGGACAATGTTTTATTTCTTGACTCAAGTGTTAGCTTATACAAGTGTTTGATTTATGATTATTTAACTGTGCATATATATCTTATAGTTTTTAGTTCTAATAATAGTGAGAGGCAACTCTTACATTTCCTATTTGAGGGCTCTGCAAACTTTTTCTGCAAAGGGCCAGATACTACACATTTTAGGCTTTGGGGGCCATATGATCTCATGTCTGTTACTCAACTTTGCCACTGTAGTTCAAAAACAGCCATAGATATTATGCAAACAAATGGATGTGGCTGTGTTCCAATAAAACTTTATTTACAAACACTAATTTGAATTCCGTCTAATCTTCAGATGTTGTGAAATGTTCTTTTGATTTTATTCAATTCTACAAAACAGTACAAAATTCTCAACAGGCTGCACAAAAACACAAAACTAAGTTAAAAAGGCAGCAGGCAGGATTTGGCCAATGGGCCATAGTTGGCTGACCCTGGTCAATTGAAAGGGTATTCTCAAAGTCCTTCCCAGAAATATCCACTCAGAAAATTATGGATAGGAGCCCTCTGCTTATTCTTCTGCTACGTTGGGTCCTGTTTCTAGAGGAAATTCATGATTTCTATTGATTAAACTTTTCTTTGTTCAGATCCTGGGTTCTGCTCCCTGGGATACAGATGAATGCTTAGAGCCTGCAGTGCCATTTGACTTTATCTCTGGATTTAAAGTTTTTAATAAAAAGAACTGGGCATAGAGAAATCTGTGAGAATTGGAAAATGAGCACCCATTCTTTCCAAGCTAACCAAATATTTGCTGGATCTTGGCAGCCACCGCCAACCTTTTTCCTCTGAAATGCTGAGAGGTTATAAGTAATGGGAGACTTCATTTTTCTAGGGCCACAGCTCTTGTGAGAAGCTGGAGCTGCCTCTCAAAACTTGCAGAGTTCTCACGGAAAAGAGACTCAGGGTTTTATATTCAGTGACGCCTCTGACAAGTGACCATAGAAGAGTCAAAGGGCCCTGATGATGCTAACAGTCTCCCCACTCCATGCCACAGGAAGGCAGCTAAACACCCTAAGCCCCTCCCTGGCCCCTGGTTTCCCATAATGCCTAGCTCCCTAATTCCCAAACTAGGGATTTGTCATCCCTGATGGCACGCCCATTGGCTGCTCACACTTATGGGAGAGAATGAGACTGAATTCACATGGCATGAGTGTATGCCCCTCTTTGTGTATCTAGCCTGTGATAGCATTACTAGTTTCAAAAATATGGTTATTCCTGAGTCCTGGGTCATTGACTGGATATTAGCTTGGACTAAATCCTCTTCAGCAGGTCTCCCTGGTTGTTTCATGTGCTTGAGTTTGTGTATTATATATGGTTCTGTTATTAAAGTTGCCAAGAGTATAGAATTTTTGGGAAAATAACCTAAATTATATGAAGTTTATGCCAAGAAAAAGCTTAGAGGACATCTGGTCCAAGCTCATTTTACAGAGGAGGAAACAGATTATTTCATTCATTCACTCATCATTCATTTGTTCCTTTGCTTACTTACTCACCATTATTCATGCCTACTACGTGTTAAATAAACAGGTAGAAGTGGCTCTTTCCCTCACAGAGCTAAAGGGGATCACCAGAATCATCTGCCTGAGAATATTCCCTGGGGGGCTTGTTAAAAATGCACATTCTGGAGCTACTACTGAATGCACACCACAAAGTTACTGAGTTGGAACTTCAGTGAGATGGAGACATCTGCATTTTTAATAAACTCTCCAGGTGATTATTTATATGAACTAAAGTTGCAAACTAAAGCTGACCACCTTTGATATAGTGGGAATAGCAGGCCATTTAACAGGACAACACTGTATAATAATGGCTCAGCAGAAGAGGTGCTCTCAATTCCTATCTGGGGAGATAGGAGAGCAGGGTCAGAGTTCCCCGAAGGAAGCAGAGAGCAAGGATGCCTAAGCTCGTCCTGAAAGGTAAGTAGAGCTTCAAGAAGCAAAGAAGCAGAGGAAGGGTATAACAGGCAGAGAACACAGCATGTGCAGAGCTGCCAAGGGAAGGAAAGCCACCCGACAGGCTAGTTGGAGGGTTAGAGGTAGTCCCATCTCTGTGCTCTGAGTAATACTTCCATGACCCACTGGCCCTAGATCACAGACCTTCCTGTGTAGGCCTGCTGAGCTCAAAGCATTTTTTCATAAACCAGCAGAGGGCTCATACATTATCAGTCACTCTACACAAAGGGTTTCACAGTCGCATTAATTTGGGAAATGGCAGGTTAAAGTTACATAGGTGACTTTGCTTCAGGACTTCTCAGATCCTTTACTGTGCCAATGTGCATTGTAACTCTCCAAGAGGGAGTCAGGGGATGCTATCTGTTGACCAGGGAGCCCTATTTCCAGAAAGCGCCTTGTTAGTAACATGGAAAGAGTTGAGTGATTCCTGAAAAAAGTTAATTACAATATGATTCAGCAATTCCATTCTTCTCAAGAATTGAAAGGAAGGACTCAAATACAAGTATAGCATTGTTCACAGGAGCATTATTCACAATATCCAAAAGGTGGAAACAACTTAAATGCCCAAGAGCAGACGAGTGGATACACAAAATACGGTCTGTACCCACAATGGAATAGTATTCAGCCTTTAAAAGGAGGGAAATTCCGATACATGCTAAAACATGGATAAACCTCAAAGATACTGTGCTGAAATAAGCCAGACACAAAAGAGGTATTCAAACGGACAAAGCATGATTCCTCTAACATGAGGTAACTAGGATAAGCAAGTACATAGAAGAACAGTGATTAGCAGGGGCTGTGGGGAAAGAGGAATGGGAAGTTGTTAACTGAAAATTGTTTGAGAAGATGAAAGAGTTCTGGAGATGGGTAGTAGTAATGTTTGCACACACAAAAAATCAATATACTTAGAAGCACTGAATTATACTCTTAAATGGTTTAAATGGTAAATTTTATGGTATGTTTATTTTACCACAATTTTTTGAAAAGATCAGGCAAGAGTACCTAATAGGATACCTGATACCTAGCAGACAATTTTAAAGGTTGTAAAAGCTCCTTGCTAGGCCAGCAGTGCTTTTTGGATTTAGGATCCTCTTTGGGAGGATGGGAGTACAGGATGAGTCAGTATTTGCTCCTGTTGGGTAAAATCGTGGCTGTAAACGGACCCTGGCTTCCTGAGAAAAAAAGAAGCTGAGGAGATGGGATGGTGGTTTGGAAGAACTGCAGAAGGTGTTCTGAGCATGGAACACTGTGCCTGATAGAAATTTTCAGGAATTGAGGAAGGGAAAGAAAGAAAGAATGGAAGGCGACTGGATGTTGGTATGGCAGGAGAAGGAGATAATCAAATAGGGCATGATGGAAGAACTACCTTAGACCCAGCTGAACCCAACATGAGCAAATGCCAAGATTAGTTTGAATTTCATTCATTTATTTAACAATTGTTTACTGAGCTCCATACTCAACACTCTGTGTCATAACCATTCTAGGTGCTGAAGACTATTCAAAAACAAAGAAACCCCACACATATTATATTCTAGAGGATTGGCATTAGAGTTTTATTTTGGTTACCTGTGAAGTATGAGACTCCGCAGAAGGTTTGGTTAGCCAGGAAGCAGATGCTGAGACAGCTGGGAGTGTAAAAGGTTCCATGGAGAGTTACACCTGTGAAAGAAACCATGCAGAAACTGGATTAGGCAGAGGGCGCCATCAGACTGTGATGCCATCCAAATGGAGGCTCTGCCAGCCCATTGGGATGCTGTAGAGCAAAGATTGCTCTCAAGCAGTAGAAGAGTTCCATGTTGGGTAGAAATAACTAGGCTATCGTACCACTCCCTGCTGAAGCCCACCCTGAGAAGAGTGTGTCTTGGCTATCACTGTCTTGCCCATTCATTAAGTAGGGTCATTCCTGAGAGTTGGAAAGCTGAGGTGGACCCCGAAAAATTAACGCTGTCAATGAACCACAATCCATGTAGCTGGAGATCTGAGCAGCAGAGCTCTGTGTCTGAGCAAGACATTGGGGGAAACCATAGGTCCCCTATCATTATACTTCCCAGTTTGTAATAAAGTATGAACTGGGCACACACATGCACACACACTTTCAAAAACAGATTTCTGCCTCAGCTTTTCTCCTGTTGGCTTTATCTCACACCCACACCCACATACAGTTACTGAGATTTCAAAACCTCTCAAGACTGTTTTTTTCTCAAAACTAGAGTACTACTCCTTTTTGGAGAGTAGTGGTGAGGGGTGTGTGTGTGTGTGTGTGTGTGTGTGTGTGTTGGTGAAGGGTGGTGACCTGTTGCTTTTTCTTTTCTGCCAGGAGGCACCAAGAAAGGGCACAAGCTTTGGCATCAGGCAGACCTTGTTCTCTAGTTTGTGCTTTGTAGCCTTCAAAGCAAGTCCCCAAACTACATTGCTCTGAGCTCATTTCTTCAGCTTGCAGCAGGTATCATACAGCTCATCTCATAGGCAATGAGATAAAGGCATAGATGATGTGGCACGGTTCCAAGTATATGTTAAGTACTCTCTAAAGGGTCACTGCCATCTTTTAAAAAGCACTGATACTGCATTCTGTGTGGAGTAATTGTGAGAAGACCACAGCAAGGATCCTAGTTCTGCAATTAGTGCACAGAGGCATGAAGGAAATGCGCTGAGTGCACCCAAGTTGTAAAATCTTCCAATGGTATTGCCTAAAGAGCCTCTTTTTGTCTTAAGCTCAGTGCAACCTATGGTTCACACAGATGTCTCTTTGGTATCTTCCTGGGGCCATCAAAAAGATGGCACCACTTTTAGAATCAACAAGAGGACCTCCTGTACTGGGCCCTGTGTTTCAAAGGGCTCCACTCTGACCATTCTGCAGCCATGCCCAGCCCCACACAGTGTAGAGTTCATGTGGCTGAAGTGACATCACCACCAAAAACCCACTCTTCTTCTCCTTATGGGCTGACTCCAGGTATTTGGAACCCCAGAACTTCCTGTCCAAATGGCCTGTGCTACTTCTTGGACCAGCATGGGCTTCTTTCTCGAATGGATTTGGGATGGTCCCCCTCAGAGTGGATCAGGTCTCCCGTGCGCGTCCTGAGGCTTGAGGGGTGGCCATGGAGTGGCTGTTTGTGGGGCTGTGGATGAAGCTAGACATGGAGATGCTCATGGCTGAAGATGGAACTAGGGGTTTTGAAGCGAAGAGGGTTGGATCGCAGGCAGGAGTCCATGGACTGCTCTCCTTGTGCCACTACATTCTAGCCAAGATACTCAAGGAGTCTCTGATCCTTCTAAATCAAACCTGGCCGTCCAGGTTGCTGTGAAAGTATTTGTTAAGAGATGAAAACACATTTTTATTTAACAAGTTTGTTAGCTAGCTTTGGAATTTTTAAATATTTAGATCTATGCATTTGTTGGTCTCCATTTGCAATCTTGCCCCTGGCCCAGTAAATATTAGAGGCAGACCTGGGAGAATTCTCACAGCCTTAGCATCAGTAGACCTCAAATGCCAGGAGAGAAGATATGCAGTGCAAATTCTAAAATCCATGAAAAATCATTAAGGAGTGTTAGAGCATTGGGACTCAACAAATACCTTGGCGGTTGCCAGACAGCAAATGGTGTACCATGTGAACATTTGTTGTAGTCTAATACATTTTAAAACCAAATAAAGTATTTTTATTTCTAATCCAAGTGCTTCCTGACTTGGCTGTGCTCTATAGCCAACAGTGAACATCTGTAGACCACATCCCCGTATATGGATCATCTGTACGCAGTCCTTGGTGATGCCCATCTATGTAGCATGACCCATTATATTGAAGAGTGGCTTTATGGAATGACCCCTTTCCCCTACTGGAAATCGGGAAGGTGCATTAAGCTAATAATCCCTCTGGGGTACTGTGAGGCATAGTTGTATTGCCCAACCACACAGCTGGGTCTTCTGTCATCAACTCCAAATCACCTCTCTTCTCCCTGCATGTACCCAGTACTCTCTTGTGCTTAGATTTTTAAAAGGCCAAATTCCTGTCCACAGAAAGGGTTTGTGTGAGGCCAAGGGCACATGGCGAAAGAGGCTCATTTGTGCCCCAGTCTCCCATGACGACCAAGAAAATTCCGAGCTCAGTCACCAAATGTTAGCCAGTCCAGGTACCTCCTTTGATACTGCACAGTAACAGATGTGAAGGTAGTGGCTTATTCAAGGAAAGAGCTGGAAAATGAGAAACCAGGAAAAGAAGCCTGGGCTCTTGCTTCTCCTCTGTGATTACCTCCTTTGCCCCTGCTCATTCAAGGATCTTAGCCCTTATTAAAACTTGACCTGGCTGTGCTGAACTATTATCGGGCACACTTCCTCATAGCCCCCAGTGGAGGCAAAGCTGCCAAGGGAAATTCTGGGCTCTGGATCCATTTTATCCTTTTCAGTAGATCCCAAGATGCCTGGCGAAATGAACTCTGGCCAACTGGCCTAAGATCAGGGCTGCTCTGGGCATACAAACTCTATCATGACATGGGCAGTATGACAAGATGTAAAGAGTACTGATCTGGGAATCTAGAGACCAGGCTTTAGTTTGGTGACTAAGCCAAGTCAATTCTGACTAGAGCTTGTGCTCTGAAGTGAGGCGCCTTCACAATCCACTCCATCTCCACCATATAAGCAAATTACTTGACCACTCTGAACCTCAGTTTCTTCATCTATTCAACAGGGATCATACCTGAGTTGCAGGGTTTTTGGGGGATTCATGTGTCTATCACAAAGCTTGCCATTAATAAATACTGATTTTCCTTCACCACTTTTAAAATTCAAGTTGAATCAGTTAATCTATCCAGCTCTGACATGCATTTGTGCTGTCCCTTGGCTTCATATTCCAGAATTTTCTCCAGGATACATGATCTGGGATCTATTTTCCTCTTAGACCATTTCCTCCTCAACCCAGCTGTGTTCATTGAAAAGTTCGCAGCCAGGGCTAGTCCACCTAGCAGTTGGCACTATTAATGATTTACTGAGAAGATGGATTCAGGAAGTGACTTAGGACAAGAAATGCCTTCTGTGCAGTTTGAGAGAGGTTCCACTAAGGCTCTGAAGTCAATGGGCATGCCATCCTGAGGCATGTGGACCACAGTGTTCATGTAGGCAGAAGAAGCTCCACTCAAGGAGGCTGGAGCCACACAGAGCAATGCAAAGGCTTTATCTCTTAGTATTACTTCCCATGGGTTTCAATCTCAGGACTGGTGCGCAGGTCAGGATACTGAGGGGTAATGCCAAGCTATCAGAGTGAAAGAGAAATTCTATACAATCAGACTGAAAGCCAGCAACTCTTTTGTTTACAAATAACAAAAGCCAATCTGCATTTGCTTAAGTTGAGATCTTGAAAAACAAAGGGTACAAATGCAGTGAGATATTGGAATAGAACTAAACTATTAATCCAGCTCCTCCTCTTTCCATCTTTCATTTCTACTCATTTTGATCTGGTTGCTCTATTCTCCTACCTCTGTAGACCTGCCTCCTCCTCTTTTCTGATTCATGTAACTACAAATGATGCCTATCCCATATTCCTAGGTTTATACTTTACCATCCTGAGGAGGGAAAAGAGAGGAAGTCAGCCAGTCTCTCTATATGCATGGATAAATAGGCATATATAGATGTAGATACAGACATAGACATAAAATGAATACATATACTATCAATCTGGATTTCAAATCCACAAAGAGAACGTTCTAAGCCATCCATCTTGGTTCAGGTACTCACTCTTGTTCTGGTCAAAAACCTCCAACGTTTGGTATATTTGTTAACAATAATTCCCACAATGAGGGAGCAAGAAGTAGGTGAGCCTGGCATATGATTCAAAAGCTGAACACAGCAGCCTAATGAGTTGGACCACTGTGAGAGCCAGAATGAGTGGCCTAATGAGTTGGGCCACTATGAGATCCACTATGACTCTAACAGTTAAAGGGAGCCCAATAGTTCCAGGATTGGCACATACCAATAGTGAATAAGTAGTGAACCTTAGCCAACAGGGCTTTTAGCAAAACCTACCTTGATTGAGCTATCATCACGGAAACCAGCTTCTGGGCCCTTATTATCATGAATTTTTGCTGTGTCATGTACTTGAGTTCAGTCAGTAATTCATACTTGGGTCTTTGTCTTTTGTGGGTTTCCACAAAAGGTTGTCTGCACAGTGCCACAGCTCACCCTCCCTAATCAGAGCACCGTGTGTGACTTGTATTCTCTCTAAAAGCTACATTTATTCTGAAGAATAATTCCTCTGAGGAGCACTGAAATAAGGAGCTTAAAATACTTTGGGTGTCAAAAGTAGGAGTAACAGATTGCCATTTGTATGTACTTTCCTCTATCTAAAACTTCCAATTAAAAAATCCTTTATGGGGAGGGAGAGCATTAGGACAAATAACCTAATGCATGTGGGCTTAAACCTAGATGATGGGTTGAAGGGTGCAGCAAACCACCAGGGCACATGTATTCCTATGTAACAAACCTGCATATTCTGCACAGGTATCCCAGGACTTAAAGTCTAAAAATAAATCATTTACTAAGCACTTCTTAACCATATAACTACCTCAGTACCACCTTAAAGAACTACTTATTAACATACCAAGAATTTAACATACTCTCTTCGTTGACCTTTTTTATTCCCATCCATTGTGCCTATATGTCCAACAGCATTCCACTGAAGTTCTGCACTTGATTTCTGGGAAGATATATCTTTCTGAATTTTATTTCAGTGATCTCTCAAGTTCTTGAGTTAAATTGGAGACAAAATTGTCCCTCTAATCATTAATAGTTCTTCGAATCCAAAATAACTTGAGAAAGTGTTTTCATAATGAACTGGAGCAATGTCTTAGCATCTTCTATCACAGTGGGAACAAGAAGAGTACCCACTATCAATGCAGTTACTATTGTGCTGGAGATTCTGTTCAGTGCAGTAAGGTCAGGAAAAAGAACGAAAGCCTTCTATTTCTGTGATGATGGTGAATGACCACAGGCTGTTGCTTCCCTCTTCCAAATCAAATCCGTGGGAACCATAAAAGTGAGAGGAAATTTTGGGTTACAGAAGCAGCAACAAAATCTGGAATATTAAGAAACTCCTGAGGATATCGAAGTCAGTATTAAACTAGAGAGAGAGGTGGAGTGTGGAACGATGTGGGAGGAAGGTAGCTAAAGCCCTGAGAAAGGATGACCAGAGATTGTAAGAAGACAATTAAGATTTCATGTTGCATTTTTGCCTCTCCCTTGAATTTTCTTAGGCCCTACACTGGCTGCCTTTTCACTTAGAAATCAGTTGACATCAGCTTACACAACCCAGTCCACCAATGCTAGGAAGTATGAGAGTAATGGAAAAGTATTTTTAAGATGAGGAATTGATGAAAACTGGTAGGAAGAGACAAGTCTCCCTAAACCTTCATTTCTCTGTTCGACTTCCACCTCAATGTCCCCAAAACTTTTAGTGCAGACTTAGGAGATAACTACTTTCTCCCGATACTGTTTTGGCCTAAAGGTCTAAAGTCAAAACCCTGTGGATAGTTGCCTCGAAGAGTGGCAAAGAAAAATTAATAGTCAGTAGTGCTATGGTTGTTTCTGTGACACTATACCTTGGAACTAAGCCTACTCTATTTCTTAAACTTTCCAGCACTGACAAAGGCTAGGACTATGCATAGACCTTTTTAAGTACATACCACCTGACAGAGTCCATGACCACTGCATGGCTCATGAGCTCACAGGCTAAAGTAACCAGACTCCTGTGCAATACTGCAAACTGCAACACATATCATTCAAAATAGACATATTAGAACAGAAGAAAAAGCTTTAAATAAAGCCTGCTATGATATTTAAGAAAGTGAGAAAAAAATATTACCAATATGAAAAAAGAACCAAAATAATAATGGAAATAATCAAGTGGAAATATTAGCTGTAAAAAATAGAATGATTGAAAAAAGAATACAGTAGGGTAGATGCAGCTAAAAATGAATAAAAGATCATATTGAGGTATCATAAAAGATAAAAAATAAAATATGGGGGCCGGACACGGTGGCTCACGCCTGTAATCCCAGCACTTTGGAGGGCCGAGGCGGGTGGATCACGAGGTCAAGAGATCGAGACCATCCCGGTCAACATGGTGAAACCCCGTCTCTACTAAAAATACAAAAAATTAGCTGAGCATGGTGGCGCGTGCCTGTAATCCCAGCTACTCAGGAGGCTGAGGCAGGAGAATTGCCTGAACCCAGGAGGCAGAGGTTGCGGTGAGCCGAGATCGCGCCATTGCACTCCAGCCTGGGTAAGGAGAGCAAAACTCCGTCTCAAAAAAAATAAAATACGAAAGAAAAACTAAAAGAAATGGATAATATAAGTTGAAATGCAAACACCCAGAAGCTAGAAACTCTAGGAGAAGAAAATAAAAATTTTTTTTAAAATCTGAAGAAAAATAATGAAGATATATTTCTCAGAACTGAATATAAATCACATAGATTAAAATAGCTCATACACTGCCGAATATAAGAGATTAGGAAAAATTGACACCTAGATGTAGTAAAATTTAAAAACATCAAAAGCAAGAACAATTACTAATACTTCTAGAAAGAACAGCTCAACCACAAAAGAATAAACATCGGAGAAACATCAGACTTCTCAACAGCAACACTGAATGCATGAAGATAATGGCATAATGGTATAGAACTTTTAAAGTAATAAAGGAAAGGAGACAGAAAAAAGAAAAAGCTAAAGTAAGTGTAATGGCTGGAAAATATTATGTAAGATAAAATATTCTAATACGATAGTTAAACTCACCCTTTAAAACACACAGATTCTCAAACTGGATTAATCAAAGGCTTCAACTATGTTATAGAAGATCTCACTGAAAACAAAAAGATACAAAAAGACTTAAAATACATAGAAATATATAACAAGAAAATATTAGGCAAGGAAAGGCTGCAGTAGCAATCCTGATATTTGATAAGACTATTAGAAAAACATGTCTTAAAAAGCAAAGATCTCATATACAAATAAAAGGAACTAATAAGTAAAGATATACTGATTATAAACATATACACACCTAATATACAGACTCAAAACATACCAAGTAACAACTAACAAAACCAAAGAGAGAAGTCAAGTAATGTAAATTACCAACTTTAACACACCAGTTTCAGAAACTGAAATTTATAGATCAAGCAGAGCAACATATGTAGATTTATCAAAGATATGTAAAGAATTATACAACACACAAACGTAAAATACCTAGAATTCTTTTCGACTTTATACAGAAGATTTTTTACAAAAATAAACCTTTATGATGCCAAATCGGCTTGGCTTTTCAAGGATGCTTTAGTCTTATGAAACCTTTACATTACACTTTTTTTTCCCTATGACTGTCGTGACTGAGGAAAGAGTGTGGAAATTGCACTCGAGCTTTTACATACTTTCATCTGGAAATGACACACATACTTTCACTTATATATATTGGCTAAGGAAATTAACAAGGTTATGCTTAACTTCAAGAGGCAGGAAAATAGAATTCTCCTATATCCTGGAAGAAATAGAAAACTAGATATGAGTGACAACAGCAATGTCTACTAGAAGCAATTTAATGAAGGTGAAAACCTACGAGATTTAAATATGCACATAGCAATATTGAGAAACCTTATAAAACACCTCTGACTAAAAAAATGAGAAAACAAAGAATTCACTACAATATGCAATATCATTTATATAAATATAAAATTCATGCACACGTTGAAAATATGTATGAAATACATTGTTACATTTTAAATGGTGTCTAGAGGGAAAAGGCAAATAGCAGTAAAGTATGGGGATAAAGAGAATAAATAAGTCAATAAATAAGAGAAGGGCTTTGTGAGACCAATGATAGTAGCATAGTACAAATGGAAGAGCATGATTAACTCCACCATCTGATGCTGAATTGTTGTTGTTTTAAGGTATAAGGTTCAGTTTAGAAAAGAATAAATAAACTTCATTATTTTCAGATGACAATATAATCTTCCTAGAAAACCTAAAATAATACACATAAAAAGTTTTTAAGTTAATAAGTTTATCAGTGTTCTTGGATTCAAAATCCTTGTAAATTGTTGCATTTGTACTAACTGGCACAATTAGTTAGGAAATGTAATTTTATAAACGATTGTTTGCAATGATATGTTTAAAAAAACTTTAAGGGCCTACAAATAAATCTAAATGAATATGGAAAAGATTTTAATGAAGAAAAAATACAATTTTATTAAGTAATTTAATAGGACCTACATGCATGGAAATAAATGCCACATTTATGGATTGGAGCACTCAAAAATCATAAAGCTGTCTGTTACTACTAAATTGATCTATATATTTAATACAATCTGGATTTAAAAATAAGTCTTTATATGTATATGTAAGGGAAGAGGGCTTAACTTGGCAAAAAAAAAAAAAAAAAAACTTTGAAGCAGAAGGAAAAGAAAAGATAGGAGGAATAGGGAGATGAGAAGAACAAAGAGAAAAAGAAAGAGAAGAGGAGAAGTTGTTTGGAATAGTGATTACTGACCTTCACAAAAATTAAGAATTATTACAACAGAATGTGACATTATCACAGATGAGTAACCAATGGAATTGAACAAAAAGCCAAGAAACAGACCCACACGTATGTGAAAACAATTTATAACAAATCAGATGAGTGGAGGAAGAAAATTCAATAAATTATGCTGAGACAATTGGTTACACACATGGAAAAAAAATTAATTGGATCCCTATCTCACACCACACATTAAAAATAAATAAATCTCAGCTGGATTTAAATGTGAAAGGCAAATCCTTAAATAGTGTCTTAGTGACATTATGATATTTAAGAGTTTCTTAAAATGAAATAGCACAATGAAATTTCATTTTAAGAAACAATTATCCTTAAATATCCTTTTCATTTTCATAAGGAAGATAAATCTGACTTCAATTTAAAATGACGTGTATTTCCAGGTTCCTGAATAAAGCAAAGAAATCAACTACAAACAAAAAGAAATTATTTGCAGCATTAAAACTAACAAAATGAGAGTATTCAGAATCTATGAAAAACCCTAAATCATTAAGAAAACAACTCTTGTTTGCCCAAAAATGGGCAAAAGTCTTCAATAAGCACTCATCAGAAAAGAAATCTTGAATGGGCAATATATTTATGAAAAGATGTACAGCCTCAGTGTATTTCAAATAAATGCCAATTTAAACCAAAATGAGATAATGTTTCAGACATTAGATTGATTTTTTTAAAAAAATTTATGTGTACTGTAGTCATCCCTCTGTACTGGAAGAAACTGATTCCAGGATCCACTGCAGATACCAAAATCTGAGGATGCTCAAGTTCCTTATATAAAGTGGCATAGTATTTGTATATAACCTATGCACATCCCCTTGTATACTTTTTTTTTTTAAATGGAGTCTTGCTCTGTCGCCGGCTGTAGTGCAGTGGCGCCATCTCAGCTCACTGCAACCTCCACCTCTGGGGTTTAAGCAATTCTCCTGCCTCAGCCTCCTGAGTAGCTGGGACCACAGGTCCGTACCAACATGCCTGGCTAATTTTTGTATTTTTAATGGAGATGGGATTTCACCATGTTGGCCAGGCTGCTCTCTATTTCTTGACCTCAAGTGATCCACTGCTCTTGGCCTGCTAAAGTGCTGGGATTACAGACGTGAGTCACTGCACCCGTCCCCTCCTGTATACTTTAAATCATCTCTAGATTACTTATAATATCTAACACAATGTCAACACTATGTAAAAAGTAGTTACATTGTTTTAAATTTGTATTTTTATTAGATTTTTTTTTTAATCTAGTTGATTGAATCCATAAAAATGCACAACCCATGGATACAGAGGATCAACTTTAATACCATGTTGGTGAAAATATGAAGCAAATATAACACTTAAACCTTGCTAGTATCAGTGTAAATAGGTACAACTGGCAGTGGCTAGTAAAATTAAATATGCACATAAACCGTTACCCAGCAATTCTACTCATTTTATATCCTAGAGAAACTCTTTCACATATGACAGAGACAAAGAATACTCAGGGCAATATTTTTGTAATAATAAAAAACTCAAACCATATCATCATTACCATCAAAACTGATAGCGATTGAGTATCCCTTATCTGAAATGCTTGGAACCAGAAGTGTTTTAGATTTCAGTTTTTTTTTTCAGATTTTGGAATATTTGCATATACATAATGAGATAGCTTGGAAGTTAGATCCAAATTTAAACGTGAAATTCATTTGTGTCACATACTCCTTATACACATAGCCTGAAGGTAATTTTATATTTTAAATATAACTGTGTGCATTAACAAAGTTTGTGTATATTGGACCATCAGAAAGCATGCTGTCACTATCTCACATCACCATGATGCTTGACTCTTAATCTATATGCTACCAATAAGTGATCATTTTTCATACTTCTTCACATGTAAGTACTTAACAGCAAAAAGTATGACATGCCATTAATACAGTGGAAAAATAATGTGTTCAGGGTAACTAAGCAGCCTAGTAGCATCACCAGAATACCTGTATGAGCTGCTAAACAACGCTAACAATGACAGGCTTTCAGCCTCCACCTAAGATGCTGTGTTTTGATTAAAAGGTTATTGTATACTGTGTTTTCTTTTAGGTGAGAAAAAAACATCAGAAGTAGTTGAGGGGCCAGGAAATAAATTCGTGGCATTCCAGTGAATGGCTTTTAACAATTTCCTCCAGTCATCTGCCTCATTAACAAGGCTCTATCTTAGAAGTCTTTTCTTAGATTTTATAAACCGACATGACTTCTTGTTTTGTTATAAATGCATACTGCCCTCATCCTTCAAAAGCCTCATGACACATTTTCACCATGTCATCTACAGGCATTTTTTCTGCCAACAATGTAGTCTTTATTGTCACTATTACCGTGATTTCCTTGATTCAGAATCATTTTAGCTGTTTCACCATTGGTCAATGAACAACTGGAGCTTCATGGTTGATGTTAAAAACTTCCTTAATATTTGCTTCTCCCAGTTTACCGATGAACTCTGAAGGTGTATTTTTGCATATGCAACGAAGTCAGACATCATTTTTTTCTCACTTGACATACAAAATTCTTCAAAGTTATCATCTTGATCATCATCACTGCATATGGTTGCAGGCCAGAACTTGTGCCAGGCATGTCCAACTGTGTCTTTAATCACTGTGTTCCAAGCACTGACAACAGCATATACAGCATCCTTCATGTTAAACTTCTTTTGAAAACCTTTCACATCCATGCTTCTCTGCTCACTGCTGTTAGCATACTGCTGAGGAAAGTGTTTTTATATTTACTTCATTGATCTAAGAGAACCTGGTCACATGGCTGAATTAAAAAATCACATTTGAATGAAAGTACATGGCATTAACATTATTTTTGATGAGAATTTCAGCTGAAGGTTGAACAGAATGGTTGTCCAGTAATAACAAATCTTGCAGTTGTCATCTACTCTGGCTTCCCTGCAGTGAATATGAGGCACTGGTACAAAATGTTTGTGAACCCAAACAGAAAAGATGTTCCTGGAGGGATATGCCTTTTTATTAGCATAATACGATAATGGACTGGTAAGAAATACACTCTTTGAAAGCAGTGAGGATGCAAGCTTCTGCCTATCACAGCAAGTTTACACTTAGGTGTGCCTGTTGCATTAGCGCATCAGCACAGTCATTCTATAGTATTCATTCATGTAGGGGGGCTGTCTCATCACACAGTGTGTGCAGTTACAACAATAGAGTGATGTTTCATTCACATATGCTTGTTCTGGCATCATTTTCATCAGTGATAATCTTTGCAAACTCATCAATGAATTTGTCCACTTTGTGATCAGCAGTTGCTTTATCATCACAAGTCTTGACAGATTTCATGCTAGGTCTTTTCTTAAATTTTTGCAACCAGCCTGTTGAATAGTCACAGTTCCCTTCAATTTTCAGTTCATTGTGACGGATCTTTGCTTATTTCATAATCGGCATACTATTAAGTAGCATATGTTCATTGTGACACTGACCCCCTATTTTAATACATGACTAAGATCTTCAGTTTTAGCTTTATGCAGTATTTATCTATTTTTCACTAACTTCCATGTATCACTTTCAGCGTGGAACTTCAGGTTGATTCTTCCGTTTCTTCAGGTAGTGTATGGTGGTTATTCCAAAACCATACTCTTCCATAAGATGTTTCGGGCTTACACTGCTGCATATTTTCTCCAACAACTTGACTTTCTGTGCTGTAGATAAACACTTACTCTTTTTCTTATTACTGTTACCCATAGGTATATCTGCAGACATTGACATTTTCCACAACATCTTTATACCAGAGAGCAGAAAATAAGCAAAAAACAAAACCACCAAAAAACAGTGGTGCACATAGGTCTTGGCCCTGTGTAGGGCATCGTGTGGAACTTAGTATTGGCATGTCCCACCTGCATGTGTGTAGGAGCCATTTTATTAGCCTTTGTGAGTATGCTCATATAGGCAAATCTGGGCATGTGCAGAAAAAATAAATTGCAGCCGAAGTAGGAAGGGAGAGTCTTTATTCCCTTAGGAATGTGGAATAAATTGTGTTTTGTGCATCCGGGTTAAGGCTGTGGCCGATTACAAGATCATGTGTGGAATTTTCCACTTGTGGCGTTGTATTGATACTCAAAATGTTTTGGACTTTGGTGCATTTCAAACTTTGGATTTTATATTAGAAGTGTTCAACCTGTATATTAGTTTCAAAATATTCATATGAAGGAATGTTATATAGCATCAAGGGATGAGTTATGGTTACACGCAACAGAAATTGGTCTCAGGAATATACTTCATTTAAAAAGCAAGTCAATCACAATGAATGTAGATATGCTCCTCGGCTTATGATAGGATTACACTCTGATAAATCCATTGTAAGCGGAAAATGTAAGTCAAAAATTGACTGGGCACACCTAACCTACCCAACAGCTTAGCTTAGCCCAGCCTGCCTTAAACGTGCTCAGAACACTTACAATAGCACATAGTTGAGCAAAGTCATCTAACACTAGGCCTATTTTATGACAAAGTGTTAAATATCTCATGTAACTTATTAAATGCTGTGCTGAAAGTGAGAAACAGAATGATTATATGGGTACTCGCTATTAATATACACAGCAGAAAGCACCATCGTGAAGTTGAAAATTCCCAAGTTGAACTATTTTGTAAGTTGGGGATGATCTTTTTAATACAATCCCATTTAAGGATACAAATGTGGTAAAAGGAGAAAGCAAAGGGATAATACTCTTGAAATTCAGGCTTGTGGGTACATTGGGAGGAAGGAGAAGAATATGGAGGCTTTGAGGGACACAGAAGAGGTTGCAAAAAAACAATTAAGATTTTATTTTCTGTAAGTTGAATGATGACAAGGTCCTGTTATATTGTTATAAAATGTGTAGGTGTGTTTTAGCCTTTTTGGTTTCCTTTCCATTTTCTATATCTTTTATCTCTACAATTGTCAATGGGTTATTCTCAAATTTGCCTATGACAAAATTCTTTGTTCTTTTTATTTTTCCTTAGCTCATTTTAATCAAAAATGGATTTTTGCATCTTGAAAAAGTTCAGTTCAAAGACTGTATTTAGCAGGTAGCATGGCCAAACAAAAATAGGTTTCTTCAGTACAGATACCTATAGGTGGTAAAAGTCTAGATGCCTCCTTGATAAATGGTGGGTCTCAGAAGAGCAATTCACACAGGGTCCACACAGGCTGAATTTCTCAACACAACACCAGACAAGGTTTTTTAACTCGGGACTTATGAGAAATGAGAAGCAGATGTTTTAAGAAAGAGTGAGCCTACAACCTATGATAATTCTATGTAATTTGTTGTATATTTGTATGTGACAACCAATAGAAAGGAAGATACAGTTACGTCTTTCTCCTTACTAAGAAGCAACTGATTGTGGCTAGGGAGGCAAGGGAACAGCTTCACTGTTGGTGTGCTCAGTATCTTCATCATCGTGCCGATCGGTTTGTACTGTGGTGTCCGCTTCTTGATACAGGTGTTGGTGGTTGTTTCTGAATTTTTTTTAATAAGTTTTAAAGATGTCAGTCTTTATCTGAAGGTCTTTATGGAAGCTTCTAGTTCCCTCAAATAGCTTTACAAGTTTTGGGTTTGTTCATGTAGTACTGCAGTAATGTAACTCTCTATCCTGAAAACTGCAAGACTGTGTTCTTTTGGTGGTCAACCAAAATCCGTTTGTGAGTTCAACATTCCTTCAAGGCACAATCTGAGGACTGTCATTGATTGGGACAGAGTCAGCACTGCTTAGGCAGCCTTCCAGGATATTGCTGTTTAATTATTTCATTGAAAATTTAACAAATATTTATTGAGTATCTATAGATCAGGCACTTTACTAAACATAGCTTAGTCTTCGTTCTCTCAATAGTTCCTCAGTATTTAGTTCTCCCCTTCAAAATGAATGAATGAATAAATAAGTAAGGAAACAAACTGCTTTAAGAAGAAAAAACAGAGAGACTTTGAGAAAGAGAAGGAATAACATTTGCTGCTAATGGGTTAAGCTGTTTACATTTTATATATACTGTATACCTTTTCTATCTAAATAGTTTAGAAGCCAAGTATCATTGGACTTAAGGAAGAAGTATTTGGCGGCCACTGCTCCTGTCCTGGTCACTGCTTACTATCCTCAGCGTAGTAAGCAGTAGTCTGGCAATTTGATCCTGTTGGTCAGGTAACATTTAAAAGAAAAAATAATAATAAGAGTGAGGACTAACTAGGCTTCTTTACTCAGTATAACTAGTGTACAGTAATTTAACTTTTTTTTTATTCCTCCAAGACAAATCGTGGACCCCTTTGACAAATGTTCTTTACCCTGCCCACTGGCTTAATAATTGTCACTTAAAAGTTGGCAATAAGTTGTGCATCTGTCTGTGCATGTGCTTGCACATGTGTGCTTGTGTGTGTGTTAGGGAAGAATCAGAAAAGTTTTAATGGGGAAAATGTTTATTTACTTCTCAAAATGTGTGTGTTACACACATGTGATGGGGAGGGAATGCCAGTGAATACAATCTGGGGTACCTCTTTTAACTATTTACACACATGAATGACGACACTATCAGAGATTTTATCAGGCACTTCTTGTGTACTTAAAAGCTGAGGTTAAGAGTTGAGAACCCCACAGGAACGTTGTGAAGTTTGAATGCGGTTAACACGGTGATTATCAAAGTTTAATGTGCATTGAATTAGGGGAGGATCCTAATAAAACACACATTCCAATTTAGTAGGTCTGTGGTGGGGTCTGAGGTTCTGCATTTCTAACAAGCTCTCAGGCCATGCTGACACTGCTGATCTGGAACCACACTTTGGGGAGGAAATGCAGTGAAAAAGACCAGCACTTGAGTCAAGAAGTGGACATCACAGTACGAACCAATCCTCCTACACTACGGAGATACTGACGCACCACAGAGAGGCGATTCCCTTGGACACTGTGGTTAAAGCCATCACTTGCTTCTGAGTAAGAAGAAAGTGGAGACTTAACTATACCCTCCTTGAGATTTGCTGTCCCTTACCTATTTTATCATTCACATATTACTTAGAAGTCCAAAATTTTCTGAAATTCAGGCTAAAATTCTTTCAGCAGTAGGTTTGAAATCTCTATGCTTTTGCTTACACACACAACAGGCTTTGTTGAACAATTTGCTGTACCTATTGCTGTGTGTATATACAAAAACCCACATTTCCTCCTCAGAGAAGAAAAATGCTATTTAAAGGAAAATTGGCCAATTTTTGAAATAATACAGAGATTTCTTCATATCTTTCAATATCCATGATACTTAATATCCTCTGCATTTGGGGTCCATCCCGCGTGACTTGGTTTATTAAGGTCTGTGTTGTTTTCCTTCCGTTTGAATCAGGGCTGCCCATCAGACACCAGGAAGCATGAAACCAAAGCAAATAGATCCAGCAGACTCATTTCAGTGTCCCTCTGCCCTCTGAAACCTTTCCCTGACACCTTTGCCTTCCCCAACCCCAGCCACCATTCCTAAAGAATAAGTGATTTTTTGCTGCCACAGGCCTTTGAGCATGCCGTCTGGGAGAACCTGCTTAAATGTATTGTCATTGTTTACTGATGTTGCCCCTACTCCACTCTTGTGAGCTCCTCAGAGAGAGACTTTATGACTTATTTATCATTATATCTCCTGAGCATAGCAGTGTTTGGCACAGAAAAGGTACTCAGTAGGTTTTGTTGAATTGAATTAAATGAATTGCAGGTTAAAGAAAAAAATTATTTTCAAGTTCTTGGTGGAAAGTAAGAATTGTGGCTTCTAAAGTGAGAATGGGGCAGGGTCAGATGTAGAATGTAGGGGTATGAAAGATCACCTGTGCAGGGAATGACAATTTATTCAGTCTTGCTGGTAGAATGACATGCATGGGTGGGAGGAGAGAAAGGTAGGTAAGAAATGGAGCCTCAGGGGGCTATGGACCACCCCCGCCCCCCCCACTAAATTGTTTTGAATATATCCTATGAGATCTGGAGAAGTAAAAAACAATTTTAAGTTGTAAGCAGCATGATGCTATTTTGTTTGTAGACAGAACACTGGCAGTAAAATTAAGGATGTTGAAGCAGATTGCGACTAGAGGCAGGGATTTTAATAATCAAGACCCTGGTCCTTGGAGGGTTGGAAAGATAATGTTTAATATACCCGAGGTAAACATGTAAAAGTGCCTGCATCTCTAGTACCATTCTAGTGCTACCCAAAGATGTTCAGTCATTTTCCCAGAGTTTCGAGAGCCCATTGGGTTATGTCTGAAAACAACAAAAATGGTCCTCTCCTCCAAAGACATGAGAAATGTATTTAGTGTTAAAATAACATAAATATATGTAAGAATCTGGGGGTGACCATTTTGGCAAAATGCGTTTCCCATCAGCCTGCTTGATTTCACTTCCTGCCTTTCATGAAATCTATGTATATAGAAAGCATGAGACTCCCCACTGGGCTCTGCATTTATGCGCATCTGCTGTCCAATTTACAGCTTGCAAAGGAGGTGTTAATTAGTTGGCAGAAGCACCTGAACAGGGAGTACTGGGTTGACTGAGGGGGTGGGAAGGTCTCTGGCATTTCCTTATTCACATAGGCAGGAAAAAGAAGAAAGGAAACTCACATTGCTGTCCAAAATGGCAACCTCCAAGCCAAGGCAAGTGGTGCAATTATGGCAGGTCCTCTTTCCTCTAAAAAGAGGGTCTATTTCTGGAGTCTGATATTAATATCAGATGCTCATAAGCATTTACTTTAAGTTTTATCTTTACACCCTACTCTCTGAGTTGTTAAAGATCTTTCAGAGAAACATGGGAAAGAGTTTTGCTATGGAATAGGGTTAAATGAACACTGAAGACAGAATAAGACTGATTTCCACAGGAGGAAAAGTGGGGGATATTTCTTATAAGAGAAAGGGCACTGATCCAGAGCCAGGAGAGTCCAGGAGATGAGGGATGGAGAGGGGAAGTAACAAATCCAGGTGGAGCTGAAAGGACTTTTCATTCCTGGTCAATACAAAAAGTTGGCTGAGTTGAAGAAGGTGGTTCCAGTCAACCATTTGTTGGGGATAGGAGGAGGAGAGCAAGGCTAAATGAAGATCAAATCCAGCTTTCTTCAATTTGTATATCAACAAAATTCATCCCATCTCTGCAGCTCCAAACCAACAAATAGTTGATGAGACAAAATGAAAGAATTACAGGATGTGAACTGGTAAACTATTTTCATTTTAGAGATGGCACAACTGAGAGGAAAAGAAGGGAAGTAACCTCCCCAGGGATACTGATGAGGGAACATACTTGCACCTTGGGTTCCTGACTTTCTGCTCATTATTACTCTTGCTAATACAACATACTGTTTTTCCAAAAGTCTTTGGAACATTCCTGGGGCAGTACCCTTCCCTCACATGTGATCCAGCCCAGCAACTCTTAACAGCACTGAGCTGTACAATATTGTTGCAGAAAGAGCAGGGCCAAAACAAAAAGATACATCTAGAAAAAAAGACATGGACACACAAAGCTTGAATCACATAGTTATTTGTGTCTCCAGTGACCATCAAAAGGAAATAAATCAAAAAATTGGTGAAATAGAAACTTACAGTTGGTTAATAAATATTGCATGCACCAATGGGGCAGAAGACATTGTGTTAAAATTCAGAGGTGCTCAGATTACATATATAAAGAACTCAGGGCGAGTGCTTACTTTCTACTTTAGAAAATGCCACTGAACCTTCATAAAATTCAGCTTGCACTGAAGCAATGCAAAAAGGAGAAAGAAACGTAAATTGAGCTTTTAGCACACTCAGCAAGCACTCTTTCAAGCTGCCAAGGTACAAGGTACCTGAACAAAAAGAGAAGAAATACTTTTTATCCAACCCCAGGATGGCTGCCCCTAGCTCCTGATCAAGTTGAGGTGTCCAAACAGAAAAAGCAAACAGAGTAGAGGAAATTCAGTGAAGCAAACAAATGAGGACCTGGTCTTTCTAAGAGATCAGAGGGCTCCAAGCTCTGCTGCTTCCTTCAGCAAATGCTAATGAGCCCATGAGAAGACAAAACACAAAGTGTTTTCTAAACACACAACCCAGACAGAAAAGAATTCTTGAAGTATATAATTAGGATCCATTAACAAGGAGTAGAGAGGAGCAGAAATAGGATGTAGAACAGGGTGATTGCATTACACTTCCCCTAAGAATTCTGAAAGGTGGACTTTTTTTTTTATTGCATTTTAGGTTTTGGGGTACATGTGAAGAACATGCAAGATTGTTGCATAGGTGCACACATGGCAGTGTGATGTGCTGCCTTCCTCCCCATCACCTATATCTGGCATTTCTCCCCATGCTCTCTCTCCCCAACTCCCCAACCCCTGCTGTCCCTTCCCTGTTTCCCTCCGACAGACCCCAGTGTGTGATGCTCCCCTCTCTGTGTCTATGTGTTCTCATTGTTCAACACCCACCTATGAGTGAGAACATGTGGTGTTTGATTTTCTGTTGTGTCAGCTTGCTGAAAATGATAGACATTTACAGAACTCTACACCCCAGATCCACAGAATATACATTCTTCTCAGCATGACATCATACCTACTCTAAAATTGACCACATAATTGGAAGTAAATCACTCCTCAGCAAATGCAAAAGAATGGAAATCATAACAAACAGTCTCTCAGACCACAGGGCAATCAAGTCAGAACTCAGAATTCAGAAACCAACCCAGAACCGCACAGCTTCATAGAAACTGAACAACTGGCTCTTGAATGTTGACTGGATAAACAATGAAATGAAGGTAGAAATAAAGATGTTCTTTGAAACCAGCGAGAACGAAGACACAACATACCAGAATCTCTGGGACACATTTAAAGCAGTCTCTAGAGGAAAATGTATAGCAATAAGTGCCCACATGAGAAGCAAGGAAAGATCTAAAATCGACACCCTATCGTCAAAATTGAAAGAGCTAGAGGAGCAAGATCAAAAAAACTCAAAACCTAGCAGAAGACAAGAAATAACTAAGATCAGAGCAGAACTGAAGGAAATAGAGACACAAAAAGCCCTTCAAAAAATCAATAAATCCAAGAGCTGGTTTTTCAAAAAGATCAACAAAATAGACTGCTAGCCAGATTAATAAAAAAGAAAAGAGAGAATAATCAAATAGATGCAATAAAAAATGATAAAGGGGATATCACCATAGATTCCACAGAAATACAAACTATCATCAGAGATTATTACAAACAGCTCTATGCACATAAACTAGTACACCTGGACGAAATGGATAAATTCCTGGACACTTGCATCCTCACAAGCCTAAACCAGGAAGAAGTCAAAACCGTGAATAGACCAATAACAAGGTCTGAAATTGAGGCAGCAATTAAGAGCCTACCACCCAAAAAAAAGCCCAGGTCCAGATGGGTTCACACCCTAATTCTACCAGACATACAAAGAGGAGCTGGTACCATTCTTTCTGAAACTATTCCAAACAATCCAAAAAGAGGGAATCCTTCCCAAATCATTTTATGAGACCAACATCATCCGATACCAACACCTGGCAGAGACTTAGCAAGAAAAGAAAACTTCAGGCCAATATCCATGATGAGAGGTGGACTTCTTATGAACTGAGCCAGCCTTAGGCTGTGTGCTTACAAGCTTGAGGATAGAAACTGGAAAATCAAAGGAAATTTTCTTATCCAAGTTTACCAAATATTTTCTCTGTTAATTGTTTTAAACCCCCAGTTCTCAAGCCAGTCTGATGATAGATTTTCAGTAATATTTACCAATGAGGATACGAAATGAAGTGATAAATGAGATACACACATTTCCTGTCCCCATCCTTACCGTCTGTACAAGTTGTGAAGGTTTTGCCAGAGGTAGGGCCGGCAGCCTTTAGTTAAAAATAAAGGCTTCCTAGTAGTTTTGTACTAGTTCCACATAGCCTATAAAACCCAGAAAAGGGAAACCAGAGTGACATTTTCATTGCTTGAGGATTCATTAGGTGCAATAGAAGATAAAAGAGAGGGCTTCCTATAGCCTATGGGAACATGTGTATCGAAAGAGTTGGTTCAAATCCAATATCCTCTCCTCACTAGCTATGCCTTAAGAAAGCTATTTGATCTTTGAGTCTTGGTTTGCTATCTGCAAAATGGGCCCAAATCATCCTAGATTATTGTGGGGATTAATAAGATAATGTCCCCAACTGGCTTTTGTGAACAACATGAAGTAACAGGCTAATACATTCATTTACCCAAATGTGTACTTTAGAGTCAGTTTATCTTGGAGGGTTCATCAGGAAACTGCATTGCTCAAAATTAGACATTCTAAACCTGGGAGATTTATTGGGATTTTTTATGGCCAAGGTGGGTGTTTGGCAATGCCTACTTTTAAAGGTTTCAAATTAAAATTGTGGCTAGGCATTAGTAGTGTCAAACTTTGGAGCCATTCATCCATTTTTGGAGTGTTCCTAATGTACTGTTTTCATTTTGTAAATAGTGATGAAACATATATAGCATAAAATAAACCATTTAGTCATTTTTAAGTGTGCAGCCAGTGGCATTAAGTCCACTCACATTGTTGTGCAGCCATCACCACCATCCACCTCCAGAAGCATTTTATCTTCCCCAGCTGAAACTCTGTATCCATTAAACATGAATTCTCCACTCCCGACTCCCACCAGCCCATGGTCACCACCATTCTACTTTCTGTCTCCATGAATTTGACTACTCTAGGAACCTCATATAAAAGGAATCATATAATACCGTTTTTTTGGTGAGAGGGGGTAGTGAGGAGGGGGAAAGACTAATTCACTTAATGTTCTCAAGGTTCATCTGTGATGCAGCATGTGTCAAAATTTCCTTCCTTTTTAAGGCTGAATAATATTTCATTGTGTGTGTGTGCACCACAGTATTTTTATCCATTTATCTTTCAATGGACACTAGGGTTGCTTCTACATTTTGGCTATTGTGATAATGCCATTATGAACGTGGTAGCACCCTGAATTTTATCTTTTAAGAAAAAAGATTTGTTTCAGTTGATAGGTACTCTCCTGATTCATCTCTGATAATTGTTGGGTTGGTTTTCTCTTCAGGCAGATTGTCTCCTCAGTTTCTTAACATCTTACAAAAATGTCAGCCCTAACCCTAGCTCAGTCAGTTGTTAAGGCATATGAATTTTCAATTAAGGAAGAAAAAACTAAATAGCTGCACACCAGGTACTTGTCAGAGAGCATAACCTGAAATTTAATGCACCTCAGTACCCTTCAAAAGATTGGTTGAGAAACACATACCTTATTAAATTAGAGCTGCTTGAAGGTTTACTCTTTCCAATTTAGTCCCAAATTAAGCCAGATCACCATGGAGAACCTCTGTTAGGGCACTGCAGTAGGAAAATGTGGGGTCACAGTCCCAACACATAGTCCCCACTGGGGCATTGCCTAGTGGAGCTATAAGAAGAGGGTCACCATTCTCCAGACCCCAAAATGGCAGATCTACAGACAGCTTGCACTCTACATCTGGAAAAGGCACAGACTCTCAATGCCAGCCCATGAAAGCTAGGAGGAGAGCTGTACCTTGCAAAACCACAGGGGGTAGATCTGCTCAAGGTCATGGGAGCCCAACTCTTGAATCGGCATGATCTGGATGTAAGACATGGAATCAGAGGAGATCATTTTGGAACTTTAAGGTTTAATGACTTCCATTTTGGATTTCAGACTTGCATGGGGCCTGCAGCTGCTTTGTTTTGGCCAAATTCTCCCATTTGCAATAGGTGTATTTACCCAATGCCTGTACTGCCATTGTATCTAGGAAGTGACTAACTTCTGTCTCTACAGAATCATATATGGAAGGGACTTGCCTTGTCTCAGAAGAGACTCTGGACTTGGACTTTTGAGTTAATGCTGAAATGAGTTAAGACTTTGGGAGACTGTTGGAGTGGCATGATTGTGTTTTGAAATGTGAGGACATGAAATTTGGGAAGAGCCAGGGGTGGAATGGCATGGTTTGGCTGTGTCCCCACCCAAATCTCATCTTGAATTGTAGTTCCTATAATCTGCATGTGTGTTGGGAGGGGACTGGTGGTTGGCAAATGAGTCTTGAGGGCAGTTTCTCCGTGCTATTCTTGTGATAGTAAGTTCTCATGAGATCTGATGGTTTATAAGGGGCTTCCCCCTTTACTTGGCTCTCATTCTTCTCCTTCCTGCAACCATGTGAAGGATGTGTTTCCTTCCCCTTCTGCCATGGTATAAGTTTCCTGAGGCCTCCCTAACCATGCTGAACCTCTTTCCTTTGTAAATCACCTAGTCTCAGGTATGTCTTTATTAGCAGCATGAGAACAAACTAATACACTATCATATGTAACTTCCCACAGAAAAGTGTCATTTTTGGAGAAATAATAGCTGTAGCGATGTTTGTGTCACAGATCTATTAAGGCTAGAAGAAGAAAGTGTGCTAAAATTCTAAACCATTGAATCTACAAACAATTTTTATTTCACCTTCATTTTTACCCAGCTACCAGGGGGAAATATATAACATCAAAAAGCCTGAGAGACGAATGAATTCCTCTATAATTTTCTCCCTTAGAAAATAAAACACATGGGAGATTAAGGACTCCTCCTGTCCCTCTAGCTAAATTTTTAGACCAGAAGCAGGTATAAGCAGTGATATCCATGATTTTTCTCTTAGAGTCCAGTTTAGTTTCATCTGTTCTCCCAAAAGAGGGATAAGGAGAGACTCCTACCCAGAGTAGGGGAGACATTCAGTCCACCTATTGCACCAGCCAAATAGGAAAGAATGAAAGGGAAACAAAAGGGAGGGGAGAGAAGAGGAAGGAAGTGGGGGGAGGAAAAGTAGAAATGGGGAAGGGGAATATAAAAAGGGGGCTAGAAATAGAAGAAAAAGGGAAGGAGACAGGAGGGGAAGGACGGGAAGAGGAAAGATAAAGGGAAGGATGGGAGGTCCTAAGATTTAAGTGTCCTTTCCAAAAGTCCCATTGAAATTTAATATCATTGTTATGGTATTAAGAGGTTGGGTCTTCAAGAGGTGATTAGGTCATGAAGGTTCTGTCCTCATAATGGATTAATGTTGTTATCAGGGGAATGGGCTCATTATCTCAGGAGTTGGACCCCCTTTTTCTCTATCTCATATGAACTCACCTGCTCTCACTCTCCTCACGACTTAAGGCCTCTTCCATGTTATGATGCAGCAGGAAGCCTCACAACAGATGAGGCCCCTTGGTCCTGGACTTCCAAGCCTACAGAAATGTGAGCCAAATCTCTTTTTTTCATAAATTTCCCACTCTATGGTATTCTGCTATAGCATCAGAAAATGAACCAGGGCAGGAGGGAAGGCAAAGCAAAACAAAACCAAAAGAGAGGAGAACTTGAACCCCCACTGCTCCTTCCATGTAGAGCCCACACTGATGGCAGTCCTCTCATCTGTGTAGGCTTTGGCATGTCTTAGCAGACATCAAGTTCTTTGTCCCTTTCCAGGGTCATCTGACACATTTTATGATTGGAGGTCAGGCTTCATTGAAGATTGCACATTCTAAATAGACATTTTGACTTTATATCCCCACTGCCCACCGTGTCAAATGATCTCAAACATCTGCATTCAACAAGTTTATTTCTCCTGGTTACCTCTCTCGTATGTGGTAATCAGGTAACATGAGGATACCAGCTCTACTTCCATGCTCACCAAATAATTTTCAAATGAAAACTTGACATCCCATGTAGATTAGCATATTAGGGAAGGATATATTGGCATGCTGACATGAATATCTGGTACTCCCTTGCCTGTTCTAATCTTGCTATAAATAAACAAATTGGTATAGGGACAATTAACCCTTCTATCAATTTCTGAGCTTGTTCGGTACAGGATAGTCTCTTGAACTCGCTTAACTATTCAGGCACTGAGTAGATCACATTTCTAAATCTACAAAGCTGTGTATCCTACCAGGATGCTCAAGGGTCACGATGACTTCATCCACTTCCACACTCTGAAGTCCTATAGAAGTGGCTGACAGGATTCTGGAATAGTAACAACACTTACCATTTGTCACTCATGTACCAGGCACTATTCTACATACCCTTTTATTAAAAAAGAAAATGTATTCCTACAACAGCAGTGTGAGATAGGTACTATAATTATTACCATTCTACAGATGATGAAACTGAGGCACAAAGAAGTTAAATAGCTTGCCCCAGTGGTGGAGTCAAGATTCACCCCCAGGTAGTCTGGCTCCTAAGCTTGCATTCTGGAGTGTTACACTATAATGCCTCCAGGGATTGATGACATTTATTCTTTGCTCTATAATTAATATTTTGGATGACTACAGACATTCTACATTCACCATCTTTTTTATCCTCAAAACAAGTTGATGAGGTAGGTACTATTTCTTTTTCTTCTAGACACGGAAAATAATGTTCAGAGAGATAATACTCTCTAAGTAATGCACCTGGTGAGTTGTGGAGATGCAATTCAAATCCACTGGTTTTTCTCTACCTTGGTTGTCATGGGCTGCCCATTAGAATATCTGGAGTGAAGCTTTACAAGATGCTGATGCCCAGATTCCAGCCCCAAAGATTCCAATATTATAGGTCTGGAGGGAAGCCTGGACAATACAATTAAATAGCTTTATTGAGGTCTACTTACATAGTAGAAAACTCACCCATTATAATGGTAAATTATATTTAAAATATATACAGAATCATGCAGGCGTCACCACAATCTAGTGTGTTTTTTTACTGATGCATAATAGTTGCACATATTTTGGGGGCATATTTGATATGTGGATACATGGATACATTGTGTAATGATCAAATCTGAGTAATTGGGATACACATCACCTCGAACATTTATCTCTTCTTTATGTTGGGAACATTTCAGTTATTCTCTACTAGCTATTTTGAACTATATAATACATTATTGTTAACTCTAATAATATTATCAAACACTAGATCTTACTCCTTCTAACTACATTTTTGTAACCATTAACTGACTTCGCTCTTATCCTCCTTTCCCCCTACTTTCTGCCCCTGGTAACCACCAATCCACTTTCTACCTCCACGGGGGGCACTTTTTTAGCTCCCACATATAGGGGCAAACATAGAGTACTTGTCCTTTTGTGCCTGGCTTATTTCACTTAACATAATGACCTCCAGTTCCATCCATATTGCTGCAAATGACAGAATTTCATTCCTGTTACAGCTGAACAGCATTCTATTGTGTACATACACATTTTCTTTACCCATTCATCTGTTGATGGACACAGATCCACAGCATCCATATTTTGGTTAATGTGAAAAGAGCTGCAATGAATGGGAGTGCAGACATTTATACAATCTAGTTTTAGAACATTTCTATCACTTCAAAAATTTCCTCTTGGCAGTTTGCAGTCGATCCTTGCTCCTACCTGTGGTCCCAGACTGCCACTGATCTGCTTTCTATCAATTTGTCTTACGTGGACACTAGCATAAATAGAATCATAACATATGTAGTCTTTTGCATCTGGTTCCTTTCATGTCTTATATTGTTGAGGGGTATCTATGCTATAGCGTGTTCCTTTTTATGGTTGAACACTATTTAACTGTACAAATACATTACATTTTGTGTGACTTCTCAGAAGTTAGTGGGCATTTGGGTTTTTTCCAGTTTGGTGCTATTATGAAAAATGCTCCTGTGAACATTAGCATAACATGCGCTGGTGTGAAAATACGTTTACATTTCTCTTGAGTATATTTCTAGGAGTGGAATTGCTGGGTTGTATGGTATGCTTATAATTAACTTTTTTTTTAAAAAAACTGGTCAAAAGATCGAGACCATGCTGGTCAACATGGTGAAACCCCGTCTCTACTAAAAATACAAAAAATTAGCTGGGCGTGGTGGCACGCACCTGTAATCCCAGCAACTCAGGAGGCTGAGGCAGGAGAATTGCCTGAAACCAGGAGGCGGAGGTTGCGGTGAGCTGGGATCGCGCCATTGCACTCCAGCCTGGGTAACAAGAGCGAAACTCTGTCTCAAAAAAAAAAAAAAAAAAAAAAAACAACTGATTTTTCCCATTTCACATTCCTACCAGCAAGGATTGAAGGTTTCATTTTCTCTATATCCTTACCACAGTTGGTGTTTGGATTTCTAATTTTAGCCATTCTAGTGACTGTGTAGTTATGTCATTGTAGTATTAATTTGTATTCCTTATACTCTTTGGATTCCATTGAGTATCTTCTCAAGTGTGTATTAGCCATTTGTGTATCTTTGGCGAAACTTCTGTTCAAATCTTTTGTCCCTTTTAAATTGGATTGTCTTATTACTGAGATGTAAGAGTTGTTTTTATACTCTATTATGAAGTATTTTGTTAGATACATGATTAGCAAGTATTTTCTCCAGTCTGTGACTGAACTTTTCATTTTCTTATTTGTGTTTTTTAAAAAATACAAACATTTTAAATTGTGATGAAGTATAAAACATTTATTTTTCGTTTTATGGATTGTGCCTTTCTATCATATCTAAGAACTCTTTGGTCAACCAAGGTCATGAAGGCTTTCTCCTGTTTTCTTCCAGAAGTATTATAGTTTCAGCTATTATTTTGAGGTCTATAATCCACTTTTAGTTCATTTTTGTGTGTGTTGTGAGGCTTTGCATATGAATACTTGTTCCAGAACCTTTTGTTGAAAAGATTACCTTTTCATTAAATTGTCTTGTCTTTGTTGAATGGGCCCTGGATTTTTAAAAGCTCCCCCAGTGCAGCCAATGTTGAGATTCAAGCTGCCTGAAGATGTTAGCATCCATAGGTCTCTTCTGTCTTTTCATATTAGACAAAGATCTTGATAATGTTCTAGAATCTAGAATACTTCTAGCCTGATAAGAGACTGTGATTTTTCCCTAGAATTTCTGCAAATAGTGTCACCATCTGGACAGAAACCTCCAGAGGAAACCGATTATACAAAGACAATCTTAAACATGAAATAACCACAACCCTTACTTGTAGAACTGTCCTATCTGCATGAATCACACCCATGTCTGGTTTTCCCATGAGACTGAGAGCTGTTCAAAGGCAGGGGCAGTGATTTAATAACAATTTGAATAGCACCATTTGAAGAACCAGCCATGTTCCAGTGCTGTGCTCTGTATCTCTTTATAGATACTGTCTCATATAGTCATCATTTTCCAAGACTCCTGAGTTGTGTTTCACAGAGGTTAAGTAACTTGCCCAAGGTCACACAGCCTGTAAATAGCAGAGCCAGGATTCATGCTATGGAAAGTCTCCCTACTGAACCATAAAAAATAACCAAGAAAGTGTTACTGAATAACGCAGTCTCTTATAGGAAATGGCCCTGAGTTTTCCAACCTATTTCCAACATATATATATGTATGTATGTATGCACGTGTGTGTGTATATATATAAATATATATGTGTGTGTGTACATATATATAAATATATGTGTGTGTATATATTTATAAATATATATATAGAGAGAGAGAGAAAGTCAAAACAGACAAGCAGGAGAGGCAGGCAGAAACCTTGAACTTGAATCTTGAGTGAACTTGGTCTCTCTATGAGGCTGGAGGAAAGCCTACAAGGAAATTATAGGCTTTGTTTTTATTTTCTATTGTGTTGACAATTTAGAAATTTTATCCACTGTGGGGAGTGGTAGTACATTTCGTGTTTAACATGGCTGGCTTACGGTCCTTTTGAGTTTTTCCATTTTCAATCATGTAGATATTGATCTTTTCTCTAGAATGATGGATATTACACTGAGACTTGGGATGATGTGTTCTCTTCCACCAGCCATTCACAAATGCACAATGCTTGTCTATATTTCTCTAATAGCCTCTTCATTTTGGTAAATGATGCCTATGTAATACCTGACTCCCCTGCTCAGACTACATTCCCACGTGCAAGGTCATACCTTTGCTTCTCTCAAAAATAGGGCCCTCTGTCAGTTTCTTGTCAAGCATTTTATTAATAGCTGTGGAGCCAGGGCTGCCTGTACCAAGAAAGCGTATAAAGAGACAGTGACCTCCACACCTGTTCCACCCAGAATGGCTTGTGCTGCTGTCCTCTCCAGCTCCCACTGCCTTTTAGACCATGCCTCTTGCCCACCAAGCCCACCAGAACAACCCAGCTTAGCCCTTCCTGTGCTGGCTTAGCACAGGGACTTCTGTGCTTCTGTTCAGGGATTTGGAAGAGTCTTTAGCTCAGACATCCATGAAAAACAAAACAAAACAAAACTAGTGCTATTCCAGCTAGCTTAGCCCAGTGACTTCCAAGCAATCATTTTTCTAGCTATTGGGTATCTGTCAGCTCTGCACATCTGCCCTACCAGTCCGTGTAAGTAAAACAGAGTGCTTCTCCCCTGAGCCTTTTTGTTTTCTGATAAAAACCAGGGGGCGCTGTCCCCTCCCCATGAGTCACAGCTCCAGTAAGAAAATACCCTGTCTAAAAACTAAGTCCTCATCAATTTATTAAAATGTAATTCAAGGTCCATTTTTATTGGATGTAACATGTGGAGGCTATCTATCGTGGCAAGTTTTTCTGAAAGATTTTTCCCGATAGTTTGTACATGAATGTAAATTCACTGTGAACACTTGGTACTCACCATGCTTCAAAGCCAATGAGTTGGTAATGTCCTGATCACATAATAGCTATAGTTAAATTCTTGACTCTAGATAGTACCTACTGAAAACCAGGACAAGGCTGAGTGCTTCTCTTTGACCCTTGATCCTCAGGATTTTATGTGGAGAAATTGAAAGAGCACTATTCTGGTGATCACGAAGTCTGACTTACGATGCTCGTCCTGCCACTCTCTAGCTATATTACTTTGATCAAATTGCCTAACTTCTGCAAACCTTAATTTCTTTGTTTAAAATTAGCCCTAGATCTGTATTTCCTACGTGCTGTCCTATGTATTAAAAACTTATAATATTCTTTAGTAAAACTGAGCTAAGTCATCATTTAAATTGAGATATCTCTGGAAATCTATCTTGTTCACTGGGAACCTCCTATTCCTCCTTTAAAGCTCTCCTCTAAACCTTGATTCCTATGTATCTTATTCTCATCCCTCCTTCCCAAAAGAATGCATCCTTTTCCCTCTTCTTCTCCCATACTGCTTTTCAAATTTGTCTACTACAGTGTTCATTCCATAACACCCAGTTTATTTTCACGTGTCTATTTAGCAATAACTCAAACTCTGAAAGGTTGGGATATTATCCTATTTATCCTTGTGCCCAAGATCTAACACAGATATGACATGTAGTAGGTACAAAATAAATGTTGATAGGAATAGCCAATAGCTGGTGCTATTGGAGGACTGGGGATGCGTTCACACTTGACCGGGCTCCTGTAACCATTTTGTTGGTTGTACACAGAAAAGTATGTACCTGTCTCCTTTCTCTTCTTTGGGAAATAGCTTCTCCCTGATTCCAGTTGTGTAATCTTGGTGGGGCTGTTAGTCATAGCACGTGGTCCCTCCCCACAGGAATAGCCATGATGTGACTCAACCTGGCCAACTGTTGTACCTTGTCCTCCTTCCCCAGTGACAAAGCAAGTGCGGACGGTGAGCACAGGATCCAGGCTAGGCCCATCATTGCCCCTCTGGGTTTATTGCATTATTGTTCACGAGTCTTTTATCAAAACTTGTTTTTATGTTAATTAATAATTTTTAAGTAGGTAAAAGCAGTTTTCTAAGGAGCCCCAAATTTATGGGCAGTTTCCCAAATTGGTGTGCCCAATGACAGCATTAGAACACTATTAATCAAGAAAAGCACTGTGATATGCTTGTTTGTATATTCACATACTATGTGAGCAGAGAAATGTGACATTAACTTTTTTGTGTGTTGCAAACCTTGCCAGGAATTCTTTAATCACACTCTACTTCGTCCCTCTATAGTGTCTGATTTTTTTGATCTTGCCTTTTCCTTGAAATTCCGTCCCATCCTGGTTTCTGCATCCATAGCCCTCGCCTACTTCCAGGTCACTCTTCTCTCATCTTCTTTATGGAGTCCTCTTTCTCTGGGGTTTTTCCCCAGCTGGAGAAGGACAGAGTGTGTTGCCTTTTGAGTCATAGAAATTGAAGGGCATGAATTGGGAGATGCTGGTGGCCATCTTCTACCATATTTAAAAATCTGTGTTAGGCAGAAGAGAATAAAGAATGGAGACAGGGAGAGATGGAGGGAGAGAATGAATGTGAGTGAGTGAGCCTTGGCAGTGGCAACACCCTGAAACCCAGAAATTTCCCTCCCTTTAATTCCATTAACCTCCACTGTCTTTTTCACATAACCCCTTAATATGTGAGTTCCTGTTAGTTACAATCTAACTTAACTAAAACCTGCACACATCCTTTAGCTTATATCTAGGAACGTAATTTGTGTGATGGTTTAGCTCAAGCAGTCCAGGGTCTCAAGGGAGGCCAGTGTCCCAGGCCCAGAAATGGTTTTTCCAGACTGCAACTCAGGAAACGCACATATTTTGCAATAATTCTTTGGTCCTCTATGGACTTTGAAAAATCAATCTACTCTTTGCCTCTAGCATAGCCCTCTGAGAAATCTGCAGTCCTTCAGAAGGATTTCTATATTTGGATGCTGACTCAGCCAAAAAAAATTTTTTTTTTTTCTTTCTCCCAGCTAGTTTAATTCTGCAAGCCCCACCAGTGACTGACAGTGTTCCAGATTGGGAGCACTGTAACTGAAGACAGCGAGTTGCCTGCTGTTATTTTCTGCTTTGTTCTAGCTTAATTGCTTTTGTACATGTGCCTATTACATGAAGAACTAAATGAAAACTCTATGAGACTGAAAATCACACTTAAAATAGCATCTTGTCCCTTCAGAGTCTCCTATTCGACTGTAACCAGGCAGGTGTTTTTCAGGAGAAAGAAAGACTTAAAGAAAAGTTACTCTGGATCTGGGGAAACAGGTAGCTATGATTTCCCTTTGCCTACACCACTCTCTCCAGCAAATTCTCTCACTGCTGTGACAGGTTCTGCCATGAACCTCACCAGTAAAACGATCACATTTAATGGTGACAAAAGAGATAAAAGTTGTGTGACAATCCGCAAGGTAAATTGTCTTAGTGGCATTTTCTTAGTTGAATAGAGTTGGATTTGGGTAATGGGAAGCTTCGATCATAAAAATAATTGTTATTTTTATACTGTAACAAGCTTGCCTCCGTATCCAAGGAGTAATGGCTATCACGGTTAATACGCTATTGACTGGTCCGCTCCTCCCCTGCTTCTCTATCCTAGAACATAGTAGGCGACCCCTGCAGACTGTGTTCTTTGAGCTACTGTGATAGCATCATGCTTTCTAAAGGATTTGACCAGTGAGAGAAATGGTTCTTGTTTATCTTGCCACCAGAATCTAAGAAACTGTTTCAGGATGGTGCAAATAGAGAGGATACAGAAGCCAGAGTTACAGAAACTCTTCTGAGCTTCTGGTTCATGCCATGTCTGAAGTTAGACCATCCTAACACTTTCCATTGATATGAGCCAATAAATATCCTCTCTGATTTGGCCTATTTGGGTTGATATTTATTTTTATAATTATTTTTATCACTTGCAACTGAAAGAATTTTGATACTGATCACTTCACTCTTTGGATTCTTTCTTGATGAAGAAAGATCTTTCAAGGAACCCTAAGGAGCATGAAGTATAGCACATTCACCATTCACCTCCACACCCAGACCTCCTTTGATACCAAGCTCATCCTTCTACCGCTGTTTAATTTCATAGCTGTTGACTTTGCTAATTCTACCCAGGTTCAGTTCTAAATCGACTGGTTTTGGTTTTTGTTTTCTTCAAGGAGCAGTCAAAATAGAAAGCATAGGACAATATCAAAGTAAGATCCCAGAGCCAGCAGTATCAGCTTTGCCTGGGAACTTGTCAGGAATGCAAGCTTTCCAGCCTCACCCCAGTCCTCTTGAATTAGAAACTCTGGGGGTGGGCGCAGTGATCTGTACTTTAACCAGCCCTTTAGGAGATTCAGACACTAACTGAAGCTTGAGGATTGCTGGCATGGAGGGTGTCCAAAATCATTCTATACTATGGGGCAGGTACGATTAGCAATTATAATGAAGAATTTGGAAAAAGCCATAGTAAGATCAGGGTGGTATCTTATTAGAAATGTTTTATGATGGAGGATGCAAATTTCAAGTGGTGAAGTAGGTCAAATATGACATTTGGTAAGTGCAGAGACCAAAACAGGATTTAACAGACCCCTGTGCTATTGTAAACACCAGTATAAGTGAACTGGAAGGAAATAAAGGTGTGGGGGGGGGTGTGGGGTTGGGGAGGAACTTAAATGTTTCTTCTGTGGAAGGTACCATTGTAGTCTTGCATGTTATAAGAAAATCAGTTTCCCAGACAACCACATTTTTGTATTATCTTCCAGACAACCACATTTTTGTATTATCTTCAGTGGTTGCCAATCTAGCAACTTTGAAAGCTTGGGGGTTAATAATTTTATTTCTGTGCAAAATAAATTTAGTTTCTTTTGGATAAGCAGCAGCTTTTCCGATAACCTCCTACCTTATAGTGATGCCTGGGATTTGAAGAAAACGAGAAAGAAATGTTTTATCCCTTTTGGGCATTAAGAGTTTTTGGTGGCCTTACTCATTTACCGTATCAGCACAATTAGAAGGAGTGATTCCTTTCTAAATACAGCCTTCAGTAGAGCCTATGCATTTTAGCAAACCATTCTTTCCCTAGGGTTCTTTGGAGCCTTAACATGTAGAGTAAGCCTAAAGTCCAGTAAAAAATCTAACTACCAGCCAGGAGGAGGCCTGGTCCTGACTTTTCTGTGTTTGTTCCCTGTCTGCTCACAACCCAGCCTTCTTTCTAGACAGTGTTTCTGTGGTAGTGACATTCTCTCAATACTATCTGACAGTCCTCAGCATTCATCAGTGGAAGCCTGGAGCATAGAGAAACAGCTAACCGGATCCCTGCGCCAAATCCTAATGGCAGGTGGTGGCAGTAGGCCCAGGTCATGAGCAGCAGTTCCAGAGGAGTCCAGGCAGAACTGCCTAATCTTGAGGCTCTTGTCTGCAGTGTCACCCTTGCCTCTCAAGGTCAGAAACCTTGTAGGAAATAGTTTCTACAAGGCAAACGTAATGCAGCACTCGTTGGTGACTCTCCGAAAGACATCTGTGAATGACCAACATTTCATCCTGAGTCAGGTGCGCTCCGTATCCATGCATCTCCTGGTCTCTCCCTCTGTTGCCAGATAATTCATTGGTAATTAATGATGCTGCCTTTGTTAAATACCCGCCAAATTAGGTAAGGCTCTAGGATGGTGGCCGATGCCTCTTACACACATGTGTACACATGCACTCATGCAGGATGTCTTTTCCATCATGAATTTTATTTAAAAGAAAGAACCTGCAATAACAAATTGAGCAAGGATAGCTTGCTCTCTCCTTCATTGCAGCATTGTCCATGGGGTCCAGCATCAGTGTGACTGGTGAAAAATCCCACCACCAGTGCTACCAGCATCAATACTTCAGCTGGTTTTCCTTTCCCACTTGGGTGATGATCCACTGGGCAAACTTGAGTCCAAATGCTGGCTTTACCACGTATTTGAATAATCTACCAAATCCTTACTCCCTACCACTTGATAAGTATTTATGAAGCACCTCCTCTGCGCCCAGCACTGATATGACCACTTGGAATTTTTTCAAAGCAATAGACAAGGATAGCTGCCCTCATGGAACTTATATTCTAGCAAGAAAAGACAAACAATACACATAATTAATAAGAAAATATATACTGGATTAGAAAGTGCAAATTGCTAAGAAAAAAATGGAACAGATTGAGGAGGGTGGATTCATAAGGTGATGGCTCATTAGGTTGCAAAATGAAATAAGGCAGTCAGCACAACCTTCAAGAATAAAGATCTGTAGATGAGAAACTTACATGAGGGATACATGGAAGAAGAGTGGAAGCTCCAGGCGCAGGGCACAGCTGGAGCAAAGGTCCTGAGGGAGGAGTGTGTCTGCTGAGTTTGAGGATGAAGTAGGCGGCCAGTGTGGCCAGACTGGAGTGAGTAGTGTGGAGAGTAGAAGAGGGAGTCATGAAATACTGTAAATGTGGAATTAGCTTGCTCACTGAAGTCGAATGCAAGAATGTCAACTTTAGTGATGGGGGAGTCATTGCACTATTTTGATTAGAGACATTAGAAGATTCGATCTGGTTTCTAAAGGGATCTTCCAGGCTTCCATATGGAGAATAGTCTGTAGGGGGCAGGAGAGAAGCAGATGCCTCTTCCAAGACTGTGACTGGAATTCCGGGGAGAGAAGAGGAATGGGCTGTGCCAGGCTGGCAGCAGTGAAGAAAAAGAAGTGGTTGAATTCTGGATACATTTTGAAGATAGTGAGCTCACACTTCTGGATGAAGTGGATGTAGGATATGAGAAAAAAAGGATGACTCTAAAGATTTTCAGTCATCAAGAAAAATGCAGCATCCATCAACTGAGGTGCAGACTGTTTTGTGAGACTCAACCGTGAAGCATCCCCCATGGAGACCAGCACACAGCAGGCACTCACTAAATGTTCCTTTCCTCCATACCAGCTCCTCGTCACCCTGCTCCTTTCTCTTCACGTTGCCTGCCAATGACACAAGACTTTGCTTCTTCTTTAAGACTCAGTCTCCTCATCTTTAACTTGGTGTCAGTGAAGACAGCCAGGAATGTATTGCGGATTATACCAGATGAAGCATTTTTCAAAGCCTTGACACAGAGCAAATGCTTAACAAATGTCTGCTTTACCTAAGCAGAAAGAAAATCGAGCAAGTTGTTGGGTACTTGGGCCTACATGATACTGGCTGATCTTTGTACTTCTATCTCTGCGGCTTCACTGGAGGCCTGAGGAACCTTCTCAAATGCCAGTGCTCATGTCACTCAGCTGCTCACATTCAGTGGCTCCCAATGGCTCACCTGCTCAAGGCCAGGTTTTCAAGCAAAGTTAACAGGTCCATCGCAGTACGCTCCAGCCGGATCAGTGGTTTCTCCCTAACCACTTATGCTCTGTTCACACCAAGGAACGTGTTTATCTTCCCAGCCTCTGCATACATACTCGGACTGCAGAACATGATCCTGCTCCCTCAGTCCTCTAGAATGCCCCTTTCACATCTCCTCTTCCACCTCCAAGTGATGTCCTACTCTTCCTTTAGGACACAGACCAAATGCTACCACCTCTATAAACCCTCTTCAACTGCACCAGTGACTTTTCCTTCTCTGTACTACTACTGTGGGGTGTTCATGTGTATCTGGTTATACTTCTTACACATCACAGAGCAGGGATGATACTAAAATATTTAACAGTTGGTACAGCCCAGACCCCAGCCAGTCAGAACTGACACCAGGCATCACCAGCCCGTGTGCTCCAGCAGAACATCGGCCTTCCCACACAGCATTTTGCATTGACCTGCCTGCCTCCCCTATTTCATTCCAGGGTCCTACATACAAGAGAATACCACTTATTTATCTCTGTACCCCTAAAGCGTGTCTGTCACGTATTAGCCTCTCTTTATTCACATATCTGAATAAACAATTAAAAAGAAAAGCAAAGGTCCTGGCCTCATTTGAAGTCACCTCAGCATGAACTTCTTACTCCTGGCACTTTTTGGATCAAAGAGTCCCTCCTTTTACCTTGCCTTCTGGCTATCAGAAGACCAAACCCCCCACTGCTTTCCCTCCTCTTCTCTGATGCTCGATTTCAAACACTCTTATTGGAGCTGAAGGTGTCTTCCCAAGAGCAAGTTTTCACAAGTGTTGAAGCCAAAACCCACAACATCCTCCTCTGCCATCCGTTCCAGAGCATACACTTGGCCCCGGATGCCAAGGGAGTGCAGCACTGTGGCGAAGGAGGTTTCCTGAATTCACAGCTTCCAGCTCAGCTCAGCTTTGGCAACTTCCGTTGTCTACTTTTCCTCACTTGTACACTCACCTTTTCTAGCCTCAACCTGAAAGTGTGTTTTATAAACTTATTCCCTCCCCGTGAGGAAAAACAAGCTCCAAATAGGCCAAAGTAAATTGGCTGAGCCTTTGAATAAATGATTATTTTTCCTAAGTGGCCTCTCGCACATAGCCAAAGTTCATGATGTTAGCCAAAAAATAAATAGAAGGAAAGTGAGAAAAATTAGATTAAAGAGGGTTGGACAATCTACATAGAATTCCCCAAAGTTCAAGCTGGAAGAGGCCCTTGAGATCAGCTATTTCAAGCTTTCTCAAACTGTGTTCCAAGGAACTACAGGAGTTTCAAGTAGCCCCATCAAGGAGGTAGGGCTCCAGTATCCTCATCAACCCTCTAAGCAACTTTGGCAAGGTTTTATCTATTTTGCATAAGAGTTTACTTGAATAGAGTTTTGTGGTTAAAAATGCTTACGAATTACTGTTTTAAGCCCAATTCATGTTTTACAAATGAGGAAACCAAGGCCGAGAGAGTGAAATACTTTGCCTGGACTTTTACAGCACACTGAAAATATAGTTAGAATTCAATTTCAAGTCTTCGAATTCAAAGCCAATACTTAGCTTTGATACCTGGCTGCCTCGTGGTATTTTACATCTGTCGTCACTTGCCCAGAATTCCTTTTTGCTTCAGTCAAGAAACTCTGCTTCCCCTTACACAGGGGGCTGAGGAGTCATGAACTTCACTCTGGCTGACCTCCCAGAGCCTCTGATCCCAGTCACCAAAGACACAGTGATTGGTCCAGGGAAGGAGGAGATGTCCTTCTGAGACTGAGGGTAACCTGGAGCTCTGTTGCAATCAGATTAGCATTTGTCTGAGACTGACACCAACATAAAGAGCAAATCAGAGTGGTGGAGAGTGGTGTGGCAGATTTCTGAAGGCGCTGTTTAAACCCTCAGACCCAGTCATGTGGAAAGTTTGGGCTGTCTCTGGACTTTTCAATAATATAAGTCAATAATGTTTTATTTTGCTTAAATTGATTCAGTTTCTATCATTTGTTGCAACATTGTCCTGCTTAACATGTGTTCTAAAGTTACTTTTATATATAAAGTATTATAAAGTTTACCAAGCTTTTCCATTACTCCAGGTCATAGAGGTGGGTGGAGCTACCCTCCCTCATCCCTGGATGGTATCACCTCCTCCCTGGGTAAGAGCTGCCTACAAGGACACATGAAACCTAGGATGTTGCAACATGGCAGAGAGAAACTCATGTGTCCAACAGATATTCTTTAAAAGCCCTCTACGTGTCATTGCCATTTCTCGCACACCTGATGTGAACTTGTAGTCCATTCGGTAACCAGATAGAGCAAGAAAAGCATCGACTTTGGAGTTGGATGACTTCTGACTGTGTTTGATGTCTTGCCTTCCTGGGTTAGTACCATTACGATAAAGAGAAGAATCCATATGTATCAGTCAAGGTCTAATCAGGAAATAGAAGCCACTTCAAGGGTTGAACATAGAGTAGATTTATTCAGAGAATTGTTTGCACAGATGACAGAGTTGCTGAGAAACCAGATGAGGTGGTGAGACAACCCTGAGATTAGCAACACTAGGAAGCACCTACCAATCCTAGGACTGCAAGGATGAAAGGAGAGGGTGGTGATCCTGGAGTTCAGCAGCCAGATTACCAGATGGAAGTCATAGTGGGCCTGTCTGGAGGGACTGAGAGAGAAGAATAACGCTCAGCCACCATGGGAGACCATGTAGATGCGGACAGAAGGCATGTGAGGGACATGTCTTGGGTGGAAACACCTTGGCTTCTCTTCCCCCACTATCTTCGGGCAAACAAGAACAAAAACATGTTCACCATCATGATGTATCATTGGTAGAAATTCACAGGTGGGATCTTATGATAGCCCTTGTTTCATTTCCTGCATTTCAGAGTTAAAGTGGAAATGATGTTTCAACCAGGTCAGAGAAGTATAAGGTCCTGCTTCATGATTTGGAGGCTTCCTCAGTCTTCACTGGTTTTTGTGTGGGAAAATTGTGTTCTGTTTTCTTTTCTATTGCTTTCACGTGGAGCAAACACTTGCTACTGAGTTACATCAGCCATGTCCTGAAAACATACAGGGGAGTTGGGAGCAGCCACATCTCCAGAAGCAGCTGACCTAGGCCTTTTGTTCCTCACCCGTTGTGATCTGGGTGGGCAAAGTCCTGGTAATTTTCATTAAGCCAGCTGAGGAGATCAGCATTTGGCTGTAGGCCCACCCATTCCATGGAACTTCATAGTTATCTGAGCCTGCCAAAGTGTAATTAAAAGACAGGCCATCCATGGGAAATAACCCCATCAACAAATTCCAAGAAAGGAGACAGCACTTCCTGAAACTCTTTGGTCATCTTCTCTGCCTTGTTTTATTTCTCCATGGAATGTGCCAAGCCAAGAAAGCTTAGAAGGTCATTGAGCAAAGTTACTCATTTATGGGTTCTTTATTTGGTCCAGCCCCAATTTGTTATAGTTTGCTTCTCAACAGCAAGCAAGGAAAAGTCTCAGCTTGGCAAGGAAATACTGCCTAATCTTTGTTGATATTGGGAGGGCCCACAGTTCATCAAGTGGAAAATTGAGATTTAATGGGAAATGACTCTCAGGGAGGAATTGAGACATCTTCTTGTGTTTTACATGTTTTAAAGGGTTGCGTGACTTCTTACTGCTTAATTATGGAGCCATTCATTCACCAAACATTTGTTGAGTAATATGTTAGTGTGTCTTCTCAGTTTTTCCTCAGAAAACAAAACTGATGAGGGCAAAACCATGATAAGCCTTTGGTAAAGATGAAAGATCCCTTTCAATATTTTTTCTTTTCAAGAAAGAGAAAATCAATTTTACTAAAATTCGAGCAAGTTTTTAAAAACAGCTAAATTTCAGGTGAAGAAGATGTTTTACTAACTCAATCCCACAGAAGCATGATGTTTCCTTCTTTAATGCTCTGAAGGCAGAATTGGATTTGAATCCTGAATCTGCTGTCATCAGCTGCTTGGACATGAGTGAATCACATCCTTTCTGAACTTCAATTTTCTCATCAAAACAATGAGCTTCACAACAATGACCATGTAAGGGAAGACATGCGGATGAAGAAATCTCTAACATATTAACAGTCTATTAGGCACATATTAAGTGACTGTATAATTATGAATATTATTTACTCAATATCCTCAGACATGTCTCCTTGCCAAACTAAAGTGAGCTCACATTATCTCTGTCCCAAACCCATAGCTTTCTCCCTTCGCTCCCTCATTAGGTTAACCAGGAACACAATGCTGTGTCCTCTCTGATCAGTCTCCTAGCTCTAGGCATTTTGTGAGCTTTCTTCACCCTTCTCCCACCTCCAAATAGGTGATGCCATTGAGTGGTTCCTGGTTTATATAAATGCACCTAGCATAGCACCTGGCACAGAGTAGGCTCTCAGTAAATATTTGTTGAGTGAGTGAACAAGTAATCTGACCTAATAAATGAAATGATGGAATGGTATGTAAATTTCTTACTATCTTAAGTACCTTGGGTGTATTTTAGGATGAGACTACTGACACTATGGCAAAGAACCCAAAGGAGGATCACTCATGTGAGAATTGTGGGAATTCTCACATTAGAATTGTGGGGCAATGAGTAGAGTAAATCCTTTTGGGAGGGGTACTCCTCAAATGGGTGTTCCTCAAATCACACCCTGACATTGTACTCCCACACCCTCTGTGAAGCATTGCTTATTCTAGGAAGTATAGACATTGGTGGTTGGATAATTCTAAGCTTTTAAAAACCTTGCCCAAAGATACATTTGAATGCCTGAGTATCTCGCCTCTAACATACCTATGACACACACTGCAAAATTATTTGGGGGTGCAGTGGCAATAGATGTGCTCAGGCCTCCTTGTAATAATGGCAGGACACCAAAGCCTGGGCTGCATCGTCTGTGCCCATATAACTCTGGTGCCCATGTGCCTGAACCTCCGAATTTGTCCTCATCAACTCCAAGCTCTAACCAAAAGAGCTACCCACCCACAGACTGGAGACAAATAATCAGTTCCATATTTGTCACAGTATCCCTTCTTGAGAAAAAGAAGAGCCAAATAATAAGTATTTAGTGTTTGCTCTTGATGTTGAACTTGGGAAATTTTTTTGCATAAAATTTATAACCTATATATTTTATATCACTCCTTTATGCATTTTACACCCCACAAAAATAAATAAGGTGAATTTCCAGTTGTTTTGCACTTGAAGTCTCCCCTCTGCTTTCTGCCCCCCTGCACCCTACTCTGTGCTTAGAGAAGGGTGGAGGGGACTCTCCAGACTGTATTTCCCAGGCTCCCTAGGGCCTAGCTTCCAGTTGTTCTCAGCCAAAGGAAAGCGCCAGCAAGAGATTATAGAGCAAGAGAGAAGGGTCAGGGTATTTTTTCTTTGTCCTGGCAATAATTGTATCTCTAAGTCTATATCTCCTCTCAGGAACCCTCTCTTTCTAGCCTCAGTTCTCATCAGGTTTCAGAAACAATGTTTTCTCAGTTGCTCCTTTAGGGCTAGGTGGTAATGGCTTCTTTCTGTTGAAAGCTACTAAATTCCCTCACTTATTTTTGTGTTGGTTTATGAAATCTTTCCACACCTGTGTAAAGACTTCTCAGTAATTTTTTACAAAATCCAAGCTGAGTACACCGTGTGTTTTTTGTTGCGATCTTTAATCCTATAGGTAATTGTAACGTTTTATCTGATTTTTTAGTTCAAGTACAATGCTCAGAATGTCTTGCACAAGAACATCCAACTTAGAATGTACGGAATACAGGAACTGACCTCAAGACTTCAAATTTAATACTCTCAACATGTCACTTTATAGACAATAGAAATTGTCTCGAGATTACAACGCTCTCTGTGTTCTATAGAACATACCCATTTCTTAGATCATTGAAAGGGTCTCACCCTTATAGAGTTGTACCAAGACCAAATATATTTGTAAAAATTCATCTGTTCATCTAACATCCAACATACATTTATTTAGTGCCTACCTTGAGGCAGAATTTGGAGATTTAAGACAAGACATGGCTCCTGTCTTTGAGGAACATTTCCATTCTAAAATATGGAGGTACATCTAAAAAAAAAAAGAGGCAGTATCTTTGAATTGAGTCTTGAGGATTGAGTATGTAATCATCAGATAGACAGGATCAGAGGTGGAATTCTGTGAAATTCCGGACGGAGGGAGCAGTTTAACAATGATTGAAAAAGGAGAGTGAAATGACCCAATTTGTTCAAGTTACTTCAGAATATCTACTGTTGTGCCTAAGTGCAAATGGAAGAGAGAGAGAAAGGGGACAGAATAAGAGATTTGATTGGAGAATTAAGAAAGGACCAGAGCCTAACGGGTCTTATGTTTCATGCTTAGGAGTTTAGACTTGTTATTTAGATTAGCGTACCAACTGAGGGCTTTTAAATCGGAAAGTGGTGTGATGGTATTGATAGGATTTGTGATGAATAATCTGAGGATATTATGAAGGCTACATTAAAGGAGAACTGTAACTGGATACTTGGAGAACAACAAGATGTTATAAGAATATTTTGGCAATCCAAACCCGATATGATGGATATGATGTTGGCTGGAGGAAACTGGTAGCTAAGCAGGTGGAAAGAAGAGAACAAATTTGAGAGATGTCAAATGCAACTACAATTCCAAGTGACACCCAGGGTCTCATCAAGAGACAGAAGCCACACAGTAATTTGAATGGAAAAGCTTAATATAATTATCTATAAAAAGAGATTGTCGGAATGAAGAATTGGCTAGTAAGAAATAAAGAGAATTCTAAAGAATATAAGGATAACATGTACAAGGATCAGACATACCCTCTAAACTCAGAAAGAGTGCCCAAAGAAAAGGAAAATGACAGATCTAATTAACAAAACAAAATTACAGTTTAAAAAATTAACAGAATAGACAAACTATTAGTTAGCTTGATCAAGAAAACAAGAAGTAGGCACAAACATATCAACTGGCAAGGGAGATAAAACTGTCAAAGCAGAATAAATTTAAAAAATAATAAAAAGCCATTTTGTAGATTTCTAAGGCAAAAAATTTGAAAGCCTAGATAAGGTAGATAATTTCTTAGGGAAATGAAGATTACTAAATTTGACACCATTAGGGTAAAAGCTTAACCAGACTAATTTCCACAAAAGATACAAAATTAGCAAGGAAGTAGCCTACACCAAAATAGTTACCATGCCCTATTGGTTTCATGAGTGAGTTCTACCAAATCTTCAAAGACCTGATTGTTCCACTGTCCCACAAATTGTTCTAAAACATTGAAAAGCAAGAAAAAATTCATAATTCCTTTACAAGCAAGTTTAAAATTATACCCATATTAGATAAATATCATCAGAAAAGAAAACTACAGACAGATATCATTTGTGAACATTGTTGTAAAAATTCTGAATGAAAAATTCCCAAACCAACTGGGATTTTGAAAAAAAAAAAAAAATTCAGACTCTTTTTAAAGCTATGGCAAAAGTTAAGGGGATCAACAAACAGTATAAGCAAATAGGATCCATTACCACATTAAAAAGAATAATACAGGCTGGGTGTGGTGGCTCATGTCTGTAATGCCAGCACTTTGGGAGGCCAAGGCAAGCAGATCACGAAGTCAGGAGATTGAGATCATCATGGCCAACATGGTGAAACCCTGTCTCTACTAGAATACAAAAAAAAAAAAAAAAAAAAAATTAGCCAGGCATGGTGGCATGCATCTGTAGTCCCAGCTACTCAGTAGGCTGAGGCAGGGGAATCTCTTGAACTCAGGAGGCTGAGGTTGCAGTGAGCCAAGATTGTGCCACTGCACTCCAGCTTTGTGACAGAGTGATACTCCATCTCAAGAAAAAAATAATAATAATACAATATGACCGAATGGCATATATTTAAAGGATACAAGTTGGCTCAACAACTTGAAATCGATTTATACAATACACTATAGATAAATTTAAGGAAAATTTGTATGTCTATTTCTACAGATCCTGAGAATGCCTTTGACTAAATTCATTACCAATTCATAATAAAACCCACAAGGAAATGGGAATTGAGGGCTACTTCCTCAACATGATAAAGTATGTATATCTCAGTCCTACAGTTGTTATTATATTTAATGAGGAAACACCAGAGGTATTTTCAGTGTAGTCAGCAACACGCAACATTTAAACACTGTACTAAATGTGTTGGCCAATGCACTTAGATGAGAGATCGATTAGAGGCATAAGAATGGGAAAAGAAGTGGTAAAACTGCTTGTATTTGCAGGTAATATAATAAAATCAACTCAAACAATAAAGTAATTCAGTGAAGTAGCAGGTTATAAAATTAACATACCAAATCAGTAGCTTTCATATATAAAACGACAGAAGACATAAAAGTGAGGAATGCCAGTTTATACTAGCAGCAAAGGAGATTAAGTGCTTAGGAATACATATAACCAGAAATGGCCAAAACCTTTATCTGGGCAATTTAGAAGCACTCATGAAAGACACAAGAGCAGACTTGAACAACTGGAAATTCATTTCCTGTTCTTGGCTAGGATGACAAGATTAAAGAGATATTAGTTCTCCCTAAGTTAGTTTATAAATGCAATGCAATTCCAATAAGAATACCAAGCTATTTTATAGACAAGTTGATACTAAAGGTCATATGGCAAAACAAACATGCAAGAATCACTAGGAAACATTGAAAAAGAATAGCTACAAGGGGGGATTAGTACTACCAGACATAAAAACATAATATAAAGCTCCTGTAATTAAAACAGTGTGGTACTGGCACATGAATAGACAAATACTATAGTCAGTAGAATAGAATAGAAAGTTCAACATTTGACCCAAATACGTATGGATCTCTCTATACTTCTTTCTTTCTGCCACATGAATATATAAGGAGAAGTCAGCAGTTTGCATTCTGGGAGAGGACCCTCACCAGAACTTCACCATGTTGGCACTCTGACCATGGGCTTCTAGCCTCTAGAACTGCTATAAATATTTATTACTTGAGCCACTCAGTTGATGGTGATTTGTTATAACAGGCCAAACTGACTAAAACATGAGCCCTCATACGTTGCTGGTGGGAATATGAAATGGTGTAACTGCTTATAGAAACAGTTTGACAATTTCTCAAAAAGTTAAACATAGAATTACTGTATGACCCAGTAATTCCACTCCTAGTTATATACCCAAGACAACTGAAAACAAATGTTCATACCAAAACATGTGCATGAATCTTCATAGCATTATTATCTATAATAGCCAAAAAGTAGAAACAACGCTAATGTCCATCAACTGAATAAGTAAAAATATAGATAGACAAATATGGCATAGCCATACAATGGAATGGTATTCAGCAAAGAAAAGGAATGAAGTACTAATACTTGCTACAGCATGGATGAACCTTGAAACCATTTTGCAAAGTGAAAGAAGCCAGATACAACAAAAGGTTACATATTATATGAAGAGTCAAATCTATAGAGACAGAAAGTAGGCTAGTGGTTGCTGGGGGATAGGTGAAGGAGGAGGCAATTGGGAGTAATTGTAAACAGTTACAGGATTTCTTTCGGGGTGATGGAAATGTTATGGAATTAGATAATGATAATGGTTACACAACTTTGAGAATATGTGAAAAAAGTCACAACATTTCATATTTTAAAATAGTAAACTTTAGGTTAAATTTCACCCAATAAATTTTAAAAAACCACACAAACAAGAGACCTGGATTTGGAGAAGAGAAGTGATACTAAATTGATCAATGGCACAGTGTGCCCTTTCGTGACTCACTTTCCATATGTATCTTTACACATTTGAACTCGGGTGCACTCTGAAAACAAAGTTCTGTATAAATGTGAATAATTTCACAGGATCTGCTTACATTCTGATATTCTTTTCTCTGACCCTTCTCTCTCTGAAAACAACTCCATTTGAATTCCAAATTCTTCTGGATCCCATAGGGTGATTTTACATCACTGCACCACACAAAAGGAAGAGATAAAGGGGATATGCCACTTTTCTATCTTCAGTGAATCTAGAGCCAAACATAGATACAAGCAAATGAGATAGGTAGTATAGGTGAAATAGCCTGGGAAAGCCCTGAATTTTTTCTATCTTCAGAATGAAAAGGGACCTTGCCTTCAACCATCCTGGGTTCTTAGTAAAAGGGAAAAGTATAAATAAGAGGGCTGCTTATCTTTGCCTGCTCCCCCTGGCCCCAACCCTTTTCCTGGACCAGCTCTCCAGATTCTAAGTCTTCCTAAGCAAGGTTAGGCTATGGAGGATTGGCAGGGAACTTAGAGCAGTGGTTTTAAATGGACATTTCTAGAATGAAGTGTTATATATATTTTTCCTACATGCTGACGTGTTTGACAAGAATATGTTAGAAACATTGGTCCTTCACATCTTCCTCTGCATGTTTGATGGTTTATTTTTTTTGCCCTAGGAAGCCCACTTATGCATAGGCCAGAGTGAATTCATTCTGAAAGTGATTGATTCTTGATAGCCAGGTAACACAGTGAGGTCTATTGTCTAAATCTGCATGAAGCCCTTAAAAGATTTGTATGCGTGTTAAGGTATATCAAGCAGTGAGTATTCCTCTTAAGAGTGTGTCCATTTTCCTTGTGGTGAGGTAACGAGACAGACAGCTTTGGCATGCAGTTCTCTCACCTGAACTGTCAGTGAGCCAGCCATCTTGTCTTGATGACACCAACATTCCAGTCCTGGCAAAACGTGGAACAACAGAGGATCTTAATTCAGCATTGGCTTCAGCTGTGAAGAAAACAAAGCATTTATCCATTTCACAAAATGGTGATCACCTAGGAGGTGCTGTATTTTCCTATAAATTGATTTGAGTGATTTTGTTTTCAAGAAACCTTTCTTTTCTTTTCTTTTTTTTTTTGAGATGGAGTCTGGCTCTGTCGTGCAGTGGTGTGATCTTGGCTCAGTACAACCTCTGCCGCCTGGGTTCAACCGATTCTCTTGCCTTAGCGTCCTGAGTAGCTGGGATTACAAGTGCCCACCACCACGTCGGGCTAATTTTTTTTTTGTATTTTTAGTATAGACAGGGGTTTTACCCTATTGGTCAGGCTGGTCTCAAACTCCTGACCTCAAGTAATCTGCCCTCTTTGGCCTCCCAAAGTCCTGGGATTACAGGCATGCACCACCACGCCCAGCCACCTTTTCATGATTATGGGAATTCAGTCTATTCTAATTTCCTGAAGTAAAATTTTCTTTTATAGTTTTGGGTGGACAAGAATTGGGTGAGAGGAAGAGAGTAGAATTTTAAGCATTCAACATTAGTTTTTTTTGTTTTTTTTTTTTAAAGACTTTTACTCATCATAGTTTCTGATCATAAACAAATGTAGAAACAAATACTGAAAAGACAAGAAGAAATTAACAACTTGGAAAATGAGGAAACCCTTCTAAATTATTCATGAGTCAAAGAGGGAATCAGAACTATACCCTATCTAGAATATAATGAAGGCAAAAACACTTCTTAACAAATCTATGATTGACAAGTAAACTTTCAACACTTTTAGTCTGCAACACTTTAATTATTAAATAAAACACATAAAGAAAGAATTGCCTGAAGACATAGAGAACAAAATAAACCAACAAAATAGAAAGAGGAAGAAACTCAATGATGTACTGTTAAATAAGATGCAGAAGTGTAACTTATATACATTTTCTGTGCAAATTATCCCTAAAAATCTATCATATTATATATATAAGCAAATATATATCTGTATGAGCACGGAGAAAACTGTAAAATAATGAACATCAAACTATTAGTATTAATTACATTAGAGGAACAATTATATAAGGTATAGAGAAATTAAGCTCAAAAACTTTTAAAAAGGTCTCTAAGATACAAACAGTATGAACAATATGTCTTTGTAAAATTATATAGACTTATACAATAAAGTGTATAAAGAATTATGCAAATATTTTACTTTGATAACTTTACCATTTGAATTTAACAATGATCTTTTATAAAAATTTAATGGTATTTTTATTAAAATTCTAAAAGACAAATATAAAGTCAAAAGGAAAGTTGAATCCTCCTTCCTACCTGAAATATTTTTAGCTTTATCTTGAAGGTCCTTGTGCCTTGAATTATTCCTCTTTACAGTTTTTTAAATGTTTCATTGGCAGGTATAGAGAACCTGATGACTTCTTTTGATTATGTATTGCCAATCGGGGAATCTTTGCTATTATATTGTTCCCCACATAAATATACAGCATGTGCAGAATGTCAATGGCTGTCTAACAAGTCTTCATGGGCTGTTTCAGACTGAAAATTGGTACCACAATATCAAGACTCAAATAAATAGGAACTTCAGTCCATCATAAAGGGCATTAAGGGCATTCAAAGTTATTTAGAAATCAGCCCACCTAGAGGAATACACCTGCTCTATTAAGGGACTGTCCCTTTTCCCTGCAATGCATTTCAAGTATGAAATCAGAGTCTAGAAGGACAGTTGTTTTAAAGACCAACCAGTTTACCAAATGGTATTACCAACTTGGAACTCATACAAATAAACGGTTATATTCAGAGCAAACGCCCTTTCCAACAGGAAGACTGAAAACAGACAAAGATTCACTAAGAAATTAAACAGATTGATAGCGACAGCACCTTTCAACATTAGTTTTAACCAGGACCTTCAACTAACAGTGATTTCCCTCCTTTAGGAAAGGGAGCAAAATTTTAAAAACTCATATCGAGGAACTTTAAACAATTTCCCGGATATTTCTTGGGATCATTTTACCTTCTAGATCTCTCTCTCTCTTAGAAATAGACCTTTTGAACCTGATGTTGAAAAAGATAAACCTAACTAACTAGAGGATTCCCAGTTATCAAAAGAAATAATTCAAGTATGGTCGTTCTACTATACTGAGTAAGACATGAAAAAGGGTTAATGCATTTATAAAAACTATTCAGTGATAGTGGTTTAAGTGAGAAAATTTGAGGTTAATGTTTAATTATCTAATTCAGTGGATTTGGGCCACAAACTTTCTGAGTAATGAGATTTTATGAGGATTTATCCGTAAAGCTGTGTATATACATGCCCTCTTTAAGAATTCCTAGAAACATTCATTTGATTATAAAGACCTTGCCTTAAAAATGTGGTATATAATTAGGTGACTTTTTTATTCAAAGACAGTGCTGTGTTTTAATCTGGAAACATTATTTGGCCTTGCTTTGTTTGAGAGAATCCTGCCCTGGCATCCCTCAATAAGCCCCATTGACTTCCACCGGCCAAAATCCATTGATTAGGAGGCCCCTCTGGGAGTTAATGGGGCAAGTGTAGGGGCAAGAAGAGAATAAAGGATGCAATATCCAATTCCCACCACCAATTCACCAGCCCAGGCTTGTCGCACAAGCTTTGTGATTAATTATGTTCCTTCACCTACCCTTTGTTTACATTTGACAAAGTCCCACTGAACAGAAAATAGCTAAAGTAGCAAGGAGAAGCAAATTTGGCAGAGCTCTTCAATTAGAAGCTAATGATTAAATTCATTTGGTATTCTTTGTGCCGTAATGACATTATTTATAAGAAATTCTTTTGGTGGGAACGTAGCTGCCTTTTACACTTCGAGCAACATTTCTCATCCATTATCTCTAATCTTTAGTTCTTGTAAATCCCTTAGCAAAGTCGTCTTTTAAAAGAACTTAAAAAGGAATAAAACCTCTGAGATATTACAGGATTCTTGCTGTGTACCTCCCATAGACTTGGATGAGAACTGCTCAGCTTAAACCCTGTGCATTGCTTTGAAGATCCAATTCATGTGTCCATAATTCAGGAGGGGGAAAAAAGACAGCCATAAATATTTGCAACAGAGCTAACATCACTGGTTTGTGATATTTTGGGGGTGGAAAAAACGGGAGAGTAAAACTCTGACATTTATTTGCAGCCCCCTTTCTGGGGAGAATTTTGGTCTATTGCTTGGGTGCAAGGAATTAGAATTTACTTTGGAGAGCATGGATTGGGCAGAACCGGAAGACTGGGGTGGGGATGGAAATAAGAAGGAGAGAAGGTAAATAATTTTTGACATCTATTATTATCAAGAAGCCACTTATATGGTTGTTCATATATGCCTCTGAAATGTAGCCTTTTCTCCCCAAAAGGGCCATGGATAAACACCTGTCACAACTGCTTTCTGCAGCTGACAGTGATTTCAGCTTCCCAAGGTATGGCCTTGCAGCTGCCAGATGAGTGACTTTCATGATTGCAGAGTTCCTATTTTTAGTCAGACTTGCAGGAAATTGCGGGTATCTCCGTTTTATTTACTTGGTTTTAAAATGTTTCTTGCATGAGTTTCTGTTTTCAGCAGAGAAAATAAATTGTAGACGATGTTATCTGTGGACTTCAAAAACATTCTCTGTTGGGCAGTGGGCTCCTCTTTTTAGAGTCTGTAATGTAGGTCTTGAATGTTTAACAAAGTCCTGAGCTTTTCACCACCAGTTTCTACACGTGATTTTTCTTCCTTTATTTCAGAAGTGAAAGAAATAATCTAATAAATGGAATTTTACTGATTATATGTTGAGTAGTACTGCTTTCTGCTGCAGCACCAATATGGTCAGAAAAGAGCAAGATGTCTTCCTCTCCACTCCATCATGCCGAGTAAATTCTCATAACACGAAGTCACCAAATGAAGAATCAGGGTCAAGATTGTTATTTACTATATTTTATGTAATCTATGAGGCTGCTAAAAAAGAAAATAAAACTCCCAGTTAATTCTGATGCACCATCAATTGAATGACCGATTTCAGAGTGTTAAATGTAACAAAGTGTGTATCTTTGAATTGAAGAAAATTCGTAATTAGTCCACGATTATTTCCTGAGAAGTTTGTGTGCCTGCCTCTTGGATGCTACGGTGGGAACATAAGACTTGGCCCTGGTGTCAGGAAAAACATGAGGAGATAAGACTATCGCACATGGACCTAAAAGACAAACAGCTGCCTAAATATAATGAACAAAACTGAATGTCATGAAGCAGTAGAGAAAGCAGAGGTGGGAGTCGGGACAAAATCTCAAGAGTAATTCAGAGGAACAACACGAACTGAATCTTAAGGATAGTCCTATGGGTAGAGGAGAACATTCTAGGAAAAGATAAAAGTTCTGATGACATTGGAAATGATAGGAAAAGATATAGTGTGAACAGGCTCTAGAATCAAATTGCCTGAATTCAGATCTCGGCTCAGTCTTGCTTTAACCTCCTCCTGCTTCAGTTCACCCATTTGCTGAAGGGAATTAAATTTGTTACTGTAGTTAGAATGTTATTTTATAAACAACAGGTAATTAATAGGAAATAACTCAAAAAGTAATAACAATGGCATGTGTAGAGGAGAAAAAATACTTTTCTGCTACTCCCTTAGGTTCAGTTCCTAGGGTCTGTGAATTAAACTGACACAAGACAGAATAATAGGAGAAAAGGCATAGACTCTATAAGTGTTAATATGTCTGCGTAAACAGGGGTCACAGAACGGAAGTGAAAACCCAAAGAAATGGTTAGACTTAAGGGGTTGTATACCATTTTTACAAAGGGTGATAACTTGTGGAAAAGTAAGTAGATAAAGGAAAAGGAGGTTGGGCTTCTAGGGCCAGTAAGTTGTGGGAAAGCGACCAGGAAATATATTGAGAGAACTACTGAAAAGTGAGGGTTATTTTAGGAAGATCTGTTTATGGACACTCTACTCAGTGCTGACCCTCCACCTCTGTGAATGAGGGTCACTCTCCACATTGGGGTATAGAAAAAGCAGGAGTATTTATGCTACCTTCACAAAGGGAAATTTAGACCTTACTTCTAGGCAGAAAACTTTTCCTTTATGTGTTTATTCTAATTGTCTTGAGTAAAAAAATCATTATGCCAAAGTGGCATATTTGGGGGTGTTATATCCTGATCTCTTTCACATATAAATGATTTAAGTTACTGGAACATGAAGGGAGAGGAAAATAACCTGGAAGAAAGAATTGTTGTGGTATATTTGGAAGGGTGAAGCTACATTGACCTCTATACTATTCCTTAAACACAGGAACACATTGAAGCACCACGGCCTTTGCATAAGCTAATTCCCTGGCCTAGAATACTCCTCCTTTAGCTGGCCATCTGACTTGCTCCTCTATATTAAAATGCAATCTTTTTTTTTTTTTTAAGACATATTCTCATTCTGTTACCCAACTGGAGTGCAGTGGCATGATCTCAGCTCACTGCAACCTCTGCCTCCTAGGTTCAAGTGATTCTCAGCCTCTCAAGTAGCTGAGTTTACAGACACCTACCACCACACCTGGTTAATTTTTGGACTTTCAGTAGAGATGGGGTTTCACCATGTTAACCAGGCTGGTCTCAAATTTCAGACCTGAAGTGATCCGCCCACCTCGGCCTCCTAAAGTGCTGAGATTACAGACATGAGCCATTGTGCCTGGCCTTTTGAAATGCGATCTAATCAATGAGGCCTTCTCTGACCACCCTATATAAAATGGTACCACCACCTCTCCTCTACCTCTTTCCATTTCCCTTACCATACTTAAAAAATAGCTCTTATTAATAGATATTACTTTATATGCATATTTATTTGGTTAAGGGTGTGTGTGTGTGTGTGTGTGTGTGTGTATATATATATATGTATGTGTGTGTGTTGTTATTCTCCAACAACTAGAATGGATTAAGCGGGGCTTAGATGGATAAGAATAATAGGAAAGAACAAGTCCTCAAGGCTGAAAGACTTGGAATCTCTGTGTAAATAACACGCCAATGGATTACACTGCCTCTGATATACAGTTTAGTTTTAAATAACAACAGCAAAAACTGTGGAGCCACTTGAAGACAGAGAGTATATCAATTTTTTTAACCTCAGTACCTGCTCCTATCCTATTCTATGAGTGAATGAAGAAGCATCATCTCCCTGGATGAAGATGCCTTCATGGGAGGAAAACACATTCTCCTGGCTCATTAATTGAAACCATGGCTTGGAGGGTTTGGGATTATTCACTGTGATAGGCCAAATATTGGCCTCTCAAGATATCCAGGTTTCAAACTCTGGAAACTGTGAATGTTACCTTATAGGCAAAAAGGACTTTGCAGGTGTAAACTACAGATATTTCAGCTAAGGAGATTATGCTAATTTATCTGGGGTGGGCTCCAAATGAAATCACAAGGGGGATTCATCACAAGGGGGAGACAGAAGGAGATTTTACTATAAAAGAAGAAGCCAGTGTGATGATGGAAGCAAGATGCTACATCGCTGGCTTTAAGGATGGAGGAAGAGGGTGCTAAGAAATGCAAAGAATGCCGCTCTAGAGAACAGAAGGAAGAGAAGGAAATTGATTTTCCCCTAGAATCTCAGCAGTGTGTGTGGCCCTGGACTTCTGATTCCAGAACTATAAGAGAATAAATGCATGTTGTTTTAAGTCACTAATTGGTGGTCATCACTAATTTGTTACAGTGGCTATAGGGAGCTAATGCACTCACCACATTACTTCGTGTTGCTTCATAGACATCATACTCACTGTGCATTGGTTCAGGCAGTCACAGTTCAAGATAACACATCTAGCTGTCTTAATTAGGAAGTTTCAAATTTTGCAAAGGCTTAGAGTGGAACTTTAGTTCACACTTCATCAGAATGTTCAATCACTGGTTATAAATAGTGGTTCTCATTGTTTTTCAGCTTGTCCTACTTGAGGACAAAAGGCAATGTGGGTGGAATTGGGATATGAGGAACTCATTAAAAAAAAGTATATAAAAAAGCCTTGAAAACCAAAATGCTACACATATAAACATATTTTTATTGGCTAACATTGTGTCAGGCCCATGAACAGGCTCAATGTGTGTAATATTTAAATGACACCGTTTCTGTTGTTAAGATGCTTACAACTAGGGAAATATATTACATGGCAAATAATAGAGTTTCTAGATAATGTTTTTCAAAACTCTAACAATTAAAGCAGTATGATCCTTGTACAGGAATCAACAGATAACTTGGAACGTCACAAACCCCCAAGAGTAGAATAATAATTTATAATGTAAGAAGCATTTCATATAATGGAGGAGAAACAGCTGAGTATGACAAAACCATCTAACATTTTGGGGGGAAAATTTGGTTCCCTACCACATACCCTTAGCAGGGTTATGGATTTTAAAAAACACATGATATGATAAATTAATAAAAGTACCGGCTAATATTTATTATATTTTGAAGCTCAAAAAGCATTTTTTAAAACCGTGTACAAAGCAAAATGCCATAAATTAAAAAATTTTTAAATTTGAACACAAATTTGTTGGTTTGTTCAAGAAGAGATGATACATATTCCAAATACGAAGAATCTGAAAACTAATTCAGATGTGTGAAAGTATTTAGCTACAAGAGGTTCATTGCAATATATACAATGTGTGTATTTCCAGGTATAGACATAGATATGTGCATGTATGTATAAAAATGTAGGAGAGAACCACCAATATGTTAACAGAGGTTATATTCTGTTAGTAGAACTGCAGTAGACTACATCCATCTGTCTATCGAGAGATACACATTTGATTTACTTGTTTATTTAATAATTTAACTCCTGGTAAATGGCCACTCCACTATCTTACTTAATTTTTGGAGCCACAAATACATCTCTTAGTGGACTGAGGTTTTGGTTTAATATGAAAATAGAGTAGAATGAACTCTGAAGGAGAGCAGAAAACACTTTAGAATTTTCTACTCCTTCCTCAGTTTATTGCTAGGGATTTCATTGTTGTTTTAAAGGCAGACTAGTTGGACCCACTAGACATTTGCATACAGGTTATTCTTAAATTCTTTCATTTATTCTGCAAAATAAATTTCAAATTCTGGTGTGTTTAATTCTTAATTTACTATGGGTGATTTAAAATATTTTTTGAGTTGACTTTAGAAACAAATCCTCCATATATACAGCTCCACTGTATAGGTGAGCTTTCTTTTTTAAAAAAAAATCTTTTTAGGCTGGGCACAGTGGCTCACGCCTGTAATCCCAGCACCTTGGGAGGCTGAGGCAGGTGAATCATCTGAGGTCAGGAGTTCTAGACCAGCCTTGCCAACATGGTGAAACCCCGTCTGTACCAAAAATGTGAAAATTAGCCAGGTGTGGTGGCACATGTCTGTAATCCCAGCTACTCAGGTAGCTGAGGCAGGAGAATCACTTGAACCTGGGAGGCAGAGCTTGCAGTGAGCCGAGATTGTGTCACTGCACTCCAGCTTGGGCACAGAGCAGGGCTCCGTCTCAAAAAAAAACAAGAACAAAACAAAAAAAAACAAAATGAAATGTATTTTTATGTGGGGAAAAAAACCCTTACTTTGTTTTTCTTCTTTTTTATTTGTAACATTTGAAGGCTAAAATTGAGAGGCAGGAACAGCACACCCCAGAGGCTGGCCTACACATGCCTTCCTGCAAAGGAGCATAAAGACAAAACCCTAGGGTTTTCTTGTTGCTAGTGCTTCTGCTTCAATGATAGTGCAATGATCGGCATATGAGCATAGTGAATAATGAGCATAGTGAATAATGCTCCAAATGTGAGATGAGAATTAGGAAATAAGGGACCGGGCAAGAAGGAACAAGCAGGAAAGTCCCCGACAGATTCCCATGACTCTGGAAGTTGATCCTGGGAAGGCAGACCCCAAAATGGGAGAAGGCAAGTGTACCTAGAGAAAAGCCACTTGCAGAGACTATTCAAATGCCTAGCAGAGCCCACTATTTCCCAACCAAGTTCCCAGACCCATAGAGTGGGATCGCCTGTTGCCTGAACAGGGGCTTCATGCCAGCAGATTCTCTGGGTGGGAAGCTGGCCCTCTGAACCTCCCCAGTTATCTGACCATCAGGAGTTGTGCCCGTTCCTGTCCCACTGCTAGATATGACACCCCCTCTTTACAATATCCAAGATATTTTTCAGCTCAGAAATTGTGTTTGAGGGCTTGGGATGACTGGATTCCTACATTGGTGGTGGTGAGCATGCTGAATTGAGTAGTTAGAAAGAACTGGGCCAGGTTATGGTTAGCAACACCTCTGATGTGTGTTTCCTAACCTGTGCAAACATTAAATAAGGAACTCCTTAAGCAATGAGTAAATCACAGGAACATATCTATAGATTTAATTACATATATCTTAAAAACAAACAAATCCTCTCTACTCCTACCAATAATGTTAGCCAGATTAAAAGGCATGCAATATAATGGGGGGAAGTAATCGGAACCAGTCCACCTTCATTTCCCCAGGTGGCATAAAGTGTCGGCTAGAATCCAGACCGACGACAAGGATGCTGGTGTGGGAGGCCGTTTATTTTGGTTAATTGTTGGAATGACTGGGGACTGGCGTTCATTTTCTGAACCCCTGAATCCAGAGGCCTTGAAAATTGGAAGGTACTGGAAAGCTTTGCCCTTTCCAGTGAAAGACAGAGACATGCCAGGACACTGTCTGATGAAGATCTGATCTTACTAGGCCAAAACGGAGAACTCATTAACTGAGACTGAGCACAGTGAGAAATTGAGGAGAAGTATAGTCTGATTGATTTGTTATTAAAGTAAACTAGACTGGAGACTTTATTTCTAGAACTCTGTGAATTTTATAATGGGATGAGTTAGTGTGTCCAAATTTAATGTGCTTTATTTAGGCATGAAAGTTTTAGTGAAATAGGTTGAATAAAGTAAATGACTATAATCTGAAATAGAAAATAATATTATGGAAGCAAAGTAATGTTAAGAAGTTATCTGAGTACTAGGATTAGCAGTGACTTTTTATTCTCATATGTACTTTTCTCTTTTTCTATGTATTTTTTTTCAAATTCCCCAAAGTACATATATTTTATAATACAAGCAAACAATTGTTTTAAAAAATTTAAAAGCTAATCCACAGCACTGCAACACATCTATATTTTTCCTGTAGTATTAGGTCACTGCCAAAGTAATTGCGGTTTTTGCCATTGAAAGGGAGGCAAAACCCGCCATTACTTTTGTGCCAACCTAATACTTGTCATCATTTAAAGGTTGTTATATTATTCTATGCTTAAACTGCATCTGTTTGCTCAATGGGGAATATTATTTGTTGGAAAATTGTTGTATCTGCTGTGATAACAATCTAAAAAACATAAGCCTCATAAACTGCCAACATTTTACATTTTTCCTCACTGCATTCCTTCTAAATAAAGTAGTGACCTTGTCTTGGTGCTAATTCTTTCATACTGCCAGGTTGGGTAATTTACCCAAGACAGGAGAACAAAAGGAGTAAAGTGGAAATAAAATTTGAAGCAAGTAAAAACTTTTTAAATGCTACAAACAAATCTTAATCTCATTTGAGGGCTACCGAGTAAATGTTACCCTTTTCCTTTTAATAGAATACATGGAAAGAGAAGCTTCCAGTCTCCCCCTACCTAGAGGACCATGGCTATATCAAAGTTGTGAGTATAGAAATTCAATTTTTTCTGTTTTGTTTCCAGGAAGTGCATTTGTACCAGATGACTGTAGCATAACAAAGGTTATCCTAGAAGTTGGTAAATAATTTATATGAAAGAATTTGTGGAATTTTGTTGTTCCATGATTTTCCTGTTGAAAGAGAGAGCAAAACAAGCAAAAGCCCTAAAATCTTTTTGAAATGAATGTTAGAACAGGTTCCAACTTTCAAAACAACCACCACCATAAGGCAGTGTGCTCCTGTGGTTTGGTCTGTGGTAAAGTTGCCAAAACTCATTGGCCTGTAGCTTCATTGTTCTGTGCTAAGGAGGGACTGAAAGAATGAAATGAGCTTTTTGAAATTCTCTTGCTTGTTTTCACAGTTATTTTCCAGTCAGTGTGTTCTTCCAACTTGGCCACAACATGCCCTTGTTTCTAGAAATGGGGTTAGCTCTCTCAAGGGCTTACCATAAAATACGACGTAGCACATCTTTGGCTGGCATCTCTGGGTTGCTATTATGAATGAAGCCTTCCGTGTTTTATGCAGCTTTCTGATTTCCAGAGAAATGTTAGGTCTTCTGTCTCACTGAGATGAGATAATGAGGACATGAATGTTACCTTTCATTTAACAGGTGAAAAAACTTGGAAGGTTCTAGAACTTCTATAGGATATTGTTGCTTGAGCCCTTCTGGCATCCAGAACACCCTTCTTTTTACTTGATCTGACTCTGGGAGGCCCCAAACTATGGCTCATATCCTCCCTCTCTCTGCACTGGTATAGTTAGGCACATGGAGTAGTCTCACCCAGTAGGATGCTGTCTTCTGGGACTTTGTATCTTGAGTGTGACCCAAAGACAAGGGGACAGAATATTTTTAATGTTTTCCTCAGTTCCTCCCTTCTACTTCTCTCTCTCCCTGCCTCTCTCTGGATTCTTTCATTATCTTTTGAAAAAAATCATTGTTTATAGTGAACATTCATTGACATGCAGAGAAGTGTTACATTTAAAGTTTAACCTGGCCGGGCACAGTGGCTCATGCCTGGAATCCCAACACTTTGGTAGGCCAAGGTGGGTGGATCACTTGAGACCAGGAGTTCAAGACCTGCCTGGACAACATGATGAAAACCCATTTCTACAAAAAATGCAAAAGTTAGCTAAGTGTGATGGCATGTTCCTATGGTCCCAGCTACCTGCAAGGCTGAGGTGGGAGGATAACCTGAGCCTGAGGAGGTCAAGGCTGCAGTGAGCCATGATCACGTCACTTCACTCAACCTCAGCGACAGTGAGACTGTGTCTCAAATTTTTTTTAAGTCTAATCAAATACTTTAAAGCAAACACACATATAATCACTGCCCCTATCAAGAAGTAACCCTTTGCCAGTCCCCAGAGGTTCCTGTTATACCCTTTCCAGTCTGCAATGTCCTCCTTCCCAGGGTAACCATTAGTCTGACTTGTAGTAAACACCGTCTTGCTAACTTTTAACTTTATCATCCAAATATGAATCCACAAACAGTATGGTTTAGTTTTGCCAGTTTTGGAATTTTACATAAAGGAAATTAGACCCTGTATTCATTTGTGTCTGGCTTCTTTCACTCAGCCTTTCATTAGCGAATTTTACCTGTGTGGTTGGGTAATCCCATAGTTCTTTTATTTTCATTGCTAAGTAGTCTATTGAATGAATCTAACAGAATCTATTCATCTATTCTACTGAATGTTATCTGGATATTTTGGCTGTTAGAAACAATGCTGGTATGAACAGTCTTATACATTTTATCTTGATGCCCGTAGACACAAATTTAGCATATCTATGATGGAAAATGGAATCGATGGGTCACAAGTTTTATGTATATTCAGCCTTACTATGTGATGCCAGTGTTCCAGTTAACACTACCACCAGCAGCAAAGGTGTATTCCCATCATTGTATATCCTCACCAACACTTGAAATAGTTGTATTATTTTAAATGGTATCAAATGATTCCCACATTTGTAACTATCCAGTTGGCAGGAAATGAAAGTGAGTTAGAATATATTCCTCAGTCTCACAAATGGAGGGTAGAGTAGAAGTCAGAGTGCTGTCTTTGATTTAGTCTGTTTGAGTTGAAACCCCAATTTACTGCTTAGCTGTCTGACCATGGGTAAGTTACTTAACCTCTTTGTGTTTCATTTCTCCCATCTGTCAAATTGGATAATAATGCCCAACCTCATAGAGTTAATGTAAAGATTAAGCGATTTAATAAACCTAAAACATTTAGAACAGTGCTTGTCACATAATGAGTACCATTTATGTCTTTGTCGTTGTTATTATGGTAACAGCAAAAGAATGTCTAGGATCAGGTGTTGCTAAAGAATAGTATACTGATGTATTGGAAGGAAAATGGGATTATTCATTCATTGACTTGTTAATTAACATATTGAAGAACTATGAAGAGTGAAAGGATAAGAGATGTAGTTTGCCCCTCAGGATGTTCATAATTTAGGGGGACAGAAAGGTATTCAAACAAGTACCAATAAACTCAACATGGTGCTATAGTGTTTTCATATACACCGAAGAGGAAGCTGTTAATTAAGCTTGGGAACAAGAGTTGGAACAAAGAAGACTTTGTATTAGTAGCAACTGAGATGGTCTTCACAGTTTGAATAGGAGTTCAGCAAATAGAAATATGGGGGAAAGCACATTCTAAAAAGCAGTAAAAGCCTGAGGAAAAAATTACAGAGGCATGATAGTAAAGAGCCTATCTTCTTAAAAAGTTAGAGGCGAGGCACCATGGCACATGCCTGTAGTCCCGGCTACTCCAGAGGCAGAGGCGGGAGGATACCTTGAGCCCAGGAGTTAAAGTCCATTCTGAGCAGCATAGCAAGACCCCGCCTTAAAAGAAAAAAAATTAAAAAATTAGAAAGTGGAAGAAAATTTGACTAAGGTTAGATTGTAAAGGGATTCTGTGTAATGTTAATAAGTTTAAGTTTTCTTTACCAGATAGGGAGTTGCTAGAGGTCTTTTTGTTGTTGTTTTGTTTTTTTGTTTGTTTTTGAGAAGGAATCTCACTCTGCCCCCTCAGGCTGGAGTGCAGTGGCATGATCTCAGCTCACTGCAACCTCCACCTCCTGAATTCAAGAGATTCCCGTGCCTCAGTTTCCCGAGTAGCTGGGACTACAGGCATGCACTACCACACCCAGTTGCTTTTTGTATTTTTAGTAGAGACAGGGTTTTACCATGTTGGCTGGGCTGATCTTGAACTCCTGACCTCAGGTGATCTGCTCCCCTCCGCTTCCCAAAATGCTGAGATTACAGGTGTGAGCTATAACATCTGGCCTCGCTAGAGGTTTTAACCAGAGGAATAGCCTAGAACTTTGACAGAGTACTAAGCCATAATATATAGATTCGCTTGGAAGGGGAAAATAAAAAAGGTATCCTACAGCCTGTGAGTTTCTACTAGGGGATTAGGATCAAGTGTACTTCCTCTGTGCTGACTCCATTTTCAGACACGGCTCTCCAGTTGTAAGACTCCTGTATTAACTCTAGATCTTCCATCCTCTCATCTTTGAATACTTGAGAAATGAGAGTTCCTCTTCCCAACAGCTTAATTGCTACTGGTTTACCAGAGGGTAAATACTTAGAAGATGGGCTGCCAAACAAGAGTTGCCCCTTTACGATGGGAAGATCATTTAGGTGGTGATCGAACAGATGGGGCAAGAAGTTGCTAGAAAAATTGAATGGAAAAAAAGGGGATGAATAGCAAATATGATCAGATTTGACAGTTGATGTGATATGTGGGGAGCCTTGAGAAACGAGGAGAAGGCTTAAGGTGATTTCAAGGGTTAAGGCCAGAACATTTGGGAAGATGATGATGTCATTTTCCAGGATAAGAAACACAGGCGGAGGAACAGGTTTGGGGGCCAGATGAGTTTCATTTGCTAAGTTTGCAGCCCTGGCAATCTATCTTTGTGGAAAGGTTGACCAGGCAGATGGATGAGCAGGTCTGTAGGAGGCACAATACCCTGCACACAGCTTCCCCATAAATGTTTATTAAATACAAAACAAACAAAGATGAAACCAGTTTCCATGTTAGCGTTCCCACAGTGATATTTACTGGTTGGGTCCTTGCTGAAGTGAGGCTTGAATAGATCCAACTTAAAAATAATTGCTTACCACTTCTGTGCCCTCCCATATGGTCTCGTAATACATAGTTCCTAATACAATTTTTTGAAAAATAAGATTTTGAAAAAGAAAAGCACTATTCAAGCACATTGTAATCTTTGCCCTAATGTTATTAATTATCAGAGAGGTAGGACTTACCAAAAGGATTTTCAACCATGTGCAGTGGCACACAGATTGGCAAGGGTCCTAACTTAGCCTTGCAGCAAACATGCTTTCCAGCCTTGTGCTGGGGCTACTGCAACCCTGTGTTCAGTCTCATACTTCAAAGATTTTGTCGTCTTGTCATAATGTTAGGTAATGGGTTCCCATTTTAGATTCTGGGAATACACTTGGAATAGATGTAGGTGTCCAAATGTAAGGTAGCTTGCATTCTTTTTTTCCAGCCTTCAAGTTACATTGTAAAGGCATCTCCAATAAAATACATCTCATTCCATTTGAAAGTATTTTGAGGCTGGCAAATTCAATCCTCAGACTGCATTCCATGAATTCATGCCACCTCTCACCCCAGCCTCATTCCCATTATTGTATTATCTGTGTGTTTGCCTCCTACATTGACCTATCAATCCCTTAGATGGAAGGCTGAGCTCTGCTCAGTTTGGGATCCCTTTCTCCAGCTAAGTGCTTTGCACAGGAGTTTCTCAGACAAAGCATGTGGGGAATAGACGGAATAGAACAATTGTGTATCTGGTCTGGTCTGCTATGAGAGCTTCATGGTGAATGCCTCTGGCTCCTGTTTGCCTGGTGTAGTGGGGCAGTAGCTTTGCTCAGACCCATTATGTTGAGATGATTTACTTGGTAGGGTAAAACAATGTCATATATTTCCCCCTAGTAATAAAGCCAGTCTGGCTAGAATTATTTTTTCTCAATTGGACTCTGAAAGATTCTCTGCTAGTGTTTCCTTTTTTAAGTTTTCAAGAAAGAGTTTCTCTTTCACCCCCAACCCTACTCATCTTAGCCAGGTGCTAGAACACCACAACATGGGAATGTCTGACTCATCCTCGCAAAAGTGGAACTGTATAATAGGATACATTCTTCTCTGACTAATTTCTTCTTCTCAGCACACGTTGACTCATTAGAAATTGTGAGAAGAAATTTAGCAAAAGTCATTGGCTTTTATTGCTTCCTTTGCAGAAAGAAATTTTTTTTATAACACATTAATTTGCATGCTGGGTGCCAAATAATTCCACACCCGTTTTAAGAGTACCTACTAGGAAAAAGGCACAGGGAAGTGCTTCCTTTGGAAGTCATAAAAATTAAGAAACTAGGGGGAAAATCTTAGCACATTTTTATGACTGCAAATACAGGAACTTGGTAAGATTGAGGGGGGACCGTTGAAGAGAAATAGGGAACAGACTTCAATGTAGAGGAAATCTTGCAAATGAACCTTAAGCGGGGAGTGAAGAATGGCAGGCACTTCAGCCTGGGCCAGGTATGGTGGCTCACGTCTGGCCTGCAATCTCAGCAATTTTGGAAGGCCGAGGCAAGCAGATCACCTGAGGTCAGGAGTTTGAGACCAGCCTGGCCAACATGGAAAACCCCATCTCTACTAAAAAATATATACAAAAATTACCTGGGTATGGTGGTATGCACCTGTAGTACCAGCTACTTGGGAGGCTGCTGTGAGAGAATTGCTTAAACCCAGGAGGCGGAGGTTGCAGTGAGCCGAGATTGCACTATTGTACTCCAGCCTGAGCAACAGAGTGAGACTCCATCTCAAATAAATAGATTAATTAATTTAAAAAGAACATGCAGATGGAATAAGGCTGTTTGCTCCTCAGTGGTCTCTTTCAGAGTGCTGCAGAATGAATACATTCTTCCTCATCTCAAAGGCAACAATTCTGGTCATTGAGCCTTTTTCTCATATTTTTGGTAACTTACTGTCTGTTGTGTTTTACTTCTAAGATAGGACAAGTGCCTCCAGTAGGGGTAGAGGCAGGATTAGGGAAACTTTTTTCTCAGGGCCCACTATCTCTTTAAGGTTCAACTCAAATTCTACTTATTTTTTGAATCGCTCTCATATTACTCCAAAAAGTCTCTTTCCTACAAGTATTCTTGTGATGTTTTTTTAAATCTCTGATGTTTATTGCTGTACAATAGCCATCCCCAAGTTGATGGCTTTAAAGCAAAAACATTTTCTTGCTCATTATTCTGTGTGTCAGAAATTTAAGCAGGCCTCAGCAGAGATGGCTCATCTCTATTTGGCGAGGTCATAGGTGGGGGTAGCTCCACTAGGGTTGGAGGATCCAAGATATCTTGATCTCATTTCTGGTGCCTCAGCAGGAGAGGCTGGAATCTCTAGAGAATGGCAAAGTCTCACTTTCCAAAAGTGTAGTTCAACTTCTTTTCAGAGTAGCTCAAGGCTCCAAAAGAGTAAAACTCAAAGTTCTTAGGTTTCTTAAGAATTAGATACTGAACTGACATGGTGGGACTTCCATGGCATCCTAAGGGTCAAAACAAGTCACATGAGCAGCCTCTCTTCAAAGAGAGGGGAAATGGACATGACATCTTGATGAAAGAAGTGCCATGCCCAGATAGGGAAGAAGAATATGATAGTGGCCATTTTTGCAGACAACCACTATCAAAATTTCTTATAAAATTTCTTATATAAAATTTCTTTTTATTTTATGTGGCTCAGTGGTACTCTTGTTCTTAGTATCCTGTCATTATTTGTCAGCCTACCCTAAAATTCTGTGAGCTTCTCAAAAGGCAAAGTCAAGGTCATATCCCTTGCAGTGTCCTGCCACCAACAGGGTCTTAAAGAGTATTTGGATAAACAAACAGATTTGTATAGACTGGGGACAGAAAGTGGGGAAATATCTTGCAGAGAGCATTGACCTTGGAATCAGATGTTATGGGTTTAATTCCCAAATTTTGCACATATCTATGAGCTCTAAAAGTGCTCTTACTCTTTATTTCTATTTTCTCAAGTGTAAATAGAGGTGATGCTACATAGCTCATAAAGTGATTAAGAGTAAAGAATGTATTTGTAGAAGTGCCTTGTGCATGGGGCAAGGTTGGGAAAATGAGTCTTGTTCTGACTTTTGCTTAAGTCCTCTCTGCTTTCCTCAAATGTTCAGTCACATTTCAATATTATTGACACATTTGAGGGAAAAAGCTTTCTCAGTAAGTGATTAAAAGTAGAATAATATTTTAAACACAACCCAGGATATAACCACTTTGGAAATAAATGCTGTAATTGGCACACAGAGATGCTGAGGAGAGACACTGCTGCATCCTCATTAAGCCCTCAGGCACGAATGCAAATGTGGATATCAAATTAAGGATCCAGCTATGCCAATGGTCATTGTTCTTAGGAGTAGCTCTCACAGCCATGGCTGACATACCTTTCAGAAACTGTCTATGCTCTGTCCATAGATTACCCTAGCAAACCATAACTAATGGTCATGCACTAGAGGACAAAAGAAGGAAGTAGGGAGATGCTAAATATAATGGCCTTGACATCATAAAGAGCAGAAAGCCATCTCCCCCTGACTAATTTTCAATCTCCTGCACAAAACCAAGGACAAATAGCAATTATTCACATTTCTTTAGCGTAGTAGTTCTCAATATTCTCAGTCCCAGCTCTTTCTCTAGAGAATATATATTTTATGTTGGCCCTTTCACTATTCTGAAATTTATTTCATAGATAAAGTAGTTTATTTACAAGTGTAATTTCAAAAACACCCCTATAGTGCTTGAAGTGTACTGTAAAGACAATGGAGAGAAAGGTGATTTATAATTAAATGTGTTTCAATATGTATATGTGTATGTATAACTACACTAAAGAGAATAATAGTCAAATGCTTACATATACTTAAAATTTGTAAATTTGAAATTAAGATAATCAATTAGTATCACTCTAGTTAAATTTTTCACATGCTTAAGAGTAATACAAATACATATGTATGAATCTATGCATGTATGTAAATGCATAGATATGTGTAGATATGAATATGTGTGTAGATATAAATAAGCTCATAAATCACTGAATACTAGTTACAAAAATTGAAACAGATGTGTTACATTTGTGACTCAGATACCACAAGAAGCATCTATGATGTAAATTACAAAATGACAAATAATCCTTGGAAAAGTTCTGAACAAAACTGAATTCTATATTGTTCCCATTTACATGGGAATTTTCATCTGGAAAATTCAGTGCACCTTACAACCATGCAAAAACTACTTGCTGTTTATATGTTAAACCAAGTAAGGATCTATGCTTGGATTATTATAAATAAGTTCATCACTTATCAGAATGTCTAGCTTCTCAAATTGAAATGTCCTTGACTTTAGAAAATTTACTTGAGGCAGGACAATTCTTCATCATACAGGGCATCTGCCCATTGCAAGATGTATAGCATCTCTGATTCCCAGCAATGGAATGCTCCCTAAACCAAAAGCATTTGTTTTAGTCCGTTCTCACTCTGCTAAAAAGGACATACCCAAGACTGAGTAATTTACAAAGGAAAGAGGTTTAATGGAGTAACAGTTCACATGGCTGGGGAGGCCTCAAAATCATGGTGGAAGGCAAAGGAGAAGCAACAGCAAGTCTTGCATGGCAGCAGGCGAGAGAGGGCATGTACAGGGGAACTCCCCTTTATGAAACCATTGGATCTCATGAGATCTATTCACCATCACAAGAATAGCATGATCATGGGAAAAACCGGCCCCCATGATTCAATTACTTCCCACCAGGTCCCTCCCATGAAACCTGGGGATTATTGCAATTCAAGGTGAGATTTGGGTTGGCACACAGAAGAGCCAAACCATATCAGCACTGTAACCATCCCTATCAGTGCTGCACAGGTGGAATTCCTCAAATTTTGTATGGTCAGTTTATAAAATGGCTCTCTCTCAAGTGATATTGTCCCACTGGGTCATCATGATGGGAGATACAATTATTTTCATCTTTTGCCAATAAGGAAAGAGGCTCATAGAGGCTTAATGACTCCCCACATATTGTAATCAATGGTGTTGACCCATATATACTGTACTTAATTTAGGATTTGCCCTCAGGCTCACATTTTACGTGAACATCAAGGTTGGGGAGGAAGAAATGAGTAGGTGGAGAGCAGATGATGCTTAGGGCAGCAAAACTACTCTGTATGATACTCTAATAGTGGATATGTGTCATTATACATTTTCTAAACCCATAGAAGGTACAACACCAAGAATCAACCCTAATGTAAACTATGGATTTGGGTTGATTATAATGTATCAATGCAGGTTCATCAATTGTAGCAAATGTACCACTCTGGTGAGGCATGTTAATAATTGGGGAGTCTAGTTTTGTGGGGCAGGGGAGATATGGGAAATCTCTCTACCTTCCTCTCAATTTTGCTGTGAACCTTAAACTCCTCTAAAAAATAAAGTCTATTTAGAAAAGGAAGAAGAGGGGTTGTTTCCATCAGTGTGGGAGTCTTTTCAGACTGTGTTGAGGGACTATATTAAGGGCTGCAGAGTCAGCACTGCAGAGGTTAGGGTTTGCTGACTCACAGAGCAGAGATGGAGTGCTCTGTCCAGCTATGACTTCTGGCTTTTTCTCATTTGGTCTCTTCGTTTTTGCTTACCTGCTGGAAATGATTGGGGCTGCTCTGAGTTTACTGGGGTGGTTTTAGGGCAAAAAATGACTTGATTGCAAGATGCCTTGAGCTAATAAAATGAATTACACTAGTTGATACAATCTAAGTGCTTGGAATAGTGCCTCACACGCAGAAAGTCCATAAAGTTAGCTTAATAAATTTTAGCTATTACTACTGAAACATTTGAGAAAGACATAGCTCTGTGACAGTGGTGTTGGAGATAGTGATAAATGGTTTTCTTGTGTGATCAAATTTAGTCTCAACATCTTTGTTTTGATTACCTACTATTTACAAGTCTCTGCACTAGGACATCCTTTGAATAGAATCCAGTCTTTGTCCTGAGGGGCCTTATTAGTGGTGTTGGGTAGAAGAGCTGAGGTTAGGAAGAATGAACAACACCAATAAAACATGCAGAAATATAAATGTCTTGAGAGGCAGAAACACAATATATTAGGACTTCTAGCTTCTGCTAGAAGGAGGGATCAAAAACAGGAAGAAATCACATTAGAAATAAAAGTTGAGGTGACTCTGAATGATGTTATTTGAAAGTGAAATTGGAGGAGAGACCAGAAGGATTAAGAATCGCAAGAGGAAATTGAAGCATCAACAAAACCACCAGGAGGTTTTGGGAACACATTCACTGCTGGAATTAGAAATAGAGTTGCTGTTCCTAAACCTGCTAAACATGAGGATCACCCAGGGAGCTTTAAAAATAGATATTCCTAGGACCCAGCCAGACTTACAGAATCAGAACCTCCAAGGGCAGGTCTAGAAACTTGTATTCTATTATAAACTTCTCAAAGAAATTGTGCTGATCAACCTAGTGTGGTCCTCAGGCCACCAGCGGCAGCTCCTGTGTACCAGGCTCTCAGACCTACTGCATCAGAAGCTCCAGGGATGGAGACCAGCAAACTGTTTTAACGAGCCCTGCAGGTGACTCTGAAGCACATTAAGTTTGAGAACCACTGGACAAGTGCAGAGTAGAAAAATGCCTGTCATCAGTTGTCATCTTGGCAGTAAGGGAGTTAATGACTAAATAGGTGACAGGAAAGTGGAGACGAGATATTGACACAACCTTTTACTATTTTTTTTCTTTCCCTTTGGCCCAAGAAATTTATAGTGAAGAGTACAGAAAAAAAATAAAATGGAATTCTTCATCTCCATTTAAATTATTATAGTAACAATAACATTAATAATGCTAGCTACTTCCAGTATATTTTTCTCAAAGTCTCATAACAACCTGAGAGTGAGGGTGATGTTATCTCTATTCTACCCATGAGAAAACAGTCTCGGAGATTTTAAATAATTTGCCCAAGGTCACACAGTTAATAAGTAGCTGACCTAAGATGTGGATCTAAGGATTTTTCACACTATGCTGAGCCACCTCTCCTCTGATCTTTCTCAGATCAGGACAGTAGACTTGGCAGGGAATTCAGAGACAAATGCCAATCTCCTAATTTTGGCCCCTGAAATCTGAGGGCTAGAGGTATAAACTGAATTACTCCAAATTACTGGGCAGGTGGGTGGCAGAGATGGGGTTAGAAGCCAGAGAGAGTGTCTGTGTTCCAGCCTAGGGCACTTCCCCATATACCATGTTGAAGTTTATTCTCCAACGGCTGGGACACTTGTTACATAATGTTTAAATTTATGTAGGAATGTGACTAATCCACATTTTTTGGTATTTGATCAGATGTAGAATATAAATGAGGCAGGCATGTAATTGAAAAACTCAAGAAATGGGAAGGCTGAGGAACCCTGTGATACAGAACAACAATGAAATGCAGGCTGCACGAATATTTTTCAAGCTGTTATGGCTATGAACTACAGTTTACTACCTCTGCTGAGATCAGTTCATATTACAGCTAAACAATTACAGAGTTATGTGGCATCTACGTCTGACTGACTACAGGATTTGGTAATTACTAATCTTTCCAACTAATACCTTCATGTGTGACTCAAGCAAAAATTAAATATTTGCTGTATTCCTACCTGTCTCCAAACAACTGTCTGAGTTGTTCAGCAAAGCAGTGATCAAAGCAATCTGTTCATCATTTCAGTTTTTCTCTTATAAAAAGTCATTATTTAAAGTTGGGTTTTTTTTTTCTATAGAAAAGATAGCAAAGATAGCAATGAATAGAATTTCCTTTCTTAAACACCTGTCATTTGAAGAAGCACAAAGACCATAGAAGGAAAATACATATTTTTAGTCACAGTTTTGTGTCCTTTTAATTATAATTATCTCAGAGCACTGGTATGAAAATATAGAACATTTCGCTAAAATAGATGAAACAGATCTTCTAAATGATGCTACTAAAATCTCTTTAATATATTATTATGTCTAGCTGGTTTTAAATGTCAGACAATAATCACCAAAACTTGAAAATGTTGTAATATTTAGTCTGCCTTCAACCGGAAATTTTAAAAGGCTAACAAGTGAGAATGATAAGATTATCAAAACAAATTTACAGACTTCAAGTTGAAATCCTTATGGGGCAGATAATTTGCTGCAGCATGGATCCACCATGTTCATGTTTCAGCTGGCATTGCTGGTAGCCTATGCTGGTAGCCTATGCAATACCTATTCCCCAATACCACCTCCTTTCTGTGCTTGCTTCTTCCAACAAGAATATTGTCTTTATTCAAGTGTGCTTCCTCCTGGGTATGGCCACATTTCAGAGGGTAGGTCTTGATTGGTGTCAGCTAATCACATCAGTCTTATTCAACTTGCCAATAAACTGGCTGAAGATCTGCTCAGGTAAAAGGATTCTGATCTTGAAACACAAGGGCAAGGCTGTTGGGAGGATTTCTGGAAAAGGTATCTCCAATCTTTGAAAAGACAAAGAGATGGCTCATTTTTTGCTTCTGGGTGTGGGACTATGAGGAAAGTCAGTCCAAGGAAAAGTGACCATGTGGAGAAGAACAGAATTAAGAGAGTGATGAGGAACAGAACTTGGCCCTGATCCTGCTGTACCCAGAGATACCCTGTCTTTGTACTTCCTGTTTAGTGAGAAAGTAGATTTTCTTATTGTCTAAAACACTGGTTTTCAAAGTTTAGCATTCATCAGAATCACCTAGAGGGCTGGTCAAACCACAGATCACTGGGCTCCACCCCCAGAGCTTCTGATTCAGTATATCCAGGGTAGAAGTGGAGAATTTGCATTTCTAACAAGATCTGAGGTGATGCTGATGTTGCTGGTCCAGGGGTCATACTTGGATACTTACTGGTCCACAAGTCAATTGAGTCAAGTTTCACTTAACTTGCAGCTGAAAGCATCCTAATTTATATGCCTAGGTGCTGAGAAACACATAAAGACATAAAGGCCGCTGCCTTCCAGGAAATTTCAAGCCTGATTTATGTTAAGTAAGAAACATTCTAGCCTGCCTTTCCTTTCCATTAATGATGACACTCCATGAAAACACATTGATCAAAACCTTGAAATGTAATATATTTCTAGAGTAAAGAACACAGGAGTTGGAGTCAGTCTTAGACTTAGATGAGAGCTTTACAACTCTGACTTTACCTGTAAATTATTTGGATTGTCCAGGTTTTCTGTTTATAAATGAAAATTAAGACCTTATTCTATAGGCCTGCTGGGAGAATTAAATGAAATAGCATGCAAAATGCTTCTAACATAGCGCCTGATATACGGTAGGTGCTCAGAACACATATCCCATTTTTATTTTTCTAACTTCCTACCTGAAATATAATATATAGGGTAAAAATGAATAAGAAAGTCCTTATTATCTGAAACTTTCTTTATCTAAAATCCTGTACTTACAAGATTTTTATATAGAAACAAAAGTCTTCCTAATGCAAAAATATTTACTAATGAACTGCCTACTTACAATATTAGTATCCATTTAAACATTCGTCCCTCTTAAAAAGTAGTATCTATTTCTGTACATCTGTTACAATATTTCTGGATGAGTCTCTACCAGTTAGTAAAGTGTAAACATCTCGTAGTAAACCTGATTGCAAATTGAGGTTGCAAATGTTGCACATGGTACAAGATTTTATGAAGTTAATTAAAGTGCTGTCAGAAAATTCATCATATCACACTCAATGTCATTGACAAATGAGGGTCTGGCAGAAATAGACCAGTGAAAATTTTGAAGTAAAACGTCTGGAATTTTGAGGCTAGGATCAGGCCTTTAAGAGAATGATGTGGATACCAAAGGCTTAAGAGAAGCTCGTAGTAAAAGCGATGCATATTTTCAAAGATCCTCTCCATGATCACATAGAAAAAGACAAATAGAAACAAAGAATGCTCTATTAAATCATATTTTCATTTAAATGTCATCAATTAAATAATCGGCACTTAATTCATTCTTGGGAAAAAACCTAATAAATAATTGATATTATAACCTAAATTATGTTAAATATAAAATAAAATGTTTTCACAATTTGATATCATTTTTCATGGTAAAATTCCACTCAAAACTTCCCCCTTACCATAAAAAACTTGGTCTCTGCTTTAAGTAGATTTGCTTTAAAATATTGAGGGAAACAGGTATCAAGAGTGTAACATTACGTTGTTTTGTATAATATCTAAATCCTGTTCAGGAGAAACTTCCAGTTTCCTCCCAATATCTAGTCTTTTTTTCTCCAATAGTAACAGAAACCTGATTTTTAGCTGGGCCTGTGTTGTCCAGATAATAGCTAAATTTTTGGTCTTCTTTGAATTTATAGTCTGATGAGATGTAATAAAAGTGTTTTGTGAGAGTTCTAGTAAAGCTACATAAGAATGGAGGGGTGGTGCCGCCTTCTTTCCTTCCTTCTTCCTGCTGTCCTGGAATAGGCAGGAGCTCTAGCAGCCATCTTGGATCATGAGGGGAAAACCACATACTGAGGATGGTGAAAAGGAGAGGTAGACATTTGCAGGCTTGTCATCACCATGGAGCTTTCATATCAGTTCCCAAATGCCTATTTTTGGATTTTGTTATATTACATATAATTATTCTATGAAAACTGTTGTTATTTGGGGATTTTCGGGTATATACAGCACAATTTTATCTCATATATCCTTTAAGTTTTGCTGAAAATATATTACTAATTTTTGAAGTGCATGTTCACTCATTGCTTTGAACTATTAGGGTAGGGGAAGCAGAGTAGTGATGTGTGGGGGTGGGGTTGGAAAAGTCTCAGGTTTGATTCTAGTAGACTTGCAAAAAAACCAAGAGAGTCATATTTAGTCATCTTATTTAGTTTTGTATACAAATGTACTCAGTAGGCTGTTTTTGTAGATTATTTGGATTATTTGCATCTTATTTTGTTGAGTCCGCAATGTTTGATTAAGTAAGAAGAGCCTTCATGATTATTCAATGCAATATCTGTCTACTTCAGGAATCTTCTCTACAACATCCCTGCTGCATGGCCATCTACCCTCTGCTAAAAGACATTGGTAAGAAAATATTTAAGGTGTAAGACACCCATTCAACTGATAGGAAGGACTTCCTTGTGCTGATGCTGCACCTGCCTATTCAAAATTTCCGCTAGGTTATGGTTCTACAGAGGTGAACTTCCTCTTAATAGCTCCTGTGGCTATTTAAGAAAGCTATAATAGTATGTTTCCTTAATGCCTTCTCAGCTTTAGGCTAACCACTCCCAGTTCTTTCGATTCTTCTCCTTTTCAGGTAGTTCGTAGATCTTCCAGTTGCTCATTGGCACATATTAGATTGTCAGCAGTTTTCCTGGCTAAAACCCATTTTGCTATTCTGTGTCTCACAAAGAGCAGAGGCACATCATCTGCTTTCATTACACTTTAATAGTCGATGCCTACAATCTCTGCCCTCTGCAACCTTCTCTTCTCTCAAAACAGAAACTTACTGCTTTTCCTCCTAGCTCCTTTATGCCCATTAAAAACATATAATCTTTTTCAAATAGGAGGCACAGAAACACCCTCCAAAATAAGAACAAACAAGCAAACACACAATAACTTGGTAGAGAGAACAGAATTTTGAAATATATTCCAAAGTATTTAAGCCCCCCCAAACTAAAATGAATTAAGACATATGTGAACAGATCGTGTTCCCAAGTTTCTCCTGAACACGCATACGCACACACGCATGCGCAAACACACACACAGCAGCTAGTAAAGCCTTTTGCAACTTGCAGTGTTTCCCAATCGTCTAAATATAAGAAGCTATGAGCAGCTCCAGGCCCTCTTATCTCTCTCACAGACATCTGCCTCCTCTTGGTCCTGGGACTAAATCTTCTCTTGATCACGATCTTACCCTTCAGCTATTCAGTTCCCCATTGACAGTGTAAATGTCACTTTGAAATAACCATCCCTGTGACTTACTTTGAGGATGCTTGAAAAAGTAGTGCTTTTGCAGAAGTTGATGTTGGGTTATATTATTTCATGTAAAACGGAATGTGGTCAGTGGGCAAGTTCTGCTTTTTAAGAGTTTTCTAGTTCACCTTTTAGGAAGATTTTATGCCAAAAGAAAATAAAAAGTAACTGACCCTGACTTGGGCCACTACTCCTTTTCTCATTATTATAAAATCCGTATTATGTCAGGAGGCTAATAGATCATAGGTAGTGTTTTTTTTCTTTTTCACTTAAAAATAAGGCCCTGAACTGTTGTACATTTTACCAAAATGTTTATTGCAGTCTGGTGTGGAGTGGAGATTTTATGATTCTCAGAAGGCCTTGCCTAACTGTTTCCCCATCTTTTATCAGCTCTCACAACCCTCTCTTAATAACAAGCCTTGGCCAGGCATGGAGGCTCATGCCTGTAATTGGCATTTTGGAAGGCCGAGGTAAATGGATGACCTGAGGTCAGGAGTTCAAGACCAACCTGACCAACATGGCAAAACCCTGTCTCTATTAAAAATGCAAAATTAGGACCAGGTGAGGTGGATCATGCCTGTGATACCAGCACTTTGGGAGGCCAAGTTGGGTGGATCACGAAGTCAGGAGTTCAAGACCAGCCTGGCCAACATGGTGAAACCCCATCTCTCTCTACTAAACATACAAAAATTAGCCAATGTGGTAGCAGGCACCTGTAATCCCAGGTACTTGGGAGGCTGAGGCAAAGAGAATCGCTTGAACCTAGGAGGCAGAGGTTGCAGTGAGCCAAGATCGCGCCACTGCACTCCAGCCTGGGTGACAAAACGAACTTCCATCTTGAGGAACAACAACAACAAAAAAAATTAGCCGGGCATGGTGGTACGTGCCTGTAATCCCAGCTACTCTGGAGGCTGAGGCAGGAGAATTGCTTGAACCTGGGAGGGTGAGTTTGCAGTGAGCCGAGATCACGCCACTGTACTGCAGTCTGGGCAATAAGAGTGAAACTCCATCTCAGAAAAAAAAAAAAAAAGACTCACTAAACCCTCTTCTTTTGTTGACACAACCATGGTCCCCATGTGTCCTATGGTATTTTTATAGCATCGCTGACAAGTCTATAAGAGAATGATCAGTAATCTTCAGAGAGAGGAGTCCTAAGTGCTACCATGTGCCCTGGGTTATCTCAGTGGTGCTCAGAGCTAAATTTATCTGCTGTGCCATCTGTCATAGTTGACTCCCTCCTCATTCCACGGTCTTGCTTGTCTTTTTCTATAGTCTTACCTTATGTGTTGTAAGATTTCTCCACATCTTACTTGGAAACAGGCAGAGTGCAATAGAAATAAAAAGACTCCATCCATTTTTGTCAGCAGTTGACATGAAGCAGTATTTATCTTTTCTAGGGCTCAGTTTCCAAACATATGAACTAAGAGGGTTCAACTGGATTTTGAAGCCACTTCCAGCTCTCATGTTCTATGACCAGGTGACTCTTGGGCTCTAATAGTGCATTTTAAAATAGTGTCTAAAAGGAATACAGATCCAAGGCTTCTACCTGAATAACAGGGCTATTTTTCTGCTTACTTTGGGGAAGGAAGAAGGGTATGGGGAGATAACACTGATTCATAAATAGAAGCTACGCAGCCCTGGGAAGAAGCTATAACCTGAATCCACTCCTCTTTGTGACTGAAGCATGTCTCATTTTCGAGCTTTCAAAGGATGCAACCTGGTTTATTCAGAGGGTGGAGGTAAGAAAGTATCAAACTACTTGCAATAGCTGTATACTAAAGATATTTAAGGGTGCTTCACAGAAAACCGAGACAGGTACTGTGAGCACACAAAAGGTGGTATTCAATCCAGACATCAGGATCCCCAAGACCTATGAGATCCTACCCATGCCAAAGACTAAATCTTCGTCGAAAACTTTCATTATTTACTTGTTCAACAGGGACAAAAAGTCCCTGCCTAGCGTTAACTGGTTCATCTGGTGACCTGCTCTGGCCCTCTACGACCCCAGTTACTAAGTGAAATCTAACAAAAGTGAACCATGACCCATTTGCTTTCCAAGCATGCAATTTGGTTACGAATCTAGAAAACAATAGTGTGAAAAGCCTTCTACTTTCTAACTTTGAAAAATGATTATTTTTTAAAAACCTGATTAGATACCATTTTTCCTCTCTCTCCTTTTTTAACGAAGTTAGTTTGGTTAGAAAAGGCAATTCTGTGATGCATCTAATGGACTTGCTTGCTGCAATGTGCTGGTAGAAATCTATAAAGAGTAAGTGGTGGGGGTGGGCCTGGAGTGGTGGGGAGAAGGAAAACAAGCCACATCTCCTGATGCCCAATTCTAAAGAATCCAGTGGTTCTTGAGTATACAGTGTATATATGAGTCAACAAGTAGACAAAGAAAATCCAGACCTTTGATGACCCCTGGTGAATAAACTAAGCACTGCATTGAAATGCAGCTAGAGCCACAGACATCCCTTGCAGGCAAGCCTCCGGAATGGTTCCTCTCTCAAATAAGGCAAAAGATTTTTTCTCCCCCACGTGCCTGTTTCATTTGTATTACAGACATACCTTACATACTTGGGGCACCTTTATCCTTCTGAACAATTCTCATGTTGGTGATCTCGGTAGAGACTAAGAAATGTGTATCCAACACTACTTTCTGTTCGTGCTGTGACCTCTTAGACCTGAACCGTGTTATTCATGGAACGCTGAAGAATTCAGTGACCTCCATAAAGCAAGATCTGTAACTTTCTTTCAGATTAGGTATATATTTGGTATTTTTATGGAATAATTATGAAGAATAAATCAACCATCTTACATAACTCGAGTTTTAAGATCAGAGTTTAAAGGTAATCACTTGTCTGTAACTGCTGAGTCCCAGGTAAAATACTCTTCTAGGCAGCAAAGGTTTGCATTTTTGTAAACAGCTGTGTATGAGCAGGATGTGGTACATGTGAGCCAGAAAGCAGACTGTATTTTGTCAGCTCGTAGAAAAGAAGGGAGATTTCTCATTGTAAAAGAAGGAAGCAGAGTGGGGAGGTGCAGAGAATGGAGTATTTTTATTGTACACTGCAGGCATCCAATTATAAAAGAAATGCCAAATCCCTATTTGTAATAACTCAGAATGGAACCTGCCTGATAGAGTTACATAGAGTGGAATATGAAATAGTATATACTATGAATAGAGTTTAGCTTATCAGTCATTTGTGTACCGTAACTATTGGCTTTTAAGTTTTCATTGCCTGAACAGGAAGTATTCTATATCTCAGACTGGTGTACACAGGGTACTGAATTGTTGAATGTATTCCCTCTCCCTTCACCCTTTTTAATCACCACAGACTGAGGAATGACTTTTTCTCTGCTATGGTTTGAATGTTCCCTCCGAAACCCATGTTGACATTTAATTTCCAATAAAATGGTATTGGGAAGTCAGGCCTTAAAGAAGTGATGAGGTCATGAGGATTCTGCCTAGTGAAAGGATCAGTGCTGTTATGGGACTGGGTTAGTTATCTCAGAAGTGGGGTCCTGATAAAAGGGTAAGTTTGGCCCCCGTTATTTCTGTGCCTCATACACTTGCTCACCCCATGACGCCTTCTGCTACGGATGATGCATGAGAAGGCCCTTACCAGATACTGGGGCCATGCTATTGGGCTTCCTAGCCTCCAGAACTGTGAGCCAAATCAACTTTTCTTTTTTTTTAAATAAATTACCCAGCCTGTGATATTCTAAAAGCAGAAAATGGACTAATAAAATCTCTTTAAAAATGAACTATATCAAAATTTTAAAAATATAGAGCATTACATATTACATATGTGCTTCAGCTTCCTGGGTAGGCATCTCAGTCTCTCCACTGGGATTACAGGGTCTCAAGTAAACATAAGTCATCACTTTCTTATATGACCTTCAGTGTAGTCCTTCTGGATGAGGAGGTTGGCATTCAGGAAATTTAATAAAAAGCCAGAGGTCTAAAATTTCAAAGGTGGAAAGAATCTTAGAAGTTGTTTAGTTTAGTTCCTCCAATCAGTTTGAACATGAAAAAAACCGAATCCTAGAATTGGGTGATGTTTCTAATACAGCACAACTAAACACAGAGATCTGTTTCTTCCTAGTCTAGCTGTCTATCCTTTCCATCACTCTGCCTTCCTTGGGGCATGTTGAATGTTCTGTGTCTTTGTAGAGGACAACCATGTCACCCTTGGGAGTATCGAGTAAATTGTAAATTGTTAAAAAAAAAAAAAAAAAAAAAGCCGAATGCGGTGGCTCACACCTGTAATCCCAGCACTTTGAGAGGCCAAGGCAGGCGCATCACAAGGTCAAGAGTTTGAGACCAGCCTGGCCAATATGGTGAAATCCCATCTTTACTAAAAATACAAACATTAGCCTGATGTGGTGGCATGCGCCTGTAGTTCCAGCTACTCAGGAGGCTGAGAAAGAAGAATCACTTGAACCCGGAAGGCAGAGATTGCAGTGAGCCAAGATTGCACCGCTGCACTCCAGCTTGGGAGATGGAGCGAGACTCCATCTCAAAAAATAAATAAATAAATAAAATAAGGTGGGGAAGGGATATAATGAAACATTAATAAGAATTTAAGAAAAAACTCAATTTGGAGGAACATTTATATAATTTTCAGTTTCTTTTCCAAATTAGAAAAAGTAGTTTCGGTTTTAACCACAATGTCCAATTGTGTTTATTACTTCATTGCATGTTTTTTTTTGTTTGTTTTTTGAGACAGAGTTTCGCTCTTGTTACCCAGGCTGGAGTGCAATGGCGCGATCTCGGCTCACCGCAACCTCCGCCTCCTGGGTTCAGGCAATTCTCCTGCCTCAGCCTCCTGAGTAGCTGGGATTACAGGCACGCACCACCATGCCCAGCTAAATTTTTGTATTTTTAGTAGAGACGGGGTTTCACCATGTTGACCAGGATGGTCTCGATCTCTTGACCTCATGATCCACCCGCCTTGGCCTCCCAAAGTGCTGGGATTACAGGTGTAAGCCACTGCGCCCAGCCCTCATTACATGTTTTAATGATGAGTTACAGCATTATATATAGAACATTACAATGTGAAAGTTATGTTATGATACTATTATTGGTGTGATTAGGTATGTGTCCCACCATCTGACTGAAGGACAAACAAATTAAGAATTTATAGTCTGTGCACGGTGGCTCACACCTGTAATCCCAGCACTTTGGGAGGCCAAGGCAGGCGGATCATGAAGTCAGAAGTTCAAGACCAGCCTGGCCAACATAGTGAAACCCCATCTCTACTAAAAATACAAAGAAAATAGCCAGGTGTGGTGGCAAGCACCTGTAGCTCCTGGGTACTTGGGAGGCTGAGGCAAGGAGAATCACTTGAACCTGGGAGGCGGATCACACCACTGCACTCCAGCCTGGGCGACGGAGTGAGACTCTATCTCAAAAAAAATAATAATTTATGTACTTTATGTACTGTATGTCTCATTGTTACAAATATTTTCTGAGACTTTTAACCCAGATATGATGTATTTTGAAATCTTTATCTCATGTTTGAAGTTTGCTCATCTTTCATGTCTATATGAAGTACATATTCCAATTGAGTAAATGTAGCATTTAAAAGGCTTTTAGGTCTGGGTGCAGTGGTCATGCCTATAATCCCAGTGCTTTTGGAATCTGAGGCAGGAAGATTACTTGAAGCTAAGTGTTCAAGTCCAGTCCGTGTAACAGAGCAAGACCTCATCTCTACAAACAGTTTAAAAATTAGCCAAATGTGGTGGCATGCACCTGTAGTCCTAGATACTCAGGAGGTTGAGACAGAGAATTTTTTGAACCCAGGAGTTTGAGGTTATAGTGAGCCATAATTACACCACAGCACCCTGGCCTGAGCAGCAGTGAAACTCTGTCTCTAAAAGAAAGGAAAAAAGGCTCTCCAGTACGCCACTAAGGCAGAAAAGTAGCTTTGTACAAAGTGTTGGAAGATATGTCCAAATGCCTTCAAACTAGGAGTCATGTGCTCTAAGCCACCAAATACAACATGGGACTACTGACCCCAGATACAATGAATCCTTCCTTTCAAAAGATCAGCTGGGTGTGATATGAGGGTCTTAGTAACCTGAGCAAGGTTTCCCAGTTTTGAATCCATAGAAACCAACAAGTTTAATGGAAAGGTAGCAAGGTTTTATGGAAAAAACACTGGAAATCTGAAGCCTTGACTTTGCAATGAACCTGTGCCCTCTGTAGCTGTATAACTTTGGGCAGATCCTTTAGCCTTTTTTGATGACTGAACTCAATACAGAGGTTAAGGAAACCTAACTGTCATATGTGGCTACAACCTGAAGTTTCTCTGGGCCTGGTTATAGGGTGGTAATTTGGGAACTATAGCACAGGAGTATGAGCTAGACTGATTGTAGAGCCTGCTATAACATCCACGCAAGAGTATCTCCACAGGAGCAACCAAGCATCCCCTGGACTGGGCAAGACCAGTGTTAAATTGCCACAGTGTATAGCTCTGGCTAAAGTCTGGCACCTCTAAACTGAATGACTATCAAGACTCTTCTTCATCTAAATGTAGGTGGTTTGACTTTTTATGTATGGGTACGTGGCAGAGTAGGGGAGTGGGAATGTATCAAATGATGTATCCTAGATTTTCTTCCTTAAATGGCAGGTTTCAGGCTCAAGAAATTAAAATAATGAAAGCATGAGCAGTTTCACTTCAAATTTAGATTTCTTGCACATTGTGTTTCTAAGGAAAATTAATAATTTTCCTGGCAATTCAATCAATATTGAAGAACAAGCTCTTCCTGCATTAAAAACAAAAAACAAATCAAAACCCTTAAATGTAGAAAGGTGACACAATTTACTTTGTTCTCCATAGTACAATCTTTCCTAGAGGATGGTGTTAGAATCTCCCAGGTTGATGGCCAGGTGCAGTGGCTCATGCCTGTAATCCCAGAACTTTGGGAGGCCAAGGTGCATGGATTACTTGAAGTCAGGAGTTTGAGACCAGGCTGGCCAACACGATAAAAACTGTTTTTACTAAAAATGCAGTAATAGCCAGGCATGGTGCATGCACCTGTAATCACAGCTACTTGGAAGGCTAAGGTGGGAGAATCGCTTGAACCCAGGAGGCAAAGGTTGCCAGGAATACAATTCATCCAATTTCATACATGTCACATGTCCCTTTCCCTCTTAGAATGACTGCTTAGTTTCATGACTGTATTTACTAATGAATGTGAGTTGTACATGTAAACAAGAAAAGCATGTACATGGAGCCAGAAAAGCAGTTGCAAAATTTGGATTTAACCATAAGTGCAAGTAGATAAAAAGGAATCAATTTATGATATGGCATAAGGTTCTAGAACCACACAAATGGAAGAAAATATTCTTCAGCTATCTAGAAATGTTACTCAATCCAACAATTATCTATTCAGTGTTACCTCAAATTTCCTACAATGATGCCTCATAGCATCTAAGGCCTTTAATGATCTGTGATCTATATGTCTGCTTGATCTCCTTCTACTGGCTTCTTGAGTTCCAGTAATTCAGAATGTTTAACCTTTCATTGAACACATCATGCTGTTCCATGCCTCTACTCCTTGACATGCTGGGTTTTTTTTTCTGTATTGTCTTCCTCCCCTAGTGAATTTCTACTCATTCTTAAAGACCTGGCTCAAATACCTTTTTTATCCTGCCTTTGCCATGGGTAGGCACAATTAATTGTTATTTTCCCTGCATGTGTCACACTGCATTGTAATTATTTGTAAGCAAGTATTTTAACCATCCAGACTATAAACTCCGAAAGGCATGACTGTGTTACTTGTCATTCTCCCCCAGTTCCTGGAACATGGTCTTTAGGCACCATTTTTGAATGAATGAATAAATGAATAGACACATGCATGAATTCTAAGCACTGCGTCAAAGAGGTGGTAGATTGAGCCACAAAAATGAAGACATGGCCTTTAACATAAAGATTGTAATCATAGATAGGAAATAAACATCTTAATCCTATCTTCACTCAAAGACAGATTTCTAAGGCTTGTCCTAAAGATACGAAGTGCTGTGGGAGCATGTGAGCCTAACAGTAAAACTTTTGTTGAAAGAATAATGAATAAGATAAACACTTATTGAATAAGTAACAAAGGACAATGATGAGAGAGTTAGTGTAATGGATAAATAGTAAACACTTGGTGGGGAAGTCAGTATTTGAGCTGAGGTTCAAAAGATGAGCGGTGTTAAAGATTGCAAAGACTGAGCAGTAGTGCTGGTAAAAACAGAATCACAAAAACATAATGTGTTGGGGAAATGACAAGCAATCCAGTTGGTTAGAACATAGTGAATATAGGAAGGGATGTAAGGAGATTTGTCTGAAGATCTGTTTTGGAAGTACTATGAAAGCTTCAGATTTTATGGGAAAAGCAGTGAGGAGCTGTTGAAGGTTTTAGAGCAGAGGAGTGAAATGAGCTATAAATACCTGTGTTGAATGAGAATTAAATGGGATAATGTATGGAAAATCCTTGGAATAGTGGTTTGTACATAGTAACTCATGCATTTTTGTTATCATAGTCGGATCTTTTCTGGAAGAAGAAATAAGGTGGGAAGAGATTGAAGTCAAGATAAAAATAAGCTATAGCAATAATCCAGATAAAATATAACAAAGTTCTAAATCTAGACAGAGGTTGTAGGCATGAAAAAGAAAAGATTATATTGAAATGACATTTTAAAGGTAGAATGGAAGTAACTTCACCACCAATTGGTTATCCAAGAGCAATTTAACCTTGCTATATTGAAGAGTGGTGTTATAAAAATAATGAAACCAGAGGAGTGGGTGTTGGATATGTTGAGTTGGATGGATCTCTGGGACTCAAAAATGTCTATCAACCCAGTAGATGTGTGGATCTTAGGACCAAGAAAGAGGAATAGACAAGAGATTTAAATTTGTGAATCATCAGCATAGAGGTGATCATTGACACCATGCAAGTGTAGCGGAAGAAGAGTATTGAGGGCAGAAAATTGGTGACGACTAATTTTTAGCAGCAATCTGACTTTGTGTCTAATAACCCTTGAGACTTACAGAGTGTTTTTCTTTCTTGCCAGTCATGCTATTTTGGGTGCCAGCGGATGTTGTGTGCAGGAAAATCAGAATACAGGGCAAGGCAACATAAATATGTATAAGCTGAGACAACTTAATCAATAACCTTATTTCAACAAAATACAGGTGCTTTAAAAGGGCAAAGTAAGCATGCTAAGATTCCACTATAGTACCCTTAGTGTATTTCTAACCTAATCATTGACATACTTGAAATTAGGGAAATGCTTTTTCATTAGGAGCAAGCCTTTTTTGTTGTCTCTTGATTCTGATATTGCAGGAAAACTGACTTTTAATGATGTGCCTCACAGCTTTCACTTGACAATTACTTTTGAATGGTTATACCTCATAGTATTTTATAATTGTATAGCTCTTTGCAGCTCATAAAACTCTCTTGAGATTTTCTCAATAACTTCATAGGATAGGCTGTAATTATTCCCATTTTACAGGCATAAAAATTGACTTTGAGACATCATGACCCGATCATGATATTGAGAGGAAATTTCTGTGTGGCTGAACTTTAAAAACGGAAATATAAGTAGATGCTTTAGAATGATCATCTCCCTTAATCTGTTGCATGTGGTCATTATTGATCCATGCAAGTTATTCTTTTATTTTATTTTTGTGTTATTTATATCTCATTCTCCATTTCCAATTCTTCATAATACCACAATAGCACATACTCTCATATATACTGTATATAACGTGGAGTGAAAAAAGGAGCAGAATGAGATGTGTTCATTTATAATATATTTGTAGAAAAATCTATGTGTTATTTATGGATAAGTTTATATGTGTGTAGGGTAGAGGAACAAGAATATTAAAATCTCTCTTGTCTCCTAGGAGGCTTTTGGAAATTTTACTTTGCAGTGAAGAAATCTTCAGGTGTAGAGCACTGGTTGTCAAACTTGAGCATGAATCAGAAGCTCCTGAGGGTTTCTGAAAACACAGGTCTCTGGGTCCCTTGCCAGAGTATCCTATTCAGTAAGTCTGGGATATTCCCCAGAATTTACATTTCTAACAAGTTCCTGGATGATGCTGAGTCTGCTGATTTGGGAGCCATAAGCATTGGAGAAAAGGAATGCCTAAGGGATGGACGTGTAATCCACAGGACTTTTTCAAACTTAACAACTATCACCAAACTTATTTTTTCCTATGAAACAAAAAGTTTATTTCATTTAAAAATTTTTTTCTTCCAATTTGTATTTCAGGTTTGGGGGTACATGTGCAGGTTTGTTACATGGATAAATTGTTCAGTTCTCACCCTTCACCCATCCTCACCCTCAAGTTGGCCCCAGTGTCCATTGTTCCCTCCTCAGTGCCCAGGTATACTCAGTGTTTAGTTCCCACTTATGTGAGAACATGTAGTATTTGGTTTTCTGTTTCTGCATTAAATCACTTAGGATAAAGCCTCTAACTATGTCTATGTTGCTGCAAAGGACATGATTTTTTTTCTTTTATGGCTGCATAGTATTCCATAGTGTATATGTACCACATTTTCTTTATCTAGTCCACCATTGATAGGCATCTAGGTTGATTCCGTGTCTTGCTTTGAATAGTGCTACAGTAAACATGCACATGTGTGTATTTTTATGGTAGAATGATTTATATTCCTTTGGGTATATACCTAATAGTGGAATTGCTAGGTCAAATGGTAATTTTGTTTTAAGCTCTTTGAGAAATCTCTAAATGGCTTTCCAGTGACTGAATTTATTTACATTCCCACCAGCAGGGTATAAACATTGCCTTTTCTACACAACCTTGTTAGTATCTGTTATTTTTTGACTTTTCAATAATAGCCATTCTGACGTGACATGACATCTCAATGGGGTTTTTATTTGCATTTCTCTAATAATAGTGATGCTGAACATTTTTTTCATATACTTTTTGGCCACGTGTATGTCTTCTTTTGAGAAGAATCTGTTCATGTCCTTTGCCCATTTTGTAATGGGATTGCTTGTTTTTTTGCTTGTTAATTTGTCAATTTTTGTTTTTGTCGCAATTGTGTTTGGAGTCTTCGTCATGAAATCTTTGCCAGGGCCTATGTCCAGAGTGGTTTTCTTCTAAGCTTTTTATAGTTTTAGATTTTACATCTAAGTCTTTAATCCAAAAATGTCTTTCATCATTTTTGTATTTGGTGAAAGAAAGGGATCCAGTTTAAATATTTTGCATATGGCTAGCCAGTTATCCCAGCAGCATTTATCGAATGGGGTGTCCTTTCTCCATTGCTTGTGATTGTTTACTTTGTTAAAGATCAGATAGTTGTAGGTATCTAGTTTTATTTCTGTGTTCTTTAACCTGTTCCATTTGGTCAATATGTTTGTTTTTGTATCAGTACCATGCTGTTTTGTTTAATGTGGCCGTGTAGTATAGTTTGAAGTTGGGTAATGTAATGCCACTGGCTTTGTTCTTTTTGCTTATTGTTGCTTTGGTTGTTTGGGCTCTCTTTTGGGTTCATATGAATTTTAGAATAGTTTTGTCCAATTCCAAGAAAAATGTTATTGGTAGCTTGATAGGAATAGCCTTGAATCTGTAAATTGCTTTGGGGAGAATGGCCATTTTGACAATACTGAATCTTCTTTTTCATGAACATTGAATAGTTTTCCATTCATTTGTGTCATTTCTGATTTCTTTGAGCTCTGCAATTCTCATTGTAGAAATCTTTCACCTTCCTGGTAAGCTGTATTCTTAGATATTTTATTCCTTTTGTGGCTATTGCAAATGAGATTCTGTTCTTGATTTAGCTCTCAGCTTGGATATTATTGACGTATAGAAATGCTACTGATTTTTGTACATTTCAAGTCCCTTTCTGGCTTTTTTCTTGGCTCCAGTTGTCATTCTATTTCCCTCCAGCTCTGCCTACAGTTTGGTAGAGTAGACAGAGAGGAAAGAGTTGTAGTCAAATAAATCAGCTCTGCCACTTTGATTAAAGTCTGAGCAAATTACTTAATTTCTTACTAGTATTCTCATCTCCACAGACTAGCACAAAAATACTGCTAGTAAATATTCAACCTTATTCAGTAATGTCATTGTTCATAGTAATATTGTCATTGCTATTTTGAAACCATGTTATGGATATTATAAAACATGGCAAGTCTGTTGTTAGAAATCGTTATTCTAGATACAAGAAAACAGACATAAAACCAAATAAGTTCAGCAAAAACTCTAGATCATCAAATGAGAATTGAAAATACTATTTCTGCTATTAAAAAATACATTTCCTAGATCTACCTACTGAAAGGACCTAGAACAATGACATCACAGTAGTAATAAGTATTCCCGGTACCTTGATTTGATTTCTAAATACTATTTCCTACTAAAAGGACTCAGAGTTCCTTTTAGTAGCTGGGCATGGTGGCTCACACCTGTAAGCCCAGCACTTTGGGAGGCCAAGGCAGGGGGATCACTTGAGGTCAAGAGTTCAAGATCAGCCTAGACAACATGGTGAAACCCCATCTCTAGTAAAAATACAAAAATTACCCCGGTGTGGTGGCATGTGCCTGAATCCCAGCTACTCGGGAGGCCAAGGCAGAAGAATTGTTTGAACCCAGGAAGCTGAGGCTTTAGTGAGTTGATACCATGCCACTGTACTCCAGCTTGGGGGACAAAATGAGACTGTCTCAAAAAATAAAAAAAAAAAAAAAGAAAAAGGAATAATGTGAATATGTGATTTTTGGTCTGAGGCACCAGTTGTACAAGATGAACTAGGACATTTTTGAGGTCAGAATGCAAAGAAGTATTTAAAGATTAATAGGATAATGATAAAAGGAGCCAGACTTAAGGAGCTCCCACAGGCCAAATTTGGGACAACCTGAACATCAAAAAGAATAATTACTATAACCAAGTGAAGCACAGTGAATATGTAAAACTATGAGTCTGTGTGATATTCAAAACGAGGAAAAAAAAAAGTAATGAACTTCATTTGACACCCTTGGGATGACTATTATACCACTCCTTAATTTGAAAATTGGTTATTAAAGAGAGGGAATTAACCATTTATCCTGCTCTTGATGAGAGTAACTGCTTCTTTACACACACACACACACACACTTGCCAGCTGATAAATGTAGAAGGAATGATAGCATTAGACAAAATATCATTTTTGCAACCCTAATAAAACAATTGGTTTACATAAAGTCATCAATCATTACAAAACTGTTAGCTAAAAGGTTGATAGAAAAGTGGGTATTTGCTAGCCAGTAGTAAAGGGAGGACCACCTCTTTACGATGGAGAGATTTGGCTGTTACCACCTTGATTCACTGATCAAACACAGCATCACTGAAAACAGGACAGCTAGGTATTATGTGGTTCCTGGTGGGATATAATATAAAGTAACTTTCAGGAAATCTTGCTAGGATATTCAATCTGAATTGAATCAAGCCTTTAGATCCAAATTCTAGTATACAGAGAATACAGGAGTTGCAGGAAAATGTTTAACAACTTTACATGGGAACAATTCTACAAGGCAGCTGGCTTGAATTCTTTAAACAGCTAATGTCACAAGGAAAAAATAGAAGAAGGTATTCTGATATTGTAAGAGACATAAGACATACAATAATTAAATGAATGTGTAATTCTTGGTTAGATCTTGGTTTGATAAATTTTGGGGTCTTTTAGTGAAATTTAAATATGGATTGGATATTAGGGAATTATGTCTAAGTGTGATAATAGTATTGTGGTTGTGTGGGAGAATATCTTTATATAAATGGGTGCTAAAATTTATGAATGATGTGTCATGATGTCTATAACTTATTTTAAATAGCTCAACAAAAAGCTATCTAGATCAATAAAATAAATACGGCCAATTATTAAAAATTGAGACTATGGATTTTTGTTTTACTATTTCTTCTACTTTCATGGACATTTGAGATTTTTAATAATGTGAAAATCTTGAGTTTAAAAATATTTTAAAATTTATATTCTATAGGTAACATATTTTAATCTGTATGTGGACAGAACATCTATCACAAATAGTGGGTGTTTAAAAATGTTATTCCCTCCCTTAGACTGAAATAAGAAAAAAACCAAACCTTATCTTTGGCTCAGCTTAAATTCTTTTTTTAGAATGAAATGAAGTTTAAACAAACATACACATAAGTAAACAAGCAAGCAAACTTCTCACCTCACACTTCTTCCTCCCCATTCCTCTAACTGATTTACTTGGCTTCCCTTTGTTGTACCAACAGAGAGAGCCTTCAGCTTTTAATTCACTCTGGATAGTGCCAAAGACATTTTGCACTTATTCAAATCATAAGGTCTAAGAGAGAAAATGGGAGAGAGAGCATACAATGAGATGACAGATGGAGTGGGGAAGAGATATGAGACAGATGGGCCTCTCTCAGAACAAGCAATATTGCCATAATAATAAAACTGTAAAAACAATTCAAGGAGGATCATTTAAAAACTAAGAGCTGGACTGCCCCAACTTGCTAGAAGTGGCCGGAGATGACCTAAACTCACCCTCATCTTCCTAAAATCACAATTCAGATTCTTTCATTCTAATGAAAGATCATCTTGACCTATTTACGTATAGGCAGGCCAAGGTCATCCAAGTTTCAATTCACATCTAGATCAAGGAATACATAATTAGTCACTCTTTTAACAGATATTTATCAAGCTTCTATGTGCCAGGCACTTTTCATGCAGCTTGGGATATATCAGAGAACAAAACACACTAAAATTCCTGCCCTTATGAACAGATAATAAATAAATAAGTAAGCTAATTGGAACATGGTTTGCAATTTAAAATAGGATGGTCAAGATGGACCTCACTGAGATTGAACCATTTGAGCAAACACTTGAAGAAGGTGAAGGAAACAGTTGTGCTACTGACTGCAGGAAGAGCTTTACAGGCAGAAAGAATAGAAATGCAAAGACCCTATGGCAGCCATGCGCCTGGTAAGTCCCAGGAATGGAGCACAGGCTGGGAGGACTAAGAGTGAGAATGAAGAAAACAGACATATGGTCAGAAGTAATGATGGCCAGGTCATGAAGGGCTTTGAATACACTGAAGAATTTGGAGTTTACCCTAAAGTCAAATAGGAGCCACGGAGCATGAATAGGGAGAAATGACATGCTCTGGCTTGTCATATTTTTTTTAAAGAGGGCTCTGACAGCTGTGTTGTGAATGGACCGAAGGGGAGCAAGGTAGAAGCAGGGAGACTAGTGAAGAAGTTACTGCAGTAATCAGGTGAATGGTAATGGTTGCTTGGATCAAGGTGAAAAAGGTGGAATATAAAAAATGTAACTGGATCAGATGCTTGCAGTGTGAAGAAGCAAAAAGAAAATATATTTAGCTCCCTAATTCTCAGTCAAATATCAAGATGTTTACTTTTTCATCTAAAGGTAAACTATATCCGACATCTAAATGACCTTGTGAATTACTACAGAGTGAATTATCTTGTGTGTCTTTCTGCAGAGTTCAGGGAACAAGATAATGGGAAGTATCTTTAGGTCTGATGGGAACATGAATGGAATGAGTACTTACAACAAGGATCCAAGAGTCCAGAAGAAATTCCAGGGTCTGGCTACATTGCATATCAATACGAATTTCGTTTAAAACCATTTGGATAGTCTGGCCTTGCTGGGATGCCAGATTTTTTTTTTTTTTTTTTTTTTTTAAACCAGAACCAGGTTCACTCTAAGGGCTCCATGGGGCTCTTCGATGATAGCCACTTTTAAAATGCTAGACATCGTTCTTGCTAAAGGCGAACAAATAAAGTGAAATTGTAATTCTAAAGTTACTTTCAAGTGATAAAGCCAAAGGTTTGACTCAAGAATAGAACTTAGAGAATAGGGGGAAGGAGTGAATCATGTCCAGGCTGTGTGGTCATCTCACCTCTAAATGATCTTGAACTAGAACTACAAGAAAAGCAATGAGAAGAAACTGGGATTGCAGGTCAGGACAGTAGAACCTACAACTGTCCTTCATAGTGGTTGTACTAATTTACAGTCCTATCAACAGTGTACGAGGGTTCCTTTTTCTCCACATCCTCTTGAGCATTTGTTATTGCCTGACTTTTGGATAGAAGCCATTGTAACTGGAGTAAGACAATATCCCATTGTAGTTTTGATTTGCATTTCTCTGAGGATCAATGATGTGAAGCACTTTGTCATATGCCTCTTTGCCATATGTATGTCTTCTTTTGAGAAATGTTCAAATCTTTTACCCATTTCTTGATCAGATTACTAGATTGTTACCTGTAGTTATTAATCCATTGTCAGATGGATAGTTTGCAAATATTTTCTCTCATTCTGTGGGTTGTTCCTTCACTTTGTTGACAGTGTCCTTTGCTGGGCAGAAGCTTTTTAACTTGATGTGATCCCATGTGTCCGTTTTTGCTTTGGTTGCCTGTGCTTGTGGGGTATTGATCAAGAAATTTTTTGCTCAAACCAATGTCTTGGAGAGTTTCCCCAATGTTTTCTTGTAGTAGTTTCATAGTTTGAGGTCTTAGATTTAAGTCTTTAATCCATTTTGATTTGATTTTTGTAGATGGTGAGACATAGGGGTCTATTTTTATTCTTTGGCGTATGGATATCCAGTTTTCCTAGCTCCATTTATTGAAGATACTGTCCTTTCCCCAATATATATTTTTGGTACCTTTGTTGAAAATGATTAACTGTAGGTGTGTGAATTTCTTTCCGGGTTCTCTATTATGTTCCATTGCTTTGTGTGTCTCCTTTTATGGCAAAACTATGCTGTTTTGGTTACCACAGCTCTGTAGTATTATCTGAAGTCAAGTAATGTGATTTATCCAGTTTTGTTCTTTTGGCTTAAGATAACTTTGACTATTCTGGGTCTTTTGTGATTCCATACAAATTTTATAAGTAGTTGTCCTATTTCCATGAAGAATGTCATTTGGTATGTTGATAGGGATTGCTTTAAATCTGTAGGTTGCTTTGGGTAGTATGGACATTTAAAAAATACTGATTCTTCTAATCCATGAACATAGAATATTTTTTCATTTTTTTTGGTATCCTCTTCAATTTATTTCATCAGCTTTTTAAAGTTTTCATTGCAGATACCTTTCATTTCTTTGGTGAAGTTTATTCCTAGGTATTTTATGGTTAGATATTGTAAATGGAATGACTTTCTTGATTTCTTGACTTCTCTCTCTCTCTTTCTTTTTTGCTATTGGCATATAGAAATGCTACTGATTTCCATATGTTGATTTTATATCCTGCAACTTTGCTGAATTTGCTTATCAGTTCTAATAGTTTCTAGGTGGAATCTTCAGGTTTTTCCAAATACAAGAGCGTATCATCTGCAAACCAGGATAATGTGACTTCTTCCTTTCCAGTTTGACTGTGTTTTATTTCTTTTGTCTGATTGCTTTAGTTAGGACTTTCAGTACTATGTTGAATAACAGTGATGAAAGTGAACATCCTTGCCTTGTTTTAGCTCTTAGAGGAAAGGCTGTCAGATTTCCCCATTCAGTACAATACTATCTGTGGGTCTGTCACATATGGCTTTTATTATGTTCAAGTATGTTCCCTCTCTACCCAGGTTTTTGAGTTTGTTTTTTTTATTGTGAAGGGATGTTAAACTTCATCAAATGCTTTTTTAGCATCAATTAAAATGATCATATGTTTTTTTGTCCCTCATTCTGTTGATACGATGTATCAATCTGATGATTGATTTGCATATGTTGAACCATCCTGGCATCCCTGGGATAAATCTACTTGGTCATGATGAATTTGGTTCACTAGTTTTCTGTTGAGGATTTTTACATCAATATTCATCAGAGATACTAGCCTGTAGTTTTTTTTTTGTTTGTTTTGTTTTTTTTTTAAATGTGTCTTTGATTTTGGTATCAGTGTAGTACTGGCCTCATAGAATGAGTTTGGAAGTATTCCCTCTTCCTTTATTTTTTGTAAGTTGTGGTAGGACTGATATTAGTTATTTAAATGTTTGGCAGAATTCAGCTGTGAGGCTATCAGATCATGGACTTGACTGGGAAACTTTTTATTATGGCTTCTATCTTGTTATTTGTTATTGATCAGTTCAGGCTTTGTATTTCTTCATAATTCAATCTTGGTAGATTGTGTGTGTCTAGAAATTTATCCATTTCTTCTAGATTTTCCAATTCATTGGCATATAGTGGCTCATAGTAGGCCCTAATGAGCCTTTGAATTTCTGCAGTATCAGTTGTAATGTCTCCCTTTTCATCTCTGATTTTATTTATTTAAGCCTTCTCTCTTTTTATCTTAATCTGGCTAAAGCTTTGTCAAATTTGTTCATCATTTCAAAAAAAAAAAAAAAACTTTTCATTGCCATTGACATTTTGTATTTTCTTCATTTCAAAATTTTTTATTTCGGCTCTGATCTTTATTATTTTTTTCTTCTAATTTTGGGTTCAGTTTGTTCTTTTCTAGTTCTTTAAGATACATCATTATGTTACTTATTTAAGCTTTTTCTTCTTTTTTGAATTAGACACTTACAGGTATAACTTTCCCTCTTAGTACTGCTTTCACTGTGTCTCTCATAGGTTTTAGTATGTTGTGTTTCTATTATCATTTGTTTCAAGAAATGTTTCAATTTCCTTCTTAATTTCTTTCTTGACACACTGGTAATTCAGGAGCATATTGTTTAATTTCCATGTGTTTATGTAGTATCCAAAATTCCTGTTGTTGTTGACCTACTAGTTTTTTTTCATTCTAGCCAGAGATTCAAATCTTTTATGACTTGTTCTGTAACCTAACATACGGTCTATCCTTGAGAATAACCTATGTGCTGAGGAGAAAACTGTGTATTCTGTAGCTGTTGGGTGAAATGTTCTGTAAATATATATCAGGTTCTGTAAATATCTATTTGTTCTACAGTGCAGATTATGTTCAATATTTCTTTGTTGATTTTCTGTCTGGGAGATCTGTCCAGTGCTGAAAGTGAGATGTTGAAGTCTCCAGCTATTATTGCATAGGGATCTATTTCTCTCTTTAGCTCTGATAATATTTGTTTTATATATCTGGATGCTCCAGTGTTGGGTGTATCTATATTTACAATCATTATATCCTCTTGTTGAATTGACCCTTGTATCATTATATAATGATCTTCTTTGTCTTTTCTTACCATTTTTGTCTTGAAATCTATGTTGTCTGATATAAGTATAGCTACTCCCGCACGTTTTTTTGGGTTTCCATTGGCATGGAGTGTTTTTTGCCATCCCTTTCTTTTTAGTCTACATGTATTTTTATAGGTGGTGTTTCTTGTTGGAAACAGATCATTGGGTCTTGTTTTTTCAACCATTCAGCTACTCCATGTCTTTTGATTGGAGAGTTTAGTTAATTTACATTCAATGTTGTTACTGATAAGGAGGGACTTCCATTGGGTCTTGCTTTTTCAACCATTCAGTCACTCTATGTCTTTTGATTGGAGAGTTTAGTTAATTTACATTCAATGTTACTGATAAATAGAGACTTACTGCTGCCATTTTGTTACTCTTCTGGTTGCTCTGTGGTCTTATTATCCTTCTTCTCCCCTGTCTTCTTTTAATGAAGGTAATTTTCTCTGGTCATAAGCTTTAACTTCTTGCTGTTTTTCTTTTTATGTGTATCTGTTGTATGTTTTTAAATTTGATGTTACCATGAGACTTGCAAGTAGTACTTTATAACTCATAATTTTAAATTAAAGACAACACTGCATAAACAAACATGCAAAAAGAAAACTGATTAAAAACTACACTTTCACAGCATCCCCCTGCTTTTTAACTTTTTGTTATTTCTACTTATGTCTTATTTTACTATGTCTTAAAAATGTGTGTAGTATTTTTCTATTGGTTCATCATTTAGTCTTCCTACTTAGGTCAAGAGATATTTATACATGGCAATTACAGTGTTATACGAATCTATGCTCTTCTGTGTACTATTACCTATGAGTTTTGTACCTTTAGATGATTTCTTCTTGCTCAGTAACATCCTTTTCTTTTAGATCGAAGGACTCTTTTTAGCATTTCTGTAGGACAGGTTTGGTGTTGATGAAGTCCCTCAGCTTTTGTTTATCTGGGAAAGTATTTCTCCTTCATGCTGAAAGGATATGTTTGCCAGATATACTATTTTAAGGCAAAAAAATTCTGTCCTTTAGCACTCTAAATATGTCATACCACTCTCTCCTGGCCTGTAATGTTTCCACTGAAAAGTCTGCCAGTTGTATTGGAGCCCCATTGTATGTTATTTATTTTTTCTCTTGCTGCTTTTAAAATCCTTTTTTTCATCCTTGACCTTTGGGAGTTGGATTATTGAATGCCTTGAGGTAGTCTGATTTGGGTTAAATCTGCTTGGTGTTCTATAACCTTATTGTACTTGAATGTTGGTATTTTTCTCTAAGTTTAGGAAATTCTCTGATATTATCCTTTTGAATAAACTTGCTTCCCTTATCTCTATCTCTATTTCCTCTTTAAAGTAAATAACTCTTAGATTTGCCCTTTTGAGGCTGTTGTCTAGATTCATAGGCATACTTCATTGTTTTTTATTCTTTTTTCTTTTGTCTCCTCTGTATATTTTCAAATATCCTGTCTTCAAGCTCACTAATTCTGCTATGAAGAGAATCTGATGCATTCTTCAGCATGTTAATTGCATTTTTCAACTCTAGAATTTCTGCTTGATTTTAATTATTTCAATCTCTTTGTTCAATTTATATGATAGAATTCTGAATTCCTTCTCTGTGTTATCCTGAGTTTCTTTGGGTTTCTCAAAACAGCTATTTTGAATTTGGTGTCTGAAAGGTCACATAGCTCTGTTTCTCCAGGATTGGTCCTTGATGCCTTACTAAGTTCATTTGGTGAGGTCATGTTTTTCTGGATGGTGTTATTGTTTGTAGATATTCTTTGCTATCAGGGCATTGAAGAGTTCAGCATTTATTGTAATCTTAACAGTCTTGCCATGTTTGTGTCTGTTTTTGGTAAGCTTTTCCAGGTATTCAGAGACTTGGGCCCCAAGCACAATAAACTGTGGTTTTCGCAGACTCATAGAAGAACCACCTCAGTGGTCTTGGATAAGATCCTGAAAAGTTCTCTGAATTACTAGGCAAAGACTCTTGTTCTTTTTCCTTACTTACTCCCAAATATATGAGTCTCTGTGAGGAACCACCTGGACCTGGGAGTGTGGTGATGCAAGCACTCCTGTTGCCACCACCACTGGGATTGTGCTGGGTCAGACCTGAAGCCAGCCTAGCACTGGGTCTTGCCAAAGGTCCTTCCTTTCAGTGTGGTGAGTTCCCCCAGGCCCCAGGTGTGTCCAGACCTGCTGTCTGGGAACAAGGGATTGGAGTCAAAAACTTTAGCAATTTACCTACTCTTCTATTCTACTGTCGCTAAGCTGACGCTCAAACCACCATACCAAGTTATTTCCACACTTCTCTCCTCTTAACACAGGCAGAGAAGCCTTTCCTGTGGCCACTGCCAGCAGTAATCTACAGTGAGTTCTGCCAGGCCACCGCTGATGTTTGCTTAAAACCCAAGGGCTCTTTTGGTGAATGCTGCCAGGCTGGGACTCACCCTTCAGGGCAGTGGGCTCCCCTTTGGCCCAGGGCAGGTCCAGAAACGCTGTTCAAGAGCCTAGACCTGGACTCAGGGACCTCAGGAGCCTGCTAATTGCTCTACCCTACTGTGGCCAAGCTGGTACGTTGAGTGCAAGACAAAGTCCCCTTTCCTTTTACCTCTGCTTTTCTCAAACAAGAGTCTTTCATCATAGCCACTATAGCTGGGTCTCCCCTGAAGCCAGCAGTTTCAGAGCCCAAAGTCCAGGGTGTACTTCATGGGTATTACTGGTGGTTATTTAGGGCCCCAAATGCTTTAGTCAGCAGATGATGAATTCTGCCAAGACTGGGTCCTTCCCTTCAAGGCAGTGGGGTCCCTTTTGGGCCAGGGTTTCTCTATAAATGTCATTCAGGAGCTAAGGCCTGAAATGGGAGCTTTGTGACTCTGCCGGGTATCCTATATTACCGTGGCTGAGCTGTATCCAAGATGCAAGATAAAGTCATCTTTATTCTTCATGTCCTCTGTTTAAGCAGAAGGAAGACATCATGTCTTTCTTTTATGACTATGAGCTGACTTCTTCCTTCTATGATGTTTTCTTTCTATGACTATGACTTTCTTCCTTGCTATGAGCTGCATTGCCTGAGTTTGTGGGAGGGATGAATGGCTTAGCCATCTCAGCTGGTGTCTCCCTAAGTAATGTACCACCCTCATTCACGGGCTCTAAGCCCAGCCTACCACTAGGAGTTGCCCAGGAATTTTAGTCCTTGTGTCCTAGACTGCCATTCAAGTTGACCTAGGACCCCAGAGCACTTTGGCTTACAATGGTGAGGCTTGCCAAGAAACTCAAGTTCTGATTGATAGGATGGGTGACTCCCCTCTGGCTAGGGCTGGTCCAAATCTCCCTCTCTGTGCTTGTGCTGGGTGGGCCCAGCACAGCTTTATTTTCCACTGTGACAGAGCAGCACTGGGTTCAATGTAAAGTCCCCCAGTCACTTCATTCTCCCTCCCCAAAGTACACAGATTCTCTCTCCTTGCAGCATGGCCACTGCCAGGGGATGGGGGAGGGATGGTGTTGGTGATTTGAGACTGCCTCTCCTGTCCTCCTCAATTACCCATATAGTTTCCATTTCTGGTGTTCTCCATTCCTTTGTGTAGATCTAAACTTCAATTATACATTTGTTTGGCCATTTGAAAAGATCTTACAACTCCTGATGCTATGTTCACTTTTAAAATTCTGTTTATCTTTGTGTTTAATGTGAAAAGTTTCTATTGATAGGTTAGGTTTTCTTATCTCTTTTTTGTAAAATCTAATTTGCTCTTAATTCTATTCAGTATAGTTTTCATCTGAGATATTTAAAGTTTTCATTTCTAGAAGTTCAATTTGGGTCTTTTTGTATCTTCTACGTAGTTAAACTTTAGAACATCTAGTATACAGTTGTAATAACTGTTCTTCTCTTTTAATTCTAATATTTATGTCAGTTTTAAATTGTTTTTGATTGGTTCATTTTCCCCTATTATAGGTCATATTTTCTTGCTTCTCTGCATGCTTCACATTCTCTGATTCTATGCCAGATGTAATTTCTACATTGTTGGGTACTGGGTATTTTTGTCCTGTGATACGGCCAATTGTTTACTTGGAAACAGTTTGATCTTCCAGAGTCTTGTTTTGTAAGATGTGTTAGTGGGACCAAAGCAGTACTTGGTTCAGGGACCATTGTTCTCAACTACTGAGGCAAGACTTTCTGGACATTCTGCCCAATGCTTCATAAGTTGTCAGGCTTGTGAGAATAGTCACTATTCCTGATCCTGTAACAGTACCAGTCTTGCAACCTCCAACTCTTCTTTTTTTTTTTTTTTGAGACAGAGTCTCATTCTGTCACCCAGGCTGAAGTGTAATGACATAATCATAGCTCACTGCAGCCTTGAATTCTTAGGACCAAGAGCTTCTTCCACTTCAGTCTCCCAAGTAGCTAGGGCTATAGGTGTATGCCACCATGCACAGTGAAATTTTGTTATTTGGTTGTTTTCCCAGTATTGGGTAGTTTCCTTGTGAACAACATGCTCCAATCAGTAATCCACTGAACTCTCCAGAGGGATTTTTTTTTTTTTTTAAGATAGAGTCTTGCTCTGTTGCCCAGGCTAGAGTGCAGTGGCACAATCTCAGCTCACTGCAACCTCTGCCTCCTGGGTTTCAGTGATTCTCCTGCCGCAGCCTCCTGGGTAGCTGGGATTACAGGCACATGCCGCCACATGTGGCTAATTTTGTTTTTTTTAGCAGAGACAGCGTTTCACTGTGTTGGCCAGGCTGGTCTCAAACTCCTGACCTTACATAATCTGTCCACCTTGGCCTCCCAAAGTGCTGAGATTACAGGTGTGAGCCACCATGACTGGCCTCCAGAGGGACTTTTTACAGAGATCTTTTTTTGTAGCTCTCTCCTCTCTGGTTCTCTGTTCTGAAATCTCTAGCCACTAAAGTCTCCCCAGATCTTTAGTTCTGTCTTCTGAACTTAAAGAAGAAGTTTCCTAGGCTCCACCTGGATTTTTGCTTCTCACACTGTGGCCTTAAAACTCTCTCAAGGCAATCAGTAAGCTCAGCAATCATAGGTCTCACCTTCTTTGTTTCCTTCTCTCAAGAATCACTGTCTTTCATTGCCTGAGCCTAGTGTCTTGTTGTCTTACATATTTTGTCTTTTTGTTTGTTTGAATGTTTCAGTTGGAAATTTACTGTCTGGGTTATTTCATTTTGGCTAGAAGCAGCAGTCACTTGTGAAGTTTTAAAGTGGAAGAATTCTGTGTTGCTGGCTCAAAGGAGATTGAAGAATTATAGATTCTGTGCTATTGGTAGCAGAGCTGAATTTTTGTTTAGAAATTACAGAGCTTGCTTTGAACATTTTTGCCTTTGTCCTGGAAGATGCTTAAAGTAACACCAGTGGCTAGGGGCACCTTATAGTTTCCTTATTTGATAATACAACTATAAATTATAGCAGTTAAACTCAGCTGGTACAAGTCATCTTATTTATTTATTTGTTTAGAGACGGAGTCTAGCTCTGTCACCCAGGCTGGAGTGCAGTGGCACGATCTCAGCTTACTACAACCTCTGCCTCCTGGGCTCAAGCAATTCTCCTGTCTCAGCCTCTTGAGTAGCTGGGACTACAGGTACCAGCCACCATGCCTGGCTAATTTTTTGTATTTTTAGTAGATATGGGTTTTACCATGTTGGTCAGGTTGGTCTCAAACTCCTTACCTCAAGTGACAAACTTGCGTCAGCATCCCAAAATGCAGGGATTATAGGCATGAGCCACTGTTCCTGGCCCAAGTCTCCTCTTTTAAAATGCAACGTTCCTTGGGAATTAATGACTAGTAACCTTCTAACAATTTAAGAGCTACTAATTATTAGAAATTTCCTAGTATATATCAGGAACTTACTGAACATTTTATATCCATTTATTCATTGAATCTTCACATTAATCCACTCAGGTTCCTTTGTAGCTTAAATAGACTGGAAGAAGTAGAGAAACTTGCTCAAGGTCTGAGAGCTTTTGAGTGTATTAGAACCTAGACTTAGAAGATGCCAACCTCTTGCTTTTCAAAGTGTAGTCCGCAGACCAGCAACAGTAGCACAATCTCAGGCTCTACTCTAGACCTACTGAATTCAGACCTGCATTGTAATAAGGATTCCACATGATTTGCCTGGACAGTCAAATTCAGAAGTCCTGCTCCAATCCATGCTCAACCTGTTCTCCCTGTCATCTGGCTGAGAGAACATTAGAGAAAGTTGAGCCATAAGACAAGGTAGGCAGGATAATGTGAAGGCTTGGAGTACTGTTCTCATGGTTCAGGCAAGGTTGGGGTGCCATGGTGTACATATTGAGTAATCAGAGGTAATAATGAAAAACATCTTACCCACTGAGTACTTCCTGTGTGCCAGGAACTATTCTAAAGAGCTTTACAATATTAACTGACTTAACCTTCACAACAAATCTATAAAGGTTTGTGCTCATTTTACAGATGAAGAAAATGGAATTCAGAAAGCTTAAGTCACTTGCTGAACCCGATTTATTAGGGGCAGAACTACAACGTGACCTCAAGGCGGTGTGGTTCTAGAGTCTAAGCTTCTAGTTCAAACACATCACACATCATCAGAAAGCATGGAGAACTTGGGCAGAAAGTGGAAGAAGGCAAAGAACATGGAAGAAGAGGAGGGGTACAAAAGATGACTTCTATCTTGCTTGCTTTTTTTGTTGTTGTTGTTGCCAAAAATCTATGCATAGTAATTGAACACTAAAGTGTGCCAGGAACACAAAAAAAATCTACAAAAGTCTATTTCTCTGCATATCTGAAGCTCAATGTGTCATGGCTCTGCAGGTGAGCATAATTAAATAGTGATGAATATTTCTTGTCTATTAAAAGACTAAGAAATAGAGAGTAATAGTTTTGGCTATACAATTTTCTGCTAATTCTGAGCAGAGAGAAAACAACATACTCAGAGGATATTTCTATGTGCTGTAAAGCAAAGAGAGACAAAAATATGAGAGCTGCTGGCCCTCATTAAAAGGATAAAGGGTTGCTGATTGGTATTTCCTTTTAGGCTTTATAGAAGCTTTAAATTTAAGAGGACACTGCTTGTCGACATTGGTGAGGATTTTTGCTTTATGTAGAGTGGATGAATTGTGCCCATGCTTATTTGTAGGTTTACTGAGATATATTTAGATATAATCTGTAGTTCCTCCTCCTAGAAAAAAGAAATACAAAAGCACAAGTCAGCTGGCTTCTGGGGCACAATTCAGAGCCTCTGTCTTTTATTGTGCATTGCCTCAGTTAATTCTCTTTCTAATTATGATTTTATTCTAAATAGTTATTTTAAATCAATGCCCAGAGATTGTGTTGAGGTAACATGTTACTTGAGAAATAATAGGGATTTGCTTCTCTGCCTTTAGCTCTGAAAGTTACACTGTTCAGAAAAACACTATTTATGTGCTTTTTTTTCCCCACACCAACCCTAACTCATTTTGATATTTCAAGCCACCAACAGGACTTGTGCATTAATCGGGAAAGGCGTTCATTCACCTCTGTTCTCAGAAATCACCCATCTCACTTTACTTCTCACCTCATTTTACTCTGCTCTATTTCCACCTAGTCTTTTTCTTGGTTTTTGCCACTCTTGTTTTCAACTGAATTTCTACTCTTTTGACTTGCACTTCTTTAGCGTTTTTTTTGTCCAAGACCCTTGGAGTCCTGTAGCTCTTCAGTCTTGACCCAGTGGCTCCTCCTGATCTTTCCATGGATTGCATAACATGATCACTTGATTTCAGCCACTTGAGAGTCAAACCTTGGAATTAACTACTGGGCAAGTGCCTTGGCTGGGTGTATTTGGAACCCCTAGATGAAAGGCAAACATATCTATCTCTTGATTCTACCAAGCCTGGAAAAACATGCAATTAGAACAGGTTTGACTTCTACTATCATCTCCTTTTGGGTTTATCCTTTCTTTGCCCCTTTCCTTCCCACATGTATCTAGAAATTTTGCTGTTGTCTACTTTTATTTCTTTCAGAAAAGCTCTGATCTATGTCGCATTCTCAAAGCAACTAACTTTTTACTGGCTGTCAGGTGTCTGTTCTGTTAAATCTGAGCATGGATTTCTTTAAAAGATACTAGATTATACTTCTCCCACTCAAGATAACATGTACATCTTGATAAGCCACTTGACTGGGATCTTCTGACTCATATACTGAAGGTGCCTTAATACCTTGCTGGAACAAGGTGTGATGTCAGTAAATATAATACAAAGCAAATCAAAAAATACAATGGCAGCAACACAGCATTAGGAAAATCTGATACTGTGGTACATGCTACAGCTATTTGCTGGTTGTCTTCTAGAGACTTTTTTCCTTGGCACAAAGTTTTCAAGATGATATTTCTCAGTCTTCCTTGCAGTTACATGTGGTCATATGATTAAGTTTGGAACAACAGACTATTAGAGTATATGATGTGCTCAAATACTGTGTCACTTACAAATTCAAATAAGATTCTGGCTTTGGACTTTGTCTCCATCCCTCACATCCCATGGTCAGCATTTTGATAAGACAGCACCCTAGTTTTGGCTACCCAGGTGAAGACACCACTCAGGAGAAGGCAGATGCCCAATATGAAAAAAGCCTGGGTCCCTGAATGATTTTGTAGAGCAGAGTTGTCCCCACCAGCCTATGTTGGCTAGACTTACTTGAGTGAGAAATAAATTTCTCTTATTCGAGTTATTGTCTTCAGGGCTCTTTTTGTTAGAGCAGCTTAGCATTTGCCTAAACCTATCATTGGGGGGGATGTCTGAGTCATCCCCTTGGGGAATTAGGGTTTGGAGAACTGGGTTCCACATATTCAACATTAGAAAAGTTCTCAATCTTCCCTAGGAAGATAAACTGATTTGTGGTTGCGGCCCTTTCCATCTTGAAAACTTTGTGACTTGCGTAGTTTTCATTTGAATCACAATCATCTTGAGGGCTTTTTAAAACACAGATTGCTGGGCAACACTCTGAGTTTCTGATTCAGGAATTCTGGGGAGGGCCTGAGAATGTTCATTTCTAACAAACTCCCAAGTGGTGCTGATGCCACTTGTCCAGGGACCACTCTTTGAAATCCCCTGACTACTCCAGTCTTCCCTCTAAAAACACATTAGAGAAATCTTTTGCCAAGATTGATTTGAAGGGCCACTGTAGAAGATGTTGAGCCTCCACCTCACAACTTTTGGACCGCCTGTGAGTTCTCTTGTAGCTCCAGTGGATGGTTTCTATACGTGGTGACAGATTCCCACCCAAGTCTCTGAGTTTCTCTATTTCTCTGCCTGAGGGCTTTCTCCAGCACCAGGGAATTTTGCTCAGCCTGCCTGTAGGGCAGCCTGGAAGAGCTGGGGATTGGTGGCTTCCAATGAAAACCCTCAACTAACAAGAGATGGCTGTTGTTGGATAAATACCCAAGCCTCCCTAGCTAGTGGAACAGTTCTGAGGTTGTTTCTTTGTAATACTTCAGACAATCAAGTTGCAATTGCCCACAGAAAACGTAATTCTCCCTTTATTGCTTTTTCTCCCTTCCTTCTTCACTTTCCCCTCTCCCTCACTCCTGCTTTCCAAGATCACCTCCAAATAAACTACCGACACCAAAGTCCTCCAACCAGGATCTCCTTCAGGAAAGGGGGTGGGATTTACATAGAGCCACCTTTCTACTTCCGTTGCCTGGGCACCCACTTATCTTGGTACAATTCTAAGTAGGACAGAGTCTCAAGGGGAAATGGCTATCGCTGGAGGTGAGGCACTTGTTATTATTTATTAGAGGTTTAGCAACCAGACCACATTTCAGCAAGAACAAATGAGAGGCAGTAAGGAGCAACCTTTATGGGTGTGAGCTCTGGAGCCACAGTGCCTGATTCAAACCTCAGGTTTGCTGCTTACTAGATGAGATGCTGGGCAAATTACTAGGTCTTTGTGTCTCAGTTCCCGTATCTAAAAAATGGGAATAGTAATATTTACCGCCGTATAGTGTTTGGGGAAGATTAAATGAACTAACACATAAAAAGTTCTTAGGACAGTGCATACACATATCAAACTCAATAAATATTAGCATTTTATCAAATTTCTGGGGCAGGGACTCCAGAATAATGGGGGAGGGTGCTTCTAAGTCTTTTCCAACCCTGATGTACCTTCTCTTCATATCAGGAACAGAACAGCCATCTCTCCACCACTTGCTAGAGCAGACAGTTGGCAGAGAGCTATGTGTTCTCAAATTGTTTGAAAAGTGAAATGACTCTCTTGTCCTTCTGTTAGCCTATGTTCCTTGTTGATTTTGGTAAACCACCAGTTAAAATTTTTAGAAAGAAAAAACGGAGACAATGAAGGATTTTCCTAATTGTTAAAAGTCATTAGCAATGGAAGCTTCCTAGTATCTTTCTGTAAAACACATCCACAGCAAGTGATTAGGGAGCATAAACATACTATTTACTTTAAAAATACTTTTAATACCAACAGTACGTCCTCTCTGTAAAAAATTTAGAAGAAAAATAAAGATCAGCCATAATCATCCTACTTCTTACTAAGATATTGGTTTATATAGCTTTGTCTATGGATGGATGGATGGATGGATGGATGGATGGATGGATGGATAGAGAAATAGGTAGAAAAATGACATTGTTCCATACAAGATGCTTTATAACATTTTTCACTGAATGTAGTATGAATAGCAATCTGTGCCTTGAAATATTATTTTGCATCATTTGACTGTCTCTAATTCTACTCTTAGAAGGTGATTTACTTTTTAATAAAAGGGGTATCTTGCTATCTAACTAATGTCTCTGAAAATACAGAGAAACAAGAGATTGGAAAGAGTCTGTAGATAAATGTCCATACAAAGCTTAAAGGGATTAGCTGAAAACAGCCAATAGGGACATGCTTTCCACATAGATAATTTTATGGGTGAAACTGGGTTCACCAAACCTTTTCCTAAAGCTGCTAAAAAAATAACATTCAAATGTATTTTTAAAATCTCTTCTCTTGGTCTCTACCCTCCCACAGGAAAAATTACTGAAAACGGGTTAAGAAAGACATTTCATCAGCATTGGCAAGGAGAGTTATCAAGTTGACTAGATAGAATATAAACTGAATTGTAAGCTTTGAAATAGTTCTGATTTCAATTGTGGGAATCAGGGAGGAAGCAAAAAGTAGAGCCTAGGCTAATATTTTGTTCTCTAATTTAAAGGCCATGAATGTGAGCTAATCATACAGGGTACATTCCTCTGTGGAACTAGGGAGAGCTCCACTTTTTTGTGTGTGCCTCTTTCAGGTACAAAATGTAGAGGCCACAGAAAAATCAGACCCTTCCTTCATTCTGGGAAGTCAAGGACATACTATCCTCCTATGACTACATATCACCAGACATAAGCAGCGTAACCCAAAATTGATTTCTGACATTTATAATTAGTTCCAAAATCAAGAGAATGTACTAGTATACTAATACATCATACAAAGGTTTGAATGGAAATGAATTAGGAATAAAAATAAGGTAAAGGATTTTAAGTCTGTCTTGGGATACTGACTACCACTAAATGAATTCAAAAGTTATTTAACTTTAAGTAGTGCTTTGAAGAACACAGAAAGAATGAGAGACCCCATTCATGTTAAATCCTTCTCATATCATTCCAGTTGGCAAGTAAGCAAGAATGCATACCAGGAGAGGTCAAGGTGATTTCGAGGCCATGATGCCCCCCTCCCTGTGCAGCAAAACAGTCTGGTTATGGAATTCAAAAAGAAATGAAGGCAGGCAGAGGGACTTGGAATGGTGTGAGGGGGAAAAGAGGTAATATTGAGAACTTTGAAGTGGTGAATTTGACTTTCATGTGGAAACAATTGGTGACATCACTACTATCTTCAAAAGAATGATGACACAATCCAAGTGGCACAAAAGATGGGAAATCTTGTTTTAACATACTTTGAGTGTATAGGACATAGATGTAGAATGTGAGCAGAGAAGATAAAAAGACTTGAACCTGCCCATTGATAAGTAGAAAATGAGTCTGTTGGCAGAGTGGAAAGGAAAAGGCCATCTTCGTTGGTCCAAAAGTAAGACCATTCTTGCTAACGATCTAAATATGTGGTATATCAACAGAAAGGTAAAAGACAGTGGTAAGCATCTTTGCTTTGGACCTGGAAGAAGAATTATGCATTCTTTGAACTGGGATAAGAAGAAATAGGAAAGGCTTTAGAAGTATGCTAAGCTACATAATGGGAAGTTAAGAAAAGATGCTGTTCAGTCAGAGCTGGAGATTTCAAGTAGAAGTTGTGATAGTAAAATTCGAACTCACTGCTAAAGTGATAGACCATAAATATATTATCCTGAGGAAAACAGAGAACTAGAGAAAAGCATGGATGCAAACCTCTTCATGTTAATTTCCTTCTTGTCACAAAAAAGTAGATGATAGAAAACCAACCTTCTTACTGGTAATGGTAAATCAGCACTGAAGCTCAAACTTTAGATAATGTCTATCTTGGGAAGTGGAAGAGTCAGATTGTAAATAGGGTGGGATCACATTTCTGCCCAGGGAACTGTTGGGTAAAAGAGAGTGAACCTAGATTAGACCTGGAATGAACTTTAGTAAAAGCAAAAATCTTTACATTTTACAAATGTTCAAATGTTTCACTTTTCAAGTTTTGCCTCAGACAAGTTTGCCAAACTCTTTCATGTGCTAATGTCTCAAAGCAAAGTAAACCTTAAACGAGGCAAACAAAAGCTTTGCTTAGGCAAAATAGCATGAACAGCCTTGAAAACAGACACATTAAACAGAACCTAGAGTACGAACTTGTCTGTTTGCTTTCCTGTTACTTGATTTGCATGTAAACGATGCACCACTCATCCAATCCTATCTCCACCCTATTAAGGTATTTCCTTTTGATATTTCTATTTGTTTTTTTCAAGAGAAAGAGAACTATTACTGTTTTCTGCAAGGTATAAATGGAAGCTAAAGTCAACTCTATACATCACCAGGCAAATGAGATGGGATGATATGATAGGCTAACTCACACTTATACTGGAGAATATTAAGGCCAGTGATCAACGGGGGGCTTTTGGCTCTCTTGGCATTAAGAACTACACCAGGGATCTGCACATGGCCACCTTTTAAACATTATTATTGTCTGTTTCTCTCTTCTATTGAGGGATATCATCGTAAATCATTTGATCATATTTTTACCACTAAGGTCACAGCTAATTTTCATGGAAGGATCATTAGGTGGATGGCATTGATTATTTATTTTGATCAGTTACTGAAAAGCTCAGATTAGATTCACTAGGTGTTTTGAATTGACTACTTAATTGAAATATATAACAATTTAATTAAATATAAAATGCAGACAATTGACAAAACCATTACAAAGAAAAATTTTTAAATGGAATTGAACAAAGGGATGGTTAGACTGAATTATTAAGAATGGGTCATGTGAAATAATATAGCCACAGAGAAGAGCTCGTCATGGCTCAGAGAATGTCCAACTTAGCTGAACTAAGGCTAGCCTTTCTCTCTGCTTTATCAAGGAGTCTTCCAAGAAGAGGAGTTATGTATATAGGGAGAGACTACTAGGATTTGAATGTAAGGAGAAAAATGACTGAGTGGGTATGGAATGGAATGATGGTATTCAGAACAATAAGAATTTATGTGGATGCTTTGAGCAAAAAGGTGTACTCAGTAAAGTTACTTTATCTTTTTGAGCCTTAGTCAAAAAGCTGGGTGAATAATATGTATATTTTGGTAGTTTGTGGGGATTAAATGGAGTGATTTAATGTTTATGAATTACCTACAGTAGTGCTTACAGCAAATGTTCAACAAACGTAGCTGCTGCTGCTGTTGTTAACATTATTGTGAGGTCAGGCTTGTTTCCCAGATAAAGAAGTTGATTTTTCTGTGTATGCTTGCCTCGAGGCCAGCCATTTCACAATCCTTATTAACAAGCACAGTAATCGAGGGACATAGAGAAAGTAAAGGCCAGAGACTGCAAATAAAGGGCACATGTGTCCCATGCTCACTACTTCTACACCCAAAGCAGACATAAGTATCAATTGTAGTACTCTCCATTGACCCTGAACACAGCCTCGAAATCCTTCCCACATTCTTTTTCAGGCAGTTCCCAGTCCAGTGATTCAAAGGGAGCACTTGTGATAAAATCTGCTTGGTAAAATGGAATTAGCTCAAATGAAATTGTACTTAGGGAAATAGTGCTCATGGGGAAAATGAGCAGAAGCTTTTTCATTTTTAAAGGATAAAACAGCTTTGAAGAAAAATGGGAGTTGATTAATGCAATGAGCAAAGTTTGTTCTGAAAGGAGATTCCAAGATTCATAAACCGTCCTTTCTCTCAAGATATTGTTTTGTCATAGTAAAGGAAAACACTGAGGCTAGGTTACAGAAAAGCCATATGCTGAACGCAGTGTTTTCGGTAACAGCTGCTGAACAATTGAGGAGACATCAGGTCCTGCCTCTGAGTACTTCACCTTGCTCCTTTAAATGGAAACACAAGTGCCTGAGGATATTTGAAGCATGACAAACATTGGAGGAGTGCTGATGTAAAGCCCTGTAAAGAATTTCCATGCCTGATCATATAACAGATGGCTCCCTACAAGAATCGTTTTAATATTAAACAGACAATTCAGGCCTATGAAAAATTCTGCCATAAATCTGTAATTGAAAATATTAAAAAACATCCATTCAAAAAGACTGTAAATTTTTGCAAGGAATTCCTTATGCATATCAGAGCTTATATCAAAAGAAGGAATGTCCCTTCTTATCTAAAGAGGGGATTTCAAATCAATTCATAGGTCTATAGACTTAAAAAAAAATCTTAGAAGGAAGGAAAGGTGTGTGTCTCTGTATGGGTGTGTGTGTGTTACTTTGTCTAGTTGATCTTCTCACACACCTGTACTCACTGAACACCTTCCTCAGCCCATACTGACCCACAGGCCCTCCTGCTTCCCCTGTCCTTCAGCTCCTTGTGGATTCTATAGTCCTCTTGCCCAGCATGGATCCCATGCTCAGACATTTTGGATGACTCTCTTTTTAGGACACTCTGGAACTTCTGACTTTCTTGATTTCCCACCACTTCTACTGCTACTCTGGTAAGAGCTCTGAAAGTCAAGGCTTTTGAGGACTTAACAGTTTCCTGGATCCTCAAGTTATTGCTGCTGAGATTTCAGTTCAGTAGTGTACATGATTTTGTCTAGCCTTCTTTGTTGCTGTTACTTGTTTTTCATTGCTACCCAAAACACCTCCCATCAATTCATAGTCCTAAGTGAACTCTCACTCCATCATTTGCCTGTCTGCCTTATGCATGGATAAAGGAGAGACCTGCCCAGCATCTCACTTCTAGAGAGCGGCCGTCACCTGCTGCCTGACCCACCTGCCCCTTCACACCTTATGAGACTTCCTGCTTCAGGCCTCCATGGGGTTGTGTTAACATCTGTAGATTCTAGCTTCTCTTAGATCAGAACCCCGGGAGTTCAAGAGATTTTAGGAGAGATGTGGACAAACTCTTTAAAAATTAAATAGTTATATATTTGTTTAGTATGATTTTTAGAAAATTATCAAAACCATAATTTCATGGGCTTTTTAATTACTGTGATTAAGGGAAGGCTAAGGAAAAACAGGGAGTCCATTTAAAGTTGACTGAAGACTCAAGGTAAGGTGAAGGGAGGATGCAAAACAAGGACACCAGATGCTAATCTGAGGAAGACTGGGTGGAATGAAAGGATGTTTGATGGTCCAAATTAGAAAACATAAAGGCAGTCATCTGCCCTGGACATGTGTGTGTGTAATTGGCACATGATATTATAGTCTCTGTCCCCCTCTCTTTCAGGTCATAGACTTTTGTCTTCCCTATACAGACATTGTAAGACATAGCGTTTCCAACTTCCATGCTATTGAGCTAGGTAATACGACTCTTTAGCCCTTCTACTCTACCATGACAGCAGTAAAATCTCTTAAGAGTTTAGGAGTCAACTGATTTTGCTTCCACACAATTCTCCAGCCCTTTAAAGAGCCATAGCAACTAAAAGAATTCACTGGTGTTTGGTGGTGGCTGTTATTGGCTTTCTTTTTGTTTATTTTGATTTATTTACTTTATACATAACAAAAGCAAGAAACATCAGTGAAGAGAAGGGTGGTCAGCCCCAGTTGTCCTTTGCTTCCCGAATAGGAAGTCTTTTGTTAGCATCCATTAACACCTTAGGGGACTCTCAAGTCAACATGCCCTTCCTGACCCGGAAAGGCCTGTGATCATAAATGGTTCTATTGCAGGGAAGGTTAATAGCTCCATAGTCCTTACTTAACACGGGAGGGGATTTAGGTTTAAGTTGTCACATAATAAAGGCTTCAAAATTTTTACTTTAATAGCTGCTTACATAGAGCTATGGCAAGACTTACTCCAGGCACTTCACTAATAGAGATGGATTTATTTTAATCTCCTTAATAACTCCACAACTAAGTGTACTTTATGTCCCCATTTTCAGGTTGAAAAGATGAGGCACAGAAAAAATACATAATGGACTCACAACCCTACAAAGAGTGAGAGGAAATTTGAACTAGGATTCTCATACTTTCCACCACTATCCAAGGCTGAAAACTACTAAAAAGGGGACAGGCCCTCATATGCAGATTTATCTAGACTCTAAAAATGAGGTGGAAGAATAAAAGACAATGGTATCTTTACACTATGCAGTCCTCCAAGAAGAATCACACATGTAGTCCTCTACAACACACACATACACACTCACATATGCACACATAGGGCTGACTTCATAGGTGTGCAATCTGTGCAGTTTCACAGGCCCTGCACTTTGAAGGACCTTCACACGTAGTTTAAAGTTCTGCTGTAGCCATCTTGAAATTCTTTATGATTTTTGAACAAGGAATCCTGCATTTTTATTTTTCACTAGACCCTGCAAATGATGCAGCCAGTCCTACACATACGTGTACACACACACACAAACACACTAACACTGAAAACAGGTGTGTTTGGAGTAGGAGCAGTCCCTATACTATTTACTACTTGAAGGCAAAACTGTAGCTGTTTACTGGTGTATCCCAGATAATTAGAGAGAATGAATGGCGAGGTGACACTGAATCTGTGTATGAGGAATAATAGAACAAATCTGTCAATAGTGACCAGTCCCCATATTGGGGGCAAATCTGCTTATTTGATACCCTCACAGCATCAGCAACATACCTTGCAAAATATGCTTATTACGAGAGGCTGACAGCAGAAATATTCTGTGGTGAGGTCACAAAATTTAATGAACACCACTGCTGAAAACAGCTAGTTCTTTTAATTTGCCTACAGTTATGTAGTTATAGTTCATACTTCTTCTGAAGATCAATATAAATTTGCTGATTAGGAGAAAGATAAATAATTTGATCTAGATTAAATTTAGTTCAACCACAAAATTTAAATAGCTTGATTTTTCTGGGGGGCAAAGTGCTGTGTCCTTAAAGAATCTATTGCTTCTCCTGCTTCTTTGTTTAAAATGTCATGTGGGCCGGGCATAGTGGCTCACACCTGTAATCCCAGCACTTTGGGAGGCCAACGCAGGCGGGTCACCTGAGGTCAGGAGTTCAAGACCAGTCAGACCAATACAATGAAACCCTGTCTCTACTAAAAATACAAAAATTATCCAGGCGAGGTGGCATGTGCCTGTAATCCTAGCTACTTGGGAGGCTGAGACAAGAGAATTGCTTGTACCTGGGAGGCAGAAGTTGCAGTAAGCCGAGATTGTGCCATCGCACTCCAGCCTGGGCAACAAGAGCAAAACTGTCTCAAAAAGCAACAACAAAGTCGTGTGATTAGGGGCAAGGAATGGGAGGGAGGTTGGGTAGGAGAGACACATGCTACTCCTCAGGTGTGTGCTGGCTAGAATCCTCCTGTTCTCTGGGATATTCTTTGCCCATTGGTATCATCCTTGCCCTGTTGTCTTTGGATGCCACCTTCTAAGGCTGATTTAACTTAGAATTCATTTTTTTTTTTTTGAGACGGAGTTTCGCTTGTTACCCAGGCTGGAGTGCAATGGCGCGATCTCGGCTCACCGCAACCTCCGCCTCCTGGGTTCAGGCAATTCTTCTGCCTCAGCCTCCTGAGTAGCTGGGATTACAGGCATGAGCCACCGTGCCCAGCTAATTTTTTGTATTTTTAGTAGAGACGGGGTTTCACCATGTTGACCAGGATGGTCTTGATCTCTTGACCTCGTGATCCACCCGCCTCGGCCTCCCAAAGTGCTGGGATTACAGGCGTGAGCCACCGCGCCCGGCCAGAATTCATTTTTTTTTAAGACAGGGTCTCATTCTGTCACCCAGGATGGAGTGCAGTGGTTCAGTGCAGACTTGAACTCCTTGGTCTCATGTGATTCTATAGGTACACACCACCACACCTGGCTAATTTTTTTATTTATTTTTTATTTTTTATTTTTATTTTTTGTAGAAGCAAGGTTTTTCCATGTTGCCCAAGCTGGTGTCAATCCCCTGGGCTCAAGCGATCCACCCACCTCAGCCTCCCAAAGTGCTGGGATTATAGGTGTAAGCCACTATGCCAGTTCGAGCTTCCATTTTTGTGACTTAGTTTCTCTAGCTGAGTCATCTGTCTAGTCTTTTTTATGTGACAGTTCACTCCCAGCATCTGCCTTAGCAGACTCTGTGGAATGCCCATTGGCTTCCACCCAAAATCTGCACCGTCTAAGAAGGAAGAATAGCTTGGGCATACTAAACTATAGGAGTTCCTCTCTCTAAATCTGTTCATTTCTGTGGTTATGCCCCAGGGCAGTGGGGACAATGCCTCTTCTTTACCTTGAGGAGTGTCATATTGATTTAATAACACATCTCCCTCTGTCTTTTAACCTAAACCCAGAGAGGCAAAACCAAGACGTTTATGTCTGGTTGCAACACCTCCTTTCCCTGTCTCCTTTGCTTCTCCCTACTATTTTAAAGGAAAAGATGTGTGGTTTTTCTATTAATTCTGTGTCGTATCTTTTTTCTTTCTGACTGAAGATTAGCCTTAAGGACAGATTTGGCCTTGATATGATAAATGGAGCATGAAGAAAATTTGGAAAAATTCTTTCTCATGAAAATAATCTGGTTTGCGAGATATTCTTATTGCACGATCCAACCTAATGTCAAGAGTTGAATGTTACCTCCTCTTTGTCTACATACATTCTGCTTTAATTACTAAGCTTCCCTCAGACAAATAGGTATTGAGGACAGATTTAGAGTAAAAGTCGTATACTCAGAAAGGTAAAAAAGAAAACAACATTGTTTAGAATTATTTATTCTATCAAAACTGTACCATCATGATCACTCTGCTTTAGGGATACACAACAACAGTGATATCAGTGATACATTCTTTTTCTTTCTTTCTTTCTTTTTGATGCTTGTTCAGACTGGAGAGCAGTGCCACAGTCATTGCTCACTGCAGCCTTCAACTCCTAGCTCAGACAATCCTCCCACTTCAGCCTCCCTCGTGACTAGGACTAGAGGCAGGTGCCATCACACCCTTCTAATTTATTTTACTTTTCGTAGAGATGGGTTCTCACTATGTTATCGAGGCTGATATGCTATCTCAGAATGTATGTCTTTCCCTTGGACAAAGGAAGGCTATGTGTCAGTTGTGTAGCCTTCCTCTTGGTTTCACTTGTTGGTCTTGTACAAGTAAGTCTCATTTTATTGTACTTTGCTTTGCTGCATTTTGTAGATATTGGTTTTTAAAAATCGCAGGTTTGTGGCAACTCGGCATCTACCAAGTCTATAGGCGCCATTTTTCCAACAGCGTGTACTCATTTTGAGTCTCTGTCATACTTGGATAATTCTCACAATTATGTTTTATTTTTTCCTACGTAATGAAGGTACACTTCTGGCCCACCCTGTAGTTAGACATATGAATAATTCTCACCAATAGGCTACATGAAGAAATAAAGTGCTTGACTTTTGGGCTGAAGCAGAGGAGAGTAGTCATGACAACTGGCAGCCCATGTATTCCAGATAGTACAGCTACAAGACGATGAAGCTGCTGCATCCTGGGTCCCTAAGTCATATGTGGATCAGAGCTGCCCAGCAACCTGCAATGGAAGTGAAGTAAGAAACTTGATGTGTTAAGTCTCTGACATTTGGGAATTAAATTTTCACTGTGACATAATCTAGCCTAATCTGACCGACAGAAATGAAATGGGAAAAGGACTAAAGGCACATGTCTGTTTCCTCCTGCCCACCCTTAAGGAGATTTTAAGGAAGTCTCACTCACCATGGTAAGGCTGCTCCTATCCGCATGGAAGGCTAAGAAATACCGTTTTTTAACATGACATATGCTGCATCCACTATTAGTCAAGAAAAATAGAAGGAAAACTATTGGGCAGGCAACTAGCATGGTTTGCCACAATCTACCTCCGTGCTTACCTATGATTCAGATGCTCCCTTGTTTCTAGTGAGATGGAAATAAGGCTTGTACCAGCTCACAAATCCAGCTGTTAAAATTTCAGACATTTTGTGAGTTGATTGTAAGAGATAGCCATTATTAAGAACTAATATATAAGCTAGGCATGATGGTATACGACTGTAGTTCCAGTTACTCAAGAGGCTAAGGCAAGAAGATCATTTGAGCCCAGAAGTTTGAGGCTGCAGCAAACCCTGATCACACCACTGCATTCTAGCCTGGGCGGTAAAGCAAGACCTTGCCTCTAAAAAAGTATAAATAAAAAAAAAAATTATATAAATTTACAGTTAAATGAATGGCATTAAAAACAAAGGTAATATATACTCAAAATTCACAACTTCTTAATTAGTTTATCACATTTCTCTATTATCTATGAATCTATCATATCTGTATAATGAGATACTTCAAAGTGATGTGATAAAATGCATTTGGTCCAATTCTACCCTCATTGACATCATATTAGTATCCTGAAATCAGCCATGTTGGGAGTAGTTACACCACAGGATTCAGCAAATACTGTAAATCAGGGCTTGATCTTACTTTTTGACTGTCTAGACTTAATGATGAAGAAAATATTACTAATGTAAATTAAACTAAAACTACATTATGACAATAGCCTCTACATAGCAAGTAGCACCAAAAAGTGAGGAAACATTCTTTCAGTATTTGACAACTAAGATCTGAAAAAAGTTGCTTTCATCATTGAATAAATGAATTCTGACATACATCTTCATTACACCTTCATTGCTTCATTTTCATCTTACTCATAAAAACATAAACATATCAACCAACATTCATGTGGGAATTACACTTATTTGCAATTGTTTTGTCAAAAAACATTCTGTAAGAATCAATTGGCCATAAGGAGTTTACAATAAAGAGTATTGTATATATTTTGTAAGTTATGAGATACACATACTTTATATCAGTAAACATACAGCGTGTGTGTGTGTGTGTGTGTGTGAGTGAGTGATATACACACCCCTATCTCAGCTGGGTGTTAAACATTTATCAGACCCCAGTTTCTTTCCAAAGAACATCCCAAGTGAGATAGCCTCAAAGGCTCCTGCGTTTCTTGCATCCAGCTTGAAATGTAGGTGCTATGGGAGATACAGTCTTTCCATTAGATACAAATGGAACGTTGTTTGGTTGGTTGATTTGTTATGTGTCTACTAGCCTATAAACCAAAGGACAATTGGTCTGCCCTCCATGTTCAATAGTGGATTAGAAGCAGGACTACCATAATAAGTGCCCATTTTGCAAAGAGAGGCTGGAAAGTGCAGAGTCACCATAGAAAGTAAGCAGTTCTGCTTGACAAGAGTAGCAAAGGCTTCCTGTCTTGCCATGGGTAAGTTCCTTGGTGGGCCAATCTGGCTGAATTTGTTTATTCTCTGAAAGGATCTGCTAGAGTTCCTCTTTCCTTCCTCTTCTGGCCCTTCCCTCTGATGTGGTGTGGTAAACATGCTCTCCCTAGGACTACACAGCATTCAAAGCCAACTTGCTATTGGTGTACTTTTTAGCAACCAGGGACTATTTTAGGGGTTTACTAATCATAGAGAATCGGGGGACAGTCTTAGGGAGAAGAAAGTACTTTGGAAATATAGTTCCCTTTAAACTTAGAACAGTTTTGCTTTATTTGCCCCTGGTAAAGTCCACATTTAAAAACAACAATCAGCTGGGCATGGTGGCTCACGCCTGTAATCCCAGCACTTTGGGAGGCCAAGGGGGGTGGATCATCTGAGGTCAGGAGTTTGAGACCAGCCTCGTCAACATGGTGAAACCTCCTCTCTACTAAAAACACAACAATTAGCTAGGAATAGTGGCAGGCATCTGTAATCCCAGCTACTTGGGAGGCTGAGGCAGGAGAATCACTTGAACTGGGAGGCAGAGGTCTCAATGAGCCAAAAACACACTATTGCACTCTAGCCTGGGCAACAAGAGTGAAACTCCATCTCTAAATGAATAAATAAATAACAGTCAAAGAGGTTAACTAGATGTGGATTTCAAGACTGAGGAATCTCCTCTTTCATGTACAGGTCTCCATGCTCTGCCCCTCTTTCTTGCCCTGGACTCAATGGCTGTTGTCCAGAAGCAGTTAGAAGCAATCAGTTCCCAGGGGGAAAGCAACATCCCAGACCCCATCACTACTGGCAGGCTTTGTGCCTTCTTCCAGTGGAGCACCAATATGTAAATAAATAGCCTTATTTAGCCAATTACCTGCATTACCAGTAAGCAGGCAACAATCAAATCAAATGTTCTGCCACTACCTAACACATATCAGCAGCTTTCTGACTTAAAGTCTCTGAGTTCTTATTACCCAAAGCCCCATTCTATGTTTCTCACAAAGTCAGTTTTATATTTTAGGATTACTGAAATCATCCCACTTCTAGATACCAAATTTTGTTATCAGTTTGACATTATATTCGTCTTTGAAAGGTAGAAAATGAAACAATAGTTTGAACATATTCATGATTTTGTTTTTTCCACAAGCTAGTGAAGCACTTCACGCCTGAGTCAAGTGCATGCTCTGCCTCCAGCATTGTGTCCGTCATTCAGAAGGGGAAAGGCGGAATACAAAGGGTGCATGCGGAACTGATCTGGTCCCTGTAGGAGCATTACTGAAAGCCCCTTATCCAAAATGATGGTGATAATAACGAATAATAAAGATTATAATTTCTGGTAAAATGTATCAAGATATCACCATAAGAGGAAATCTGATAAAGCTACACTCAGATACATTAAGTTCCTATTTTTCTGTAACTAATTGTTAATTATCTTTTTACTATAACTGCAATAATTTCCAGAGCAATCTCTGTATTCAGTTGCCAAGGGCAACACTAATGTCAAATTTTTGACTTTGGTAACCACAGTAGAACTTTTATAAGATGGGTTATAAAAACCAAACTTGTCTATTGATGATTGGATAAGAGACCTGACTCAACATTACAGTCTTATAGCAATCTCTGCATTTTATAAATTCAAAAAGAACTGCCCAGCTGGGATGCAGTAATTTCATTTTCTCTAAAATATCAGTGTAATCACATAAAAGGGAAAATGGCCCCAGGAGAAGTTCTCTTGCTATTAGCAGAAACATATATAAAACTCTTCTCAGAAAAGGGCTGTTAATCTTGTCATTGGAAAGGGCCCTAAAAAGTCACTTATGCCATCTTGGGTAGATAAATGAGTATCCTAACCTTAAAAATATATCCAAGGAAGAATTTTCAAACTCTTCTTCTGTTGGCTTAATTATTATGGGAACTGCCTTGGAGTAATGTTGAAAAACATTGATGATACAGTTCTTTCAACAGGTATTTATTGAGCATCTACTGTGTTTGTAACATAGTAAGAGAAACAATGAAATATGAGATATAATCTTTCACGGCAAAGAGATTATAATGTAGTTGAACAGATAAAACATGAAGAAGGAAGAATTTGCCACAGAAAAGGGTATGAAATGACCTAAAAAGAATCCCTTGAAGGAGGGTGACTCTGTTGAGCTTTAATAATCAGAATTTGGAACATGAATCTCAGCATAGAGAACATACCCATGCATCCAATTTTATCAGGTTCTTCCTAACTCTCATCCCTGGCACTTCTCTTACCCCTACTCCCTTTCTGTCTCCTTTCTTGCCTTGGTTCAAGCTTCAGTGACTTTCCACCTAAACTATTATGATAGATATTGAATGTGCCTTCATTTCTCCAGCTTTAACCACCAAAGTCTTTAGCAACCCATACTCAGCACTGTAAGGAAGTGATCTTTAAAACAGTGATCTGATGGCTTTTTCCAGGACTGGGATTAGGGTAAGACAAAGGAAGTACTTGCCTGGAGTGTAAAATTTAAGGGGCCTTCGAAAACTCAGTAACCAAGGTAATTAACTTTTTAATGAAACATTTTTTAAAAATCAAAATTAATGCAAAAGGACCATGATGAACGAAATGTCAAAACTTTAAATAAAAATAAGATCTGACAGTGCTATGCCAAGCCATATTGGATCCTGAGACAAAAGTAAAAATGTTTGTTTCTAGATTCATGTTTTTATGTGTTCTTAAAATGGTTGTTTTACAGAATATTAAAGTAATTGAAAAAATATCAAAAAGTTGAAAAATGAGTATATTAGAACTCAACATTATTTTATCCAAATATTTTATTTTTAATCGAAAACATAATTTATTATAATTTTAATGCTTTGGTTTTAATAAAAACAAAGTCATCAATTCAATAATATTTTTTAAATGTCTTTCTTGCCTTGATGCCTTTGCTCATATTACTACTTCTGCCTGGGGTGCCCTTGTTCAAATGTATATCAGGTAGATGATTATACATTTTCTATAAATAAGCTTTTCCTCAACTATCCTTCCCTACTCTTTACTCCCCAAATCAGGCAGAATACACCACTTTTCCTTTGTGCTTTTCACTACAGTCTGTACTTACCTCTATCAAAGAACCAGTGGCGTTTCAGGCATATGTATTTTATTATTTGCCTTTTCTAAAATAGGACTACCTTATATACACCATGGAATACTTTGCAGCTATAAAAGAGCACGAGATCACGTCCTTTGCAAGGACATGGATGGAGCTGGAAGCCATTATCCTCAGTAAACTAACACAGGAACAGAAAACCAAACACCACATGTTCTCACTTATAAGTGGAAGCTGAACGATGAGAACACATGGACACAGGGAGCAAAACAACACACACCGGGGCCTGTCAGGGGTGGTGGGGAGAGGGAGAGCATCAGGGTAAAGAGCTAATGCACATGGGGCTTAATACCTAGGCAATAGGTTGATAGGTGCAGCAAATCACCATGACACACGTTTACCTTTGTAACCTGCATGTCCTGCACACGTATGCTAGAACTTAAAATTAAATTAAAAATAAATAAGGCAGGTATTGTTCTTATTTATCATGGAATCCTTGGTGATTAGTATGATGTCTGAGACTCTGTAGGTACTTAATAATATTTGCTGAATGCCTAATTAATGGACAAACAAGGGTGAAAAAGTGCCAAATATAGTGGAAGAAAAGGAAGTAGAAAAGCTTTGTTGGAAACTTAGAAGCTATTTTAGATAAAGCCAAACATTTGTGTAATTTGCAAAAATTCATAGTAAATTACCGCAAAATAGACAAGTCAATTTAATTAGTTGGTTAATTAAATATACTTAATTATTTAGCAAGGCTAATCTGTTCACCCTCTATTGAAGGACGAAAGAACTTCAGGCAGGGAGACAAAGTAAAAGTCTATTGTAATAGTTTGTGTCTGAAGTGATAAGGGTCTATAAAAAGGTAGTAGAAGAAGAAAGAAGAAGCAAAATCTGGCTGAAAAGTTAAGAATTATTTCATTGGATTTGGTAAAGTGAAAGTGGAATGCCATAAGAAACAGTTACATCTCAGTGCAATTTTTTCTTAAAACATAGCTAAAGCTTCAGGCATTGTTCAAGGCCAAGGTCCTTGTCAACATCTAGGGCCATTTTATGTTTTCAGCCCTAAGGCACCATGTCATAGTCCCACAAGTTTTTCATGGACCCATGAAAGTGTTTGAGACATTAAAAACAAAAAAATAATTGTTGACTTCAAAAAAACAGGAAAAGAAAATTGCAATGTTGAAATGAACAAGTGTTTGATTCACCCTCCGCAGAAATATTTGAAACATTAAAAATATTTTATTGGCTGCACAATATTGCAAGGAAGACAGCAACATTGAAATTAACAAGTGTTTAATTAAATGTCTCTAGATTGTAATATTAGGTCAGCTAGTTGAGGGCAACTCCACTCAACTCATGTATATGTTACATTTAATGTGGAATGAGTGCATTTTAATATGTGCAATAAAAGCTAAGAGGGCCTCCAAAACTAAAAGTGCATAGAGCCTATGGACTACCAAAACAACACACACTCGGATGGTTCTCATCACAATGATCATTATCTCTGTACCTCACAGGTGGATTCTGAATGCTGGGTCAGTGTCCGCAGGAAATGGCTCCAATTGTTTATACTAGTTTCTAAGCATCTGAATCTGAACCCTAAATGAGAATGTAAAATGAAATACCATTTCCTTAGTCTATTTTTTCAAAGTTTATATTGTGTTAATTTTTAAAAGCAAAGTTTAAAGTGCATGTTTTAGGCTGGGCACAGTGGCTTATGCCTGTAATCCCAGCACTTTAGGAGGCTGAGGTGGGCAGATCACTTGAGGTCAGGAGTTCAAGACCAACCTGGCCAACGTGGTGAAACCCTACCTCGACTAAAAATACAAAAATAAGCCAGGAGTGGTGGTGTGTGCTTGTAGTCCCAGCTACTCAAGAGGCTGGGGCAGGAGAATCGATTGAACCTAGGAGGTAGAGGTAACAGTGAACCAAGCTCACACCACTGCACTCCAGCCTAGGTTACAGAGAGACTCTGTCTCAAAAAAAAAAAAAAAAGTATCTGTTTCAATGAAAACAAAAAGCAAATGCTATTGATGGTCAATAGTAACATAGTAAATGTTTCTCAGTAATTGGCATTTTAGCACAAGAGGATGAGCTGAATTTAACTACAAGTGCTTATGCAATGCCTCCTTTGCTTTTACCCTGCCAAGAATGGGGAAGCTGGATTTGGATACAATGGATGGGAGGTACACCTAGGTTGAGCTTAGTCATTGACCATTAGAATGGTCCATAAGATCAGTAACTAAGAACATTATCCAGTTCTTTAAACTGTCTTGTAATGTAGCATCCACAAATTGCTCTTCCTGTTCCATTTTAAAAAGCCAGTTCCTAGGGACTTTGTCGTAAACAATGTAAACAATCAAATTTATGCAGCACTGATCTTTTTCAAGTCCAGTTGACTTCTCACTGTGACAGTGGCATATATATGTGGCATGAAGAGCCAGGAGCAGCAGCACCTCATTGGCGAAGGCCTTGGTCCTATCTACAGAACCTCAGCAGGTATGATTGATATGCTGGCGAACACCAAAGGCGAGCTGCACTGTAATTCCTCTGTACTGAGCCCATGTCTCTAGTAACTAAAGTCACCTCTGGAAATAGCTATTTAAACACCACTTTTCAGATAAGTATATTTTCTTTAAGCAACTGTACTTGGCTGACGAGGGAAATGGACATTTAATTCACAGAGAGAGAGAAAATAGGTTTTGCTTTCCGGGGGGTTTGACTCTGAAAAAAATGTAATTTGTATTCGGAACCATTTAATTCTGGTTTTCTTTACTAAGTCTTCTGAACTAAGTTAATCTTACGTATCAAATCGTTGGAAATACTCATTTGCTTGGTTGTTTTATGCTGTCACTACAAAAAGCTTACATTTTCCTAAAATTTCTACTAATATTTTGTCAGAAAGTCCGTATATCCACAAACACCTGCCCTCTGCTTGATATTCACTCTTCTTCTCCCTCTTATGGATAAACAATTAAGGCACAGTGATTTCCCCAGGGTCACACAGTTCTTGGGTGCTAAAGCTTTTACTAGATGTTCTATTTTGTGGCTCCGGTCAAAGGATTTTTCCCACCTGGGTCTCAGTGTACCGTTAGCTATTTCTTTTATTTCTTAATTCCAGTTCTGCAAAGGCCAAATAGAACTGTTCATGTTAACATTCAACAAAAACATCTGTTACAGGCAGTTAGTGACTGACTAGTAATATTCATCTTCTCTTCCAGATCTAAATTGGACCTGGGAGAATTTCCACATTTGCTGGTAAACTATTAAAGGCTCCATATTGGGGCATTTTCCTGAGAGAAGAAATAGCTCACATATCTCTTCTTAACGCCTGTGAAGACAATTGCCCCCAGATGGTAGACTATGACTTCTTATGGCAAGGAAAGGAGGATTTCACAAAAAGTGGAATCTCTCTTGCTTTGGCTAAGTTGTCAACTCATTTTCCCACTGCCAAATTTAGCAACAATGTATACCTGTATCCACACAGTCTGCGTCTTCTCGTTACAATGGACAGGCTGAATCCACTCCCATCTAATGTCCCCCGTTCCACTTGTGTGCAGAATCCCTTTCCTATTCCCCAACTCTCCTCCTGTAGCTATTCCTTTTCCCCTGCACTATCAGATTTTTTTTATCTCTTCTGGATCCTTCAGATTAGCATACATAGAGGTTATATGTCCCATTTAAAAACAAACTTTTATTTCATATCCTCTCTAGCCATGTCCTATTTTTCTGCTACCTTCTTTATTGCAAAATTCCTTCCAAAGGTCATCTGCACTTCCTGTTTTCTTCACCTTTTATTCTCTTCTCAGCCCATTCAAATCAGATTGCCATCATGACAGCCCTGCTGAAACCAGTCTTAAACAAGGTTGTCAAAGCCTAGGGTGACCATATGTTCTTGTTTGCCCACGACAGTCCCAGCTTATGCCTACTGCCTTGGCAAAATTATTAATAACTTTTCTCTCACTCTTAAAAATCAGTGGGTTTGAGTATAAATTACGTGGATAATAAATCGTCCAACCAATGACCTGCATCTTGCAAATTTGACTGTCACTTCTCCATACTTTCTTACCCTCTTTTTGCTGACATTTAAATGTTGGCATACTGGCAGGCTTTCAACTGAGCTCTCTTCTCTCCTCTCCTCTCTCGTCTACCCGCATTCTCTCTGTAAGTTATCACACCTAGTCCTATGACTCTGGGCACCATGTATATTCTAATAGCTCATGAATTTTTGCCTTTGTCTATGACCACTTCTCTAAACCCCAAATTTACCTTTTCTGCCTATTGGAGAGTTCCACTTGTATGCCTAACAGGGTTCTAAACTTGACCACGTCCGAAACAGAACTTTTATTTTCCCTCCATTCTTTACCTTTTCTTCCCTAGTGCCCTCAGTCTCTGTTGCCAGAGTCAAATACTATGTGTCATCCTGTTAGTTCTCACGTTTCTTCACAACCCATATCCAATCTTAAGCAACTTTAATTGACTGCCTCAAAACCTGTCATCCACCTTACTACTCTCCATCTCTCGTAGCATCCCCACAGTCCCGGTCACCCTCCATTCTTCCTAGAACTACCAGTGGTCTTTCTGCATCTCTTCCTGCTCTTCCACAGAGTAGCCAGAGTAATACTTTACAGTTGTATATCAGAGTTATGTTACTCTTCAGGTCAAACCCTCCAGAGACATCCCATATAGTGATGAGAATAAAATCTAGACTTCTCTCATTACTTAAAAGACCTTGGTTTCCTCCACATCTTCAATCTCATTTCTAATCATTCTCTCCTTGCTCTCTCTGCTCTGTCCATGCACAATGGCCTTTGTGCTTCAACTCAAACACACCAAGCTTCTTCCTATCTCGGAACCTTTAACCTAGAGGTCCCCTCCACTTGGAAAACTCTTCTCTGGGCCCCTAATGGGTTTGCTTTCTCATTTCCTTCAGTTCTGACTCTCCAGCTACTATAGCACCCCCATCAGTCTCAACTCGTTTACAAGGCTTCATTTTTCTTTCTAGCACTTATTTTTACTCCAAATTGTACTGCATTTTTATATGCTTATAGAAATAGAACAAAGGATCCTATCTGTGTTTTTCATCCCTATATCCAGAGTGTCGTTTACTATGACCGTATAGTAGAATGCTCAACAAATATTTTCCAAAGGAATGAGTCACCCAGTTTTCAACTGAGTGAATTTTGAACAGTCCTCACTTCATCAAGTATTTGCTCCCTTCTGGATTTGTGGACTATTTTGTTTCATTGTCTGCATTTTTTAGATATGTCTAGTTCAATGATATTCCCACAGCCTGTAAACTCCCAGAAGGCAATGATTGAAGGAGCCAATTAATCTAATTCAGGCTCCAAAGAGCTGCACATCAGGGTGCCTGACTTTTGTGTCCGTTTTAGACAGGCAACATATCCATGTGACTATAAAGACAACACTGAAGGTCTCATAGCTTAACGGTCCTAGACTCTCTTCCCTGCTAGTTTCTTGTTCAATCTCTACATACATCTGAACTGGGTTTCACATCTGATTCTAAACCTTCTAAACCTACCTTTAGGCGAGGGTTGAAGTGGGAAATAGAGTGAGAAATACACGTCTACTCCCCCAACTCCCAAGAGAGATGAAAACATATGAAACTGTCAGAAGAAGAATAGTCAAGACTATATATTAAATAATTTATGTATGTCACATGTAGAAAAATTAAAATAGCTATCTTAAACCAGTAGAAATAGCTATCATAACTACATTAACTACATCTAAGCAATCAATATCTCCTTCTCATCTTCAACTTTTGTCATGGGAACCTGACTCCTTCAAGGCTAGATACTCGGTTCTCCCAAACGAACACTTAATTCTCCCTCGTGCCTTGCTCTAGACTACCTCTGTTGGTGGTTTATAGGAGTGTGCTGTGTTCTATTCCTGAAAGCACAAGGCCAAGCAGTGAGCCTTTTGCTGGCATTGAAGCGGGGACAAATGAAGGCCTTTGCAGACTGTGCAGAGTCATCTGGGCACATGCAGAGCTTTGAAGTGCCTCATAATACGGTAAATATTGCAAGCCAACAGCTTTCTAGATTGCAATATAAATAAGGTTGATGATGACAAAATGTTTTAGTATAAAGACATCAGTTTAACTGAAGAAATCACAGCAATTAGGCCTCACTGTGACGGGGATGAAAGATCCTTCAAGACTGCCTGCCACCTCCGCCTGGTTTCTACATTTCCCTAAGGAACCTTCTGGCTATGAATTTGGCTTCCCAATTATTCTGAAACCGGAAAGAAAGTGTCTTCATGTGACTGTCCCCCAAAGAAAGTTAATAATTGGTCATGTGATCTTTGCTTTTAAAATATTTACTCCTTTTAACACAGTAATTTTATTTCCTATGAGAATAATAAGCACTATGGTAAAAAAAAAATTTGCACAAAAATGTTTATAACAGCATCATTTCTAATGGCAAAAATTTTGGAATAACCAATGTTATGTATCTAAGAGTGATTCATTCTTATATATGCTGTCATTAAAAACATGTCTATATAATGACATAGAAAAATGCTCACAATATAACATTAAGTGAGAAAAGAAGAAGATAAATATTTACTATGATTCAAAATGTATAAATGTTATAAGTGTGGGGATATAAAATACTAGAAAGATACCAAAATATTAATGATTGCATCAAATGATAATTTTTAAAACGGTTCTTATTCTACTTTATATTTTCCTCTATCTTATATTTTTTTGTAATTTCTATATTTTGCATGAGTATATAATACTTTTTAAATCAGAAAACTGCATAAATTTACATCTACTTAAGTAGTATTTTAGTCAAAAGTTATTTCCTTTTAGAGACATACCACATTTTTTCTATATATTCTCCCCCCATCAGAAAAGTACATTTACTTTGCAGAGGCCACTAAACTCTAAGTTAGTTATAAAAATCATGAAGGATAGAGTCCCTAAGAAGATGCAGTTTTAAAATGTGATTTCAATAAAGGTATAAATGCCATAGTTCAGGAAACTGTAAGACTTTTCATCATTAAGTGTGATCACAGTGATGAAATAATACAATTAAAATTCTTACTCAACATCTAATGCCCAGATGCCTATAACTCATCAGGTGCTTGAGGAGTTAATTTCCAGAAAAATGAGTAAGTAGCATGAGTTGTGACATATCTATTATCCTACCCCCTCCCCCCATCTCTGAAAATATCCAGAATTTGCTTTAAAAGCTATGCAAAAATGGCAACCCCCCATACAGATAAAAAAGATCAAGGGAGGGAATGAAAGATGAAGCAGCAGATGAGATAATAGACAAGATAATTACAGAGCTTTAAAAGCCTTGGATTTATTTTTAAGATGTAAGAGCTCTATTTAGAAAAGCCCATAGCTAACTTTATGTGAATCTTGAATGAATTGTTCTGAAACATGTGAATAGTAATAAAATGAAGGAAAGAAGAGTTCGCTTTGTTTTCTGTGCAGTGACTATCCCGACTCTCCCCATGGCTAAGGTGGCCTGGTGATGTTCTGTCCTTTACATGAAAGGTTAATGCCACTCACCTCCCCATAGGTAGATCACAGCTTGGGGTTTTGTAGGACAAGCTATTTCCCTCTCTGACTTTTCACCATGGCCCATAAAATAGAATTGCTGTGGTTTCAAAAGAATTAAGAAGCATCTTTCTGCCTCTCTCTCACTTCCCAAGAAAGGAATAGCAACATCTCCATTATGAGGTCAAGAACAAATGAAACCTTTTCTGTGCTTTTGTTTTTAAGCTCTGTTTCAGATAGTACTTGCCCTTTTCTCTGGAATTTGCGGTCCACATACAGCATTCTCTCCATGTATAGACCATTGTCTATCATGCTCTGACCTAGAGCTGTGAGTTCTGCAGTCTTCTGTTTGCACTACTTTGGGTTGGATGGGCAAATAGCTACCCATGGCCTAGGTGCAAGGACTAGTGAGTATGTAAAAGCTGATCTTTTGGCCTCTATCTAACTCAGTTGTCTGTTTTTAGGTGGTTCCAAATTAGGAAAGAGAAAAGTGTTTGACTACTACTTACTTCAGAGAACCCAAAAGGGCTGAATTTCCTTGAGCAGTCTTCAACTTATACTGACATATCCACATTAGTTCAGGATGGATCTGTTACTTAGGCAACAAGATAAGGCTATATATTGCCAGTATTGCCAGTAAAGTGAACAGTTGAGGTTTAGGCCACAAAATACATTCTAATTGGCACATATTCTAATTGACACAATTTATAGGTATAATTTATCTAAATGCGGGGTTCTAGAAAACAAAATCTCAGCATTATTGGAAAGGTTAGATTGTCTATTGATGACTTTAGGATTAGAGTAAGCACCGTGGCTTCTTGGAGAAGAGAATGAATTAGGAATTTATTTTGAAAAATCATTTATAAGGAATTTTAGTCTATCTCAATCTAGAGTCCAAATCTGCGTGGTAATGTTACGCATTTTCAGCAGAAGACTAACTTAGAGCCACATTCCTTGAGTGTGTGGAGATGCAGTTACTTAAGTGTAGGCAAACAACTTCCCTTTAAACAGAGTGTATTATGTCAGCCTTGGTCCTTCAGGATATAGATGCTAAGACAGAAGTAAACAAGCAAAGGGCCATCTGTGTGAGAGAAAATGGGAGACTGTATGCAAGTCTGGCACTGAGCATAGGGGGAAAGCAAAAGGAAAGGGTGAATAGAAGCATCTGAGTAGCAAGGCTGTTGGGGAGTCCTGTGTCTCCCAAGAACGAGCCTGCCTCAGCATCCCTGCTCAGTGAAGCCCATGACTGAAATCACCCTGGGAAACGTGGCCAGGCACAACTCACAGGTGTGCGGTTGAATTTCAGAATGTCCTAGCTGGGGCCCTTGGTCAAATTGCTCCGCGTCATTGTGGCCTGCAAAGCACATTATCAAGGCCACCTGACCCAGGATTTAGTAACCAAGAGAAACAAAACTAGATAGTTTTCAAAGCTGTATTCCCACTGTAATTTGCTAACAGTACTCCACCAGTGGAATGTTTACTTACCTAGGAAGCAACTGATTGAGAAAATCACTATTTTTAGTATGTCATGTACATAATTGAGAAACAGTCAAAGGAAAACAATTTGCTAATGAACAAGACGAGCTCAAAGGGTATTCAGAATTTGCCAAGAATCATTCATTAGTGCCCCACCCCCCGGTAAAGTGCTGTGTACAGTATTTCACACTGTTTTCTTTCATCAAGGAAAGTGTTTGCTCTGAATACTAGGTTCCTGTTACCTACTAAATATCTGAATTCCCAATGTGTGGGGGGGGGGTGTGTGTGTGTGATGCATGGTGTGAGAAAACTGAGGAGAGAGGCAGAGAGATTTGAGATCCTTAGAGCTCAAACACATGTCACTGCTCAGTCAATAGCTAGTTGGCACATGTGGAACTAAATTTAAACATATGTTTTTGGTTTAAAAAACCTTGTCCTGACTGCCAGAGGAAGAGAGCAGTCTTAAAGTTTGCTTTTAACCATCCTGAATTTATAATAGGGTGGTCATATGAATCAAAACATAATAAAATACATTTATCGGAAACACATTTATGTTTGTACCAGAAGAACAGGGTCATAATAATCTGTCTAAAAGGTTTATGGGGGATTATTCTAGGCATTTATTTTTCAAAGCTTTTGCATATTTCACATAAGCCTGTGTAATGTAATTTTTATAATGGTTCCTCAGATAAATCATTTTTACTATCACTGAGATCTTTTTTCATCTGAGTGAATGAGGATGAGGTGATGTTTCTTTGTTGTAAAGTTGAGAATCTGAAATGGTTTATAGGGTACAGCCTCACCAAATCTCTTGATTTTGCCAGGCAATGGGATGAGGCACGACTGTTCTCTAAAATAGGTATGCTAGCTACATAGTCCTGCCCACATAGAATCACTTTCTGATCACCAAGGTAATCCAAGAGCAGAATATTTGGTCTTCAGAACTTTTCACTCTCATTAAATAGCTATTTCTCAATTGTGTACCAACATTATGCCCTTCATTTGATGAAAAAAAAATGTTTAAAAGTGGCTGTATGAAACATACTATTTCATATTACAGGGATATTGTTGAGACTATTGTCTATTATATTAAAATATCCCCTCCTTGGAGAAATTTCTTCCATCTCAATTCTTGGGAATATGGTGTTTTCTCCAGCGTACCTGACACATGCTTCCTTCCAGGCACTTTGAGTCTTGATTCTGATCATGCTTTTCTCTTCACTTTGGCCAGTGGGAATCTCAAAGGCAAATTCACAACTAAACTTTAATCATTGTGCAGACATCTTAGTGCACACATCTGTGTCTAAAATTTACCCCTATTCTACTCTAGAAGTGTTATTTGTTATTTTACCTTAGTGTGTTTGTTTGCAGTTTGCTGCAATTAACTTTTGGAAAAAAATACATGGTGTAAGTAAAAAGCAATGTAAATTTTCTGGAGTTTTACAGTGAATGTAAACCAAATCTAATTCATTTCAGATCCCCAAGAGATTTTCTTCTTTTTCTCATTATCTCTAGGACTGAAAATGGCATTGTACCTCAACTCCTAAAAGAAGGCAGTTAATCAACAACACAGCATATTGTGAGGAGTCACATGTCTGCTTTACTGAAGTGAGACCGTGAGCTGATTTTGACAATAGATATACTGATGCATTCCATGAGTGCATGATCGTGTGTGTGCGTGTGTGCGTGTGTGTGTGTGTGTGAATAACAGAAGGTTTTGAGATACACCAGAAGATAAACAAAGAAAATGATAACATTTCACCTGGTTTCCCTCTCCTGCCTCTCCCTCCATAATTTTTTGGTCTTCGGGAGCTGAGTCACATTGACAAGCTCAATTCTCTCTAAAAACACATCTCTTGTCCTTGCACTGCCGCTGACTCAGGTACCTGAACTCTTTCTTTTGTATGGAACACACTTTTACTTTTGAACTCTAACCCGTTCCTTCATTGCCCTTCCCAGCTTGGTTTTCTTCCTTAGTTTTCTTCTGTTCTTCACAGCCTTCAACAGTGAGCAAAGGAACATCTGATGCTCTTGTTACACAGCTTTTTTTTAGAGGCCATTACAAACATACAGAGATAAAAATAACAATATGAAGGATGTATTGTGCAAATCTTTTTAAAAGCCTGCAAAACAGCAGAAAGAAATCAATTAGAATTGCCATGGCAACTACCAACAATTTTATATGCAAGAACGAAATAAAATAAGAAAAGTAACAAAATAGAAAATGCATAAACCGATTCAAATACCATGAAGTGTTTATGAAGTAAACACTGTAGAGTGAAGCTGCAAGAAAATAGATTTCATTAAGGTAAATGAAACATAGTTTAACTCTTCATTACAAATGAGCAAGATCTATATCATGAAATAAACTCTTAATGATGGACTCTTAATGATATAGTTTTTTGGTTCAAATAATTTTTGGAAAACAAGTTTAGACAAATCAGGAGTAAATTAAAATGTATGAAGTGCAATTAAAAATAATATTTTTCCAAGTATATATTTCTTCTAAGAATACTGAAAGCTCATATATTAAATCTGATAGCTAGAGATAAATTAAAGAAGTGGAACAGGATATGTAACTAAAATACCTGATGGAAATTATAAAAGAACAGAATTCTAGAAAATGAGTGCTGGATTTCTGTCCTCACCTTCTAGGGTTAAGGTATCGACTTCCTCATCCTGAATCACTGATTCTCAATCCTGCCTGCACATAAAAATCATCGGGGTCATGTGGATCTATGTATCCCAACATTACAATGTCTGGAACCCGTACCAAATCCATTACATTAGAATGTCTGAGGGTGTAACCTGGTCATTTGCATTTTTAAGGCTCTCACATGATTATATATGCAGCCAGTGTTGAGAACCAGGGCTGAATCCATTCCTTAGCCTGCTTGCACTCTTATCTACCTACAGTATTATCAGGAAATTCCATACCTCCCTGTTTGGCTTGCTGTGTGAGGTAGGAAGAATAGAGGCCCTTCCAGTAGATGTGTTTCCTAATCCCTGGAACCTGTGAATGTCAGGTCTCATGGCAAAGGAGAATTAAGGTTGCAAATGGCTCTAAGTTTGGTAACCAGCTGACATAAAAATGGGAGAAATATCCAAGTGAGCTCAATATAATCACCAGGGTTCTTATGAGTGGAAGAGAGGAAGAAGAAAAAGAACCAGAGAGGCAGCCATGTAAGCAGGACGTAGCCTCACTGCTGAAGGAAGGGGTCACCAGCAAGATATGTGGACAGTCCTCAATTGCTGGAAAGGCAAAGAAACAGATTCTCCTCTAGAGTCTCCAGAGGGATGTGGCCCCAACAATGCCTCTATTTTAGCCCTATGAGACCCATATCAATCTTCAAACCTACAGATTTGTAAGATAATGAATTTGTATTGTTTTAAGCCACTAAGTTTGTGGTAACTGATTATCACAGCAATAGAAAACTATACATTTTGTCTCTATAAATCATCCCCCCCAAATCCTGGGTCTTATGTAAGTCCAAAAAAGTCAGTACAATTTAAACAGCTAAGACGTTTTTCACACTCCTGCCATGTTGCTACTGTGAATCTGCCCTTCACGGTCCCATGGAAGATTCTTGGTCACTCTGAAATACTGCCTCACTATCCAGATTCCCATTCAGGCCTCTGCAGTCCTTTCAGAGATGCAGCTGCATCCATTTCAATCTTAGCCAAAAGCTCCCTACAGCTTTTCTTCCTTAGCTTCTCCAATGGCCTCTCTTCCTTTCAGGAATCTATACTCAGGGTTTATATAACTTTCACTTTTCTAACCTAAAACATAAGTTGTCTGATGAGACCTCCTTTTTAGGGGTGAAAAACAACTTTTTCAAGAGGCAGCTTCTATGTTGCCTGTCCTCTGTAATTGCTAGGTACACAGGCCTTCATCTTACCATCACTGCAGGACCATGTGTCCTGCACCTACCTCTGGAAGTAGCTGGTACCTACTTCTGGAAGTAGAGCTCACTTCAGTGCTACCAGGACTTCTTCTCCCTTCTCCCTAAACGTGAGTTCCAAAGTTGGTTATCTGGCATATCCCTTCTCATATGGAGTCAAAAACGCAAATCAATTCTTCTCCAGAAGAGCATTCTATCCTAGAGGATCTCCCACTCTAACCTGAGAATTGCAGAGGCTCACAGTTAATGAGAGGAAACCACAGTTAAACTGTTCTTATTTTTCACAGGATCTTTTGGATCCTAAGCAACGTTTATATGTCAACCAGCCTGGGGTGAGTTAGAGAGGTAATGGAAGGACTATCTAAATTTAAGAAAGACATCACCACCATTGAAGATATTACTCAGAAAATAACATTGATGGTTCCACTGTGACATCGCGGCATCCTGTGTATGATGGTAATCTCACCTTTTGCCTACATACTGCACTGGAGTTCATCTCCATCGATACCACCATTCAACCTCTATGGGGAAGCACTTGATATTCACTGTTAATGGTGATGTGCAAGCCGATACCTGAAATTTCATTCTTCTCACCACTTCGCTTTCCTCTGTAGAGAAAGCACCAGGTGTACTTCTAATTCTGTCCTAACATAGGGATCGCTGTGTGTTCAAGTATAATGATGCTATTTTATAGTTGTCCCTGCCTAGAAATGAAACATAATCAGTAAGGAATTCTTGAAAACATGTAAGTGGAAATAGCAAAGTGGACATGTCACTACAGTATATGAGGAGCACCTGGTAGAATGGCAGTGAGGTCGGGGGTGCGATTTGGGAAACGGGGAGAGAGCAAAATTATAAGCAAGATTGATTGAGTGCAAACCAGTGAAATCATGAAATCTATGTTTATTATTCCTTTCCTTTCAAGTTCCAGAGTCAGGGATTTTGTTGTGGGTGGAAACTGTACTGGGTTATAGTATATAAATTACATTTCAATAGAGCAGTTAATTATTCAAAAGGCACTGGTACCTGTTTCAGCTTTAGATCCAGTGTTTCCTGTAGGTTGAGAGGTGTCCTGGAATCCCAATCCAATTTCAGGAGAAAGAGGCAGCTTAATGAGACTGGAGAAGCGGATGTATTCTGTTCTTTATTCCTGTCACTTCAGCCAAGTGATATGCACTACTGTTTAATTTAATCCACTCTGTCTCCTAGAACAGGCAAAGCTTATTTAATGTCATGCAAAGTGTTTACCAATGCAAGAATCAGCTTCAAAAGTGAATATTTTAAAGTCTCTAATGGGCTCTGCTTAGAACTAAAGGTTATGAAGGAAAGCATTTTATTTTGATTTTCTCTTCAATATTGAGGGGGCTAATACTGGTAAATGTTGTAATGCAAATAACTTAGAATCCTGAGTGTCTTTGTAAAGCCAACAGAAAACATGGAATCCTTGTGGAGAAAATTATGTAAGTAGGTTATCTGGAGTACTCTAAATGAATAAATAGTGTGCTGGGGAGACTCTATACACATAATACATATTGGGAAGTTCAACATATGTTCTGTATAATGATTGGTAAATATATAAGACTCTAACAGCAACAACAATTCAAAGAGAAGTATATACACATGCCTTCCTAAAGTTAGCAAATTAAAAACATAAGGTCTAATTATTCTTTTTGTTTCATTTTTGTGATTTTTATGTTGACATCAAGAAAATACGTTGCAGTGATTTTGGTGCTACCCAGGCTTCAGTTTGGGGGCCAGCTCTACCACAAACTAGCTTTTTGAACTTTTCGACCCTAGACAAGTTACTTTATCTCTCTAAATCCCTGTTTTCTTATAAGCTTAAAAGTATGAATAAAAAAATACCATGAGTCATTATTGGGAAGAAATTATGCAATAAAAATATGAATAAAAATACCATGAGTAGTTATTGGGAAGAAATAATGTGTGCCAAGTACCTTGTACATAATTGATGCTTATTAAATGTTAGTCTCTTCCCTTCCCCTTAATAAGTCTGTTATGCCTAATAACAACTGGAAATCAGTCTTTGGTAAAAATAAGAAAGGAACAGAAAGGAATGAAAGAATTCGAATGGGCCAGAAATGTAAAAGATGGTGAAAGTTTCCTTATATTGTGTGGCAGATAAATTAGCCAAGCCAATGATAAATTGATTTTTCTCAATATACTTCCACTGCACCTAATAAACTCCTTTTCATATTTGTATTTAGAGATACAGAATATCCCAGAAAAGAAAACAGGACCAAATTAAGTGCTTTTAAGACCATCTTAAGAAGGCTTGCCATTCAGAAAAGCGTAAGTAAAACCCTAAAGCAGTGATCTTTGAAGTGTGGAACATAAAATCAATATAATGGTCTCAAACAGCATTTTAAAACGTTAAATAGAGTAGAATGGAACATTTCAGAGTGCATCAAATAGAATAAGGGTAAGCTTTATTCCATGAAACTATTATTATTTTAGATGCACACATATACCATGCATGTGTGTGTATCAGGTCATAATGTAAAAGGTATTTCTTACTGTGAGTTGTGGTAAGGAAAAAAAAATATTTAAAAACCACTGTTCAAAAGAAAGAAATAGGTATGTTCCTTTTCAATAAATTAGATTCTCTCTTGGCCTTGTTCAAAGACACAGTGTCACTGCTTTTAGGGAATGTAGACGTCTATCTCAAGATCCTTGTCCTTGAGTCATCTCCAGACCATTCACATTATTTTAGATCATGATGAACTTTTACCAATATTTCCATACATTTCATCAGGAAAAGATAGAAGAAACATTATCAAGTTGAAGTAAGAAAAAAATGTAAAAAGATATTTTTATTTTCTTCAGATTCCTGATAGCTCTTCTGAAAGATAGTACCAAAAAAATATTATGAGACAGGAAATGCCAGATAAACTCATTCTGCTTTTTTCTAAAGAATGTTTTCTGCCTGTAATTTCAGCACATTGGGAGGCTGAGGCGGGCAGATCATGAGGTCAAAAGATCGAGACCAGCCTGCCCAATATGGTGAAACCCCATCTCTACTACAAATACAAAAATTAGCTGGGTATGGTGGGTTGTGCCTGTAATCCCAGCTACTTGGGAGGCTGAAGCAGAAGAAGCACTTGAACCCAGAAGGCAGAGGTTGCAGTGAGCCGAGATTGTGCCACTGCACTCCAGCCTGGTGATACAGCGAGACTCCGTCTCAGAAACAAAAATTGTTTTCCTAGATCGTCCAAAGGCCATAGATGAATGAAAGCATTTAAATGTATAGATAGATGTAAGATATTGCAAAGGAATTGACTCCAAAAGAGTCCTTGGTTAAAAAAGGGAAAACAATTGGGCTATATAGAAGCTAATGCTTAATTAACTCCTACTCTGGGCCTAACATTCTGTCAAGTGCTATAACATAATTACAATTATTTAGTCCTTAAGCAAAGGCAGGTAGTATATATTTCCACTTTACAGCTGAGAAAAATGAGCCTCTGACTGGTTACTAGCCCAAGACACCCACAATCCTGACCCACATCTGTCTGCCTAATTCCAAGCCGAGCTGTTTCTGCCTCGCTTTTTCTTGAAGCACCTGTCCTTCAAGTCCTGCTTCTTACTTTCCTGCCTTTTTGCCCCATGGAAACCATCCCTTCACTCCTGTTAGTGCTTCATGCTTCCTTCCCATCAGAACTTATTTTCCATATTAAGTTATTTATATCAAAATGCAGGTAATGATGTGGCGTTTCCTCGCATTCGTAAGGAATCAAACCTGCAGCTAAAGAGACTCCTCCAAGGTGGAATTTCAATCATCAGGAAAAAGGTCAGGGAAGTTTTAGGGATGGAAGATGGGGAAAGAAGAAAGGGAAAGGAGTATTTTATGATGCTCTTATATCTCACCAATGCAACCTTGTTCATTGCATGAAAAGTTGTCCAACTTCTAATCTCCCTTCAGGAGCCCCATGTCTCTCCTATGTGCTTTGCATTCCATATCTATTTCAATCCAGTCTGTTTGTTTACATACTGAGGCTTTTCTTGTTTAAAGCCAAAACAAATTACAGTTAAGTAGGCCACTAAAATGTTTTTTAGACTATCAATTTGGCAGAGACCTCATTTTCTTCTGCCTCTGTAATTCCATTCTGTACACCCTCAATGAATGCACAAGCAAAAAGCAACTGGCAGATAGAATTAAGAATCCGTGAAAAGAAGTAACAATTGTCTCCCTTCTACCAGTGCTCAGGTTCCTTATTGTGAAGTTGATGTTTGGTCCTTAGATTTTGAGGACACAGAAGTCCAGTTCTGCCCACAAATAAAGGTACTAGGGCCCTCCTCCTTCACCTCACCAGGTGTCAGGATTCTCCTTTGGTCTTACTGGTTCTGGTTTCTCCTTAAAGGGCAGCCACATGGTGATGACTTATTAAAGACGGTTGAACGAGACAGTCATTGAGTGCAGACTGAGCAAATTCCCACAGACTTAAAGTCATGTCAGTATCAGCACAGGCCTTTGGGTATAGGTTTATAACGTTTCTACTAATGCAAAATCATGAGAACAATCCCCTATATTATCATCTGGAAACGATGTCTTGCCTTTCACATTTAGGTCTATAATTCATCTATAATAATTATGTTGTGAGAAAGAGGTAAAATTTTATTCTTTCTTTCCATTGAATATCTATTTGTCCCAGTTCCTTCTATTGAAATGACTATCCTTTCCCTTCTTCCCCACATTGCCTCTTATATCCAAATTCAAGTGTCCAAATATATGTGTGTCTATTCCTTTATTCCCTCTGTACTGCCTTCAGTCTGTTTGTCTAGCCTTATGCCAATGCCGTACTCATTGGATATCAGATAGAATGAGTCCCCTGACTTCGTTTTGCATCTTTAAGAAAATCTTGGCTATTTTTAGCCTTATGTTTAAAAATAAAATTTTAGAATCAGTTTATCCAGTTCCATTAACCAATCTGTTGAGATTTTCATTGAGATTCCATTGAATCTATATATAAATTTTGAAAGAATTATAATTTAGATAATTACATTTTCAATTTCCAATATATGTTCATGAGATACCTCTCCAGTCACTAGGTCTTCCTCAATGTCTCTTGATAAATCTTTATAGTTCTACCAGAAAAGGCATCAGATAGCTTTTATTTAGATGTATTTCTGAGTGCGTAATATTTTGGTAATATTTAAAATCAAGCCTTTAAAATATTTTATCTGTTGCCAAAGATGTTGATTTTTTGTGTTGAAATTTAGCCAGCAAATTTGTATATTCAGTTATAAATTAGAATAAATGTATATTATTTTGAATTTTCTGCAACCATATAGTCTGTAAATAATAACAGGTTTTCTTCTATTTTTCCAATGCTTTCTTTTTTAATTTGTTTTTTATTTCACTAGTTTTTGGAGTACAGGTGGTTTTTGGTTATTTGGCTAAGTTCTTTAGCAGGGATTTCTGAGATCTTAGTGCACCTCTCACCCGAGCAGTGTACACTGTATCTAATATGTAGGTTTTTATCCCTCACCCCTCTCTGAACCTTCCCCTCCAAGGCCTCAAAGTCTATTGTATCATTCTTATGCCTTTGCATTCTTATAGCTTAGCTCTCACTTATAGATAAGAACATACAATCTTGGTTTTCCATTCCTGAGTTACTTCACTTAGAATAATAGCCTCCAACTCCACCCATGTTGCTGCAAAAGACATTATTTCATTCCTTTTTATTGCTGAGTAGTATTCCATGGGGTATATATACCACATTTTCTTTATCCACTCGTTAGTTGATGGGCACTTATCTAATGCTTTATTTTCTTTCTTGCTTTGCTATACCAGCAAGTTATGTTAAAAAGCATAATGTTGAAAAGAGAGTATCTTTGCCCTCTTCCTGATCATAGAGGAAACACTTTCAACTATTTAAGAATGTTTTAAGGATTTCTTTTTTTACTGCATCTTTTTTATAAATTTTTATTATGAATCAATGAATACAATTTGATTGTATTGTACCTTATATTTCTAGGAAAATATAACTTGGTCATAATGCTTGCTTATATTTTATTTAAGACTTTTGCATCTATACTCATAAATGAAAATGGCTGATAGCTTTTCCTTTTCTTATTGCATTTGTTAGCATTTCTTATCAAGATTATGTGCTAGTCTTACAAAGTGATTTTAGGACTGTACTCCATTTTAAAAATTTTTAAACCTGTAATAATTTCTTCCTTAAAGTTGGTAGAACTTGCCATTGAAACCATCTGGGGGATTTAGAGTTCTGTTTGTGGAGAGGATTTTAATCGTTGAGTCAATTTTAGGGGCCTATTCAGTCTCCATTTCTTGAATAAGTTAATTTGCCTAGGAATTTCTCCATGTCATCTAAATGTTCAAGTTTGTTGACATAAACTTGTTCATAGTATCTTCTTTTCATTTTTTTAATATCTGTAGAATCTGTAGCAATATCCTTGTTTTCATTCTTGATATTGATTAATGGGCCTTCTTTCTCCTTTTCTGGATCAATTCTGCCAAGGCTTTATCTCCTATCAACTTGTCCAAGGAACTAACTTTTAGCTTTGTTGATCCTCTCTGTTGTATGTTTATTTTACTTTTTTAACGTTTGCCCAAATCATTATTTATTTTTATTTCTAATTTTTCTGGGTTTGGTTTAGCTGTTCTTTAATAATATTTAACAAGAATACTTAGGTCATTGAATTTTTTTAGCCTTTCTTCTTTTCTAATGTAATTAGGTACAGTACTGCATTAGCTGCTGCCCGCAAGCTTTAATTTGTTGTATTTTTATCACCATTTAGTTCGAATTATTTCTATTCTCCATTGTGATTTCTTCTTTTCCCCATTGGTTATTTAGAAGTGTACTTCTTCATTTCCAAATTAATTTTTGTTAATATCTGGCATAACTTCATTGGATCAGAAAACATATTCTACCGAGAATTTTGTGAATGTGCACGCTTGAAAAGAGTAAGTTTTCTGCAGTTGCGTCTGTTAGGTCAATTTTGTTAATCGTGTTATTTAAGTCTTGTATGTTCCTCCTTCTATGTTTTATTATTCTGTAAGTTACTGAGTCATACTAAAAATGTCTCACAGCAATTGTGGATTTGTCTATTTTTCATTTAATTATATCACTGTTTTCTTCTTATATTTTGAGACCTTGTTATTAGGTGTGTGCAAATTTTAAATTGTTATTTCCTCATCATAAATAGGACATTTTATCATTATGTAGAGATGTATTTATAGAGTTTATTATACTATATTTATTGTTTTATGTAGATAGAATATATTAGTATAGCTGTAGCTGATTTCTTTGGGTTGGTATTTAAAAGATTCTTTTTACTCAAATTTTCTATATCCTTATATTTTAGATAAGTTTTTTATAATCGGTACATAACTGGGTTTTCTTTTGTTTTCAATACAATTTGCACATTTTGCTTTCAGATTGAGTTTTTGATCCTTTTATATTCAATGTAAATGCTCATATATTTGAGTTAAGTTTATAATCTTATTTTGTGCTACTTATCCCAATTGTTCTTATTTGGATTTTTTTATCATTCCAATTTTTTTCTGTACTAGTTTCACAGTTGTAATTTTTCAATTTTTTAAAGTAATTTAACTACAAGTAACAACATGTTTTTTTGCCATATCAAACTTCAGCATTAATTGAAAAACCTTCCATTGCTTGCTGGCTTCCTTTGTTACTATTGAGAAGTCAGTTCTCAGTCTAACTGTTCTTCTTTTGAAAGTAATTTGCTTTTTTTCTGATGCTTTTAAGATTTTTGTCTCAGTCTATTGTTGTCAGAAGTTTCACTACAATGTCTGGATATGAGTTTCTTATAAATTGTTTTGCTTAGGATACATGGAGATTCTTAAAGTTATGGATTGATATCGTTTTTAGTTTTGAAAAATTCCGAGCTGTTATTTCTTCCAATTTTATATCTGTCCCATTCCCTTCATATTTTCTGGGCTAGAACTTGTCACTGATACCACTTATGCCTCTTATCCACTCTTTTACAATTCCTCCCTTTTATTTCTGTGTGCTGTATTCTGGAGGGTGTTTGCTTGTCTTCCATTTAAAACTTTTTTTATTTAGCTACATTTAATTTGCTCCTAAGTCCATCTTAATTTTGATTATTATATTTTTGGATTTTTTTCTTAATATGTCACATTAAATTTTAGAATTTCCAGTTCACTGATGTTTTTAAGCCTGGAATTTATTTCATAAATGTAAAAGGATAGCTATTTTGTGAACCATATCTGATCATTTCAATAATTCGTGTTTTGGAGACTTTTTTGTTGCTTTTCTGTCTTCTGTTACTCATTCGGTGCATCTTGTTGCCTTGTAAACCCTTATTTTTCATTGTATGATGGGAATTATATTTTACAAATTATATGGAGGAAATGTCGAGGCCTGTTATGAGGATGTCTTCCTCCTGAGAGGATATTCATTTGCTCCTGCAAATAGCAGTATGTATTATTCCAGAAATATCTTAATATAATGTCAAAGTTGAAGTTTGCTCATACTGTTAAATGGTGCAAAACTGACTGCAAATCTATGTAAGGGCTGGTTTCCTAGCAGCTACTTCTCATATTGAGTGTGGCCTTTCAGATTCTCAGCTCAAAGGGGGCTTGATTTATTAAACCCCTATTCCTGGCAAGTTTTAGTTTCTGACTTCTGTTTGTCGAGCTCTGAGAAATCATCAAAAAAAAAAAAAAAAAATGGTTTAGCTTTGCAGCTGCTTACCCAGACTTGACAAAAGCCCTCAGGAAAAAAAAAAAAAAAGTGATTTTAAGGGCTTGGTTTATTTCTCTAGTTTCTTATCTTTTCTAGATCTTGACTGTAAACTTCCTCACTATCTTAAAAGTCTTTGATGCTTTCAAGTAAGTACTTTTTGTACTTCATCCAACCTTTTTGTTGGCTGTCCTCAGCAAGAGGATTGGTCCCAAATGCCATGTTAGCAATAAGATACTACAAGATACATTACTTAGTTAGGCTATTTAGAGTCTATAAGATATTATTTAAAATAATATATGTATTATTATATAACTAGGTAATCATCAAAATATCAGAAAAGCGATTTGGATTCTGCTAGTGATTTCCTATGGGGATCAGTATCCAGTATGAGAAAGGTTACAGCAGATGACTGTCATTTCCATGATACACTCCATGTCCTAGTTGAACTTTCAGTCATGCTGTACATGTGGCCGAGGTCACTGAATATCCCTAGTACCTATTCTCCCATTTTCCTTTTAGTCATAGAGGGCAATGCAGTCATAGACTATTTTCTAGCCTTTTGGAAAGGTGTGGCTAGCTAGGTAGTGGCTCAGTTTGGCCAAAGGGCGTGATTATTAATGAAACTTATTTAAAGTCCCTTCTTTAAGGACACAGGGAGAGGAGCATCACACACTGGGGTTTGCGGTGGCAGGGGGAACTAGGGGAGGGACAGCGTGGGGTGCAGAGTTGGGGAGGGATAACATGGGGGAAAATGCCAGATATAGGTGATGGGGAGGAAGGCAGCAAACCACATTGCCATGTATGTACCTATGCAACAATCTTGCATGTTCTTCACATGTACCCCAAAACCTAAAACGCAATTTTATATATATATATATAAAATAAAAAAATAAAAACCATTTAACCTGGCCTTTCCCTTTACTCACCTTCTAGAATTGAGACATCAAGAAGAAACAGCTTCAGTCATGCAGATAAACACCCTAGGAGATGGCAGAATAACAAGACAGAAGGAACTCCAGGTCACGAATGACCTCTGGACTACACACATTCCTCTAGCTGTTACATGAGAGAAACATATGCTTCTGTTATATTTAAGCCACTGTATTTAGATCTCTTTGTTACAGCAGCTTAGCTAGCTAAAATAATGTAGATGTAGTTGGGTACAAATTTAAAAGTAAAGGATTTTATAAAAAGAATAATGGTGGCAGGAAATGTGAGTTTCATCTCTGAGGGATGATGATGTTAGGGGAAGAGGGAAAGAGGGAATATATGACAGTATTCTTCATGGAGACCTGGGTCAGTGTACAGCTATATGTATTAACCAAAAAAGAAAGAAAGAAAGAAAGAAAAGTGATAGCCCTAGAAACCATATAAAGAAAACAGAGGAAAGAGAGTGAAAAGTCACCAAGCCATACTGAGAGTAGAAGCAGTGTGTAACGATGATGTGAAACTCCTGATTAGTGACGAAACTTCTCTTAGTTAATTGACATCAATCATGTATGAGTGATAAGACTCTGCATACCTGTGATCTTAATTTATACAGATCATAATCTGTAGACAAATAAGTTAGAGTGTCTAGTCTAATAATAATAACAGTTGGTATTACTGAGCAATTACTATATGCCAAATACTGTGCTATGGACTTTATTATCCCAGTAACACTCACAACATTACAATATAGATACCATTATCATCCCTATTGACAGAAAGTTCTATGATTTGTCAAAGTCAAGCATCTGGTGTGTGACACAGATGGCATTCAAATGTTGGGTGTTTGATGTCAAAATCTTTAGAGTCAACAATAATGTAATATGGTAATAATCAGTTTTGTGGACTCTAAAGAGCTAAGAATGTCAGATATGGAAGAAGACACTGTGAGGAAGGGAATTAAAAGGAAGAGAAGGGTCAGAGTGCCGGCATGTGGTCTTGGGAACAGAACCCCTAGGGCTGGTGGAAGCAGGCACACCTATAGCAGAGGACAAGTATTTCCACCCTGTGTGTGCTCTGAACCCATTTGAGCAGAGATCCAGCAGACATCATCAGAGATGGAAGATCAGTGTTCAGACTCTCACAATCAGGGCAGCTAGAATTTCTGCTAGAAATGGGGGTGCTGAAAATCACAAAGCCAGCTGAGAGATAACAGCAGTGGCAGAACATGTGTGATGTGATAGTTAAGATCTCAGGGAGAACGAGGAATCCTGCTAAAGTCAGAGAAAGAAATGGGCTAGAAGCTGGGTAAAAGGGCCTTTCGAGAACAGTCAGACGACAGAGTATGAAGAGGACAGAGCAGGTTGGCAGCATTCTCTACTTTCAGAGAAATAAATGATAGCAGTGAAAACAGTGGCAGGCAGAGGGACTGGAAAGAGAGCCCAGAGAGAGGAAAGTAGGCTTGGCAGGAATTTGGCATTTTACCTACCTGGGGAAAAAGCTTTGTGTCAATTTTTTTCTTTTTCTTGTGGGGCATAAGAAAATAGCCTCTCTGGAGATCTTTTACCTGAGTGTCTATCTCTTGGACTGTCATTTTACTTGGTATGCAGTGTATGGAACAAAGGCAGAATAGAAGTCCTTCATAGGCTGATGCCTCATTATAAATATGAGTTAGCCAAGGCTTTTTATTTTCCACTTTATGCAATTAAACACTGCATCCTATGCAGGGGTTAGATTTAACATTAAGCTATTTGGAAAGGGTTTGAAAGAATGAAGTCCATGGCTGAGCTCCAACTGTGACTCACTCTGTGATTTAAAGTAGCTTCCTTATCTCTGAGTCAAAGGGGTTGGGCTAGAAGATTATTTCTAAAATCCTCTTGGTTTCCTGATTTTGTCTTGCCTTACTGAGGGAGATCTGCAAAAGACTGCCTAGAGCACTGGCTGAAGATTGTAGGTCATATTTTTCACCACTGCCCCTCTATAGAGACGTGTGTGCATGCATGTGCACATGTGTGCACCCATGTGCACATGTGTGCACCCATACACAGTCACATATATACCCACCCATAAGCTGTAATGTATGTCACATCAAAATTAGCAAAATAACCTATTTTGCTAAAATACTAAGTATTTGTCTTGTTTCCCAACCTTTAGTATATCACAGCAGACATAGAAATGGATAATATTTGTATAGCTATGGCAAAAGCTAAGGGGCACATAATCCTCAGTGTACCTGTAAAATTCATTCCCATCCTATCACTGGGAACCAATCTCACCTGTTAGGCAGGTTAACATTTCTGACTACATTAGAATAACCTGGAGAGTTAAAAAAAAAAAAAAAAAAAAGAAGAATACTTAGACTTTGCCCCAAAGCAAGTGAATTCAAACAGCTTTGCTGGTGGTGGTAGGGGGAGGTGCCCTGGCTTTAGAACTTTTTAGTTCTTAAAATATTCTAATCCTAGTACTTTGAGAATCATTGCATAAGCACCAAAAAAGCAGAGACTATATCTTATGACCCAAGTATAGTGCTTAATGTTTAACAAGCACTCAGTAAGTATGTGCTGAATTGATTAATTACTACATGTCCTGGACAGTATAGAAGGGATAGTCCCAGACCAAGTTGAAAAGTTGATAACATTTTACTAGTTCCATATTCCCAAGGGGGCCATCTCTAGTCATTACTAAGTACTCCTTCAACTTTCTGTCCTTCCCTTATCCCAGATTTGTGCTGTTTCCCAACTGTCCAATAACGATCACTAAATCCATTGCAAGATGTTAACCACCAAGAATTGTTTTCACTTTCAAGGTCTCATTAAATTTCCCCAAATAGGAATAGAGGTTCAAGAAGGCTGCCTAGACACATTGGACACAGGCCCTTCCAGAAAGAAGAACCAAAATTGTGGCTAGATAATCACACCTCAAATAGAACATGTAAAAGAGAATGCTGGCATTTGACAGAGAAGTCACAGGAAATGCCTGAGACACAGAAGGAGAAGGAAGCAAGCAGCCAGGTCCACTGAGATTACCTTGGAGATGGGAGGAGCTCCCTATTGTGGGGAAAGGGTAAGAGAGATCCTCAGCAGTCCACATCCCTGCCATGGACTGCTGAAGTTCTAACCCGTGGGAGAGCTTCTTCACCCACATGAACTTGAAGACTAGTGTGGCCAGTGATTTGCACCCTTGCAAGGGCATTGCACCAGACTCATGCTAGGTCACTCACAACCCCGAGACCTAAGCAGCTACACCATGGCACCACTGTGAAAGCACTCCATCACCAAACTGCATCCTACCATGAGGACCACCGCCCCCATATTTCCATATTTGGGGAGCCTCAATTGACATCCTCTAGTATCCACCAGAGGACTGCTGTGGCACAGTGCTTGCTGAACCAAAAGTGCTGCAGAGTTTCCAGTACTCTAGCCCACATGGAATGCCACTCTCCAGGAAAAGGACAATATAGCAAATCAAGGCGATGGCCCCTGGAACAAAGGAAACCAGAGCATGTGCTTCCCAGACCCTGAGAGCTCCCTGCATGGGGCTGTGAGGACAAAAAACTGGAGAGTGTAATTCCTTCTCTGACTCTGCACACTGCCCCAGAAGTTGCTGCCCCCAAACCCAGGTGGACAACCCTGAGAGCTGACTTTCTGGAGCTGGAGGCCACAATTCTCCCCTTACTGGCAGAGTGGCCTCTGTATTCAGGCTTGGACACAGAGAGTGGGGACCCCTTCTTCTCTGTACACCACTGCAGCCACAGCCACTTTTGCTGCCACTGGGAACTGGGATAGGCAAGCTGGGTTGTTTGTCTGAGGCTGAGTGTCTACTGCACTCCCACTGGTGATATGGTCCCAATTCTCAGGCTCACATGTGGAAGGAGGAATCCTCTCCCCTCTCTGCATGGCTCTATGGTCACTGCTGCTGCCGAAAGCAGGGAAGACTGAGAGCTGCATGTTTGGGGCTGTGAGTGGCAACCCCAGTCCCACTGGCAGCAAAGTCTCTGCTCAGGCCCACACACAGAGGATGTGATCCCTCCCCAACTCCACTCAACACTGCAGTCACTGCTGTAGCCAGGAGTCAAAGCAAATGCTACACAGAACCTGAGAGCTCCCTGTTTAGGGGTGCAGGTGCCAATCCTGCCCATACCAGAAGCAAGGCCACTGTGCTATAGTGCATATCCTGAATACAGGCTCTCCCCACGTACCATTGCAGCCACTGCTGCTACTAGAGATGAAGTGTACCCTCCCCAGAGCCTTACAGCTGCCTGCAAGGGATTGGTCAGACCCACCTAGCCTGGCACTTCCTTCTACTCCAGCCCCTAGAGTCTAAGCATGCTGCCTGAGGACCCGGGGATCACTACACCCAATCCACCACCTCTGTAATCTGTACAGTCCCTTCAGGAACCTGACAATGGTCCCACCAAGCTTGCCACCAACACCACTGCCAGCACCCACCCACATGCACTACCTAGGAGCCTGGGGACTGTCCTGCCCAGCCCATTGAGCCATCACCAATACAAATATATACTTCTCAGGACCCAGAGGGTCATCTGCCACTACTACTGCCATCACACACATCATGCTTTCTTCCCAGGGACTGAAGAACCTGCCCATATGCCTAACACACTGCTGCCACTACCAGCATCTGAACAAGTCACCCTGGAGGCCCAAGGATCAGCCTGACTGGACCTGCTGATACTGGTGCCAGTGAACACAATCCTGAGGTCTAAGAACAGTGATGCTTGGCCCTCCACTGCCACCACTGGAGGCTGAAGACTGGCCCCTCTGGCATCTCTGTTTCCAGCAAAAGTTCACCAGAGCCTCCACTAATGACCATACCGTAAGCCATCAAGGAAATTACGAATACCACTGATGTTGTTTACAGCCAAAGAAATCGAACGGAGACTACACTACAGTATGCACCCAGAATCAAAGCCAAAGGGACATACTTGACCAACACCACTGATAAATCTTCAGAAAAACTTCTCCCTTATGAAAGCAAATTCAAAAAATGTAAGAACATAGAAAACTTGTAAAAGCAAGGAAATATGATACCCCTAAAGGAATACAATAATTTCCAGTAACAGATCTCAATCAAAAAGAAATTTACAAAATCCCAGAAAAAGAATTCAAAATTTTGACACTAAAGAAGCCAGTGAGAAACAAGAGAATTCCAAAAATGATACAAAGAAATTAGAAAAACAATTCAGGATATAAATTAGAAATTTACCAAAGAGATAGATATCATTAAAAAAGAACTAAATAGAAATTCTAAAACTGAAGAATTCATTAAATGAAATACAAAATATATTTGAAAGCTTCCACGATAGACTATATCAAGCAAAAGAAAGAATCTCAGAAATTGAAGACAGGTCTTTTGAAATAACTCAGTCAGAAAAAAGTAGAGAGAATAAACAAAGCTTTCATGATATGTGGAAATATGGAACACCATAAAGCTACCAAATGTATGAATTACCAATATCCCAAAAAGTGAAGAGAATGAAAGAGTTCAAAAACCTATTTAATGAAATAAGAGATGGAAACTTCCCAAGTCTAGCAAGAGATATTGATGTTTAGATACACGTCACCCAGCAATCCCCAAACAGACACAATACAAAAGATCTTCTCCAGAGCACATTATATTTGTGTAAAATTAAAAAAAAAGAGAGAATTCTATAAATAGCAATTGAAAGCATCTACAAAGATCACCTATAAAAAAGCTCCCATCAGACTAACAGTAGACTTCTCAGTAAAAACTTTACAGGCCAAAAGAATGGGATGATAGATTCAAAGTGCTGAAAGAAAAAAACTGCCACCCAAGGATACTAGAGCCAGAAAAAAATATGCATAAATTAAGGAGAAATAAAGTATGTCCCAGACAAGTAAATGCTAAGGGAATTCATTACCACTAAACTAGCCCTCTGAGACATGCTGAAAAGAGTCCTAAATGTGGAATTGAAAGGGTGAAAGTTACCATCACAAAAACACACAAAAGTCTGAAATGCACTGGTAAAGCAAACATGTATGAGGAAAAGACTCAAATGATACCACTACAGAAACCAGCAAACCACAAGGACAGACAATGAGAGAAAAGAACAAAAAACATACCAACAACCAGAAAACAATTAACAAAATGACAGGAACAAAACCTTTCATATTAGTAACTTGAATGTACCTGGATTAAATTTGCCACTTAAAAGATATATACTAACTGGATGTATAAAAAACATGATTAAACTACATGCTGCTTCAAGAAATACACTTTACCTGTAAAGACACATATACACTGAAAATAAAGGGATGAAAAAAGATATTCCACACAGAAATCAAAAGCAAGCAGGGGTAGCTATACTTATGTCAGATAAAGAGACTTTAACTCAAAAACAGTATAAATAAATAAATAAATGACAAAGAGCATCGTTATATAATGATAAAAGGGATCAATCTCACAAGAGGATATAATAATTCTAAATATGCATGCCCCCACTGAAGCACCCAGATTTATATATAAAACATCATTGGATCTAAAGAGAGAGATAGAGTCCAATACAATGATAGTGGGGGATCTTAACACCCCACTGTCAGCATTAGACAGATTATCTAGACAGAAAATCAACAAACGCTGGATTTAAACTGGCCCTTAGACCACATGGACTCACAGACATTTTATTCAACAGCAGCAGAATACACATTCCTCTCATTAGCACATAAAACATTCTTCAAGATAAACCCAATGTTAGGTGACAAAACAAGTCTCAGCAAGTTTTACAAAACTGAAATCATATCAAGTATCTTCTTAGACGAAAGTGGAATGAAATTAGAAATCAATACCAAGAGAAACTTTAGAAACTATACAAATACATACAAATTAAAGAACATGCTTCTAGATGACCATTGGCTCAATAAAGAAATTAAAATGAAAATTAGAGAATTTATTGAAACATGACAATGGAAACACAACACACCATAACAAAACCTGTGTACTCACATGTGCCCTATAAATATGTGAAATATTATGTATCAATAAAAGAAAAAAAATTGCCAATGCATGAAAGCAATAGGTACAGTAGAAACAGCAGGTGCTTTGAAATCTGAGAGAGCTGGTTTTGAATCCAAGCAGCTCATTCATTTATTAATTGTGTGCAAGCCCCTACCCTTAAAATTTCTCTTCTATCAGATTATGATACCTATTTCTCGGCACTATAGTGAGGATTAAAAGTTAGAAATATATACATATTCCATCTTAGGCACATATAAAGGAGAAAACTTTGGGCCATCAAAGGCATTGCTTAAACTCCCTCACCAGTACACAACTTTTGCATACTTTCTTCATGTTCTTTTCCTAGAATCTTATATTTCTTTTTCTATTTTTCTCCCAAAAAAATGACTCAATGTTTAGAAATCCTACATAATAAAATCCACTTTGCAGATAGGATTTAAAGACAAAAAGATCTGTCACTGCATAAGCGGGCTTTCTTCTCCACTTCTGTGTAAAGCTGGGTCTTGGCCCCACAGTCAGAAAAATAGTGTATTAGTCCATTTTCACACTGCTATAAAGAACTGCCCGAGACTGGGTAATTTATGAAGGAAACAGTTTAATTGACTTATAGTTCTGCATGGCTGGGAGGCTTGAGGAAGCTTGCAATCATTGTGGAACACGAAGGAAAAGCAATTGCCTTTATCACAAGGCAGCCGGAGACAGAGTGAGCAGGGAAACTGCCGCTTTAAAACCATCAGATCTCGTGAGAATTCCCTCACTATCATGAGAACACCATGGGGGAAACTGCCCCCGTGATCCAGTTCCCACCTGCCAGTTTCCTCCCTTGACATGAAATGAGAGTTGGGTGGGCACACAGAGCCACACCATTTCAGGTAGGGGCATGAAGTATCCTGCGTCGGGGAGAGCACAGCCCTCAGCCCTCCCTCACCCTGATTGTCTGACACTGCTATTATCAGAAGTGTGAAGCTGATATGAACATTCTCCAGGGTAGCAATCACTTCATTAATGTCTTTGCAGGACAACGGTATTTGGGGCCCCTGCTTCCACCCCTGACCTTTAAGTAACAAGTTTCAGATTTCAGATGTCATTATTTTAAAGTTGCTGGACACTACCACACATGGGCACCCGGGCTTCTCACACCTCAAACCTACTCTGTCATCAACACTGACAAGAAGTTATCAGTTTTAGATTTTAGAGTAAACTAAACTTAATAAAATATTTAAAAAAGTAATACATATACCCAAATATGTCAATTATATCTCAATTGATTCTTTGTAATTCTTTGTAGGGATATTACTTTGCTAAGGAATATTACTTTGTTAAGAGAACATAAGCAATCATTTATTGTGAATTCACACCTTCTGGTATATCTTTATTGTACAGAGAAAATTTCTGAATTCATGTCTCTGTGTTCCATTCTCTGGCATACGTGGAGGTGATATTTTAGAGGAGTTATGCAACATCCAAGGCTGGACAAGGCAGTTCTTACAGATATTGTTGGTTTGCCTACATGATATGCCCAATAACTCCGCTCATAGATCCATGCCGGTTTTTCAGAACCTTCTGAAAAAGGATTTAAACAGTTTTGTGCCTTGCCACCAAAATGTGTGTTCATTTCCCTACACCTCCACACCTGGCAGTATTTCAGCCCAACATTTGTTACAGTATTTTCAGTTCATCTTGTTTATTTTCTGCTTTATTTTTTCCCTTGATGTACATTTTATGTGCAAAACCAAAGTTATCATTCCCCATGTATACTGCTACTGTTTAGCCCTGCTCCTAAGCCATATTATTCTTAATTAAAATACACTTTAAAATAACATGGTAAGCAGGGTTTAAAATTTTTACTTCCAGCCTCAACTTTTGTAGCCCATGTCCAGAAAAGTGTTTGTTATATTTCAGTCCCATAGCATAAAATTGCAGAAGTATTACAAAAAGTGAGTATTTGAGGTAAAATACTGTTTCTGGAAACTCACATTTTAAAATATTGATGAGATGTCAGTATTGCAGTAGGACAGGGAATGCATTGTTAAAAGGATGCAGTGTGGCAGTGTACAAGGAGTTCAAAATCTGAAGTGAAATGGTCTAGATAGTAGTTATCTCCCAGTAAGTTCCTGGACCAGGAGTATCAGCACCACTTGGAAACTCGTGAAAAATTCAGTCTTGGGCCTTACCCCAACCTAACTGAATCAGAGACTCTAGGGGTGGGATCCAGCAATCTGTCTGTTACCAAGTCTCCACTGACCCCTACCCAGTGGATCTGTGTGAGCATCAGGGTTATTTTCAGACCTCAGATCAGCTGCTAACTCTATTTGTGGCCTTGAAAAAGTAACCTCTCTGAGCATTAGTTTCCCACTCCATCTTCTCTCTCTCCATTTTCCTTTCCTGTGCTCTGACAGTTTAGAGTCAAGAAGGCAGGTCTGCTGGTGAAACTGGTGTCTGGCTGGGGAATGATATGCTAGCGTCCACTTCTTGTAGATTCCCCAATATTCACAAGAGATTTTCTTGATTCCCTTTGGGTTTGGAGTTTATCGTGTGGATTCTCTGCACTGGCCCTTCCTGGTAAAACTGTAGAGAAAGTGGCTAGGCTTCCAAATAGGGAGTCCCTTGGACTCAAAATGCAAAGCACTTCAGAATCCTTTGTCCTCAGCCATGAACCTTCACTATAATTTCAGAACCACAGGAAACACTTCCACACACCATTCTGTTATGTTGGCAACATATGTGTAATTACACACTGTACTCTTTCCATTTTGCAGAATTATTGTGAGGGTCAAATGAAAGAAATGATTATCAAAGTACGTTAAAAACTGTAGAGCACTACACAAATGCTAGTTTTTGTTGTAATCTAACACTCTTAAGTATTTTTTTCTGTTTCTATTTCTCCATCCTTTATATTTCTAGTCTCAATGGAGAAAATGAGGCCTGTTTTCTTACCCATAAGTATTTAATTGTCAGTTGCTTCACTCTCATTTCTGTTTTATGAGGCAATAATACTAAGGCCTCTTTTGGTTGTGAATAGCAGAAATCCATCACAGACTTGTGTAATCCAGAAATGGGGAGATGATGAGGGAAACCCACAGCAACAAAGGAGGGGCTGTAGGAAGCAGGGCCTTAGGCTCTGGAACAGGAGAGTCAACACTGCTGTGGCTTTTTCTCTCCTGCTGCAGCTCTCATCTCTGTCAGTCCTTCACTTTGCTTTGAGCACTAGCTTGTCCTACTCTAGCCAGGTTATCACCACATGGTAGTGAACGTGGCCACAAGCAGCTGTGGTTTGGCCATATTCGAGGAAGGAGATGGCGTCTTTTTCTCACTGTGCATATATGGATCCCAGGGAAGAACTCTGATTGGACCAGGAGTCTGCATGCAGTTCTGGGTCATGTGACCACTCCTGAAGAACGAGTATGGGGCAGCTCCTCGGGTACACAGTGTGTCACCAGAAGAAAGATCTGGGGGAAGCTTGTTAGGAAGACCAGACAACTAGCTGGCTAACTAACGAATCCCTCCACAGGAGTTACCTGGGTATGGTCAATTCTGTTACAGGGCCTGAGAGGATACTTCTGTATCCACGTCCAGTGGTTTACATGAGTACAGAAAAGGACTTATAATGCTGATATACAAAATAATGCAAAGGAGTCTTTCTAAGCATTGAACCCAAGCCATGAATAAAGATTCCTTTTTTTTTTCAGTTGAATCCAGCCAGTCATGTAGCTTATCACTTGTCAGTGAACAAAATCAAGATAAGAAATGAATCCCACTATACTGAGGTTGTAAGGAGAGAGAAGATATACCTGCCCTCATGAGCCCATTGTCCCAGGAGTTAAGCAATCAAGCATGTTGATTTTGCATTCCACGCTTCCTCATGGCAATTTCCATCAAGGAAAAGACAAATGAGCAGCTTATGTTTTTATGTGGCTGTTATATAAAACCATGTAGCTTCTCTCTGAAATGCAGATGACAAATACTCAAATAACGTCTATGCCCTTTAAAATACTAGTGTTTGACTGGGATTTGATCTTTCTTTAGATCAAAACATCTAGCATTTCTTCCAAACTACCTGTATCAAGAGACTACAGCTTCTTAAAACCCACGTGGGTGAGTGGCACAGTGTAAATTTATGGCTGAGAGAGGCAATGTTTGAAAAGTTGAGGACTCCCTAAAAGCCGTAGTGGCTACAATTTATGAATTTATATGTTGTTCCAGATTAAAGTAATTATTTAGGCTGGCTCAGGGAAGCCAAACATAATCCCCACTCTTAAAACAAGCTATAGATTGCAATTTCTTCTTGAAAGCCCTGGTTATGCTGGTACATCCTATCAATAATTTTGAAAACTATATTTCCACTAAGAAATTATAAAAGAAGTAGCACCATTCAATTTCTTCATGTTTTGCATTCTTTCAGAGTCGGCAAACATAAAAAAGTCAGCAGGTGGAGCTCCTATTCCCTCGGCAGTCCTGATAGAAGTCCTTCTCTTGAAAGAACTTTCAATTACAGACTGTCTCTCTGGCAGCCCGTTCTAGGCTCCCTACAGACAGTATCAGAGTAATACATGAAAATGCAAGACTCGGAGACATAGTACACTGTCATAGGTCATGAAGGAGAAGAGAGAAGAGCCAGAAATCTTTTATTTAATTTTAATTTTTTTTGCTATTTCTCCCATTTTACATTTCTTTTCAATTAACAAAGAAGGTGCCATCTTTCAAGAGTGAGACGTGACAGGTGTACTAATTCATTTGTTCCCTGGTAGGCTTTGTACCAATTCTCTCACCCTTTCACAATGTGGCACTTCATTACCACTGAGCTCAGCATTGGATCAGACAGGAGAAATGGTATCCAACAGGAGAATGAAAAAAGTATGGAACCAGAAAATGCCTTGGCCTCGTCTTCAAATTTTGTTTTTTTAGTTATTCTCTTGGCAAGCACATTCACGAAAAATTTAAGTATCTTTTCTGTTAACCACTAAGTCTGATAACTTCTCTAAATTTTTCATGAGGGTGTGTGATTGCCATTTTGCAGTCAGCAATGACAATAAAAATTCCCTTTTAATTCACTACATTTGATATGCACATAATTCCTTTAGTGTGAAACCTACTTACTGTCTTGTTCAATTTGCCATTTCTAAAGGAGGAGTGAGAAACTGGGTGATCAAATACATTTCTTATAAGGACCTGGCACGTGGTATCATGTGACAGCAGATGGCATGTGAAAGCCGTTGTGGGAAATATGGCCCCTGTTAAATAGGCTGTGAATGTGCAAGGTTGTGTGTGTCTCCTCAGAGTGCCATTCAGTCACCCTGGCATCTGCAGGAGAGTAAACAGCATCTCATTCACTTTCATAACAAAAGCTAATGTGAACGACCTCAGGAAAGTCATGGAGCTGCAGGTACATGCGGTCTGTTGCCCTGTGGTCAAATGCACAGACCACAGCTAATAGCATTCACTCCACAGGGGCCCTGAACTTGGACAAGCCATGGACGTTTGAAATGTATCAGAGTGTTCAATAAGACACAAACAATTGAAATCACAGGGGCTGCACATGGAGAAGCAGAAAGAATGCAAAGTTCTCCATTTGGGATTAAATTCCTCTTTGTCTATCCTACCCTGGTTGGAGAGAAAAAACAGATTGCTAAACATATCCAAAGGTGTTCCCTATACTAAGATCTTCAAACCTTTTGCATATTCTGTGAATTTCATGCTCTTCTCTTGATTCACTCCAAGAAGAAGCTAAATTTTGCTCTGCAGTACACATCCAAGGCAGCATGCTAATGAGAATTATTATTAAGCAATGTAGAGTTGGCACCAGTCTCTTGCAATCTGCTCAGCAGCAGAAGCAGGAAGGGCAGAGGCAGAGAGTCAGAAAAGCAGCTTTACTGAATGCTCTTCTGGACCTGATTAGTTTTGGTCACTTTCAACACCAGGCAAAGCCAAGTGTAATTGCAAGCTTCACAGGCATGGCACACTGTTTCCCACTCTAATGTATTTGGCCTCTTCTTAAAGGGACTTGTAGATTTTACTGTTGCTTTAAAAACATTCCACTCTTCAAAACTGCAAAATCAAGAGTTTCTGTAAATGCAATAACTAGGGTACAGGAATAATGAATTTGCTGTGCATTTGGGATTCTTTCATTTTAGTACCCCATCCAAACAGGCCCAACTCAATCTCAGAATAGGAATTCTGTCTCAGAACACTCCATGGCATAGTTTTTGGAGTAGGCTGTAACATCTTGGTCAGATGGAAGGAACTGGACCACCAACCAATGCGAAACAGAGGAGTCTGAAACTAGAGCTGTTATGAATGATCCTTCAGGTATTTAGACCACACCTTTTTGTGAAGATGGAGCATGAAGCAAATTATTTGGAATTAAGCCACAAGACCAAAATAAAAGGCCATTTTCACATTTGTATGGATTCATTAGACATGCTTTATCAGAAAGGTTTATACTAGAACATCCTGATGTGAGATGATCCCAAAGATTAACAGGCAGCAGTCATCGATACTCTCCCTCCCTCCCTCTCTCTCTCTGTGTGTGTGTGTATGTGTGTTGAGTATTAGAACCATAGGCTCACATAGCTGATTGCCACTCAGATATTCCTTATGCACTTCAAATGGAATAAGTTCCCTATTGTATTCACCGAGGTGTGTTTCTTTTCCTTTTCCTTTAGTCTGTAACAGTCAAGAGACTTGGAAGCCAGGCTTGGTTGGCTTCTCAGTTTCCCTCTACTTCCAGTACTCACTCATTCCTACTGCACTGGGCCTCCTCCCTGTCTCCAGAGTGATTGCCTTGCTTAGGAGGTTCTTCATTTCTGGTTTACACTGTATTGATGGCCTCTTGTTTCACACAACTAACCATCCTCCAAACTGCCATCAAAGTGATCTCTCAAGACCACAGTTTTGATTATGTTACTTTCCTTGCTTGAAGCTAGCTACTGGCATCCTAATATGCTGCCTCTGAGTGTGGTGCCAGAGTTCTCCATGATCTGCCACCAACCTGTGCTGACTCATTTCTAGCCGTACCCTAGCCATACTGAGCAGCCTGCATTTCTACAGAGGGGTCAAACTCACACAGTCAGCCTTTTTCTTTTATTTGTGTCTGTGTTTCAGTCGCTTCCTCTATCTCGATTACTTACTTCTCATTTGATCAGACTGCTGCCCTCACATTTAAACATGTGCTCAACCTTCATTTTCTCTAGAAAGCCTTTTCTAACCCTCTTGACGCCCTGAACCCAGTATCCTCTTCTCTCTCTCTCTCTCTCTCTCTTTCTCAGATTCCTGAGCCCAAGCCCAGACTTTCTGAATCCAAATCTTTGTGGATATAATTTAGAAATCAGTCTTCTAAAAAGCACCTCAAAGGACTATCTATGTACACTCAAGTTTGTCTATTATTTTAAGATAGAATATACTTTAAGCACATCATCTGACATAAGAAAATAAATTTAGTTTCTAAGACAGATAACATAGAGTGTGATTATTTTAAAAAATAGTTTTATCACATATTAATTATATTTTGTTATCTGCTCCTGGGCTACCAATCAAAATTAGTACATATTAGAAGAATTAGAAAATTGTATAAATATAGATGATCACAATTTATGAACCAATTGAGCAACATCCATTGATTACCTACCTACTATATTATGTTTCGGGCACAGTGCTAGTGGGATGTCCTGAGGTGAGAGGTCACTGTAGAAAGATAGGGTTATGGATGACTTGAAAATACAATGATTTCCCACAACTCCCATGGTCCTGATTTTCCTCGGTACCAGAACCCTACATTTTAAGCTGGGAACAAAAGATTATATTTACTAGACTCTTTTGCATCTAGTCTGGCTATATGTCTAAACTCTGGCTAATGGCATGTAAGTCGAAGTGGTGTGTGCAATTTCTCAAAGTTTCTTAAAAGAAGGGAGCATGCCTTTTCCTCTCATTTCTTTGTTCCTGCTTTTCTGCAGACAAACTGGTTGACTAAGGACATCTTGGATCTCAAGGCAACCTTGGGGATGGAGGTTATACGTAGCAGAACAACAAAATAGAAGACACCTGGGTCACTCACACTGTTGAGAATGTAGCCCTGAATCACTTACTCCCAGACTTACAAATCAGAAAGAAAAGAGCATCTAACTTGCTGAAGCTACTATTTTGTAGGTGGGGATGAGGGGCATTCTGTCACTTGCTGTTGAACTGACGTGATATTAATAGAGATAGTATTTATCAAATTTGGAGCCAAGATGTTAAGCGTATGAATTTCATTACAGACAAGTCTGTGATTGCTTTTAGTGAAATCTAGAGATAAATATATAGTCCCCTATATAACGGTTACAGTTACTCTAAAGTGTTAAAAATAGTGGGCTGGGCCTTCTCTTTTGTTTTTCTAAGTTGGTACCTTACTTATTTGTGGAGGCCATAAAGGAATTCAATTTCTTGTCTCTCAACTCAAATAGACTTTCTATAGTTTTATTAATATAAAAGGAAGCTTAATTTAATAATGCCTATACATTGGGGTTGAAGTGCAATGTTCTCCCTGCCCTATTTCTTTTGTTATTGTTATTTCATTTTATTTTGTATTATTTTATTTTAGATTCAGGGGATACATGGGCAGATGTTACAAGGGTATATTGTGTAATGGTGAGGTCTGGGCTTCTGGTGAACTCATCACCCAAATAGTGAACTTTGTACCCAATAGGTAATTTTTCAACACTATCTTCTCACCCTATCTCCTTGTGGAGTCCCCAGTGCCTATTATTTATGTTTCTGTCCATCTGCACTCATTGTTTAGCTCCCACTTGTAAGTGAGAACGTGCAATATTTCATTTTTCTGTTTCAGAGTTATTCAGAATATGGCCTCCAGTTATATCTATGTGCCTGTGAAGAACATGATTTTATTCTTTTTTATTCCCTGGCCTATTTCTGATGATTGGGATGGGTGAGGTGAGCCAAGCTGGAAAGAAAGACCCCACTATACCAAATATGTTCTGTTGAGACATAAAGACACGATAATTTTTATTGAATATTCAGGTAGGTTTCAAGAGGTATGACATATTTTGGGAGAGCTACATAATTATTTGTGGAGTCCAATGCAAAGTGAAAATATGGAGTCCCTGTTCAAAAAGCAGGAAAAGAGTGACATTAATGCTATTAAAATATAAAGCTTCTTTTCTTTCTTTGGTAGTGGCTCTCTCAGATTATTATGGTATTCTTTTATTTGCTATTTAATGTTCTAAGTAAAAAAAAAATTTTAATTCTTAGCATGAATTTTACCATTCATCTTTATATTGTGCAATGGCAGTTTCAAATGCAATTATAAGATCATTGACCTTGGATGTGGAATCACTGTAATTACATAATTCATATTTCATAGCTCATACCTACATGTGTGTTTTGTTCTTGCCAGAATGGCAGAATAACTACATAAAACTAACTCAACTGTTTTTATTTTACTTCTTGATCTGCACACATTGTACCAACACTCTCTACCTTAAAGTTGCTGATGAGTAGGGAACAACTTATTGTCATTGTTTTAGTGTAAGTTGTTAGTAGCTAATACAGCGAAATAACATGAGTAAGAAAGGATATGAACGTGGACCTGAGTTGTTCATGTTTCTTCACACCATTGCCTTCTTTTGAAAGAAATTTATTTTTATTTTTTCTAATTAGTATTTTTTCTTCTTTTATTCATTGACTTTTATTGACAAATTGTATGTATTTGTAGTGTGCAGTATCATGTTTTGAAATGTGTATACATTGTGGAATGACTAAATCAAGTAAATTAATAAATTGCATTACCTAAAATAGTTACTATTTATTTACTTATTTTCTTTTTGTTTATTATTTATTTATTTATTTGGAGACAGAGTTTCGCTGTGTCGCCAGGCTGGAGTGCAGTGGCACGATCTCAGCTCACTGCAACCTCCATCTACTGGGTTCTAGCAATTCTCCTGCCTGAGCCTCCTGAGTAGCTGGGACTGCAGGAGTGCACCACCACGCCCAACTAATTTTTGTATTTTTTAGTAGAGACAGGGTTTCACCCTGTTGGCCAGGATGTTCTCAATCTCTTGACCTCATGATCTGCTGACCCTGGGCTCTCAAAGTGCTGGGATTACTGGCATGAACCATTGAGCCCAGCCTATTTTTTTTTAATTTGACTTTAAGTTCTGGGATATATGTGCAGAATGTGCAAGTTTGTTACATAGTATACATGTGCTATGGTGGTTTGCTGCACCTATCAACCTATCATCTAGGTTTTAAGCCCTGCATGCATTAGGTATTTGTCCTAATGCTCTCCCTCCCATTGCCCCCCATTCCCCAACAGGCCCCAGTGAGTAATGTTCCCCTCCCTGTGTCCATGTGTTCTCATTGTTCAACTCCCACTTATGAGTGAGCATATACAGTATTTGGTTTTCTGCATTCAAAGCACGTTAGTTTGCAGTTTGCTGAGAATGATGGCTTCCACCTTCATCCATGTCCCTGCAAAGGACATGAACCCATTCTTTTTGATGGCTGCATAGAACTCCATGGTGTATATGTGCCACATTTTCTTTATCCAGTCTATCATTGATGGGCATTTGGGTTCCAAGCTTTGATATTGTAAATAGTGCCGCAATAAACATAAGTGTGCCTCTTTATAGGAGAATAATTTATAATCCTTTGGGTATAGACTATTCCCATCAAGCTACCATTGACTTTCTTCACAGAATTAGAAAAATCTACTTTAAATTTCATATGGAACCAAAAAAGAACCTGTATAGCCAAGACAATCCTAAGCAAAAAGAACAAAGGTAGAGGCATCACATTACCTAACCTCAAACCATACTACAAGGCTATAGTAACCAAAACAGCATGGTACTGATACCAAAATAGATATATAGACCAAGTAACAGAACAGAGGCCTCAGAATTAATACTACACATCTACAACCATGTGATCTTTGACAAACCTGACAAAAACAAGCAATGGGGAAAGGATTCCCTATTTATTAAATGGTGCTGGGAAAACTGGCTAGCCATATATGGAAAACAGAAATTGGACCCCTTTCTTACGCCTTATACAAAAATTAACTCAAGATTGATTAAAGACTTAAATGTAAAACGTAAAATCATAAAAACCCTACAGGAAAAACTAGGCAATGCCATTCAGGACATAGGCATGGGCAAAGACTTCATGACTAAAATACCAAAAGAAATTTCAAAAAAAGCCAAAATTGACAAATGGGATCTAATTAAGCTAAGAAAAAGAAAGTATCTGCACAGCAAAAGAAAGTATCATGGGAGTCAACAGGCAATCTACAGAATGGGAGAGAATTTTTGCAATCTATCCACCTGACAAAGGTTTAAAATCCAGAATCTATGAGGAGCTTAAATAAATTTACAAGAAAAAATCCCTTCAAAAAGTAGTGAAGGATATGAACAGACACTTCTCAAAAGAAGACATTTATGCAGACAACAAACATATGAAATAGTTACTATTTGTTAATGGTGAGAACACTTAAAATCTGCTCCATTAGCAATTTTGAAATATACAGTATATTGTTATTAACTATAGTCACCATGTTGTACAATAGATCTACTGAACTTACTCCTCCTGTCTAACTGAAGTGTGTATATCCTTTGACCAACATCTCACACCATCCCGCATATTCCCAGCACCTGGTAACCGACTTTCTACTCTCTGCTTCTGAGTTTGACTTTTTTGTATTCTACATGTAAGTGAGATCATTGGTCTTTCTGTGCCTGGCTTATTTTGTGTAACATAATATCCTTCAGATTCATCCATGTTGTCACAAATTGCAGGATTTCCTTCTTTTTAAAGGCTGAACACATTAATTAATTGGCATTTAAAGTAGATGTTTCCCTCATCAACTGTTTTGAGCCTCACTTACCTCCTTGTATGATTATGAAGTTACCTAGATGATGTCTACAAACTTTTAAATCCTAAAAGTATTCAAAGAAACACATAAAGTTACTAGATATGTTCACAATGCCTGGAAAGAGGAATATATATCTCTTTATACATTTAAATCTAGTCCTCTGGAAAAGGAAGTAGATCTATTATGCATTGTTCCAGAGGGAAGTTTTGGGAAGGCAACTATTAACACAATGCAGGGAATAAGTTTCTTGTCATTAAAGATACCCATTAACAGAATGGTTTTTCTCACAAAGTAATAAGGAAATATTTACTTCTAGAAATATCAGAGGTTGAATCTGTCATGGTTATTGGTCTTTAAGTCCATCCTCCTCAGTTAAAATATTAGAATTATAAGAAAATATAAAGATCTTCAGTAGAATGGAAAAGTCAACAGAAACAGTGCCTAATCTTGTAACACCCCAGAAAGCATACTAGAAGTCAAAAAAACTCCTGATAAATTTCAGTAATACAGCCAAATTCCAAGAGATGCAAACTGAGTGGGGGTCCTTACCTTTGCAATATTTATATTGGGATCGATTGAAATAGCCGCTGGGGGAAAATGGAGAAGTAAATATGGATGTGATTTTCTGTGAGGGAAGTAAAGGTTTTAGGATTAGTCACTGAATTGTGGACTTCAGCTTTTTTCATCCGCCCAGGAACAGTTTACATCCCCCAAGCAGGTGGACTGAATCCTGGTATGGCATATTTAAAAAATATTAGAAGAGTTCTGATAAAGAAGTATACTATTGAGACATCTCTTACTGTTCATTACTGCTTCCTATTTCTTCTGTTTCTATCCCTGTACTCGGTCCCATTGCTTTAGGTAGAAAATAACCAGTCCTAAAACCGAAGACTAAAACAGTGTTGGATATGGTACAAAGATAAGCCATATGTCATCTGAAGTATATCTGAGAAAAAAGAATACCTGCCTTGAGAATCATGCAGCCATCTTCCACACCCACACCCATTAACTTCATTAGAAAAAAAAAAACAAAGCTCTAAACCAGAACACATGCTCCAATTTCAAATATTGGTAAGAATGACAACTTGGATTTAGTCCAAAGTGACTTTCACTTTGCAGATTACTAAACCAGCAAAATTATATGAGATGAAGGATGCAAGTTAGTGGAGATGCCTCTCTGATATGTCCTAATATTTTTTACAACAGTACACCTTAGTGATCAGTGTGGCTCCAAATGAAATAAAATCTGCCAGGCTGGTAGACATAGACCCATCAGTTGGTATCTTTTATGCTACTTGGGCTGGTTAGGAGGCACATTATTTTCATATAGGAAAATCTGTGCTTTGGCAGGCCAAGGCAGGTGGATCACCTGAGGTTAGGAGTTTGAGACCAGCCTGGCCAACATGGTGAAACCTCGTCTTTACTAAAACTACAAAAAAAAAATTAGCTGGGCGTGGTGGCATACACCTGTAATCCCAGCTACCCGGGAGGCTGAGGCAGGAGAATTGCTTGTACCTGGAAGACGGAGGTTGCAGTGAGCTGAGATCGTGCCACTGCACTACTCCAGCCTGGGCAACAGAGCGAGAGTCTGTCTCAAAAAAAAAAAAAGAAAGAGAAAATCTGTGTTGTACTAGAGCATATATGCTTCCATGTCCTAGCTTTTATTATATAATTGATTCTACTTGAGTGTTCAGTACAGTAGGTCTGGCTGTGACCTGCCACCTTGCCAAAGAGGGAAAAGCGAACTCTATTCAGAAGAAAACATAACTCAGTGGACCATGAAAAAGACTGGCTGTGATTACTAGTGGGTGAATTGGTAATAACTTAAAATGCATGGGTGCAGCATAGATGTTCCTTGACATTGAATCCAAACAATAAGAACATTTCTTAATTCATACAACGAGAAGTCCAGAGAGGAGTAGGCTTCAGAACTGGTTGAGTCAGCAACTCAATCATGTCACCAAGGATTCAGGTTCTTTCTATTTCTCAGCTTTGCTTCACTGCCTATCATAAAATGGTTATCTGCTAGATATCTGCCAGCAGAAAGAGGAGAATTTTTTTCCTTTGTTCAGTTTAATAGGAAAGAGGAAAAATAATCCCCCCACTTCAGTGATGAAATATAAGTCTTCTCTTAAATCTAAATGTATCTTTTTACTTTTTTTAAGAGATGGGGTCTTACTATGTTGACCAGGCTAAATCCCAATAGAATCATCTATCCCAGCAGTCAGAGCTTGAGTTCCAGCAAGTGCTACCGCCATGGACTGAAGCACTCTGGGGTCCTAAATAAACTTGAAAGGCAGTCTAGGCCACAAGAACTGCAATTCCTGGGCAAGTCTTATTGCTGTGCTGGGCTCAGAGACAGTGGACTTGGGTGAATGTGACCTAGTGAGACGCTAGCTGGGGAAGCCAAAGGAGCCCCCATCTCACTCTTTCCCTAAACCCAGGAAGCATAGTTTGCAGCTCAAGGAGAAAACCCTTCCTTTTGCTTGAGGAGAGGAGAGAGTGTAAAGTTATCTCTTACAACTTGAATACCAGCACAGTCAGTAGAAGAGAACAAAAAAGAAGAATCCTGGCTCAGATTCCAAGCCCTAGCTCCTGAACAACATTTGTAAACACACCCTAGGCCAAAATGGAACCTGCTGACTTGAAGGGAAGGACTCATTCCTGGCAGTATTCATCACCTGCTAATTAAAGAGCTCTTAGGCCCTGAATAATTAGTAGTAGTATCCAGGAAATGCTCACTCTGGGCCTCAGAGCCATGCTGGCTTTAAGTGTAATACAGCACGCTCCCAGCTGTCAGGGGTACAGAGAGAGAATCCTTCTGGTTGAGGAAAGGAGAGGGAAGAGTAAAGGAGACTTTCTCTTGCTGCTTAGGTACCAGGTCAGCCACAGTGGAGTAGAACATCAAGTGGGTTACTTGGGTCCTTGATTCCAGGCCTTGGCTTTTAGATGGTATTTCTGGGGCTCCCCTGGGCTAGAGGGAAGCCCACTTCCCTGAAGGGAGAGCTAGGCACTGGAAGCATTCACTACAAGCTGATTGAAAGGTCCTTGGGTCTTCAGTGAACATCGGTGATAGCCAGGCAGTTGTGCCACAGGTTTATGGTGGTGGTGGTCATGGAGAGAGACTCCTTTGTTTGAGGAAAGGGAAGGGAAGGATGAGAAGGACTTTGACTTCTGGCTTTGGTACCAGCTCAGTCACGGTAGAATATAATTACAAATGTATTACTGAGGTTCCTGACTCCAGGCCTTGGCTCCTGGATGGCATATTCAGAGCCATCTGGGGCTGAGGGGATTCCACTTCCCTGAAAGGAAGGACATGGCTGTATTTACCACCTACCGACTACAGAGCCTTTGGGAGAGAAAGAGGGAGAGGGAGAGATCCCATTTGTTTGGAGAAAATTAAGGGAAGAAAAAAGAGTCTCTGTTCTGATCTAGAGAAAGCTCCAAGATCTTACTCAAGACCAGCAAGGGGCTTGGGGTGCCCCTAAAGCAGATGCAGCTTCAGTGACCAAAGAATTAGATCACAATACCCCAGTCCCTTCAAATACCTGGAAAACCTTTCCAAGAAGAATGCGTACAAACAAGCCTAGACCATGAAGACTACAATAAATACCTAACTCTTCAATGCCCAGGCACGGATGAATGTTCACAAGCATCAAGTCCATGCAGGAAAACATGACCTAACCAAATGCATAAAGTAAGGCACCTGGGACCAATCCCAGGAAGACAGAAATATGTGACCTTTCAGACAAATCATTCAAAGTAGCTGTTTTGAGGAAGTTCAATTAAATTCCAGATAGCAGAGAGAAGGAATTTGGAATCCTATCAGATAAATTTGACAAAGAGATTGAAATAATTCAAATGAATCAAGCAGAAATTCAGGACTTTAAAATGCAGCTCACATAATGAAGAATGCATCAGTGTCTTCTGACAGCATAACTGATCAAGCAGAAGAAAGAATTAGTGGGCCTGAAGACAGCCTATTTGAAAATACATGGTCAGAGGAAAATAAACAAGCGAAAATAAGAAACCATGAAGCACTCTAACAAGATCTAGAAAATAGCCCCAAAAGGGCGAATATAAAAGCTATTGCCCCTAAACTAAAGGTAGAGAAGGGAGGTCAGGGTAGAAAGTTTATTCAAAGGGATATAAACAGAGAATTTCCTAAACTTAGAGAAAGATATCAATATTTAAGTACAAGAAGGTTATAGAGCACCAAGCAGATTTAACAAAGTAAGACTACCTCAGACATTTCATAATCGGACTCCCAAACATCAAGGATAAAAGAAGGATCCTAAAAGCAGCGACAGAAAGGAAACAAATAACATACAATACATCTCCAATGCATCTAGCAGCAGACTTCTCACTGGAAACCTTACAGTCTAAGAGAGAGTGGCATGACATATTTAAAGTGCTGCAGCAAAAAAAACTTTTAACCTAGAATAGTATATCCAGTGAAAATATTCATCAAATATGAAGGAGAAGTAAAGACTTTCCCAGACAAACAAAAGCTGAGGGATTTCACCAACACCAGATCTGTCCTACAAGAAATGCTAAAGGGAGTTTTTAAATCTGAAAGAAAAGAATGTTAATGAGCAATAAGAAATCATCTGAAGGTAGGAAACTCACTGGTAATAGTGAACACACAGAAAACCACAGAATATTATAACACTGTAATTGTGGGGTATAATTCCACATATATTGAGTTGAAAGACAAAAAGATGAATTTAACCAAAAGAATAACTATATGCTAGGGGTGGTGGCTCGTGCCTGTAATCCCAGCCAGCACTTGGGGAAGCTGAGGCAGGTGGACCACTTGAGCTCAGAAGTTCAAAACCAGCATGGGCAATATGGTGAAACCCCATCTCTACAAAAAATACAAAAATTAACTAGGCAAGGTGGTGCACACCTATGGTCCCAGCTACTCAGGAGCTGAGGCAGGAGGATCACTTGAGTCTGGGAGCTTGAGGTTGCAGTGAGCTATGTTCATGCCACTGCACTCCAGTCTGGATGACAAAGCAAGACCCTATCTCAAGGAATAAAAATAAAAATACATGAAAAAATAATAACTGCAACTAACTGTTCAAGACATAGACAGGATAATAAGATATAAATAGAAACAAAAAGTTAAAAAGTGAGGAAATGGAGTAAAAATGTAAAGTTTTTATTAATTTTATCTTGCTTGTTGGTTTGCTTATGCAATCAGTGTTAAGTTGGGATCAGTTTAAAATAATCGGTTATAAGATACTATTTGCAATCCTCATGATAACATCCAAATAAAAAACATACAACAGATACACACACACAAAAAGCAAAAAACAAAAACATACCACCAGAGAAAATTACCTTCAGTAAAAGGAAGACAGAAAGAAAGGAAAGAAGGAGGAAAAGACCACAAAACAACCAGAAAACAAGTAATAAAATGGCAGAAGTGAGTCTTTACTTATCAATAACAGTAATGTAAATGTACTAAACTCTCTAATCAAAAATATAGAGTGGCTGAATAAATAAAAAACAAGACCTAACAACCTGTTGTCTATAAGAAACTCATTTCATCTATAAAGACTTACATAGATTAAAAATAAAAAAATGAAAAAGATATATTATGCCAATGGAAACTAAAAAAGAACAGGAGTAGCTATACTTATATTAGACAAAATAGATTTCAAAGCAAGAACTATAAAAAGAGACAAAAAAATTCATTATATAATGCTAAATGAGTCAATTAAATAAGGGGCTATAACATATATGCACACAACATGGGAGCACAGTAGATATAAAAAAGCACATATTATTAGAAATAAGAGAAGTAGACTCCAATACAATAATACTTGAAGACTTCAACATTCCATTTTCAGCATTGGACAGATCATCCAGATAGAAAAGAAACATCTGACTTAATCAGCACTAGAGACCAAATGGATCTCATAGATATTTACAGAACATTTCATCCAGCAGCTGCACAATACACATATTTCTTCAAAGAGAGACCATATGTTAGACCACAAAACAAGTCTTAATAAATTCAGAAAAATGGAAATAATATCAAGCATCTTCTCTGATCACAATGGAAGAAAACCAGAAATCAATAACAAAAGGAATTTTGGAAACTATAGAAATGCATGGAAAGTAAGCGCTATACTTCTGAATGACCAGTGAGTCAATGAAGAAATAAAGAAGAAAGTTTAAATTTTTCCTGAAACAAAATATATGAAAACATCACATACTAAAACCTATGGGATAGAGCAAAAGTGGTACTAAGAAATACTATAGCTATAAATCATGCCTTTCCCACAGTCCTCTAACTCATTCCAGCACTAACTCAGAAGTCCAACATCCAAAGTCTCCTCTGAAATAAGGCATGTCCTTTCCACCTATGAGCTTGTAAGATAAAAACAAATTAATTACTTCCAATATACAATGGGGGTATAAGCAATCAATAAATATTTTCATTCCCAAAGGGAGAAATTAACCAAAAGAAATGGACTACAGGCCTTATGCAAGTTCAAAACCCAGCAGGGCGGTCATTAAAAATGTTAAACCTCCAAAATAATATCCTTTGACTGACTGTCCCACATTCAAGGCACACTGGAGCAAGGTGTGAGCTCCCAAGGCCTTGAGCATCTCTGCTTCTGTGACTTTCCAGGGTATAGCCCCCACAGCTGCTCTCATGAGCTGGTGTTTAGTGCTTGTGGCTTTTCCAGGACCAGGATACAAGCTGCTGGTGGATCTATCATTCTTGGATTTGGAAGATGATGGTCCCCTTCTCACAGGTCCACTCACAGTCCCCCAGTGGGAACTCTGTGTAGAGGCTCCAACCTCACATTTCTCATCTGTACTGGCCTAGTAGAGGTTCTCTTCAGGGGCTCTGCCCCTGCAGTGTGCTTCTGCCTGGACACCCAGGCTTTCTTGTTCATTTTCTGAAATCTAGGTGGAGACCAAGCCTCCTTAATTCTTGCACTCTGCACACCAAAGGCTCAACACCATATGAAAGCCATCAAGGCTTACAGCTTGCATTTTAGAAAATGGTAGCTAAGAAGTACCTGGGCCCCTTGTAGTAATGTCTGGAACTGGAGTGGCCAGGATGTGGGCACCAGTGTCCCAAGCCTGCTAAAGCAGTGCAGCCTGGGCCTAGGAGGACCCAAAACCATCCTGTCCTCCTAGGCTTCAGCTCCTATGATGGGAGGGGCTGCCTTTTAGAACTCTGAAATGCCTTTGAGGCTTTCTTTCCATTGTCTTGGCTATCAGCATTTGCTTCCTTTTTATTTATTCAAATTTCTTTAGCAAGTGGCTGCTCAGCAGCCTGCTTGAATTTCTTCTCCTGAAAATGAACTTTTCTTTACTACCACATGGCCAGGTTACAAATTTTCCATACTTTTACACTCTGCTTCACTTTTAAATGTAAGTTCCAAATGATTTCTTTGCTCCCTCATCTGGATGTAGGCTGTTAGAAGCAGACATGCCACATCTTGAACACTTTGCTGCTTAGTAATTTCTTTCACCAGATACCCTAAGTCATCACTCTCTACTTCAAGCCTCCATATATATCTAGGGCATGGACACAATCCAGCCAAGCTCTTTGCTAAGGCATAACATGTATGACCTTTGCTCCAGTTTTTACTAAGTTCCTGATTTCCATTAAAGACCTTGCCAGCCTGTTCTTCACTAACTGTACCACTATATTAGCATTTGGTCACAACCATTTAATCAGTCTCTATGAAGTTACAAGCTTTCCCTTATCTTCCTGTCTTCTTCTGAGCCTTTCAAATTCTCCCAACGTCTACCCGTTATCTAGTTCCAAAGCTAATTCTGCATTTTTAGATATCTTTATAGCAGTGGCCCACTCTCAGTACCAATTTTCTGTATTAGGCCATTTTTGCATTGCTATAAAGAAATACCTGGTTGGGTGCAGTGGCTCAGGCCTGTAATCCCAGCACTTTGGGAGGCCAAGGCAAATGGATCAGAGGTCAGGAGATCAAGATCATCCTGTCCAACATGGTGAAACCCCATCTCTACTAAAATGCAAAGGCATGCCCCTGTAGTCCCAGCTACTCGGGAGACTGAGGCAGGAGAATTGTCTGAACCCAGGAGGTGGAGGTTGCAGTGAGCCAAGATTGTGCCACTGCACTCCAGCCTGGCAACAGAGTGAGACTTAGTCAAAAAAAAAAAAAAAAAAAAAAGAAAGAAAAAAGAAATACCTGACACTGGGTAACTTATAAGAAAAGAGGTTGAATTGGCTCATGGTTCTGCAGCTGTACAGGAAGTACATAACCAGCATTGGCTTCTGGGGAGACCTCAGGAAACTCACAACCATGGCAGAAGGCAAAAAGAGAACATATGGGAGTAGAAGCAAGACAGAGAGAGTAAGAGTTGGGGTGGGTGGGTGTCACGCATGTTTAAACAACCAGATCTTCTGTGAACTTAAGAGTGGGGCTCACTTATCATTAAATGGATAAATGGCTCAAGTCATTCATGAGGGATCCACCCTCAGGATCTTAACACTTCCCAGCCGCCCCTTCCTCCAACATTGGGAATTACAATTCAACATAATATTTGGGCAGGACATTCAAACCATATAAAGACCCATTAGGGTCTTTTTGAGAGACGGAAGTCTCCTGTACTCAGTCCACCAATTCAATTGTTAATCTCATCTAGAAATACCCTCACAGACATACATAAAAATAATGTTAACCAAATATCTGGGCATTCCATGGCCCAGTCAAGTTGGCATATAAAATTAACCATCACAATAAAAATGGATAAAATTAAATAAACTGACTGTTCCCATTGTTGGTGAGTATGTGAACTACCCTCAATTGTTTTTTTGTTGGTGGGAGTAAAAAATTGTATGATCATTTTTGAAATTATTCCGGCAGTTTCTCATGAAGTTAAGCACACAGCAATACTGTGAAACAATAAGTCAATGTTTTAGTATTTACTGAAAAGTAATGAAACTGCGTGTATACAAAAAGACACACCAGAATGTTTAGAACAGCTTTATTCATGATAGCCAAATACCTATCAACAGAGAAATGGATAACAAAAAGAGTGCTAGGAGGTGACATCAACAAGATATCAAAATACAAGGTCACACATGGGCACATAGAGAGGAACAAAACACACCAGGGCCCTTCGGGGAGTGGAGGATGACGGGAGGGAACTTAAGAGGATGGGTCAATAGGTGCAGCAAGCCACACACATGTATACCTATGTAAAAAACCTGCATGTTCTACACATATATCCCTTTTTCTTTTAGAAGAAGAAAAAAATAGGAGGTCATCTGCTCATACGCCTTCACAACAAGAATTTTGTACCCATCTACAGACAAAAGTCTCTTTATGAGAGCCTTGGAATTCAAGTAGGTAATCATGAAACCACAGTGGTGCTCAAGACCTAGGAGAATTGTTCTGAGAGTGCAGACTTGCACCCAGGTGGAAGACCCACTGATTGTGCTCCCAGGTTCAAACCCAGAAATGGTCTCATTACCCAGATGGCTTTGCTACAATCCCATTTGGCCTTGAGCCTGCTACCAAAGCCATCTGCTGAAGGACCCAGGAGGTATCACACACCAGTTCCTTGGCAGACAGGCTTATTAGCCTGCCAACATTGGTCTTGTCAGTGAATCCAAAAATTACCCTGTAACTTAGCTCCAGTCTCCCTCAGCTATGGTCCTAGATTACTAATGCTGACATGAGGACCCAGAAAGAAACTCACCCATCTGTGCCACTAGGACTTGCTTGCTGGGCTGTGTCCCACAGTAGATTCTGAAGGGGCCCAGTCTTGACTCCAGTCCTTCTCTGTTGCAGTCTGGGAGTTATCTGGTCCATGCATAGAAATTCTGGGAGACTTGCCCATCTCAGGCTTTATGACAGGCTTTCCAGCCTTCATCTCAGCAGATCCTAAAGGGGCAGAATACAAGATCTAGCTCCTCTCAGTGCAGTCAGGGAGCTGTCCCAAAGACATAGAGATCTTCTGAGAGATTTGTCTGTCTCAGCCAGTGGAACAGGCTTGCTGACTTCACCTCACAACAGATCCTGCATTGTGGATCTGTCTTAGCTCCACTCCCTCTCTGCCATAGCTCAGTAGCTATCCCTTCTGTACAGGGAACAGTTGGGAGATGTGTCCATCTGTCCCAGCTGGACAAGCATGCCAGACTCCTTCCCACAGCAGGTTCTGAAGGGCTCCACCCCTCAGAATTGGGAACTGTGTGGAGACTTGCCCACCTGTGTCACTGGGTCGGGCTTGCCAATATCAGTCCTATAGTATATTCTGAATTTTCTCTGAAGCTTCATACTGAATAGGCAAAAGTTGAAAGCATTCCCCTTGAAAACCAGAACAAGACAAGGATGTTCACTCTCACCACTCCTTTTCAACATACTACTGGAAGTCCTAGCCAGAGCAATCAGACGAAAGAAAGAAAGAAAAGGAGTCTAAATAGAAAGGAAGCCAAGTTATCTGTTTGTAGATGATACCATACCATACCTAGAAAACCCCATAGTCTTTGCCCAAAAGCTCCTAAATCTGATAAACAACTTCAGCAAAGCTTCAAGGATACAAAATCAATGTACAAAAATCAGTAACCTTTTTATAAACCAACAATGTCCAAGCTGAGAGCCAAATCAAGAATATAACCTCATTCACAATAGCCACAAAAAAAGAAGAAAATACCTAGAAATATAGCTAACGAGGGAGGTAAAAGATTTCTATGAGAATTATAAAACCCTGCTTAAAGAAATCAGAGATGACACAAACAAATGAAAAAAATTCCACGCTTATGGATAGGAAATCAATATTATTAAAATGGCCATACTGCCCAAAGCAATTTACAGATCCAATGCTATTCCTATCAAACTACCAATGATATTCTTCACAGAATTAGAAAAATCTATTTCAAATTCAAATGGAAACAAAAAGGAGCTCTAATAGCTAAGGCAATGCTAAGAAAAACAACAAAGCCGGAAGCATCACCTTACCCACTTTTAAATTATGCTACAAGGATACAGTAACTAAAGCAGCCTATTACTGGTACAAAAACAGACACAAAGACCAATGGAACAGAGTAGAGAGCCCAGAAATAGTGCCACCTACAACTATTTGATCTTTGACAAAGTCACCAAAAACAAGCAATAGGGGAAGGACTCCCTACTCCATAAATGGTGCTGGGATAATTCGCTGATCATTTACAGAAGGTTGAAGCTGGACTCTTTCCTTTGCTATATACAAAAATCAACTCAGATAGATTAAAAACTTAAACGTAAAACCTACAACTATAAAAACCCTGGAAGATGACCTAAGGAATATATCATTCTAGACATAGGCCCTGGCAAATATTTCATGATGAAGATGCCAAAAGCAATTGCAACAAAACAAAAATTGACAAATGGGTCATAATTAAACTAAAGAATCTCTATACAGCTAAAGAAACTGTCAACAGAGTAAACAGACAACCTGCAGAATGGGAGATAATATTTGCAAACTATGTATTTGACAAAGAGCTAATACCCAGAATCTACAAGGAACTTAAACAAATTAACAGGCAAATGACAACTACATTAAAAAGTGGGCAAAGGACATGAACAGACACTTTCCAAAAGAAGGCATACATGTTGCCAACAAGCATATGAAAAAATGCAGATCATTAATCATAAGAGAAATGCAAATTGAAAATGCAATGAGATTACCATGTCACACCAGTCAGAATGGCTATTACTAAAAAGTCAAAAAATAACATATGTTGGTGAGTTTGCAGAAAAAGGAACACTTATACCCTGCAGGTGGAAATGTAAATTAGTTAAGCCATTGTGGAAAGCAGTGTGCTGGTTTCTCAAAGAAGTTAATACCCAAAGAACTATAAATCGTTCTACTATAAAGACACATGCACACGTATGTTCATTGCAGCCCTGTGTACAATAGCAAAGACCTGGAACCAACCCAAATGCCCATCAATGATAGACTGGACAAGGAAAATGTGGCACATATACACCACAGAATACTACGCAGCCATAAACAACGATGAGTTTGTGTCCTTTGTAGGGACTTGGATGAATCAGGAAACCATCATTCTCAGCAAACTGACCCAAGAACAGAAAGCCAAGCACCGTATGTTCTCACTCATAGGTGGGTGTTGAACAATGAGAACACGTGGACTCAGGGAAAGGAGCATCACCCACAGGGGACAGTTGGCGGGGGGAAGGGGAGAGACAATGGGGGGTGGGGAGGGATAACATGAGGAGAAATGCCAGATATAGTATGCACCTAAAGTAAAATAAATAAATTATAAAAAAAAAAAAACAAGTACTATTTGACCCAGCAATCCTATTATTGGGTATATACACAAAGAAATATAAATCATTCTACTGTAAAAACACATACACATGTATATTCGTCGCAGCACTATTCACAATAGCAAAGTCATGGAGTCAATCTAAATGCCCATCAATGGTAGACTTGATAAAGAAAATGTGGTACATATATACCATAAAATATTATACAACCATAAAGAAGAACAAGATCATGTTTTTTGAAGTAACATGGATGGAACTGGAGGTCATTATCCTACAAGAGATAACTCAGGAACAGAAAACCAAACACCACATGTTCTCACTTATAAGCAGGAGCTAAACAGTGAGTACACACAGACACAAAGAAGGGAACAACAGACAATGGAGCCTACTTGAGGGTGGAGTTTGGGAGGAGAGAGAGAATCAGAAAACTACCTGTAGGGTACTATGCTTATTACCTGGATGATGAAATATTGTGCACACCAAACCCTTGTGACACACAATTTACCTATATAACAAAAGTGCACGTGTACTCCTGAACCTAAAATAAAAGTTAAAAAATAAATATACGAAGTTAGAAAAAAGATAAAATACACACAATAAAGATAATCCAAAAAAAACTCAAAGAGAATATTAAAAGGAATAAGTGGATTCGTTTAGGAGAGCCAACATTCAATTAATAGGAGTTCCAGTAGCAAAGGGATCGAGGGAAAATTCGTGATTAAAAAAACACTATAAAAGCATATCCCACATTTGAGTGTCTAATAAAGTTAAAAACAAAAAAAACCCATAGCCCCAAATCTTCACTGTTCACAAAAGTCAATGTCAGGTGTACTCTAAAACAAAACATGAAAGGCAAAACAGTTAAGCTTTAAGAAAAATATATCTTCATGATTTAGAGGTAGGGAAAGAATTCTAAAACAAGGCTCAAAAAGCTCTTGCCATAAAGGGTAAGAACACTGTCACACTTTAGTATGTTAAAAAAATGACTTAAACAGTGCTATGGATGTACATAGATCAGAAGACTCAATCTTGTAAAGAGGTCTATTATTTCCAAATTATATACTCAATTCAATCCTAATCAAAATGTCAGTAGGCTATTACTATTATTTTAGACAACTGAAAGCTAATTATAAAGTTAACATGAAAATTCTTTGAACCAAAAAAGCCAAGGCAATCTTTAAAAAGGAGAAAACTGGAGGGCTTACAATTCCAGATACCTATATAAAGCCACAGTGACTAAGACTGTGGTATTTGAATAAGAACGAACCAACAGAAAAGAGACAATTTCAGAAAGAAACACATATACATAGAGTCAGCTGGCTTATGACAAAGGTGATTCTTAATAATAGAGGGCAGAAAGAAATTTTTTTCAATAAATAATGTTGGGTCTCTTTGGTATGTATGTGTGTATGTGTGTGTGTGTGTATATATATATGTGTGTGTGTGTATATATATATACACACACACACATATATATATATATAAAGTGAATCTTCACACCTACCTGGTACACACCATAAACAAAACTCGGTTCTGGATAGATTGACGTTCTAAATGTGAAAGGTAAAACAATAAAGAGTTTATAGTAAAACATAGGGGATTACATGGATGACACTAAAACAGGCAAAGATTTCTTAAACAGCATATGGAAAACACTAACCAATTTTTAAAAAATGAATAATGGTACTGTTTTAAAATTTGAAACTTCTGTTCATCAGAAGCTATCATTGTGGAGATGAAAAGGCAACCTACACTGTGGGGGTAGATATTTGCAATATGTATATCTCAAAATGAGCTCATATCCACAGTACTTAAAGAATATCTACAGGACAATATAATCTTGACAGAAGACTTTACCAGAAATTTCACAAAAGAAGTAAGTGGCCAATGCACAATATGAAAAAGTGTTCAACTTCATTAGTTTACAGAGTTCAAATTAAAACCATAATAAGATAAACTACAATCCCATCAGAATAGCTAAAATGGGAAGCAGAAAATACCAGAATGTTGAACTATATACCACTGGTGGAAATATATATTTAGATAACTTTAGAAACTCTCTGGAAGTATGTACTGTAGCTGAATGTATACATACTCTATGACTCAGCAATTTCCCTTATAGGTATATATCCAACAGAACTGTAAATATATGATCACTAAAAACATGTTTTACCTTGTCCATAGCCATGCAATTTGAAATAGCTACAAAGTGGATCTTATTGAAATGCCCAACAGTAGAATGAGTAAGTAAACCACGGTGGATTTACATAGTGGAATACTAAACAGCAATGAGAAAGAACAACTTCCAGTAGATAACCAAAAGACTAAATATCTATAGAAAATAGATATTCAATATAGATATTAAGAAATGAGGCCAAGTACGGTGGCTCGAGCCTGTAATCCCAGCACTTTGAGAGGCCAAGGTGGGTGGATCACCTGAGGTTGGGAGTTCGAGACCAGCCTGACCAACATGGAGAAACCCTGTCTCTACTAAAAATACAAAATAAACCGGGTGTGGTGGCACATGCCTATAATCTCAGCTATTCGAAAGGCTGAGGCAGGTGAATCGCTTCAACCCAGGAGGTGGAGGTTGCAGTGAAGCAAAATCACGCCATTGCACTCTAGCCTGGGCAACAAGAGCAAAACTCGAAAGAAAGAAAAGAAAGAAAGAAGGGAAGGAGGAAGGAAGGAAGGAAGAGAATACTGAATGAAAGAATTCAGACCAAAAAAGTACTAACTGTATAATTCCATTTATATAATATACACAACCAGAAGGAATGAATCTATGCCTTTAGAGGTCAGGAAAATGGTTCCCCTTGGAAGGAGAGTGACTGGAATGGGTCATGAGTGAGGACTCAGCGGCCCCTAATGTTCCAGTTCTTGCTCTACCGACTGGTTTTACAGGTGTGTTCTCTCTGTAAAAGTTCAGTAAGCAGTTTGATATGTGCATATTTCTTTATTTATATTTTACTTTAATGACATTTTCTAAAGTGGAAAAATAAATAAGCCTGGAGAGGAGAAAATGGGTGAGGATTTCAAGGCAACGAAATTGGCCAAGTGTTATTAATAATTGTGAAATTTTGGTGACAAGTGCATGAGGGTTAATTTTATGATTTCTGTTACTGTTTTAAATGTTTAAAACTTTCTGAAACAGAAGATAAAAATAAGAGTTGAAGAAAAAAAGGGAAAAATATAATGATACATGGCAATGTGGCGCTCAGAAAACAATACCCCAAAATGAAGGCTTCAAAAGCAGCCTTAAAAGCGAAAGTTTTTCTCTGACTTTCTCCTGCCCTCCTGTCTCTCAGTCCCACTTTCCCCTGAGGCTAGCTATAGGAACTAGAATCCCTCTTCCTCAAGGTAGGTCATAGAAACCAGAACCCCTCCTCACCAAAGCCAGCCATAAAATCTGAAAATATTACGTGAATATTCCCTCTGCCTTTCTGTGTAAAAACTGGCCACAAAGAAATTATCTAACCTGCCTTGTTTGATTGTAGATCATAAGATCCTTATTCCAAAGAGGGTCCTGCCCTGAACCCAGAAAAGGAACGTGTGCCGAGAGGCCGAGAAGAATCTAGATGAACAGGCCTTGCTGGGTTTCCCCATTCAGCCTATTTGCATTAGATCATATACTTTTTTGTCCAATCATATTTAATCATATTTCTAAACACTGTCCATACTTTGTTGAACCTAAGTAAAAATGAACGATTTCCTCCTCTATCTTTGGGTCTTCATTCTGAAGGCTCTCATGTATATGCATTAAATACATTTCTATGCCTTTTCTCCGATTAATCTGCCATTTGCAAGCTGATTTTTCAGCAAACCTTTAAAGGGTGAATGGGAAGTTTTCATTTGGCCCCTACACCTATCACTGATCAATACAGAGATGAATAAATATGAGAATAGTACTCCTGGAGGCGGGGCGTGAGCTACAGAGCCACTGGCTTTGTTACAAATATTTTGGGATTATTTGATTTCATAAACTATGTGCATGTATTACTTTGATAAGTTAAAATAAAATTTAAATGTCAAAAATAAAAAATAGTTGGAAGAAAATAAGATTTAAAAGTCCTATAAGTTTAATCTCAAATAATAAAATTATGTTTTATATTTATATTACTTGAAGGAATAAAAGAACAGAAATTGGAGTTAAGATGCCTGAATACTATAATTTCATATAAAATTTAATGTTTATGAACTAAAAAAACAATGAAAAAAATCAATATGGAGCCATAACTGGCTGCCAAGGAATACATTGGAAGTTGGAATTTTGAGACAGAGAGAATTTACATATAGCTTAATATTGTATGATTATATTTTAACAATGTAGTAGTCAACTCTAATTTTTCAAGCTTATTTGACCACATTATGCTGTGGTCAAATAAAAACATCCTACTGAATCCTTATTTTAAGCAGAACACTTTGAGGAAATCTGAGCTAAAGATGGTGTTAAAAAGCAAAGCAAGCACATTGCATTTTATGTAATTCACCTAAGGTAGCTCTGCTAAAGCCCAACTGATATTTCCAATCCGTTCGGGCCCTATGGCAAACCCAACAGTTTGGCTAATCAACACATAGGCAGAACCCCTGTCTCCCTTGCCAACTCTGCTTTGAAAGTAGAAAGGCAAAATAGTTGCTACCTTAGGACTACTGAAGCTTGTGGTGGTCATGTGACTCAGTTTTCACCAATAACACAAAGGCAAAAGTCAGCTAGAAATCTGGGAAGGTTTTTACATTCTCGATTAAAGGGATAGTTTAGCCTCCTTTTTCCTATCTAGCTAAAATATGAACCTCTCTGTCACATATACCCATCTTCAAGTGAGCACAAAGCAGGAATTGTTTTGTTTCTCTGTGTGATTATGCCCATATAGCATTTTTAACCAGGTTTCAGAAGAGATTCAAAATAAGTGCATGTGTTCAACCTGACACGTTTATCTGGAGTCCTATATATTGTCTATAAGTACAAACATTTTAAGTAAGCAAATTAAAACATGTTTGAGAATGACAGACACCAAATTCAGGATCGTGGCTGTCACATGTCAGGAGAGGAAGGAGAATGGGATTGATGGGGAGGTTAAGGGAGCTGCAACATCAAATGTATCTGTAATGTGGAATTTTACAATGAAAGAAAATGAAGCAAAATATTAAATTTGATGAAGCCAGAAGTTGGATACGTGAGTGTTTTTATTAGACTCTATAAATTTAAGTATATTAAAATATTGCAAATTTAAAAATGCTGTACTGAGGGAACTATTTATAAATATATCAATAGGTAATGAAAATAAGGACCCTGAAATCTCATTCAGTTAAAGCAAGAAGGTGAGATATTAAAAAATAAGCGTAGGAAAATATAGAAGAATCCAGAGCAGATCACAGCATAGGTGTTTCATTGGCCTAACTAAGAGCTGGAAGATGATATGAATACTTACAGTGTAATACGTGTGTGTGTGTGTGTGTATGTATGTATGTATATATATGTATGCATGTGTACATAAGTGTACAAATATATTTGTGACTTAGATTGCTCTCATTAAATACTGTGGGTTCAAGCCTTCAAAAACAATTGCCTTTCTTGTTTTTATGAAAGTCTAATGTTTGATTTGGTATAGACACCTAACCTAGGTAAACCCTCCATCGACATTCTAGAACTTAGGTCCAAAATAGGTAAGTAGTCTCCTTAAAAAAAAAATGGAATCTTATTGAAGCTGATTTATTTCTGTGTAGTGTTGTTACAGAAGCACCATAGCACTGTATGATATGTCAGTGACCTATAGTTTAAGCCAAGACTTAAATCCACACACTTATAGATGTTTGATTAAATGTACTATAGGACTAACTACTTATTAGCAACAATAAAAGTATAAATCACTTTTTCATTTGGAATCTCCTTCAAGAAGCTGTAATACTCAGTTATAGCTCAAACTATTCAAACATTAAACAATGATGCCCAATTTATGTATAGTTCTATATGTAGAAATAGTCCCTCTCCTCAATAACACATGATTTGAATGATCAGATCACACAAATGGTTTCATAATTATCCATTCAACCATGAAAATACTTCCTAGGAAATTGAATCACCTCAATTACCCAGTTTGGGGATTCATAATAAAATATTGAAAAGTTTTTATTTAAATATGTTGACTATTTTCTCTTGTAAATGTGCCTCTGAGTTATATAATTTGTCTAGATGGCAAACATGATTTAGTGGAAAAAGCATAGTATTTGGAATTAGAACTAGCTTCCAGCACTAGCTATGCCATTCACCAAACGTGTGATTTGGATGAGTTATTTCACCTTACAGTTATTTTGCCCCAATCTCTTCATCTGTAAAATGGAGACATACGATTACATCTTATATAATTATCATATGTGAATGTAATCAATATACGTTAGTTCCTTTCTTACTTTTATAAGATCCATCTCAAAGGTCACTATCATTAACTGAGATCCTGAGAATCCGTGGCCATTAGCATCCAAAGCAACGAGGAACACTATATCTTTTATTGCAGTTGTTTTAAGCAATTGATTTATTTTTTCAAACTGCTCAAACAAAAACAATGTATCAATTAGAGCAGAGCTCTGAATCTTTTTGCAAGGCTTTCAGGAAAATTCAGCTATGAACCATTTTACTTTAGCCTTTTTATTGATTTGCCTGATAAAATCAGAAGGGAAGCAAATTAAAGAATAAATGTTTCAGTTTAGGGTTGGATAGGAAGAAGGGATCCAACTTATGTAATTAGAATCACATTTTAAACTTATCCCAAATCAAAATGGCTATAATTGTATATTTTTGTTTTAGCTATTTTTACATTTTCTTAAGCAAAGCGTGTGGTCGCAAATCCACATCTAAAAATACTGACCCAAAACACACAGTCATTATTACTAAATTCCATGATTAGGGCCTTTAAGGAAGACTGCATGGGACAATTTCCGTCCTATACCACAGGCTTCTAGGAGGGGAAAAAATGTTATATAGTAGTAAATGCAAAAGTGAGAGAAGATACAACTGTATCAGCATTTGACTTTTGATTCTTCCATTTGATAAAAATAAGCCATATTTCTCTTGACTGAATGAATATACTGGTGACCTAGGAGATTTTCACAGCCTTCTTGGAGAATCAAAATCAGTTTTTCTCCAAAGGTTGTGTGAGTCCATTTCCAATGAGGATCTGATAGAATCTCCACAGTGGCCTTTCCATATTACAGAAATTTCAGCCATTATTATTCCCATGCTCTGGTACCTCTTTGAGAACTGCCAAGTGTCAGGGGAGCTGAGGCTGCTGAGGGGAGTTCTATAAGGCAGAGGTTGAGGCTTGCTGAGAATCATTTCAGCTAAGTGTGATTCAGGGTAAATCAATACATTGCTTAACTATACGGGCAGCAATCTATAGGAAGAATTACCATTTTTCTCTGAAAAAAAAGTTCTATAAATCAAACAATAAGATTATGTCCTTCTCAGTCAGAAATATGTACTAACAATGAGTCAGCTTCCTCCCAGAAAATGTAACCTGTGTGCTTTCTAGCCTCTGAACCACTCAGCTGAAAAGAGTGATATTCAGAATAGATAAGCTAGAAAGGCGAGTCCCCAAAACCAATCTGCTGAAATATGCGGGGCTGGTTGGGTAACAGTCACCTGGGAGCTTGTTAAAAATACACATGCCCAGACTGTGACCCACAGACTTTGATTCTGTACATCTGTGAGAGGTCCCAGGGACATGTATTTTCAAGTAAACTAAACAATCTATGATGCATCCATACAATACAAACATTCATATATACATATGCAGACAAGAATGCAGAACTTCTTTTTGGATATGTATGGATAGGGGCCAATCTTCAAGACATTTTATTAAGCAAAAAAATGCACGAGGTATTATCATACTTCACAAGTGCTGTTAAAAAAAGGATGAACATACGTATTTGCTTATATACATATGTATGTATATGTATGTATACAATGTACGTATACATATGTATATAAGCAAATACATACATAGTTGCTTACATATGTATTTGCTTATATATGCATGAAATATTTCTGGAAGATTACACAAGTGGTTGATAATATTGGTTTTGTCTCTGAAGGGAATAACTTCTTGGCAGATAGGAGTGGGAGACAGATTTTTCGTCAGCATAAACATTTGTACCTTTTGAAATTTGATCTATGTGAAAATTTAAAATTTGAAAACATTCAAAAATTACTAAATAAAATATAATTTCTATTATACTCATGACAAAATATGACTTTTAAATAACTCTCCAGGTGACTCTAATGTTCAGCCAGGAATTAAGTATTATTGGCCAAGAAAAATGTAATATGCAACATAATAATATGTGCACATTTACATATTATGTTATTGTGTTATGTTATGTAGTGTATAACATGTCCAAGTGTCAGAGCTTAAAACTTTTTTTCTCCTATGAAGATAGAGCAACAGAAAGTTAGATACAGGGCAGCTGCATTAATGTGAATGATACTTTCCTGAAAACCTCACTTATTTCTAAAATGCGTAGTTTAAAACTAAGTTACAATAGATCTGACAAAGGATGATGCATCTATTTGCCATCAGTATTGCCACCTCCTAATAGAAACAGCAAAAGCACAGCTTATAATTTATTCAGCTAGTCAGCTTTATATTATATAATCCTTGAATATTTTTGTAAAGGGGAAATCAATGATTTTAAAATATATTGATACTTTAATAATGTTTTATACCACACCACTTAAAATTACTGAAGTTCAAACCACATTAAATGTAGCCACATCACTCTTGAACTGCATTTGAACCTCCTCAAAAAAGAGCTTCACAGAAAAACATATTTTGATGTTATTCATTTGGCTTTATTTAGAGTTGACCAGAAAACTTCACTTTAAGAACTCTTCTGCATTTTCGGTGAAACTGTTAAAGACATTGTGATTATTGGGCTCCTTAATATACATGCTACTTGTATAAGTAATAATTTCTCCATTAAAATATTTTTACCAGAAAATGTTTTTAAGAAATTCATGCTTCCTTTGGCAGATGAGAATTACTGCTGACAACTTGGGGTTGACTATTATGTTCAATCACAGTTTCTGGCAAATTTTCTTACAAATGATGAGATGATCTAGCCTTACAGAGGAATCAAAAAGGGCATGTAATCACCTGTTTATAAAATTTAGGAAGCATGATTTTTTTTAAAAAAAAAAGGCAAACAAAATCTTTTATTGGATGGCAATTTGTGTAATTTCTGGTTTTAATTAAAATGTGGCTCCCTACACAACTTAAAGCAATTAAGCAGATAAGAATTAGGCTCTCATCCTTTGAGAAGCTCTGGGAGAGAAATACCAATTAGAAAAGTTCCTACCTTTGATGTAGTGATTCTTCAGGGGAGTGAGCCAATGAATACATGCCTTAAGTAAGTGGACAGGAATAGTGATGGAAAAGCTCTAAGAGCTAAGCCTCAGGCTCTAAGAAGAACTAATATGGTTGATTCATTCTTACTATTTGGATAGTCTTGGGAACCAACCAAATTATTTTGACTCTCCGTAGTCTTTCCCTTAGTCAGGACTCTGCACGGAACCATCTAAGAGAGATGACTAATCTGTATCTGGCAGAATATGTAGACCATAAGAAAAAGCTGCTGGGACTAAGGTGGAAAATAATTTGGCTTATAATAATTGATAAATATAAAATGGTACATCATGTTGGAAAACAGTCTGGCAGTTCCTCAAATGCTTAAACGAAGTTAGCGCATGACCTAGCAATTCAACTCCTAGACGTTCATTTCCTTTTTGTCTACTTCACCTGATAACTGTTTAGGAAACAAAGATAAACTTTTTCCCATTTTTAAACTGAAGGTCATCTGGGATGTACTATATTGAACTCTGTGTTTGTTGTCTCTACTGCCTTCTGAGTTATATCTCTAATTTTATAGGTATATTATTATACAGTTAACATTTTTACCAAAATAATAGATTTGATTAAAAATCATAACATATCTGATGTTAACTTTTAGAAATATTTAAAAATATAAAAAACAATCATGAGCCTGGTGATGGAGGATTTTTCTTGGCTCCTTCACCAGACTCGTGGAAGGGGTATTCCATCTACTCGGCCTGCTGTGCTTAGCCCCTTGTGGGAGGAAGCACATGAGCGAGTGAGTGCAGAATCCAACCAGCCTCTCCAGATGCTGACACAGGAGCAGGCTCCATGGGGGACTGTAGCAAGACCAGGTGTGTCACCTCAAGGGGACCACGGTGGTGCCCAGCTGAGGGTGCCTGTGACTGCAAAGCCACAGAGCGAGTGTTATAGTCGTCCTTTAGTTCCACTATCCATGGAGAGCTGCTAGCAGCTTAGTTGATCCCTTGCCTCACCACATGGGGTGGCTGCCCTCTGCTGGTGAGGGCAGAGAGCCAGTGTGACAGCCTTTCTGGGTACCCACACTCAGTGGGTCCTGAGCTCTTGTCTGGTGTCCAAGAAGAATGATGTTATGTGGACAATTGAAGGACAGTGAAGACAGAGAATTTTACTGAGTGATGAAAATGGTTCTCAGTTGAGAGGGGAGCTGGAGAGGGAATGGGAAGGGCAGGTTAGCTTCCCCGATATCAGGTTGTCTCTTCCCCGAAGTCAGGACATCTCCCCCTCTACTGACTGAGTCTGGGTCTTTATAGGCACAAGATGAGGAGTATGTGCTGATTGGTTTGTGAGTCTGCAAGGTTAAAGTGAAGACACCATTCAAAGGTGGGCATGACAGTGTAGAAAACCAATTAGGAAGGGGTAGGTATATGTAAAATAGAGGAAAAATGAGGATCAATCAGAGGAAAGCATGTCAAACCAGAAAACAAGTTCTCAATCTGGTCCTAGGATTTAACTTGTAGCTTGGCTTTCAGGCTTTAAACTGTCCTTAGTTGGGAGATGGGGTTTTACCAGGTACTAGTGCCTATCTGCCTAGACCTTTGGCTGCCTCCTGTTACTATCACTGGGACCCAAAGATAACTACTTAATATTGTGCCACTTCATGCTTTTTCTCAGAGTGCATTTACACATATCTGTATTCATTTTTTAAAATAAAAGTGGGAGGAAACATTTCACAATTTTCCTCACCTGATTTTCCTGATTTCATGAAATTTCCTACTACCATATCATTTTCATGACTACAAAGTATTATCTCACATAGATGTGTCATGACATTTTTGAACTATTCTCTGAGAAACAAATTTTATGAAAGAGATTTGTATTGTGTGTAGTAATTTTCTTGGTAAGAATTCTTAGGATCAACAGTTAGTGGACAATTGAAAAAAACAGGATTAAGTAGAGGGAGGAATGGAATTGCAGTGAAAAACTTCAGGGCAGCCAGGCATGGTGGCTCACCTCTGTAATCCCAGCACTTTTGAAGGCCGAGGTGGGAGGATTGCTTGAGGTCAGGAGTTTGAGACCAGCCTGGACAGACTAGTGAGACCTCATCTTTATGAAAATAAGAAAGAAAGGAAAGAAAGAAAATCACTGGGAAACTCTGGTGCTGGGACCCTTCAGGGTTGTCCCTCCTTGAGGCAAAGAGGCTCGAGGGCTTTGAATGGGTACTGTGCCCAAGTAGTAAGCGTGAACTTGGGCAAGGTAGCTCTTTTCAGCCAAAGGCAACTTTTAGATAAGAATTCAGCTGAGCGTCATCAGTCACCAATGCTACCAGCAACTGAGGTAATTATGAGAGGGAATCTGGGTGACGTAAAACAATATTTGCTACAGTACATCTCCTGTGCCATTCGAATTCCCTTAATTCATATTTTATTAGGTTTCATAGTATCCATCCTCTTCTAGTAATAGCTATATTGATTCCACTCACCCTCAGCTAACAAACACATCTACTGATCTCAGTGGCTTGTACAGTGATATAACCCATATCCTCATCCCTTATGGTCCCAGCCCTCAGTCTCCACGAATTTCTTGGACCATGACTATTGCATTTATCCAGTCATTGTGAAAATTGGGCAATGCAGCATACCAATAGGTGCCCCAGTGGATTAATCAGTGCTGAACATATTCTCCCCTATACTCATTGTGAAGCAGCAGCCCTACCTCCACTGATGATCAGCACCAAGCATCCTTGCCTGGTTGTGACTTCTTTCATTGTGTATTACTTTCCTTGCCTTCTTCTTGTCATGAGGACCCCAAAATGACAGTAATAGTTTAAAACTGTAATAGGGCTCTTGTTATGTCCTTTGATGGAACACTCCACTCTCTAGGGAGCAGCACATCTAAATCCACATTATCTAGAGTTGTAGGGATGGGAAGCACAAATTCTATAAGTTGATTACTTGGATGGATGGTAAATAGGGCTAATTTTACTTCCTTGTCTTGGATCTGAGTCCCATACTTTCAACCTACGGGACCAGAACATCATACAATGGTCATTGATTAGGGTGTATGCTAGGTCTTGGAACACAGCACTCAATTCTTGCAATGCCATATCCAAGCTGGTGCATCAGTTACACTTTCAAAATGCTATTCTATCACTCCATCAGATTAGTAATTTCTATGTAGTACAGAGTGTGATAGAACCAGTGCATCTTGTGGTCATGTGTTCACTTCCATATGGCAGTTGTTGTCAAACGGGTCCTTAGTCTGATGTAGTATTGTACAAGATGTAATGTAAGTGAATCAAACACTCTGCAAGCCCTTGGATAGTGGTGTTGGCTGAGGTTGTAGACAGGAAAGGCGAACCCATACCTGCAATATGTGTTAATTCCAGCCAAGATGAATTGCTGTTCCTGGCAAGGTAGAAGAAATTCAGGGTAGTCAATTTGCCACCAAGTAGTTGCTCGGTGTCCTTGTAAATTATGCTTAATATTGGTCTCTGTTGCTGGGAGGTGGGCTGTTTGGCAGCAGAAATAGCTAGATTAGCGTTGGTGAGTGGGACCTATGATCTTTGGTCCATATGTAGTTCCCATCCCTGTCGCTGTGACCACTCTGTTTATTGACCATTGTTCCAGCATTGAGGTTGCTGATGATAGACGCTGGCTGTTACTAACTGGCCAGGTCATTCTGTCTTTTTGGTTTAGTGCCTCTTCTTTGAAGGATGCCCTCAGATAGGTATTGACATGTGATACAAAGATCTTCACACTTGGGCTCATTCCCATAGACTAGCGGAATGCATCTTCTCCAGATGTGCTTCTTACCAATTGATGTCGTTTGGCTCTGTGTTGAAAGTCCCTCCTTAACAGTCCCTTTTCTCTCCTCCCACCCTGCGAAGAAGATGCCAGCTTCCCCTTCTGCCATGATTGTAAGTTTCCTGAGGCCTCCCTAGCCATGCAGAACTGTGAGTCAATTAAGCCTATTTTCTTTATAAATTACTCAGTCTCAAGTGGTATTCTTTATAGCAGTGTGAAAACGAGCTAATACACAAATTTTCCAATTTTGGGTTTTCCTGGTCCCTGAACAACCCACTAAATCATTTCCCTCTGCTCATGCATTGGTGTAGATTGCAGCTTTGGTCTACTAGTCTTTTTGCGCAAGGTGGAAGAGCAAGTGCACTGCCAAAAGCTCTGCCATGTGAGTATTTCCCTTCTCAACTTTCTTTCAGAGGCATTCTTGAGTGAGATCACAGTACAAGAGCAGTTCATTTTTAGCTTGCTCCTCATATTGGGATGACCCACCTGTAAACCAAGTCTGGCCTTTTTCCTCTCTAGTGAGCTAATCATAAGGGTTCCCTCACATGGGCACCCTTGTACTGATGGAGAGGTTTGTACTGATGGGGAGGTTTGTACTGATGGGGAGGTGCCAATGCAGTTTAATTGCACCCTTCAGCTGTGCTTGTGCTTGACCCTGAGTTCAGTACTTCTATCTTATGACTGATTGCTGCTGAGTCCACCAGACTCTATGACTTGCCAGTTCCCAGAGAAGGACTTGGCTAACAGCCATCAGCTACCAGTATTCCAGTAGCTGGATGAATGAATGAAAAAGGAATTTGATCAATTCTCTAATGCTGAGAATTTCTAGTTTTGCTTTGTTTTTTTGTTTTACTATTTTTAGCAATACAACTTTCAAAGTTCTTTTTCTGAGCAGCTAGTCTAAAAAAATATATAAACCAAAAATAGAGAAGTAATAAGATGATGAAAACTGAAACTAGGAGATGAGTGCTAGTCCTAGATTTGCTATTATCTGTAAATTTTATATTTGACTAATCATTTCACTTCCTGGAGCCTTAATTGTCTTATCTACATTGTAAGATAGTTGAATAACATCAATTTTTCCCAATCTAAAGTCTACTGAGAAAGTAATAAAAGTTCATTCTATTTTATAAAGACTAATGAAAATAATTTATCTATCCTTCAGAAGGTTGTAGAGGGATCAGGTAGGGGATACAGCACTGATAATTTAGGAATTTAGGCACACAAGAGAGCAATATAAAATACTGTAGAATAAAAGGATCCTAGAACATACCTGTATGACAGGTATTTCCAAGGTCATCTGGTCCAACTCCCAAACATGTGCAAAAATTCCCTCATTTTAAGCCATAGTAAACCTTTCATTAAGGTTCTCCAATATTGTGATTAGGCCTGCCCAGCTTCAGGAGGCATTTACATCTACAATGTCCAGGGGCTTTTCTCCTGTCAGTAGTTGCTCTTTCTTTACTCACCTCACATTCTTTCCTCAATATATTCCAATTGAGCTTCAGTGCTCCCCGTACCATGAGGCTGCCAAATCCAATACCCTTTATTTTGTTCTTTTCTTACCTCACTTCTCAGCAACATTTGACACAGTTGGATACTCCTGCCTTGAACTGATTTTTTTCCTCCTAATTCTTGCCTTTAATGAACTCACTTATTTGAGTGGCCTTGATGAACTAAGTTATTTGAGTATTTTATCTGTGGATTATTTTTGGACTTTGTAACCAATTATCTGTGAATAATGAGAGTTGTATATTTTCCTTTAAAATCTGCAGACTGTAGACTTTAAAGGAAGATATAAAACACTCATTATCCATGGATAATTGGATAATAGACCAGACTACTGACTGGTTCCTCAGTCTTCTATTCTGGATTCTCCTCTTTCTCTACCCAATCTCCAAATGTTGCCTTATTCATGGGCTCAGTAACTTGGCCCTATTCTCTTACGTGTTCCCATCCATTCTTATGGCTTCAGACAGTCCAGGCTTTCAAACCAGTATCTTCCATTTGTCATCTCGCTTCTGAAACTTAGATTCAATTATTCAACTTCACACTTCATAAGCATTCTTAGATGGCTAATAGGTATCTAAAACCTGATTTGTCCATAAAAGAATGTTTCATTTTTCTGTGCTCACCTTGACAGCACATAGACTAAAGAGAATGTTTTATTTTTCTGCCCAAATTTATTTCTTCCCCATGTTCACCGATATCAGAAAATTGTACCTCTTCTATTAGGTTGCTCAGGTAAAAAACTTAGAATACATTCATAATTTAGCTCTTTCTCTTTCCAATCTATTCCCAAAGTTCTATCATCCATGACTCCAAAAGCTACACCAAATCTGATGATTTCTTTGTCTCCATGATGACTACCTCCCTCTAAATCACTTCTATTTCTCACCTGGACTTTTGCTATCACCTTACTATTGGTTTCCCTGCTTGCACTCTTGCTTTCTATAACATATTTTTCATGTAATAGAAATAACTATTTGTTTAAAATATAAATCAGATCATATCACTCTTATGATTAAAATTTTCTAAATGGCTACCTTCAGATCTGGATGAAATCTAAATTTTTTTTCTCTGAGTCAGGGTCTCTTTCTGTCACTCAGGCTGGAGTGCAGTGGCATAATCATGGCCCACTGCAGCTTTACATCCCAGGCTCAAGTGATCCTCACACCTCCACTTGATGCCATTGATGTATTTAGACAAATTGTTTATGAAAATGTTAACAAACAATAGGAATGTGGTTCTGATACAAGATCAGTAGAGACTTTTTTAGGAATAGACAATGACACTAATCACTACTCTGAAAATGGTCATTCCATTGTTTGTGGACCGTCCTAAATGTACCATTATCTAGTTTAGCTTTTCTATCTTACGGCCATTGTCATTACTCAGGTGTACATTTTCAATAGCATTCAGGAGTTGTATCCATTATGTACTCTTTAGCGGCATCATAGTGTAGAGATTAAAACCATGAGTTCTGAAATGTGGCTACCTATGCTTAAAAACATAGTCCCTAATTTTTAGTTGTGTTGTCTTCAGCTAGTTACTAAATAGTTCCTCATTATAAAATGGGGAGGAAATAATATTTAAGATTAAATGAGAAAATGCATGTAAAGCACTTAACCTACAGCATAACGTCAAACAAATGCTTAAACATTAACTCTTCTTAACAGTAGTAGTTAACCTACCCCAAAGAAAATGAGGTTAGTCTGGTACAGCTTAATCTTGAGGAGCACTTGCTGGGTCCTGGTGAATAAATACCACTTCCCTTTGTAAGAATTTACATGCTCTCTTTTTATACCGTTTCAAAAACCATCCATTTTAATAATCCGGTCTATAATTTTGCACAGGGATTAACGTCAGGCTCACTGATCTATACTTAACATAATTTACCTTTTTTCTTTATTAAAAATTTACACTGCAGTTGTTTCTCTCCAGTCCAGCAATACCTCTCCCTCTCACCACCATGCTTCACTGGTAATAACAGTTCACTGGTGCAAAAGTCTCATTCCCCAGTTCACTCCAGTCCTGCAGTGCAGTTTATTTCAGCCACAGCACTTGATGTTCTCTATCTTCCCATAACGTTGACATTAGTTCCCCCTTTAAACCTGCTTGTTCTAAGCTCTTGAGTCAGTCTGAAGATCATTGTCTTTGACGCAGAAGACAGACAGAAGAGGAACGAAGTAGTCCTGCTTTGTTTTTAGCGTCTGTTATCCCCATCTGTCTCAAGCACAGGGCCTACCGCTTCCTGTTTGTTCTTCTTGCTCATTAGTATCACTTTTTAAATCCCCCTTTTTTTTCCTTATTATGTTACACAAACTTTAACTCCATGAGAGTTTATGCCTTAAATGACTCCTAAAGACCCATGAAAGTATTTTAAATTCACCATTAGATATCTGTTCTTCATTCTGCTATTCATTTGTCTTTTTGAAATGAGCCCAGACATTTCCAGTCTAAAATGACATTTGAAGTTGCTTCTCCAAGTTTCTTCCTAAAATATCATTTAAAACCCAAATTAAAAACAAAAACATATGCACAATATGTGACCCTGGAGAAGTTTAAGGTATTACTGTTTTAAAATAACCTGCCAGCCATGTCTCAATTTTAAATGAATTCAGAAGGTCAGTTGCTCAGTAAATGTGAGGTGAGTAGGTGATGCGGACTAAGGTTATAGCTGTGGAGATGATAGTAATTGGGCAAATTTAGGACACATTGCAAATTGAACCAAAAGCACTTACTGGTGGATTGGACATAGATTTTGAGAGAAAGAAGAATCAAGGATCCCCAAATCTATCATTTATTTTGAGCAAAGAGGAAAATGATGTCTGTTTAGTGTGAGGCAGAAGACTGCCCTTCACTAAAAATTTGCACTGTAGTTGCTTCCAAAGAGCAGCAAATTGGGAAGCGGCATGAAGACATCACTTTGGCCATGTTCTTATTTTTGTTTCTGTTTTTAAGACTGGGTCTTGCTCCGAAACACAGGCTGGAATGCAGTGGCACAATCATGGCAGCCTCAACCTCCTAGGCTCAAGTGATCTTCCCACCTCAGCCTCCTAAGTAGCTAGGACCACAGGTGTGTGCCATTATGCTAGGTTGATTTTTAGTTTTTTGGTAGAGATTAGATCTTCCTACGTTGGTCTCAAACTCCTGACCTCAAATGATCCTCCCACTGTGGTCTCCGAAAGTGCTGGGATTATAGGCATGAGCCACTGTGCCTGGCCACCATGCTTAAGTCTCAGTTTTCTATTATACATCTATATTGAAATATCAAGTAGCATGTAAGAGCTTGGTATTCAAAAGAGAAGGCTAGGCTGGAAATATAATTTGAGTTATCTTCTAACAATGCTATTTAAGGTCCTGGACTAGCTGAAATTAACCACATAAGGTCATAGAGGTGAGACAAGAGCAAGGGTCATGGCCTTGGGTCACCAAAACACTTAGAGGTCTGGAGAAGGAGGTGAAGAAGTTTGAGGTGAAGCAGCCAGAGATAAGAGAAAAGCCAGGAAAGCATGATATCCTGAAAACCAAGTACATGATATGTGTCAAGAAGGAAGGAACAATGCATGATGTCAGATATTCAGAGTGTAAGTAAGATAATCATTGGCATTAGCAAAATGAGGTCACTGGTGAGATAGGGTCCATTTTATTAGAAAGGTTAGAAGAAATGTTACAGCACTTGAAAGTCTGTTAAACCTTCTGGCCAACATGGTTGCAGATAAGAGATCCACTGTCATTCAAATTGGTACTCCCCAGTTGGTAACATATTGTTGCTCTCTGGTTACTTTTGAGATTTTTTTTAATTTTTATTTTTATTATTATTTTTTAAGACAGAGTTTCACTCTTGTTGCCCAGGCTGGAGTGCAATGGCGTGATCTCAGCTCACCGCAACCTCCACCTCCCAGGTTCAAGTGATTCTCCTGCCTCAGCCTTTCAGCTAGCTTGGATTACTGGCATGTGCCACAACATCTGGTTAATTTTGCATTTTTAGCAGAGAAGAGGTTTCTCCATGTTGCTCAGGCTGGTCTCAAACTCCCGACCTTAGCTGATCCACCCGCCTCGTCCTCCCAAAGTGCTGGAATTACAGGTGTCAGCCACTGCGCCCGGCCTTGAGATTTTTTTGGTGTGTGTCTCAGAAATTTAATATGTCTTAGCATGGATTTATTTGAGTTTGTCCTATTTGAGGTTTCTCAGTGTATTAGTTCATTCTTGCACTGCTGTAAAGGAATACCTGAGACTGGGTAATTTATAAAGAAAAGAAGTTTAATTTGCTCAAGTTTCTGCAGGCTTTACAGGAAGCATGGTGCTGGCATTGGCTTGGCTTCTGGTGAAACCTCAGGGAGCTTTGAATCATGGCAGAAGGCAGAGGGGAACAAGCCCTTCACATCATGAGAGCAGGAACAAGCAAGAGAGATGGGGGAGGGTGCTACACACTTTTTCTGAGCTTTCTAAACTCTTCCGATCTCTGCTTTTTGCCCAGTTCCAAAGCTTCTTCCACATTTTCAGGTATCATTATAGCAATGACCCAGCCCTAGTACCAATTTTATGTATTAGGCTGCTCTTGCATTACTATAAAGAAATACCAAAGCCTGAGCAGTTTATAAACAAAAGAGTTTAATTGGCTCAAGGTCCTGTAGGCTTTAGAGTAAAGATGGTGCTGGCATCTGCTCAGCTTCTGGTCAAACCTTATGGAGCTTTCAATGAATGCAGAAGGTGAGAGGGCAACAGGCACGTTATACGATGAAAGTAGAAGCAAGCAAGAGAGACTGTGGGGAGAGGTGCCACACACTTTTTAACAACCAGATCTTGTGAGAACTCACTCACTATTGTGAAGACAGCAAGCCATGAGGGATCCACCATCATGATTCAAACACCACCCCCCAGGCCCCACCTCCAGCATTGGGGATTACAATTCACCATGAGATTTGGGTGGGGACAAATATCCAAACTTTATCATTCAGATTCTTAAATATGAAGAGTTTTTAAAAATTTTTATTTTGTTTTGTTTTGTTTTTATCAAATTAGGGAGGTGAAGTACTATTTCTTTTCCTTCTTTTCTGTATTCCTCTGTCACTGAGGCTGGATTATAAGGGCACAGTCTTGGCACACTGCAGCCTTGACCTTCCAGGCTCAAGCCTCAGACTCCCAAGGAGCTGGGACTGCTGGCATGCACCACCATGTCTGGCAACGTTTCATACTTTTTTTTAATAGAGATAGGGTTTCACCATGTTGCTTAGGCTCATCTTAAACTCCTGGTCACAAGCAATCTGCCTGCCTTGGCTTCCCAAAGTGCAGGGATTACAGGTGTGAGCCATCATGCCCACCCAAACCACTCTTTCTTAAAATACTCTTTTAGTCTCCTTTTTTTTTCTGTTAACCCAATAATATAATAAATACCTCAATAACGCAATATTGGGTTTTAAGTTATTTTTCCAAATTTCCTTTTGCTTCTGTTTAGGTTTTTTTTTTTCCTGTCTATTTTCTTTGTGTTGTTCAGATGGGGAGATTGTATTGATCTGCCCTTAAGTTAATTGATTGTATCTCTGTCACATCCATCTCTCGATCCTACTATTGGGACTTTCAGCAAGTTTTTATTTAAATATTTTCTATGTCATTCTCTTTTCATACCTTCTGTTTCTTTTCTGTGACTTTACATTGTTTCATTTGTTTCAACAGAATTTCTTATTGCTTATTGAAACATTGTTAGAATGGCAGCTTAAAATCTTTTTCAGTTAATTCCAATATCAGATTCATCTTGAATGGTGCCAGTTTATTGTCTTTTTTCATTCTAGTTGTGATTTTCCTGGTTCTTAATATTGGAATTTTTTTAATTGTAGCCTAAAATTTTGGCTATCATTTTGGGAGACTCTGGATTATATTTAAACACTTTATTTTAGCAGCCAGTCACCCAGTTTAGGTTTAGCACACAGATCCTAGCCTACTCTTGTAGATTGTAGTTCCAATTACAATTTAATTTTCAAGGCTCTCATTGTACTATTTTAATCTGCTTGATTTATCTCATGCCAGTGATGGTGCTACATGAAGGGGCAGAAAAAGTTTCCCCAGATCAGACTGGTGCCTCTACATAGAAGAAAGAAGTCACTGGCCCACATAGAAGAAGCTTCCTGGGTCAGGCAGTTTTCTGTGGCAGGACGCTCTTTCCTAGTGCCACCCAGAAAACCTGGTTTTCTAAGTAAATGGCATAAACCTCAAATAAGGCATTTTACACAAGAGTCTCACTTGAGTTGCTCAAGCTAGAAACCTAAGAGTGATATATGGTTCTTACTTCTGTCAACCAGAAGTGCATTTACCAAGAATTAAAGAAGCTTTACTTTCAATGCCCATCACTTGCAGGACCCTGGAACCTAAATGTATTCACATGGTCACATGTTTTTGTAAAACTTGCAAAAGTAGCGTAATTTAACTGTACTTAATTAAGACTATGCCTCTTTTTTCTATGATTTATCCTCCATTACATTCTCCTCTGGTCATTACCCCAGGCACTTTCAAGATCTAGCTAAGAGGCAGTTGCGGTACTGATAATGTTAGGTCAGGATTAGTCGGATAAACTTATGTTGTCCACAGACACTCCTGTATGTAATTATTGTTACTGATTCTTGTATAGAGTGGCTTCTGGGAAAGTTCCTAGCCACCCACTATGCTGACTCATCTAAATTTGTGACACAGAGTTTCAGGGCCTTTGGTTGTCTTACAACATGAACATGACCAGTCTTAGTACTATAGAGAGAGGAAAAATAAAACTTGAAATTTCAGGAGCCGGAAGTTAGTGTGAGGAAAAGTCTTCCGATCATCAGACATGTAATATGTAGCATTTATTTAGCTAACTGGCAAAGCATTTGTTTAGCTCAATAGTGGAGCATTAGAAACATAATAGTACCTAGGCAATATAAAAGTTCTTTTGCCACAAATATACTCAATCATGTAACATCTATACCATTATACATAATCCATGATTTCTTAGATTAAAATTATATGGAATAGAATTTATCAAAATTTTGAGATGGAGACCACAAGCTTAAAGCTATACTACAAATAGTATATCTATTTGCGATGTCATGTTTTGTTTTCCAATTCTCAATAACAAAAAAATAATTTTGATCAACCATGCTAGAACAAAGACTGAATTATCTTTCTATTCTTTATTTAGAAGATAATCTTATAAAATCATTGTCATATAAAAGGCGATATCAAAGAATTTACTGCCAAAATATTTAAAGCAGTTGATTGATTAAAAATAGTATGTCATTTTTTAAAATGTGGTAATGTTTATAGTATTTGGCAGCTCTTTAAAATTTGTCATTTGTTGTGGTTTGTTTTCTCATTCTAAAGAAATACTTTTGTATCTAATTTGATGTGTGTAATTTTGTATTTTTTTCCTTAAAAAGTATCTCACAAAACCTGGATCCAATCCTGCTTTCTTCCTACTTCTAAACCCACATCCAATCTATCTGAAAATCCTGTTATTGTCACCTTAAAGTCTTTCTACCTCTCTTCATTTCTACTGCCACCACTGTTACAGTAACTAATCTTACCTCTTACCTAAACAATGGCAGTAGTTGCTTTTTCCGGGACAAAAATGTATTAACAGTATAACCACAACTACTGCTTTTTATATGTGTTTTCAAGACTTTACTGTTTCACTTTTCACTTTAAAAGATTAATGAGTTTTAAAGCCTCTTAATTTTTTCTGATACATTTGTATTATAATTTTTTACATTATATTTTTTGCCAATGTAGTATCCTTTTGTTTCTTCAGATAACCAGTTATGCTAACATCTTATAAAGAAAAAAATTTTTGTCTACTAAAGTGGAAGCTTTATTACTTACTAAATACATTTTAGCTTTTTATTGTAGACAAATTATCTATTTGTCTATTATTGTGCTAGTACATAGTGTTTTGATCACAGTAGATTCCTAATAATTTTAATATCTGACAAAGCAAGTCCACCTTTAATATTTTTAAAAGGAATGTTATTGCACATTCTCTTTCCTTATGAATTTTTAAAATTATTTACCAGTTGGGAAAAAAAACTCGGTTGGGATTCTGATTGGAATTGCAATAAATTTATGTATTAATATGGGAAAAATTACCCATCCACTTCTCCAGTCTTATTTTATGTCTTTTAATAAAATGTCATTTTTTTATTTAGATCCAACTTCTGTATTCTTAGATTTATTTTAAGTGATTTTTTTTTATTATACTTATAAATAGGATATTTCCCCATTCCGATTTCTAATTGCATAATATTAATAGAGAGGGAAGCTATTAATTTTGGATCTGGGCAGCCACATTACCAAATTATCTTATTAATTTGAATAGATTTTTAGCAGAACATCTTGAATTTTCTAAGTACATAATCGTACCAACTACAAATAAAGATAGTACTATATTTTTATTTCCCATATTTAAACTGCTCCTTTAATTTTCTAGCTTTATCAATCTCCAAAATGTGTTGAAGAATAGTGATAATAGCAGAAATCCATCTCTTTTAGTGATAATACCAGAAATACTGGTAAAACTTAAAATGGCTGATGAACATAATGTAGTTATTGGGTTTGAGTAGAGGACTTTTTAAAATCTTGTTCAGGCAATAATATGAACTGAATTGTGTCCTCCCAAAGTGCATTATGTTGAAGCTCTAATACCTATGTGATTGTATTGAAAAGAGATGTTTAAAGGAAATGATTAAGGTTAAATGAGGTCATAAGGTTGGAGCCCTATCTGATAGAGCTGATATCTTATAAGAGGAAGAAATACCAGAAGAGTAACTGTTATAAGAAGATGAAAAAATACCAGCTTTCTCTGTCTCCTCTATGTGAGGACACAGTAAGAAGGTGGCCATCTGTAAGCCAGAAAGAGAGCCCTCACCAGAATCTGACCATGCTAGCCTCCTGATCTCAGTTGTCCAGCTTCAGGATTGTGAGAAAATAAACGTCTGTAGTTTAAGCTACCCAATCTATGATTTTGCATGACAGCTTGAGCTGACTGATACAGGCAGTTTCCCTTTCTGGGCTGCCCCAGCTGAGAATTTATTGTAAACGCAATAATGTAAAAACATGAATTATGACACAGTTATGACATTGTTTTCTAGCCTAGTAGTTCTCAACTGAGGTGATTTTGTTCCTCAGGGACAGTTAGCAATGTCTAGAGACATTTTTGGTTGTCACAACTGAATGGCAGTGCTTGGGGGAGCCTACTGAGAGTGGGGAAGGTGTGTGTATCTAGCGGATAAAGGCCAAGGATGCTGCTAAATATCCTACAATGGATAAACACTCCTCACAACAAAGTATCAGGCCCAAAATGTCCATAATGCCAAGACTGAGAAACTCTGGCTAGTCAAACCCCTGAAAACCTCCTTCTGCTAGAGAAAGGAAAAGGGAAGAGGATGTTCCTAAACTATCTGGGAAATGCCCCAGCCCCAGGGCTAAGGAGTTGTGCAAGGTCAAGCCAGAAAGAGTAAAGTATTAGCTCTCAGAGCATGAGCAGTGGGTGAGTTTAGCCAGCTCTGCTGGCTCTTGAAGTAAAAGTCAAGAGTAGTTTTTGGCATTGGACTGCATTCATATGGTACACATCAGGTACAACACAACCTGGGCAGTTAGAGTACCCAGTATTTTGTAGCAGCAGGTGAACTTGCTCACATCACCTCCTTGTATGATTTCCAAGATCCACCAGGGAGTTTCTTTAATTCCTGATTTATTATTATTATTATTATTTGGAATGGCTAGTGAATTTTATCAAATACCTCTATGGCAATCATTAACAAAATTATATATTTTTTTCCTAAAATGTTTGCTTTTCTTGATAGATACTTTCCTTTCCAAAAGTACAAAGTTTGTTTTGTTACCTTTGACAGTTTTTAAAAATAAGGCTATTCTAACTTTATTCAGGAGGTTTTCATGTTTCTCTACAGACTAGAATTGGTACACTAAAAATAATTACATATTCACTAATGGTTGTAAAGAATTCATCTTTAACACCACCTGTGCCTGGGGCTTTTTTGAAAATGATCAATCTTTAACCTTTGTGATTTGTTCTACAATTGTCTTCTTGAATCCATTTTGGTCATTTCTGTTTTTTAATAGCTTCTTGATTGGTCTTGCCTCTTCTGATTTATAATCAAGTGGTCAGAGAAATCTTTTTAAAACTCAAGTTAAATCATGACATTGCTCTGCTTAAAACTCAATAAGTGAAATTTGAGCTGTTTACTATTCTTTTTTTTTTTTTTTTTGAGACGGAGTTTCACTCTTGTTACCCAGGCTGGAGTGCAATGGCGCGATCTCGGCTCACCTAAACCTCCGCCTCCTGGGTCCAAGTAATTCTCCTGCCTCAGCCTCCCGAGCAGCTGGGACTACAGGTGTGCGCCACCATGCCCAGCTAATTTTTTGTATTTTTAGTAGAGACGGGGTTTCACCATGTTGACCAGGATGGTCTCGATCTCTTGACCTCGTGATCCACCTGCCTCGGCCTCCCACCTGTTTACTATTCTTACAAGGCCCCTAATGATGTATCTTGCCCATTACACAGTTGCTTGCACCACCCCTTCCTTTACCGTTTCATTGTAGACACACTAACATACTGCCCATTCCTCAAATATAGGACCTTCTTTCCCCCAGGGTCCTTTTTATTTGCTTTCCCTTTTGCCTGGAAAGTTCTCCACCACCCCACACCACATTTCACATTGGTTGCTCATTTTCTTGCTTCAGAACTCAGTTTTAAAATTTGCCATGTCAGAGGCATTCTCTGTCCACCCTATCTAAATAGGTTTCTCCCTACCCCAAAATCCATCCTGTTACCTAAACTAGGCAGCGATGTTCTTTCTTCTGGCGGTCACAAAGGTGGAGTGTAGTTGTTAGCAACCACTCAAGTATGGCTTTTTCTCAATAGGAAACTCAGAAAAATATTGGATTATTTACTAAAAAATTATCCACCCCTTCCACCTTACTTTGGAAAAAGCACCCGGTTTCAGAGCCCAGTGGTTATAACAGAACTCTAAATTAGTTTTCTAAAGATAATATATGTCACTAAGAACTTCTCAATTCCTTTTGATTCTCTGAAGACAAACATTTATGTGCAACTGCACACAAATGCCAGGAATATTTTAGAATTGTAGCCATGCTACAATTGTAGAATTGTAACATTCATTGTTTTATTTGAATGCAGTCCGATGCCAAAATCTATTCTCGAGTTTTACTTCAAGAGCCATATTAACATGGATACAAGGACACTAATGTTAAGAAAAGGAGGAAGGGAGAAATATTTTTCATCAAGGTATCAACTATTTTTTTTTAAATTTAGTTTCACCAAATGGCTTGCTGAGAAATACTATTTGGCAAGGTATTTTTCAATCTGGCTTATGGTGCCTTTGTAATTTTACTAAGCCCAGCATTTTAACATTTTTGAACATACTCCAAAGATCTTTAATGATATATGCATCTTTTAAAAACTCCGTCAGTAAAGTGCACGTGTAACAACAATGGACCACTAAAGGAATGCTGAAAATTAGATGAAGAAAATTCACAGAATGAACAATGACAAAATAAACCTAGGCATCATGACTAAAATGGGTAATGACAATCGCTTTGAAAAGATTTTACCAATTTTAATATGAAAGCATTATTAAATGCAGCAAATGTGTGTGTGTCTCTCTCCACTATTTAATATTTTCAATAACAGAATCCATCCTGAGTATCAGTTATCAAAAACAAATGTCAAGACCATATAAGTAAGTGAATACAAGGTAGGCCAGCTCAGGAGTGATGTCTATGGACATGGATTATTATTATTATGGGATAGCATTTGTTAGCATCTACCAATTAAATACTAATGACTTAAGGTTTTCTGGTTGTGAGTGGTCAAGACTTTGAGTCTAGATTTCTTTTACTGTCGCCTCAGATCTGGTACAACTTTTGCTCTTAAAATAATGAAATTAGCTTCTCAGTGAACTTCAAAAGAGGAAGAGCTATTCTGCAGCAGATGCTCTCCTGCTAACTCAGAATCATTCACGGGAATTGTCAATTTGTTCTTCCAAAAATATCAAGTCAGATGAGAAGAAAGCAAATGTTTTTGCTATCAAGATATAGACATTTGGTCAGAGCAATAAAATAGCCTCAAATGCCAAAAAATAATAAAGAAAATGTGGAATGAGTAACTTCCAAAGTTATGGAAATAATTTGACTGTGTCTTACTACATGATAAAAATTGACAGGATTCCTAAGTACCCACAGATGGAGGTACTACACTAACAACTCATTAGAGCAGAGTCATGATTAGAGTCCTTATTATAATCATGGCGCAGCCAGGAACTTTGTCTGTTTCAAAACAATTATATATGTATGTAAAATGTGTATACATGTGTGGTTAATTTTCTGATAATGGTGATGATTAGTTTGCTTTAAGCCAATACGGAGTCTTCTATAGCAAATGTTACATATCTAAAGTAGGGCTGAAGAGGGCTTTAGGTGTAATCCATGAATAAAATTGTTTCTAATTTTTTCATAGTCAACTGGCCTACAGGTAAAGGGATAAAACCCACATTTTAAATTCAATTAACATAATATATCAAATAGACATTCACAATTTTCTTCTTCCACAAATATCAACCCTCAGTTTCTTTGGCTAAAAATGTGAATTAGTAACATTTCAGAAGGTATGAATAAAAAACCACACAAAATACAGATTTAATTTTTCTTTAGTTGCAACCCAATCAGCTAGAAAAACATTATTATAAAATGGCTTAGATAGGATTGAAGAAGCTAGAAAGAAAAAATTAAAAAGTAATATTTCTGTAGTCTAATGTAATGTGGTAAAATGGTGTGGACTTTTTGATCTGGCAGACTGGGGTTTGAATCATGCTTCCTTACTTGTGTGATACTGAGTAAATTTCTTAATCTAAGATTCAATTCCCTACTTTGTAAAAGTAGAATGACAAAACCTCATAGGGATGTGGTGAGAGTTAAATGAAGTAATGAATACAGAATTCTAGTGCAGTGTAGGAACACAGCAGACATTCAGTAAATGACATATATTATTGAATGCCTTCTGCTTGCCAGGTTTTTATGTTTTCTCATTTTAACCCTTAGAAATTTGGTTCCCTTACTTTTTTGTATATTGGATCACCTACGAGACAAAAGTTATTTATGTCTAGTTCCTATGCCCAGACTGAAGTGTGACCTGCACTTTGGAGGTTTTAAATAGCTCTCCAGGTGATTCTAACATGCAGTAAAGTTTAGAACTACTGCCTGACAGCAATCCAGTGAGTCAAGTATTAGCACACCTATTCCAGAGTTAAGAACCTTGGAGATGGATTTACTTAAGATCTTATGATTAATGACAGAGATGGGGAGAATGGTCCTGCTGTATCATTTGACAATAATGGTAGGTCACAAAAAATTTTTTTAAGTTACAAAATAGCATGTAGAATTCAATGCTAATTTTTATTTTAAAAGCTAATTATATGTATAAAAGACTTTATGTTTACCAAATATATTTATCAAATAAATACACACACATATATATGTTTTGGGGGTAGAATTAACTTTGTTTTAGTTTCTGCACTGTGATGATGTTTCCAAATGTTCAGCAAAAAAAAAGGACTTTTTTTTCAGGAGGCTGAGGCAGGAGAATTGCCTGAACCCAGGAGGCGGAGGTTGGGGTGAGCCGAGATTGCGCCATTGCACTCCAGCCTAGGTAACAAGAGCGAAACTCCGTCTCAAAAAAAAAAAAAAAAAAAAGTACATTTTTTATATAACAGAAAGAAGCATATGTGCTATTTCTTTTAAAAATCAGAAACCTGGAGAATAAAAAGGTTTATAAGTTCAAGAATGAACATCTTTAATTTAAGGGACCTGAAAAACATTCAGATGATGATATCCAAAAGGCAGAAGTATACATGATTCTTAAGCCTGGAATAGAGATGTGGGCTGGATATGTAAGCTTCTTCCTGGAAGCACCTGTTAGAGAGATTTAAAATTACTACAGGCCTTCCATCAGTCGTAAGATATCAAAGAGTTCCATGACTGTCTTACTGATTTGGCATTAGAACTTGTATCCTTTTCTTTTAATTTCTTCTGCCAGCATCTTATTGTAGCCCTGATTAGCTCATGACTAGAACATTTCTATAGCCTTTTAATTAGTCTCCTTTATTCTAGTCTTTCTTTCTATCTATCTATCTATCTATCTATCATCTATCCACATAACATAAAATTTAACATCTTGACCATTTTAAGTGTACACTACAGTGGCATTCATACACTCACATTGTTATGCAACCATCACCACTATCCATTTTCAGAACTTTATTCATCTTGCAAACTTGAAAGTCTGTACCCATTAAACAATAACTCCCTATTTCCACCTTCCTCTAGCTCCTGGCAACCACCATTCTACCTTCTGTTTCTATGAATTTGACTACTCTAGCTACCTCATGTAAGTGGAATCATACAATATCCTTTCATGACTGGCTTATTTTACTTAGCATAGTATCTTCAATGTTTATCATGTTGTAGCATGTGTCCGAATTTCCTCACTTTTTGAGGCTGGGTAGATTTCCATTTTATGTATATATACCACAGTTTGTTTATCCATTCATCTGTCAGTGGACCCTTGGGTTGCTCTCAATTTTAGCTGCTGTAAATAATGCTGTTATAAACATGAGTGTACAAATATCTGCTCAAGTTCTTGCTTTTAATTCTTTTGGATATATAGCCAGAAGTGCAATTGATGGATCATATGGTAATTCTATTTTTAATTTTTTGAGGAACTGCCAAACTGTCTCCATAGTGGCTAGGCTGCACCATTTTACATTCCCACTAGCAGTGCACAAGGTTTGCAATTTTTCCATCCTTGCCAACATGTGTTCTGTGTTTTTTATTTGTTTGTTTGTTTGACAATAGCCATCCTAAGAGGTATGAAGTAGATCTTTTGTATTTTAAGGATTTAAAACTGGAGTTACAAACTCGAATATTCATAGAGGCCAAGGAGGTAACTATAAACAAGTGAGACAAGCCCCATTAAGATGATCTGTGGCACTGGACACTCAGCCTCAGAGTCTAGGAGGTAACAGGAGTTGGATGATACAATGGTCATTTGTGGAGTCCATGGAGTTATTACCTGGTAGTACCAGATTAGGGCTCTGGAAGATCTTCATGAAGATCTTTCGTGCATTACATGACATCTTCTGAATTTTAAGGATTAAGTAATGGTTTTGAATTTAGAGCCCACTGCAAGCCAACATTCTTTAGTCAACTAGATTTAGATGAAAGGATGTGAATATAGGACTGTGGGTATAAATAGAAGGCTTCCCACATTTTCAGGGAGAATCATACTCCTGGGCAAGACAGCAGAAATTCTGTGGTGGAAAAGGTGCTAGAACCTAGCACCTGGAAGATGGCTGATACAGCAAATGAGAGCTGACGACTAAGAGCTCCAATCCTTTGGGCTCCTGCTTAGCAGGATGTACAGGAGAGGCGTCATGCTGGGGATGTCCCCTTTTTCAAACACTGAAGACCACAACTTCATCCAGGTTCTATGCTTTAGACACTACTACTGGCTAAGGGTTCTATGACCGTTCTGCTGCAATTGTCCCTCTGCATAAGCCAGCATTGGGAGACATCACCAAGGCAGAATAAATTCTCTCTCAAGATACAGAGAAACATATGTGACTGCTAGAAATACATCATGGAGAATGTTGGGCTATGTGTGTTTATATGGGGATCATGAGAATGTTCTCCAGTATTTGCTTTTGGGAATGAACCACATCTTGTTAGTTACATCCAGAACTGTGTAGAGCAGAGATAGGCAACCTTATTCTGTAAAGGGCCAGATGGTAAATATCTCAGGCTCTGTGTTTCATTTATAGTCTATGTCACATATTCTTTGTTTTATTTTGTTTTTTATAACCCTTTACAAATATAAAAACCTTTTTTAGCTCTTGAGCCATATAAAAACAGGCCACGAGCCAAAACATGGCCTGTAGCTTGCCAGCCCCTGATATAGAGAAAAATCCCAATAACGTTGTGTATACCTCACCTTTCCAATAGATTGTTAAGAGCCATTCAGGAAACTAATGACTTTTTGCATCCACTGTGGTTTCTAGCATGTTGCCTTATGAATAGGTGGGCTCAACAAATATTGGTAAGTAAATAGATTCACAACTAAGAAGGGAGTTTTCAAATATTTTAAGCCAGGAGGTGATAACCTGGATCAGTTCCAGGATATAATCTTCTTAAAGTTTTCTTCAAACAGAAACTCAATGCCAGTAACTCATCAGAGATAGCAGGACTCACCATTTGTGGCCTGACAGGATGAGGAGATATTAGAAAGGCAGACGAATGCCTTTCTGGATGAGAGGCAAAAGGCAACATGAGCTGTTCTCTTTTTTCTCTGTATAAAGAAGCCAGAGTAGTTTTTGTAAAGAATAGGTGAAAAGAAATGGTAATGACATTTCTATTTCATGAAAAGAACAAAGATAATCAGCATTAGAACGCTGTAATTACACCACAGATTTGAGATTTCATTTAATTTAATATTTATTTATTTGAGACAGGATCTCACTTTGTTGCCCAGGTGGGAGTGCAGTGGCACAATCTCCGCTCACTGCAACCTCTGCTGCCTGGGTTCAAGTGATTTTCATGCCTCAGCCTCCCAAATAGAGATTGTATTTTAATATTCCAAATTGATGGTGCAACCACTGGGCAATGCTGACTTAAGTAAGAATAAATAGAGTATACTGCCAGTGAACACATATTATCCATACTTCCTTTGTGAAATGTCTGCTTTAAAGAGGAATTTTATAATATTCTTAGGTTTCCAATATTAAATGTAGAACTCCAGTAAGGATTTGAGGGCAGAATTTTATCTAGGGATTGGAAAAATTATGTTCACTTAATACATTTTTTTATTTGACCTTATGCTTGCAGCGCCCACGCCACTCCCTGGACACATGTAACAGAGGTTAAGTTAACATTTCCAAGTCTCTAGGATACCAGTGTTTTTACTGTCCTGATCAGCGTTTACTATGTATTAGCAAACTAGACAGCTCCGAGTGTGATATGAGGGGCCCCAAATGAGTGTCTAATCTAAAAATATTTCATTATTAGCACTCAAGAATGGTAATGGGACTATAAAAGAAATTATTGCTTTGGGTTAAAGCACAGAAGCTACCAGAGTATCCTGTTAAATTGTAACACCTGGAAGGACATAATGATGTGAATTAACCCATTATCAGCCATTAAGGACCCAAGAAGGATTCATTTTTCAGGTTACTAACCATCCATTGGTCAGCAGAGGAGAACGCCCTCAAAGCAAAAGATTTCGCAGTAGAAGAGTTATCGTAACCCAGCACGTACAGGGCATGAATGAGGCTGAAATGGGGACTCTGGAAAGTGAAAAGAGGTGTGAGTGATGAAGGATGGAAAAAATACACTGACAGAAATAAGGGCATGCAAAATACACATGTATTTCCTTCTTAAAGCTGAGCAGACTCAACCCTGGTGTCATTGAGTCTCCTTGGGTATAGAATTTAATAAAGAGACCAGAAACTACATAAATAGAAGTAAGCAGTTTCTCAATAGATCCTTAAGAGTTGTAAGTAGGATTATAAATATTGCACTATTCTAGATGATATTAAGAGATGAGAGGGGAAAGCTAATATGTTCTCAATATATACTCTGCACTCACCCAATATTTAATTATCTCATTCAATCCTTACAACTACCCTGTAAAAGAGGTAGTAATTCTTCTTATTACAGATGTGAAAATTTAGAGTCAAATAGCCCAGGTGACTTATACAAAGTTACTTGGCATAAAGTTTACAGCCCAATAACTCTTTGTGCTAAGCACTATGTTAGATTTACAAGCATCTCTTATTTAATAGCAAAGCAGTTCGTTAAGTAGACATTAGTAGTATCTTTATTTTATAGCTAAGTCATCAAATGCTCAGTCAGATTAATTACTTTGTTTAAAATAAGTGAAGATGCTGAGATTGACACACAAACTGACTGGTCCAAGCCCTTAATTGCAGGACTACTTTGCTTTCAGGGTGCAAAGTCCCTGGCTTCTATCCTTCAAGTAGTGCTTCCCATCTTAATATTCCACACTGCATTTTATATAAAATATATTCTATAATATAACCCATGTTGTGGAGCAAAAATGTAACAAACTCTCTTAAATTGGCAAAAAAAAAAAAAAATTCTCTCTCGCCTTCTCCTCTCTTCCCTCACCCCTCTTCGTTCTTCCATGATCTAAACTTCCTTTTGGATATGGGCCTCCATTTCCAACTATAAGCAGATAGGAAGAGCTGGAAGGGAGATACCTAAGCATGCCAATTAAAGATATCTTAGACCATTTCAGGCGTGTATCCATTTAAGCGAAATTTCAAATTCCTGTCATCAGGTCTGTTTCTCTCCTCTCTTCCTATTTCTAGAGATGAAGTCTACGTTGAATAGGGAAGCAATTGTGTCCTTGTGAGGGTGAGACAAGTCTTCAGGAGCCCACGTTGGATATTTTGCCTGCCTTGTCTTTCAAGATGTCTGGTTGATTTCTGTGAGGATGTTTGTCTGATTTGACAAGATCCCAGACTGGTATTTCTTTTTTTGTTTTTGTTTTTTTTGAGATGGAGTCTTGTTCTGTTGCCCAGGCTGGAGTGCAGTGGCGTGATCTCCACTCACTGCAACCTCCACCTTCCAGATTCAAGTGAGTCTTCTGCCTCAGCCTCCCAAGTAGCTGGGACTACAGGTGTGTGCCACCACATCTGGCTAATTTTTGTATTTTTAGTAGAGATGAGGTTTTGCCATGTTGGCCACGCTGGTCTCAAACTCCTGACCTAAAGTGATCCACCCTACTCAGCCTCCCAAAGTGTTGGGATTACAGGCGTGAGCCACCAGGCCTGGCCTGGCAATTCCTCTTAAAGTCTAGGATCTCCTCTTCATTGGCTCTGACTCCTTTTGTCTTCTTCCAGTCTGGTTCCTGTCAGTGACAGTATTCAGCAACTGGCTGGATCATGAGCACATTTCATGGTCATCAGATAATTCCTGAGCTCATTCTACCACAGCCTCCTGGTGTCAGAGACCTTCAGAAGTACTACCTTTGCATTCCCTTATCCCTAATGGGTCACTATCTCTAAAGTTTCTGCATGGAAACTTCATCCCCTTTGTCCTGCTGGAAACTTCTTGATAAGGAGGGATGAGAGCTATAGGTACCAGTGAGCTGGTCCTTGAGCTCACTACTTACATGTTTTTTGTTTTTCTTTTTGAGACAGAGTCTCACTCTGTCACCCAAGCTGGAGTGTGCAGTGGTGTGATCTCAGCTTACTGCAACCTCTGCCTTCCGGGTTCAAGTGATTCTCCTGCCTCAGCCTCTGGAGTATCTGGGATTACAGGCGCCTGCCACCGCGTCTGGCTAATTTTTATATTTTTAGTAGAGACAGAGTTTCGCTATCTTGGCCATGCTGGTCTTGAACTCGTGACCTTGTGATCCACCCACCTCAGCTTCCCAAAGAGCTAGGATTAGAGGCATGAGCCACTGCACCTGGCCTTTATGTGGGTTCTTAAGTACTACTGTACATTTAGAAATCCCTGCAAATCCAACATTAGCTCCAGTGCAAATGTGGAGCAAACTTACAATGCTACTGTGCCATTTCTAACTGCCAGGGAGGCTCAGGGGAAGCACTTCATGTCACATGCTGTGTCTCTTGAAAAAGGCATATTTACCCTAAACAGTTGAAAACTTCTGTCAACATAAAATCTGAACACAAAAGTTACAGCAATTACCAACATCTGGAAGCAACCAAGATGTCTCTCAATAGGTAAATAAATAAACTGTGGTACATCCATACAATGAAATATTATTCATCAATAAAAAGAAATGAGCTATTGAGCCATGAAAAAATATGGAGAAAGCTTAAGTGCATATTGCTAAGTGAACAAAGACAAACTGGAAAGATTACATGCTACAATTACAACTATATGACATTCTGGAAAAGCAAAAAAATTATGGAGAGAATGAAAAGATGAGTGGTTGGCAGGCGTTGGGAAAATGAATGCACAGTTGTTTTTTTTTTAGAGCAGTGGAACAATCATACACCACATAATGTTTCCATCAATAACAGACCATATATAGCATCAAAGTGGTCCCATAATATTATAATGCAGCTGAAAAATATATATTGCCTAGTGACATCACAGCCATCCCAATGTCATGGCATAACACATGACTCATATGTTTGTAATGATGTGTTTGCAGTGATGCTGGCGTAAACACACCTACTACACTGCCAGTTGTATAACAGTATAGCACATACAATTATGTACAGTACAAAATGCTCAATAATAATAAATGATTATGTTACTGATTTATGTATTTACAATACTATAGTTTTATTGCTTTTTTAGATGTACTACTCTTTGCATATTTTTTAAAGTTAACTGTAAAATGGCCTCAGGCAGGTTCTTCATGAGGTATCCCAGAAAAAGGCATTGTTATCACAGGAGATGACAGCTTCATGTGTTTTATTTCCTCCAAAGATCTTTCAGTGGGACAAGCTATGGAGGTAGAAGACAATGATATTGGTGATCCTAACCCTGTGTAGGCCTAGAGTAATGTTTGTGTTTGTGTCTTAGTTTTTCTTTTTACAAAAATGTTGAAAAAGTTAAAAAATTAAAAATTAGCAAAGTAGACAAAAGCTTATAGAATAAGAATATAAAGAAAGAATATTTTTGCATGACTATACAATGTATGTGTGTTTTAAGCTAAATGTTACTACAAAAGAGCCAAAAAGTTTTTTTAAAAATTAAAAGCGTTTTGTTTTGTGTTGTTTTTAAGACAAGGTCTCACTCTGTCACCCAGGCTGGAGTGCAGTGGCATGATCATGGCTCACTGCAGTCTTGATCTTCCCAGGCTCAAGTGATCTTCCTGCCTCAAATTCCCAAGTAGATGGGATTACAGGTGCCAGCCACCACACCTGGCTAAATTTTGTATTTTTTGTAAAGACCAGGTAAGACCAGGTCTCGCCATGTTGCCCAGGCTGATCTCAAACTCCTTGGTTCAAGCAATCCTCTTGGTCCAGCCTCCCAAAGTGCTAAGATTATAGGTGTGAGTTACTGCACCCTACCAAAAGGTATATAAAGTAAAAGAGTTACAGTAAGCTAAGATTAATTTATTATTAAAGAAAAAAGTAAATTAATGTAGCCTAAGTGTACAGTAATATCCTACACTTCCACATTTACTTACACTCTCTCACTGACTCACCCAGAGTAACTTCCAGTTCTGCACATTCTATTCATGGTACGTGCCTTATTCAGGTGCACCATTTTTACCTTTTATATCATATTTTTACTGTACCTTTTGTATGTTTAGATACATTTAGAAACAGAAATACGTACTCGTGTGTTGTGACTGCCTATGGTATTCAGTACAATAACCTGCTGTACAGATTTAGAGCCTAGGAGCAATAGGCTATACCACATAACCCAGATGTGTAGTAGGTAATGTCAACTAGGTTTGTGTAAAGTACTCTCTATGATGTTAACAAAACTTGGAAATCTCCAAAAATGCATTTCTCAGAACATACTGACATTTGACTGTATTTTGTATGATAATGTAATTATAAATACATGTTATGAAACACTTGTCAAAATCCATAGAATATACAAAACAAAGAATAAATCTTAATCTAAACTATGGCTTTACTTAATAACACTGTATCAATATTGGCTCATAAATTGTAACATATATGCCACACTAATGCATGATGTTCATAAGAGGGAAAACTGGATTCCTGGGCAAGATGGCTGAATAAGAACAACTCTAGTCCCCAGGACCCAGCAAGATCAATGCAGAAGACAGGTGATTTCTACATTTCCAGCTGAGGCTCATCTCATTGATACTGGTTAGACAGTGGCTACAGCCCATGGAGGGTGACCAGAAGCAGGGTTGGGTGTTGCCTCACCTGGGAAGCAGAAGAGGTTGGGGAACTCCCTCCGCTAGCTAAGGGAAGCCATGATGGATTCTGCCAAGAGGAATGGTGCATTCTGGCCCAGACACTATGCTTTTCCTATGGTCTTTGCAACCCACAGATGAAGAGATTCCCTTGGGTGCTATACCACCAGGGCCCTGAGTTTCAAGCATAAAACTGGGTGGCCATTTGGGCAGACACCAAGCTAGCTGCAGAAGTTTTTTCACACCCCAGTGGTGCCTGGAATGCCAGTGAGACAGAACCATTCACTTCCCTGGAAAGAGGGCTGAAACCAGGGAGCCAAGTGGTCTAGCTGAGTGGATCCCACCCCAAAGGAGCCCTTCAAGCTAAGATTCACTGGCTAAAAATTCTCATTGCCAGTATAGCAGTCTGAAGTCGACCTGGGATGCTCCAGCTTGGTGGGGGAGGGTGTCCACCATTACTCAGCCTTGCGTAGGCAGGTTTCCCCTCACAATGTAAACAAAGCTGCCAGGAAGTTTAAACTGGGCAGAGTCCACAGCAGCATGGCAAAGCTGCTGTAGCCAGACTGCCTCTCTAGATTCCTCCTCTCTGGGCAGGGCATCTCAGAAAGAAATGCAGCAGCCCCAGTCAGGGGCCTATAGATCAAACTCCCATGTCCCCAGGTCAGAGCACCTGGGGGATGGGTCTGCTGTGGGCATAACTTCAGCAGACTTAAACATTCCTGCCTGCTGGCTCTGAAGAGAACAGTGGCTCTCTTAGCACAGCATTTGAGCTCTGCTAAGGGACAGACTGCCTCCTAAAGTGGGTCCCTGACCCCCATGCCTCCTGACTGGGAGGCACCTCCCATCAGGGGCCAACAGACACCTCATACAGGGGAGCTCAGGCTGGCATCTGTCCAGTGCCCCTCTGGGACAAAGCTTCCAGAGGAAGGAACAGGCAGCAATCTTTACTGTTCTGCAGCCTCCACTGGTGATACCCAGGCAAATAGGTCCTGGGGTGGACCTCCAGCAAATTCCAGCAGACCTGCAGCAGAGGGGCCTATTAGAAAGAACACCTACAAAGAGAAAGGAACAGCATCAATATCAACAAAAAGGACGTTCACACATAAACCACATTTGAAGGTCACCAACATCAAAGACCAAAGGTAGATAAATCCACAACGATGAGGAAAAACAGTGCAAAAAGGCTGAAAAGTCCAAAAAACAGAATGCCTCTTCTCCTCCAAAAGATCACAAATCTTCACCAGTGAGGGAACAAAACTAGACTGATAGTGAGTTTGATTAACTGACGGAAGTAAAATTCAGAAGGTGGGTAATAACTCTTCTGAGCTAAAGGAGCATGTTCTAACTCAATGCAAGGAAGCTAAGAACCTTGATAAAAGGTTAGAGGAAATGCTGACTAAAATAACCAGTTTAGTCAAGAACATAAATGACCAGATGGAGCTGAAAAATACAGCATGAGAACTTCGTGAAGCATACACAATTATCAATAGGCAAATCAATCAAGCAGAAGAAAGGATTTCAGAGACTGAAGATCAACTTAATGAAATAAAGCATGAAGACCAGATTAGAGAAAAAAGAATGAAAAGGAACAAACAAAGCCTCCAAGAAACACGGTACTTTGTGAAAAGACCAAATCTATGACTGAATGGTGTACCTGAAAGTGATGGGGAGAATGGAACCAAGCTGGAAAAAACTTTTCAGGATATTATCTAGGAGAACTGCCCCAATTTAACAAGCAGGCCAACATTCAAATTCAGGAAATACCACAAGACCACCACAAAGATACTCCTTGAGAAGAGCAAGCACTGTTGCCTTCCCTGCTTTGGACTGAGCTACTACTGGCTTCTTTCTTCCTCAGCCTGCAGATGGCCTATCGTGGGACTTCACCTTGTGATCCTGTCAGCCAATTCTCCCTAATAAACTGCCTTTCATATACACATACATCCTACTAGTTCTATCCCTCTGGAGAACCCTAATACAGTACAGTTTATTGAATAATCATAAAGCAAATAACTGTGTAACCACCAACCAAGTAAATAAATAGAACATTTCCACCATCCTCATCCCTACCCTATATGTGGTTATTTGATCATAACTCTTTTCCTATCCTCTCTGGAGAACTATTTTAAAGGTTTGATAATCACTTCCTTTGTTTTTTAATACTCACGGAACTTTAAAACTGAAAATGATTTGTTGAAAATTTTGTCCCACATGTTTCGGATGAGGACTTTGAAGCCAAGAGATGTAATACCTTTCTCAATGTCACAGAAACTGAAAATGAAGGATCAGAAACCAACTATTCTGACCTCCAGAGATACTTGATGTATATAACATTCTCTTCTTACATAATGCTCTGTATGTAGTAGTGCATTAGGAATACAGAGAAGAGTATATGTGTGTCTGTGTGTGTGCTGGAATAGTTGGTAGTAATAATAATAATAGCTATACTTTATTGAGGGCTCATTATGTACCTTATAACAACCCTATATATTCTATGTTATATATTATTATTTATTTGTTTATTCCTCTTTTACAGATGAGGAAGTTGAGACTTGCAGATATTAAGTTGCCAAGAGTCAATTAGTATGCAGGAAAAATCTGGATTCTAATTTAGTCTTGTCTGACTCCAAAGCTTGGGTTCTCGTGCATGTTCTTTTCACTTAAAACACTTAATTATTTCATTACTATAAAAGTGATGCATTCTTATGGTCAAAAAAGTTATAAAAGTTGCATTAGTTTGAAATGTGCTTGTCCACATGAGCAGAAAAACCCTGTGAATAACATAGAGAGAGAGAGAAGTTTATTTGCTTCACACAAGAAGAAGACCAGGCAGGGGTAGAGGTGGGGTGGGGAAGTAGGTAGAATAGAGCCATCTATGGCAGCTCAATAATAACATTAGGGACCTATTTTCCATTCCATTTTCTCACTCTATCGTCCTTAGCGTGTAGATCTTTGTCCTCAGGATTTTCGTATCAAGATGGCAAAAGGCCACTCTATCTCCAGGTATTGCATCAGCATTCCAGCTGGGAAGTGGAAGGGAGAAGGAAGCAGGAAGGAGCTCTTACAAGGAAAACAATAGTTTTTCAATAAACCCTTAAGTTATGCCTCATTGTCCAGGATCATGACACATGGCCACCCTCAAACAGCAAGAGAGCCTGGAGAAGTATTTTTAGAAAAGCACACACTGCTACCCTAACGAAATTGGAATCCTGCTATTAGGGATGAAAGGAGAATAGATTTGGAGTAGGCAATTAGCATTGCCTTCCACAAACACCATAAAAGGTTATTAACTGAAACTTACAGGTCCTTTTACTGCTTCTGACTATCATCCTCCTCTCATGCAAAAACTACAGTTGATTTTTTGAGTCACGTTTAAACAACAGAGTGGACACATATGGAAGAGATTGGAAGAACTTCAGTGATACAAAGGAGATATGTGCAAAGAAAAAAAATAGAGTTGAGTCTGAGCAAATAAATTGAGATGAATTAGGTATGAATTGACAATGGCCCCTACAGATTAGGCAGAGGAGCTTGGCTATTATACAAAGACTAAGAAAGCCACTGTAAATTTTGAACAGAAGAGTGAAATGTTTCTATAACAAGAGAATACATATTTGTTTTCATACTGAGATTCTTAATCCCCTTCCAAGCTGAGTCAATATAGTTATCAACACTTTGCTGCTTACCACCTCCAGAGCAACATGCCAGAGAATATGAATAGATCACTGGAGCATGATTCACCATTAATTAACAGCATTATTTTTTTTTGGTGATTTATAAAAGACAAAGGAACAATTACTGTTTAACTAGAAATCTGTGTAGATATGAATGTCTCTTGTTTTCTAAGTTGGTTCTGCTGCTAGTGTCTTTTTAAAAGCCAGATGGATATGGTTTAAGCTTTAAAATGATCAGCTAGTTCTATTCAAACTCAGTGTATAATTCATTAGAAAATACTTCCTTTCCAATCACCCAAATGCCTCAGGGAATATATATTTTTTTCACTCATTTGAATTGTGTCAGCAGTGTTACAAAAGAACTTTCAGATGACATGAAAAAGAGTTTATATGACTTTCCCGAAATATTTTTAGACAGTGTTTAGTGTTATTGGGAGCTTTCAGTACCAAAAATTATTTGGAAAGTGAAGAACTTGTTCTAATTCTTAAGCAACTTGAGCTTTTTAAGGAACCTCCTGTTCTGATATTTCAGGAGGTAATTTTTCTATGATTCTGCTCATACATGTTTTCTCCTGTAACCACATAGTTTTGATGTTACTGTATTTTGGGACCACCCTAACATTTGAAACTCCTTAATTTGAAGACTTTTTTCTTTATTTTTTATTTTGCTTTTTTTCTGTAGGAAATCATAAAAATAAACAACAACAAAAGAAATGGTGGGGCACGGTGGCTCTCACCTATAATCCCAGCATTTTGGGAGGCTGAGGTGGGTGGATCACTTTAGGTCAGGAATTTGAGACCAGCCTTGAAACCCTGTTTCTACTAAAAAAAAAATTGGCTGGGCATGGTGGCATGCGCCTGCAATCTTGGAGGCTGAGGCAGGAGAATCACTTCAACCTGGGAGGAGGAGATTGCAAGATCCTGCCACTGCACTTCAGCCTGGGTGACAGAGACTCAAAAAAAAAAATATATATATATATATATATACACACACACACGTATATATATATAAACATTTCCTCTCTGGCTTTCTTAATGACTTTGAATATAAAAGTTAACTTTTGTTTGCACACTTAACTTTTTTTTTTACCAACTAACTTTAATAATATTTACTGTCAAAGGATTTGCTAATTTCTCAAGTTTATCTACTTTGTTGATTTCATATTAATAAGTTTGGATAGCAACTGGTCATGTTGATAGTAGTAAGAGTAATGTATACGCTACCAGCTTGAAGTTCATGACAATTTGGGCCAAGGGTAGACTGGATTTTACCTTTGAACTAAATACCTAAAACTGTAACTATTATTTCAATAAAGATATCATCTACTTAAGAAAACATATTTTTTGCCACTATAAAATTTCCTCAGTAATAGCCATTTAAAATCTTTTTTTAAAAAAAATTTTTGAGACAAGGTCTCACTCTGTTGCCTAGGCTGGGGTGCAGCGGCATGATCTTGGCTCACTGCAACCTCGACCTCCCAAGCTCAAGTGATCCTCCCACCTTAGCTTCCCAAGTAGTTGGGACTACAGACACATGCTACCACACCCGGCTTATTTTTGTATGTTTTATAGAGACAAGGTTTCACTATGTTGCCCAGACTAGTCTTGAACTCTTGCACTGGTAAGATCTCAGTAAACACATGTCATCTCTCATAATAAAAACAAAAGCTAATTGAAACAAATAATCCCAAAATAAAAAAGGCTAGAGTCTGTAGAGTTGAAACTCAAAGTAAAATTTCCTTTGGGACAGAGAACTGGACCACATAGTCCTGAGTCTGTCCTATAGACTTGTCTTTCATTCATGTCTAACACTAATTAATGCTGCCACCACCAAAAATCTAGCCTCAGACATGAGCTGCTCATTCCTTAACAGTCTACTGTAAGGGTCACCTGTAATCCTTTGTTTAATATAGCTAAGACTGATTTAAAAAAGAAAAAAACACCAAAAAAACCCTTTTTTTTAAAGATTGAAGGAGAACAAAAAGAAAACTAGGTGATCTGACTCCAAAAATTTATCTTTCTATCTAGGTTTGCAGGTACATTCCAATTCTGTGGGAGCCCAGTAAGATAGGGTAAAGCTAGTTGCTGTATCAGATAAACCCTAACATCTCAGAAGTCTAATGCAACAGATGAGTATTTCTTGCTCTCCCCTGACTCTTTCTACCTTGTACTAAGCCATCTTGCACACATATTCTATGATGTTTACCTATGTTACGTCAGATGGAGAAAAGACCTGGAGACTTGCCCCTGTGTGTTGGAGGCTTGGGGGCAGTTATGAGTCATGTAGCAGTTGCAGCGGTGAAAAGCACTGAAGACAAAGGTAGGAGCTACAAGGCTGCTCTTTGCTCTTGAAGGTAAGTGAAGCCCTTGATTAGAGGTGGGATCTACACCACCCTACATTGGGCTACTTCACGCTGCATTCTCATCGCACCTGAAAACTTAGCAAGCCGCCCACTTGGAATCAGTGGTCCTGACAGAACATCTAATATCTTTCAGTCCTTTCTTCTAACATAAATGCTGTATTTAGCCCACAAAATGGTTGAGCTATTTCATTGTTTTTGCATTGTGAAGTTTGTTTGAGTGAGTATTCAAACTTTGTCAGTCGATCACGTTCTATTTGAAAGAAAAAATAGTTTGATTGATACTGCACAGGATTACATCTGGAAATGAGTGAGATAAAATTTCCTCATGCTCCTTCCGACCATTATGTAGGCAAGATAAAATTGCTTTGCCGTCTCTAGAGTTGTGGGTGGAAGAACAGGCAGGTCTTGAAAGAGCTTACAAGCTTCTCTCCTTACATGTAGATCTGCTTCTATTTTCATTTTTCAGGGTCCGGAGGCCCTTGTCTTAGTAAGACTAATGACTAATTTTCTTGGCCCTATTTGTAACAAGAGAACATACACCCTTGCCAGTAGTTATTTTAATGTTTTTTCTCTCCATTTTTCCTTCTTTCTGAAGCTTGAGGGGTACTTATTGGTGGGCTGGAATAAGACCCTAAAACTTACTAATTTGAAATGATTGGTTGAATACAACTTTCATCAAGCCATGGTTATTCAAAGTCTAATGTAGTCATGTAGCATTAAAGTCACAGAAAACAATCATTCTCTAGGATTATGCTAAAACCTCCAAACACAAATTAGAAAGGGGATAAGACACAATACCTCATGAAGGTCAAATCTGGATATAAAATAAGAATGAATTAGGAAAAACATTTTCTTTAAATATGCCATGCATGAGTAACTATCTTGAAAATTGTCACATGATAATGATTATCAGAAGCAACAGGTAGTTAACTACATAAAGTATTGAGAAAGACAAAAATAATATTTTATCTATATCTAATACTGTCTAGACAAGAGAATAGCCTGATTCTAGTTGACTGACCCCAGATTTTACTAAATAAATATCCTAAAAGAACAAAAGAATAACACAACAGGCCAATTTAATTGACATGAATTTCCTGGGTGCAACACTCAAGTGTCATCACTTACCGCTCCTTCAGCAACTTGTTGGAAAATAATAGTTTATTTTATCTTATGTATTTTATTTATATATTTTGAGACAGAGTCTCTGTTGCCCAAGTTGGAGTGCAGTGGCATGATCCTTGTTCATTGTTAACGTCTGCCTCCCGGGTTCTACTGATTCTCCTGCTTCCACCTCCTGAGTAGCTGGGACTACAGGCATGCATCTCCACACCAGGCAAATTTTTGTATTTTTAGTAGAAACAGGGTTTCACTATGTTGGCCAGGCTTTCTGGAACTCCTGACCTCGTGATCCACACGCCTCGGCCTCCTGAGGTGTTGGGATTACAGGCGTGAGCCACCGCGCCTGGCCAGAAAATAATGCTTTATTAATTAAACATTTATTAAAATTTTACTTTTGTAGTAGATACTTGTCTCTTGATTTTAAGGATATTTTTAGCCACCGGGAGAGACAGATTAAGAAAAGATTATATCAGAGATGGATGTGGCTATGATGATATAAGCACAGATGCACATGGAAAGGCATCTCAAATCAGCCTAGGGAATTGGTAAAGGCCGATGGTGGTAATAAGCTCAAACTCTGGAGTCAGACCCTCTGGGCTTAATTCTCCACTCCATAACATAATTGTTGTATGACCTCACGCAAATCAGTTCATCTCTCTAAACATGAATTTATTAATCTGTAAAACAAGGAAAAGAGAGGCAGCTTTTTAAATGAGGTTTAAATGAGATTATGTATTAAAGCATTTGGCATAGTGCCTGGAGACTGTAAATGCTCAATTTATGTTGGAGATTGCTATTTTCAGAAGAGATGGTGCTTGAACTGGGCTATGGAATAAGTAAGAGTAAGAGAACAGGGAGACAGTAGAGGGCATTTCAGGGAGAGGCAATGACATGTGATAGGCACAGAGACATGAAACAGTATAACATCTCTGGGTCACAACAAGTGGTTTATACCTATTCAAATTTAGCTTATTTTCCTAAAACCAAATATGCCCTCATAGTTTGCATGTAAACAACAAAGAATGTTTTCTACAAACATGTATAAAAACATTTTTTACACATTTGTAGAAATTCCTTCAGACATAACTTTCTCCCAGTACTCCTCATTCATTGGTTCACCAATGGGTTCAATTTGGCTTCCTACTTGGTTTCTGCTCTTATTCTAACTCTCAGATTTGCATTGTTTACTGCAGACCTGACTGCACTTCCAGGGGACACACATCCTGGTGTTTGCCTACAGTTGAGATATGCCTTACCATAGAACCTCAGCCATCCTCCTGGATGCTCCCTAGCTTGCCCTGCCATTGATCTTGCACCACCAGACAAGAAGGATGACTGGACCATTTTCTAGAAAAGTAAGCTGGTACCAAATTATAATGAGCTTTCTATGTTCAGCTTAGGAATCTGAACATTTTCCTAAAAGCTATGATAAACTACTAAAAATTGTCTAGAGGAAAGACATGATCATATTTCTATTTTAAGATCATTCTAGTAGCAGTTTCCAGATTAGAGACAGAAAAAAAATTACTGGAAATGTCTCCTCAGGTAATCCCAGTGAGATGAGACCTGTTCAGAAACAGTAGGAACAGGGAAGAAGGCAAAGCAGTGAGAACGAGTGAGTTTAAGGAATTAGAATGTCCTGAACTTGGAGACTGATTGGCTAAGAAAGTTAAGTTATAGAGAGGTGTCAAGGATTACTACCAGATTTCCAGCTCAGGCAACCAGAGGGGTAGTGACTCCAATCATCAAGAAAAGGAATACAGTAAACAAACATTAAATTGGAGGATAAAAGTAATAAGGCCAAATTTTGGATATTTTAAATTGAAGTTTATTATGGGACATCTAAAATGGAGATGCCCATTAGCAGGGAAGTCTGGGATTCTTGAACATTCAGATTTTTATTTATTTATTTTTTTTTTGAGATGAAGTCTTGCTCTGTTGCCTAGGCTGGAGTGCAGTGGTGCAATCTCGGCTCACTGCAACCTCTGCCTCCCCAGGTTCAAGCAATTCTCCTGCCTCATCCTCCCAAGTAACTGGGATTACAGGCATGCACCAACATGCCCAGCTAATTTTTGTATTTTTGGTAGAGATAGGGTTTCATCATGTTGGCAAGACAGATTTTTGATTTAACATGTGGAAGGAATGTGCTTTATGAAGATGAGGATTCCTGTTTTCAGACAAATACATATATCGTATATTACAAATGAGTAATTCTTCTGTCTAGAAATCACTGTCTGGTGATTTTAGATGCATACTTAAATCCTAGAGGGCCTGATTATCATTGTATTAACTGATTGAGCCATTCTAAAAGGTATAGCTATCATACACTTTACCTTATACTACATTAGTTTACTCAATTTACATAACCATTCAAGTACCCTGGAGAGAGGTAGCTTGGCAAATACAGGCCCTTGTCTGAGTGTGTATCCTGATGATTAGTTACCAACTTATGGCCTTGGCAAAATGATTTAAGCTTCTGGTCCTCATTTTCTCACCATGTAAAAATGAGAATTGTAGTAGTACCTGTTTTATAGTGTTGTGAAGAATGAGTTAATTCACAGAACAATGACTGGCACAAAGAAAACCCTCAATAAATGTTAGCTATGATTATTGTCTAAGATAATACAGTCAAACTCCATGGTAAAGCATCTACTTAATTATTGCATAATTTTAGTTTCACGTAAGTAAAATCTTACCCATCATGACCATAGGCATAAATCATTGCAAATTTATAAGTTACATTGATTTTTTGAAAATATTTTAACTAACAATGAAGATTTTATATATATGTCACATTAATAAGAGTATACATATTGAGAGATATAAATACAAGAGCTATTAAAATGAACACGTGTTAAGAATATTTAAATGATACCTTGGATTTACATAGCTCCCCCCCTCCTTTTTTTTGTGACAGGGTCTCACTCTGTGGCACAGGGAATCACTCTGTCACCCAGGGTAGAGTGCAGCGGCATGATAGCAGTTCACTGTAACCTTGAACTACTGGATGCCTCTCCTTTAAAAAAAAAAAACTTTGTAAGTATACATTTTTTTGAACATTTGAAAAACTTCAATAACATTTCAAAAACTTTCCAGCAGCCTTCTAAAAGTAGTTTATCATGCTTAACTTCACACACACACACAAATATAAGCCATGCAAACACACTTTGACATGGTAAAACACAGTTCTATTAATTAGATCATAAAGCCCATTTATATAGAGAAATTTTGCTTTAATGAGTAATTATTTCATCAAAACTTTATTGTTAAAATTTTTAAATAAGGTCTAGAATTTATACAAATTCAAGTTCTAGCTTGTGTCAGAGAAAAAGAAATATAAAAACAGTATTATTTGCAATAGCATCAAAATTATGATCACTTAGGGATAAATCTGATAAAAGATGTGAAAGATCTGTACACTAAAAACTAAAAAACAAGACTGAAAAGACATTAAATACGACCTGAATAAAAGAAGAGATGTACCTTTTTCATGGGTCAGAAGACTTAATATTATTAACATATCAACACTTGTTCTGTAGATTCAAAACAATGTCAACCCAAATCATTGATTCTAAACTTCATATGGAAATACAAAACTTAGAATATATAAAGCAATTTTTAAAAAGAAAAACAAAAATACTCCCTGATTTCAAAATTTATTATAAATTTGTAGTAAACAAGATAGTGTGATATTAGAGTACAGAAAGACAAACATATCAATAGAACAGAATGGAGAATCTTAAAATAGACCCACATACATATGGACAACTTATTTTTGAAAAAGATAGAAAGAGAATTCAGTGGAGACCATTTGTCTTTTTAATGAATGGTGCCAGAACAATTGGATATGAAACAATATGTATGGAAAGTTGTGAACCTTAATCCTTATCTCACATCTTACACATTTAATTCAAAATATCTCATAGACCTAAACTTAGCAAAAATAATAAAACTTTCTTAAGAAAACAGAAGAGATAAATAAATTTTGAATTAGGCAAAGACTTTTTAGTTAAAACAAAAAATGCACAATAAAAAATACTATATGTGTCAGTTTGCTGAGAATGATGGTTTCCAGGTTCATCCATGTCCCTACAAAGGACACGAACTCAAGAACACAAAATCAAACACCGCATGTTCTCACTCATAGGCAGGTGTTGAACAATGAGAACACATGGACACAGGGAGGGGGAGCACTACACACTGGGTTCTGTTGGGGCGAAATAGGGGAGGGACAGTGGAGGGTGGGGAGTTGAGGAGAGATAACATGGGGAGAAATGCCAGATATAGGTGAAGGGGAGGAAGGCAGCAAATCACACTGCCACATGTGTACCTATGCGACAATCTCGCATGTTCTTCACATGTACCCCAAAACCTAAAATGCAATAAAAAATACGATATTAATAGATTAGACTTCATCAAAATTAAAGTCTTTGTTCTTTGAAAGATATTTTCAAGGAAATAGAAAGGTAAGCCATACACTGGGAGAAATATGTGCAAAATATGTATGTCTGATGAAGAATTTGTGTCTAAAATATATGAACTTTTATAATCCAAGAAGAAGATGACAAACAAAAACAGGAGAGGTAAAACAGTAACAGATATCTCACAAATGAAGAAATGGGACTAGTCACTAACACAGGAAATGCAGCTTAACGTTACTAGTCATTAGGGAAATATGAATTAAAACCACAATGAGAGTTGGCAAGGATGTGGAGCAACTAGAACTCTCATACATTTCTGGTGGGAATAAAAAATGATAAATGTACTAGGAAGGCATTTTGGCAATTTCTTAAACATATTCTTGGTATATGACCCAGTAATTTCGCTCCTAGGTGTCTACCAAAGTGAAATGAAAACATCTATCTACAAGAACACTTATACATAAATTGTGGCAGCATTATTGTAGCAAGAACACTTACATATAATGGTGGCAGCATTATTCATAATAACAAATATCTGAAAACAAACCGATATATCCATACAATGGAATACTATTCAGCAATGAAAATTAATGAATTGTTGATATACACAACAGTATGGGTGAATGTCAAAAACATTCTGCCAAATGAAAGATGCCAGAGTGCCCTACCTCAAATTTAAATATTGTGTGCACCATTTATACAACATTCTAGTTAAAGGAATACTATAGTGGCAGCAGATCAAAGTTTTCCTGGGGATGGGGAAGGGGTAAGGTAGTTGGTAAGAGAAAATTGACTACAAAGGCACAAGGAAGCTTTTGATGTTGATAGAAATGTCCAATATCTGATTGTGGTGGTGGTCAAATGACTTCATACTTTGCTAACATTTACCTAATTGTATACTTAATAGGAGTGAATTTACTATATGTGAATTATACTTAAAGAATTAAGAAGTCTTTTATACCCTAAGACGGCATGGCAATACTGATTATAAACGTACTTTTCAGATACCTTTGTTAGCTGAAAAAATTGGTTAGAAGCAGTAGAAATTAAAAACCACAATATGTATTGGAATAGATTTCAAAATCTCATCCTAATAAAGCTGTTCTTGATGGTCAGTATTGCTTACAGTCTGAAAGCAATTTGTGTGACAGATATCATAGGTCTGTTGCCTTCTGTGTTCTTCCTTCTGAACTTACTTCAAGTGGATAAATGGATTCCTTATTTAATGCCTCATTTCTTTAGAGAATTTTAATGCATTAATATCCTCTGAGTAGATCCCATGGCCTTTCTGAAACCTTTTATGTGGCCAGATGGGAAGAGAATAGAACAATCTCCACTGGTCCAATTTTTCCTCTTACTAAACATTTAAAAAAAAAAAAATCAAGACACCCTTAAAATCCCTTTTTCTCCAGTTTCTTTAAGAGAGGGGTTAACAAAGCCCTGTAACACTCTTAAAGCTCTCCTGCTGCTAAAGGGAGTGCAACAGAGACTGTCACCATAAGGACTGACTCCTGACTGAGAGCTGAGTCTTTCTCAAGAGAAATCTGACAATTAAGTGCTGAAGTTGTCCTTGGATTGCATCAAAGATTATCCCAGCTGGGGTTCTGAGAAGGGCTCTGGCAGAATATGGCCAAGGGAAGATCCATTGTGGCACAGATAGAAAACACCTTGCCCTATGGGGCTGATCATAGTCAGATAACTAGGAAGAGACTGCCTTTTAGATTTATAGAGAGCCTCCACAAGAGGCTCTCCAGAGTAAAGTCTTTTTTAAAATTAATTTTAGAAAGAGACACCTTATCAGTATTTCAAAAGACAAAGCAACTTTGGCAAAATTTAGACTACAATAAGAAAGAAAATAGGATTATAGGTATATAGAAATCTTTACCATATTTTTTCATAAGTTGCTTTCCTCTGGTACACTGCGTGGAAATGTTCAACAGCTTTAAAAAATAATTCTGTTTTTTAGATGTAAAAGGGTTGGGTGTAGGATTTGAGACAAGAGGCAGGCAGCTCAACATAGCAGTTAAGACTTTGTAGTCAGAGTCTGTTAGTCTGGTTCAAGTCCTAACTTCAGCAAAAATGAAGTGTGTTGTCTATGGAAAATTGTTTAACCTCTCTGTGTCTGTTTCCTTATAAGGGATAATAATGGTAATCTACATATAGAATTGCTACAGGATTAAGCAAAATAATACACACAAACTGAAAACAGTACCCAGCACATAGAAAATGGTTGCATTAATTAGGATTAGGTTTAACTGTGAGACAGAAAACAAGATTGATGTTTCATTTTCATGTAAACATAATGCAGAGCAATATAGTAGCCTCACACTCTAATATTAGAGTCTTAGTCTCCTATTCTGTTGCTCCATGTGCATGGCTTGATGGCATCCTTCTTTTAAATAGTGGGATGGAGAAGGGGATGAAAAGGAAAGGATGAAAGGATAAAGGACCTAAGTAGACTGCCTCAAAAATTTTTTGAAGTGGCCCCTGAACTCTTAGTTGACCAGAGCTTAGTCATAAGACTATTTAACTTTAAGGGAAACCAGGAAAGAAAGTCTTCATGCTCAGTCCAAAACATGAATAATTATGTTCTCATAATAGGAGGGGAGCAAATATAATGAATAATCTGTCAGAATGCTTCATAAATATTGATAATTATTGTTATTCTGCCATTTACATGGCTCCTAGATCAGTCTCCAATCTGATAGTTCTTATCTCATGGGATTTCCTTTATATGTGCCTCGCCACTTGAATCTGTCACTGAAATTTGTGTATTTATAAAACTCTCCTTAAGAAAAATTCTTTTCCCCTCTCTAATGTTCTGCTCTGAGTAAGTGCAATAATGTCCTTTCCTTATATTCATACCTATGCTCATAATCTTGAAATATTTTCCAATTTATCTTATGCCCTTCTTCTTCAACTAGTCTGTTATGCACTGAATTGTGTCCCCTCCAAATTCATATGTTGAAGTCCTAAATCCTAGTGCCTCAGATTGTGTATTTGGAGATAGTATATTTAAAGAAATAATTTGGTTAAAATGAGGTCATTAGGGTGAGGCCTAATCCAATATGACTGATGTCCTTATAAGAAGATGGGATAGAACACAGACACATGGAGGAAAGACCATGTGGAGATACGGGGGAAGATGGACATCTACAAGCCAGGGAGAAATGCCTCAGAAGAGACTATTTCTTGGTGTCAAGCAGTGACACCTTGATCTCAGATTTGTGGTCTCTCAGAGTGTGAGAAAGTTTTCTGCTGTTTAAGCCACTCAGTCTGTAGTGTTTTGTTATGGCAACTCAAGCAAAATTTTACATAGTTTGTGAGTTTACTTGGTGTAATCAAAGTCCCCAAAAGAAACAGATGATACAATAGGAAGAGAGCAATTTGAGGAGAATTTAAGTATAAAGGGCCTATTTACCAAGATGTGGGTGCAGAGAAACTGAAAGAATGGTGCAGTAAGTTAGACTGCTGTGGAACTAAGCCTAAAGAGGGGAAGAAGGCTTTATCAGAATCTTTAGTCAACAGATATGGCTATCTTGAAGCAACTTTGCAAGGTAGAAGACAGGGTAATAAATAACCTGACTTTACTCTCCTCTCTCCACATCTGCAATCTCCTGCCAGTGCTGCCCACTGATGGAAACCAACTGGCAGCCAGAAAGCAATGATGTGGTCAGAATGCATGCAGGTCAGCCTTTTTTTTCTTCACTCTAGAAAAGTAAAGTGAATGTGGAGACACAAATAGAAGATAATCTGCACAAAGAGGAACTCAAACTTTAAGTTCTTTTGTATCTTTCACTGTTTCTGGTTCCTTATCCCCACGAGTCCATAATAACTAGTAGAGCAGATATAGCAGGTCCTTAATATTAGAAAATTGACCAAGCTTGACATTTTCAAGTACTGTCACTATTTCCTCCTTTGTATCTTTTAGAATATATACTGTCTCACTATTCCTAGTTATAGCCTTAACCCAAGTCTTAACCATATCTTACCTCTAAGACTACTGCTTCCCTGTTTCTTTTGGCTCATTCTACACAAATGAAAAAACAAACAAAAACCAATCAATCCATGAAACCACAATACTTAAAAAAAAAAAAAAAAGACCACAGTAACCATCTGAGTAGATTATACTTTATGATATTTCTTCCTTTTCTCACCTCTACATTGCTTCATTATAGTTGACATGAGATTAAGATTGTTTGTGGATATTCAAGTAACATTCCTCTCAACTGCCTTTCTAAAAGTTATTACAACTTCCAGCCTGTCTTATCTGTTTCTTGCTGGTAAGCATTGTATCTTTTGAAGTCGACAATAAACTTTCAGAATTTTATTTATTTTCCAAAGATGACTGTCAAATAGAGGTATAGCTCTTTCAAGAGATGCTAATGTTATAAATGTTTTGATTATACAACTAAGTTAACTTTAAAATAGTCTTATAGAACTCTTATAATAGATACTTCTTTAATTTGCTCTCAGCAGTGAAAACTTCCACTTAGATTAAGCTCCAGTGTACATTCACTTATTATATATCATTCAATTCCAACACCTCTGCAGCTTATTCCTTAGATCCTGATGGTTTCTGGCTTTTCCAGGAAGCCAGCGCTTTGTATTTTATTGTAGGGTCATTCAGTGCTGACTCAAAAGAAAATGATATGGATATTTTATACATTTTTACTTTTTAGCTTTCCTATTTCATTTCAAGATGAATTTAATCTTAAAAAACTTACTTTCAAAATAGGCATGCTTAACCCTATAAAAAATCTTTGTCATACAATTTTATATTTTTGTTATTAGTCACTTAAAATTTCTTGTCTATTATTAATCTTCAAACAAATTAGTGTTCTTAAGGGTTGTTTCTTCTGGGTGAAAAATGATAACACATTTAACAAGTAGTCTATAATTATTATGTCACACATTTGAAGTTACAAGTAAGATGACCCTATAAAGCAAATCCGACTGTCTTTATTTTTTCATAATGAAGTGTATCAATTTTTAATGAAGTAAAGTTTGTAGTGCCAAATTAGGGTACTGAGTTCAAATGCACTTAAGTAATCATCCTTTTGTTTTTTCTGATCTTTTTGAAACTAGCACAAAGTTCACTATAATTTTATCTCAGTGGATCTACTAACTAATCCCCCCCTCTATAAGAAGAAGGAAAAAAAGCCTAAGAAACACATTGTTTTAAATTCACTTTTCCCACTATTACTTCAGGGCCATTTTATCCATCAAGCACTATGCTTAGGATTTATGTTTCTTAAGGTCTTCTGAAAATGTTGGGGATCTGGAAAAAAAAAGTGACTTCAAAATATGAAAAGCTGCAAATAAAAACTAATTAGATGTCTACAAAACATACCATTATGTCATTTTTTTGTTGCTGTTATTTTTTTTTATTGCATTTTAGGTTTTGGGGTACATGTGAAGAACATGCAAGATTGTTGCACAGGTAACACATGGCAGTGTGATTTGCTGCCTTCCTCCCCATCACCTGTATCTGGCATTTCTCCCCATGCTCTCTCTCCCCAACTCCCCACCCCCCACCGTCCCTCCCCTATTTCCCAACAGACCCCGGTGTGTAGTGCTCCCCTCCCTGTGTCCATGTGTTCTCATTGTTCAACACCTGCCTATGAGTGAGAACATGCAGTGTTTGATTCTCTGTTCTTGTGTCAGTCTGCTGAGAATGATGGTTTCCAGGTTCATCCATGTCCCTACAAAGGACATGAACTCATCGTTTCTTATGGCTGCATAGTATTCCATGGCGTTTATGTGCCACATTTTCCCTGTCCAGTCTATCATCGATGGGCATTTGGGTTGGTTCCAGGTCTTTGCTATTGTAAACAGTGCTGCAATGAACATTCGTGTGCATGTGTCCTTATAGTAGAACAATTTATAATCCTTTGGATACATACCCAGTAATGGGATTGCTGGGTCAAATGGAATTTCCATTTCTAGGTCCTTGAGGAATCGCCACACTGTCTTCCACAATGGTTGAACTAATTTACACTCCCGCCAACAATGTAAGTCATTTTTAAACTCAATTCTTAGTCATGTATAGTTTACATGATGTGGATGTATTTTAATGTGTTTAATATTACATGTGGTTGGAGGTCTTCTAACCAAGTCTTTAAAATGGCCTTAATCTTTAAAATATTTTTTGAGACAAGGTGTTACTCTGTTACCAGGGCTGGAATGCAGTGGTGTGATCACGGCTCTGCAGCCTCAAACTCCTGAGCTCAAGCGATCCTCTTGCCTCAGCCTTCCGAGTAGCTGGGACTACAGGCACATGCCATCATGCCTAGCTATTTCTTTCTTTCCTTTTTTTTTTTTTTTTTTTTGTAGAGACAGGGTCTTTCTCTTCCCCAGGCTTGGCTTCCCAAAGTGCTGGGACTAAAGGTGTATACCATGGCACCTGGCCCTTAATCTCTTTCGTGAGAGAAAGTAGTACCACATAACATTTCAAACAGTATTTGTAGGCAAGTGTTTTAAATATCCTACTGTAAAATGTATATTTTTGTGTTCCCTGCCCTCAAAACAAAAATGTTAGTAAGCTAAACCAAATTTTTGGAAAAGTACTGCATGCACATAAATTGCCCCTTTCAAAACTAAAAAGGCATCAAGAGGCAAATACATGTAATGTCAATCAGTAATCTTTATTGTTCTTCACCAGTGGTTGTCATATTGCTTTTAAAAAAAACATTTTTAAGGATAAAAAAGTTTGGTCATATGCTGTAACAATCGATATACACATTCAAAACAATTTAAATGAAGGTTTTATATATCCTTATTGTGATGCTAGTGTGTGGGGAGGTGGGTGACATGTATGACATGTTCCAATGAGAAGATACTATTAGTATACTTCCAATATGATGAATGGCCCAACAGGAACTTGGGAGATGTTTTCTCCAGACTACAAATTACATTAGAAGAAGAAAAAAAAAAGGTAGAGGAAGGGAAAGGGAGAGAGGGAGAGGAGGGGGGAAGAGAGGAAGAGAGAGAGAGGACAGAAAACAAGAATTTGGCAGTTTGGATCATATAAAATCATTTTTGATATATAACTGACAATAATTAAGTGAATAAAATACTTTTCAGCATATATTATTGACATGAATTGCTGATTCATTTGTAAGAATTAATCTTTAACAGTCCAAGTTCATTGTCTTGTAAAAATCTACTTGGGGTTCATAAAGGTCTTAAAAAATGCTAGTAGAAATATTTATTAACATTATTATAGTATTTATTTTAGCAAAAATTTTTCTTAATTTCACTGAAGTACTATATGAACATATATAGTATTTTGAATCAATTCACCTGGTATTCCATCTCTTAAAATCCATTAAAATCAGAATTTTAGAATTGAGATCATTCAGGTGTTTTATCCTTGACTTACAAACTTAGCTTTCTTCTACCTCCAAAAGGCTTGTCTGAAGTGTTACCTAGGGAGCTGATTTAACTTTCTAAACCTAGTCATAGAGTTACCACCAATATCTCCCAAACACTTGTAAGTATTACCTTAGAAGGTTATATAATCTCTACTATGTTTAAGATATTTGATTCCAATAGAAAAAAATTTCTCTGTAGTCATCTAGAGTTCACTTTAAGCCCTCAAAAAAAAAAAAAAATTCCTTCTTTCTAGATGCATTCAGAATTATAAAGCAGAACTCATTTTTTTTGAGCAGAAAATCAATGCTATCTACTGTATGTCACACTTACATATTTGAAAATTTGCCAAGAATTTTACTATTTATCCTTTCTCTGCAGGGTCGCACAAAAATATTAAGAAAAAACTAGGCTAATTAGGTAGATAATATAGTAATAAAAATTCTATTATTATTATTTTTTCTTCATCATTTGTGGTATATTTCATTCACTCATGGTGACTTTCTATTATTTATAGGGCTTGGGGGCAGGTGTTACTGGCATATAATACATACATAATATGCATTAATTCCAATTTTGAAAAATGTAAACACCTGCCCAAAACAAGATCTAGACTAGAACTCTAGTAGAACTTCTGAGATAATAGAAATGTTCTGTATTTGCACTGTCTAACTTAGTAGGCAGTAGCCACATGTGGCTATTGAACACTTAAAATGTAGCTAGTGTGACTATGGAACTGAATTTTAAGTTTTGTTAGATTTTAATAGCTACATGTGATTAGTGCAGAACATTTTTGCCATCCTATCATGTTCCCTCATGATCCTTTCCACTAAAATCCCAACCTACTGCCTCTGCCATCATAAGAAGACAGTAAACATAGATTACTTTTTCCTGTTCTTAAATTTTTATAAATGGATTCATATGCTATGTACTGTGTCTGGCTTCTTTTACCAAATGCAATGTTTCTGAGATTTATCCGTGTTGTATCAGCAGTCCTTTCCTTTGACTTGCTCAATAGTATTCCACTGTATGAATGTATCACAATTTGTTTTTATTAAAAACATAATCCATATATAATCAGAGCTTCACATTTTTTTCAAGTAGTTCTGATACAAATGTGTTTTTCCATGTCTCTGCTAATCATTCTTATCTGAGAGAAAAAACAATCCAAGTTAAAACACATTTTAAATTAATAATGTTGAACATTTTACAGTCAGGAACTACGTTTGCCCCATTTTAGTTTGGTTATGTACCTTTTATTATTGGTCCCACAGTGTGTTTTGCACTATAATAGGTGGCAACTGATATTGTGGTCTAATACTGGGTCTTTTCTGTGACTTCTTAGCAAATAATTTATTTCTGAAACATACATGCAATATATGTGAAGATGCACCACTTTAAAAAATGACTTAAAAAACATCCTGCAAGAACTATGAGTACAAAGGTTTCTGGGTTCTTTTATAACTAATTACGGTATTAAATACTACATGCATATAAAATCCTTATTTTCGAGTCTATAGCTTTAATCGGTATCTTGGTAATTTGATTCAGTGTGGTGATGTATTCGTATGTTTTCACACTGCTATAAAGAGCTACCTGAGACAGGGTAATTTATGAAGAAAAGAGATTTCACTGACTCACAGTTTTGTAGGCTTAATAGGAAGCATGACTGGGAGGCCACAGGGAAACTTACCATCACCGCGGAAGGTGAAGGCTAAGCAAGGACTTTCTTCACTTGGTGGCAGGTTGAGAGAGGGGTAGTGCTAAATACTTTTAAACAGCCACATCTCGTCAGAACTCACTCATAAAACAGTACTAGCGAGAGGGTGCTAAACCATTAGAAACTGCCCCTGTGATCCAATCACTTCCCACAGGGCCCCTCCTTTGACACTTAGGATTATGGTTTGACATGAGATTTGGGTGGGGACACAAAGCCAAACATTATCAGGCAGTAACACTGAACATTTCAAATATTAACCTCAATATGGTTGGAATCGTATCATCATCAAGTATCCTAAAACATGGGAAAATACTCCAAATTCTAAATTTTCAAGAATTAACTTCAGGAAATGTGTGTATTCCTAACTCTGGAAAAGATCAAACCTGTAAGTAGGCAAAAAAAAAAAAAAAAAAAAAAAAGTCTTTAAGCTTAAAACCTTAAAACTGATGTTATAATATCCTAACACAAAGGTTGCACTTTTTTTTTTTTGATAGTCCCTCAAAGTACCTCTTGAAATAAGAGTTTTGCACAAGCTTCACTATGTGGTTTTCTTGCCTGCAGATTAAGAGAAGTAAATTAAAAGGGTGGGGAGGATAACAGAACTATGCTCACTGACAGCAGTATAAAGCAACAGCTGACAATGAAAGAAGGGACAAACTATAATAGACAATGGAACTTAAAAAACAAAGCTGTTCAGAGACATGAGCATACAACCTCACACACCATTATAGGAATAATGACTTTATCTGTAACGAAGTGAATATTCACAATGACTACCAGTTTTCATAAAGCTGGAATGCATACCTCATTTCCCATCTGTATGTCAAATGGGAACCACATTGGTCACCAGAGTCATTTGTCTGACTAGAAGGTCTTACCACCACAGTGAGTTAGGAAATCTTTTGGCTTTAGCACGAGGCTCACCACTGTTCACTACTGCAACACATTTTTATCCTAAGAACATATGTAACTCCTGAGATTATCAAAGTCAACAATGTAACTTTTATAAATGTACCCAAAGTAACTGGTTTCTAAAACACGGTAACCTTGTATTCCCTGGCACGCAGCCACAACCTAAAACCACCGACTTTTAGGACTCTTATTTTTTCTAAAATGCGAAAATTACCTATCTAACACTGGTGGTGTTGAGATTACATGAGATAATGTATATAAAACACTTAGCATCAGTTCTGGGACACAGAATAAGAGCTCAGTATTCTTTTAGCGTTAGTGAACCCATGCCAGCCCAAATCTCTTATTTGCAGGTGCAAAAATTAAGTCTCAAGAGGAGCACTAACTTCCTAAGGCTCTATTTCTATGTTATTGTCTTGGATAAGCAGATTAGCGGCAAATGTTGAGAGATTTTAGGTATCCGTAGGGCCTCGGGGCACTGGAGGAGTCCGTTTGAAACATGAGGCATTACAGGTTGTGCGTTATCAACGGGTGTTAGAGATGGCAGGTTGTGTTAACAACATTCAACACAGTCGGAAGCCATTCGTCTATCTCAATTCAGCCGGAAACAGCAAGACCCTCTACTACAGTAGGCTGAGTAACGGGAGCTGAGAGCAAGGCAGGTAACGATCCGGGCCTGAGCTCAAGTCCCAGTTAGGTCGACTTTAAAGAGATGTGAACACTTAAGGTCTGAAACTAACAGAGAACTAGAAACTAACGGGAATATCGCAGGCAGGTATAAATTACCCCGCCCCTCTACGCCATCCGTCAAGGGGAACTGCCAAAAGCGTTTTCACAGCGTCCGGGGAGGGCAATTTCTTGCTCTTTACTGGCACTTACTCCCAGCCCTGAAGGTAGGAAGTGATGACCTCGCCTTTTCGTTCTGAAGTGAGGGCCGGACCCCCTTGGACCTCACCTCTCCGCGCCACGCTGCGGCAGGGACCGCGGGAGGCCGGCTCGCTGCCCACGCGCACCCCACGCTCGCCTTCTCTAAGATGGCGGCAGAGGCAGATAGCTAACTCCCCGCCGCCCGCGCTCCTCAAAGTCGTGCCCTCAGGAGGCGGGAGCGGCTCAGAGCGCGGAAGGCAGGAGGCCAAGAGTGACGCGGACCCTCCAGTCCAGCGCAGGCCGCGGAGCCCTGAAGCGTTCGGAAAAGGTGAAAGCTAGGAGGCGGACGCGACCAGGAAGACCGCCGGCGCTTCAGAAACGAAAAAGCGGAGGCACATCCGGGCCCCTCTGCCCGCCCCGCCCCGGAAGTAACGTATCGGGCGGGGGCTGCTCTTCAAGGTGGATTCTTCCTTCGCCATAGCTCGTCTCTCCACAAAGTGCCTGGAATCATCCTCGCCACCCCCTCCCCCGAGTTAGCCGTTACTCTCTCGTGGCTCCGGGACATCTCTGCACAAAGCTGGCTGCTGGGACAGACAGCTCTCGTTTCACAGATAGTACCCCTAGCACCACGACCCTAAACTCTCCTGGGCTTCACCAGCGCGTGTAGTAACGTTCCTCCGAGAGAACTCTTGTGCCCTCAGCCCCAGCCAAGCCTAGGCAAACCTCTTCGGAGTCCTGCGTTGGAATCCCGGTCTTGTGCTCCGTCACCCCGCCCGTTCGGGGGCCGTCAGTCACAGCGCTGAGCCCTCCCCTTCCGGCGGCTCGGCCGGGCCCGCCTCCTCCCCTCTTCCCTCCCCCACCCCTCCCCGTGCGAGTGTCTCCCTCTCCCTCTCGCTCTCTCTCTCTCTCCCTCTCTCTCTCTTTTGTGAGTTATAGCAACCGTTGCCTTGTGAATCAAGCGCCATAGTCACCGTAGTCCTGGCGACTGTTACCCATCAACAACAACTACTCCTCTCCTCCTCCTCCTCCTCTTCCTCCTCCTCCTCCTCCTCCCCACCACCACCATCTCCATCACCCACCAACAACACCACAATAATCCACAGCCAAGGTGAATATTCTTCGGTCTCTACATGTGTGTGGGAGCGTGTGGCTGCGTGTGGACGCGTGTGTCTGTGCGTGTGTGTGTTCGTGTGTGTAAGCCGAGTGTGGCTGTGCAGGGGTCTCACTCCTGACACGGGGGCTGCCGCTGCGTTGCCGCCGCCGAGGGGCTCTGTTCCCCGGGCTTGTTTACAATGGACCCTGCGCGCCGCGGCTGGGTCGGGGGTGTGGGCGCCGCGCCGCCCGCCGGCCCCGGCCCTGCGCCGGCCGCACTTCAGGGATGGAGCGGGAGCTCGGGGGGCTGCGAGCCGAGCGGGAAAGGGAGCCACAGTTTTCCGATGCGGATGCTGGATCTTTCCCTTAGGTCTGGTCTGAGGAGGAGGGTCAGGTGAAGAGATAAGAATTTGTTCTTTCTTTAATTTTCTTCTTTTCCAACGCTGCTTGTTTCCTGCTTCTTTGAAAGCCGAAATAGACAACAATGTGCGGGGGGGACCCAAGAGGTGCTGTTTTGTTGTTGTTGTTGTTCACTTGTGGGGCCTTGTTAGGGGTTTTGTTATTTTTATCCTCTTACGTTGGTGAACTTTTCCCACCACCTATTCCCTTCATTTTTGCCCCTCTTTGCCTGGTGCTAAATGGACTGCTCTTCTTTCACCATCGTCAGATTCACGGTTTTCTTTTTTCTTTTTAAAACTGTATTTTCTTTGTGCGGCAAACAGTCTTAATATCCATTCAGCACTCTTCCCTCCCCCTCTTTCTTCTCCCCCCCTAACACCCCTTGCACACACATTGAAACCTGGGGCCTCTTCGCTCAGCTCTCTTTGCTGTAACGGGGAAGAGATTTTTCTTTTTTAAAGTCTGTCTCCTCTCTCTTTTTTGGTATGTGTGTGTGTGCTTATGATTTAAACCGGATGCAGGGCATCTGTGATACTTGGGTTAGTAGTTATTGACAGTGCTTTATCCTTCCATGTGGAGGTGGGAGGGGTAGTAGTGAGGTTCCGTTTCACTTTGATGACCCTCCCTCCCCGCAGTAGAGTGTTAACAATTTTCATTGTGGTTGTGAGACTTTGTGATGAACAGGGAAAGGACTCAAGGAAGCTTTGTGAGAACTCAGTTCACAATGTTATTTGTGACAGTTATGTTACTTTAAGAGTTTTTTTCTCTTCTCTGTTCATTTTCCTTTGAGAGTTGAAATTGAAGTCAAGTTCATAAAGAATGTATGAAGCTTCTCAACTTGAAACGTGTGTATATTTCACTTTCTTTGCGGTTAAGATCTAGGCATGTGTGTACTTAACATATTCTTTTTATTTACTTTTTGATTTTCTTTGGACAGTGACTTGAACCTGCTCAGGAGAAAGAACGTTTTCCCTTTTCAGTATTTCTTTTGCAATTTATTTTTCTCTGTAATTTGAATACTTACTAGTTCTTATGTAGTAGGTTCTTGGTTAGCGTTAGTCAGTTTTTCAGGTTCCCCTAAATTTGTTCATTTTTTCAGCTTAACTTTCAGTTAATAAATTATCAGTAAAGAGTTTTGATAATGAATGTGTGCTAAAACAAATATAATGTACTATTATGGTTGCACATATTGAAGTTTTTAATTTACAATTTTAAAATACTTAGTCAAATAATCTTCTTTCTAACAGCAAACATATATTGATTTAACTGACAGAGCAGCTTGTGAATAATGTGACAGTACTAATTATTCTTGAGATTGTCAATGAGCAGGGTGGGTAATTATAATGCTATTAAGCCTAATATTTGTAAAATAAGAGTTGAGGTTTAAAAAAAAACTTTTTCAATTCATTTTCTTGTGATTGCATTTTTAATAAAGACGATATTTTGTTCTGAAAGAAGTCTTTCTCAGAGCACTCACATTTCTTTATAATTATTCTTCCCCTTCCCAAGCTGGATTCCATGCAAATCTGTTATACTAACTTGTATTTTTTTTTTCTGTTCAGATGAGTGTCAAATGCCTGAACACTTATGGATGGTGAAGCTCCTGGGTCCTATAAACTCTCTCTGAAGTTAATAGGAGTTTTGCTGTCTTGGGACAGTTTCAGACCTTATGCCATTTACATAATAGATTTTCAGTTAAGTAAATTATATGCTATAATGTTACGGTTTAATATTTTATTTGCAGTGTCTGAGAACTTTTTTTGAGGCATTTCACTCATATAGCTCAGGTTTTCTGTGATTTAGATTTTCATTCACAAGTTGATTTGAGAGCAGAACTTAAATTGAATTTCATTACTTTTCCATTTTTTTGAAGCATATATGTGGGATAAAATTGCTGTTAGAGCTGCTGTGGAATTAATTAAATAATCAGAAACATTAAGAAATGGTAAATTTAAAAATTAAACGCAAGGATAGATACTTAGCATTTACTATATTCTTTCTGTAATATTTTTCCCAGAAGGGACTAAATTACGTATCGATATCTCTTGTGTTTTCAGTTTTCATACTAAAAGAAATTTGTAAAAGTGATCATGCTTTGAAACTAAAGCTATTAAATACAAGTGACTTGTAACTTGTTTGGAATAAAGATCTGTCTTTCAATGTATGTCATAATGCCTAACTCAGTCTTTCTGGTTTATTTTGCCTATGAATTATATTAAATGGTCTAGGCATCGTACATATATACATATATGGCAAACTAATAAATTTCTAGAAGTTTTGCATCCCTAAATGTTGTAGTGATGCTTAGTTTTTTAAGTACTGTATTCTTCCCGTATTCAAGTAGTTTTCTACTTTACTTTGGTACTTAAAATAAAAGGTTACGGTGTGTAAGCTTAATATGCTTTAACCTAGAACTATTTATTTTACTCGAAACAAATTTATTTTGATAAATTTTTATTTTTTACCATTAAAAGCAGTAAAAAATAAATGAATCTTAAAATCAAGTTAGATTTTATGCATAGTTAATGATTATATATGTTACTTTTTGGTAACGTTTTTCATTTCTTGTGAAAGTTGATATTGTGTTGGTATTTTCCAACTGAAGAAATTAGCAGGTAGAATGTAATGATTTTGGCTTTTCAGATTTTAAAGTGTGTCTGTGTGTTTGTTTAAATGGGTGGGTATAGCAGCAGATGTGTGGCAAGAGTTAAACATCACACACACACACACACACACACACTTTTCCTGATCAGTAATAGCAATGTTACTTTGTTCTTAGTATCCATAGTGAGAATGTGTTACAAGAAGTGAGAAAAGGGAGGAAGTAAACTTTAACATTTTGGAGAGGCTGCTGGTTGTTTTGTTTTTATGCTGAATGGCTAAAAATCCTCTATTTGCGCTTAGTTGCTATAAAATTACTCAGTTTTCCTAGCTGAGTAATTTGCCTTCAACTCTTTGGTATATATTCCCAGTGGCCATCACAAACTGTGTTTTAAATTTCTCTCTATTCGTAGTTACATAGTGTTCCCATATTTTGGAAATCCAAGATTAAGTGGATTTGACTAAATCTAGCTTGTTTAGGGACAGATGGCTGCTTCAGACAGGTGTCACTTTCATTTTTTACTGCATTGTGTTGGGACTTCCAGTGGTTCACAATAGGGCTCTCTAAAGCAGGTGGCATCTTTTGCTTTTGTTGTTAGTAAAATCTACTTTAGAGTTAATTATTTTCCTAGGAAAAGGGTATTTTTTTTAATAAGTAAAAGTTTTGAACTACTCAAGATCCATAATTTAATATAACTTTTATTTCTGAATATCATTCTATTTTTAAATTGTAGAACTTGCAGATTCTTTCACAAAACATATCAATTCTTACAAATAATGGCAAATTCCCTTTGAATCCAGAAAAAGTACACAGGAACATTTTACAAACCTCAAGGCCTATTTGAATGAAGTGAAATTTGGTTAACATGACAAGTTACCTTCTGTCATCCTGTACTGAAATAATTTTTTGACAGCATTATTTATATATTGGAAATAGGCGTTGTTTTTGTTGGTTAAATTTTTTCAAACTAAGACATTTTCCTGACCTACTTAAATTACTGCTATAAAGTTTATAGTGATCTTTTAAAATGATAAATATTTTTAAGCATTAATGTTCAAATATATGTACTACAGTAAATTAAAAACTATCGCAATATTGACTTCTAAGTTTCATTTTTCCTCTATAATTCTGTCCTTTTCTGTGGGAATTTTATTTCTTATAACAGATGCACCAGAGGGTGCTGTGCTGTTTGCAGCATGAGATTATTATCACTAAGAATGTGAACTCATTAGAACTTTTATTTAAAGAAAAAAATTTTAATTATGTATGCATTGAAGCATATAATAGTCTTATTTTTATGGAGTTTAGCATACTGTCTTAATTGGCAGTTTTACATCGAAACCTATCTTCATGTACTAATACATATTACCACAACATGTAACGATGTAAAGATTGATACCTTTGGCATTGTCTGAATGTCGGCATTAGGCCTGTAGGCATATATGTTGATTATCTTATGTAGATATTTTAATCTTTATTTCAAAACTTAGGTTACTGAGAATCATACTATTTGGTGATATGCGGTTTATACTTCTTAAATTTCATATAGTTAGCACATATCAATACTTGTACATTGTTGTAACACTTTTACATGGCACAATTAGTGATATGCTTTTTATTGTATAATCTTTAAAAAAACTGCACTGGAAAAATAAATGGTGGTAGTGGTTATCCGGCTAATTCATAATAAATATATTAAAAATTATCTAGATAATTCTGGCTGTTTGTAGTGGTTCATGCCTGGAATCCTAGCACTTTGGGGCTGAGGCAGAAGTATAACTTGAGGCTATGAGTTCGAGACCTGCCTGGGCAACATAGCAAGACTTCATTTCTACAAAAAACATGAAAATAAAATTAGCTAGGCTTGGTAGTGCGTGCCTGTTGTCCAAGCTACTCAGGAAGCTGAGGTGAGAGGATTTTTGAGCATAGTAGTTTTTAAGATTACAGTGAACTATGATCATACTACTGCACTGAAGCCTGAGTGACAGAGGAAGACCCTGTCCCAAAAAAACAAAAACAGAAACTAACATAATCCCTGCTTCATGCTGTTGGAATAGGCTGGTTTGATTGTTTAATTTGGCTTATTATCTGAAAACTTGTAGATTCTCTGCTTTACTGTGTGCCATATACTTTTAAACTGGGAGCAATCTTATATTGCTTTTTGATTTTATTATTCAGTGAGAGACTGTAGGGAAACTATTGAATCCAATCTTGGGCTGCTTCTTGCATCATCGACTCTGTTTTCATAGCAGTATGTATTCTAAAAGACATACTGAAACAGTGATATCTTCCTCAAGTAAGCTTAGAAAGATACAGTTACAGCATATAAACTTTTTAATCTTGATAATGGATTTATCTGTACTATTCCACATTTAACTATAATTAGTTAATTGTGATATTTTTGTAAGGTAACCTTACGAGGCACAGTAGTAGTTCATGTGTTGGAATGCCTCAAAGAATCCAAAACATCAATATAGTAACACTATGTTTAAATACTGGTCTTACTGAAATAGATAGATTAGGCATTTTTCTTTAAAAATATAGTCCTACAGTTTACCAGTTAGTTTTTGCCACTAAGATTTTTCTTTTTTTTGAAACAGGGTCTTGCTCTGTCATTCAGGCTGGAATGCAGTGGTGTAGTCATAGCTCACTGCAGCCTCGATCTCCTGGGCTCAAGTGATCCTCCTGCCTCAGCCTCCTGAATAGCTAGGACTACAGGCTATTGCCATCATTTTAAAATTTAAAATATGTCCATTTTTTTTGTAGAGATAGGGTCTTGCTATGTTCCCCAGGCTAGATTTTTGAAAGCATGTTACATAACAAGTTGTATTGCTTAAAAATCTTTATATTTGTAGTTTTTATTTCATGTCATATGCAAAATGTTTTTATAAGAAATCAGTTAAGAACTGAAACGTATTTAGAGTATCAGTAAATAGGTATGTGTTTTGTTCTTTAAATAGATGGATAGCGTAAGTATACTGGTGAGGCTTTGGAGTCACATTTCAGATAATCTCATTAGCTATGTGACTTTGGACAAGTTATTACCTACACTTAACCTCAGTTTTCTCATTTGAAAAATAGGATCACTCTTGCCTGCCTTATGGGGTTTTGTGAAGATTAAAGGAGTTAATTTATATAATGTACTTTGCTCAGTATTTGACACAATGTGTGTTCGATATGTTTTGTCTTTATTATTAGGGAAGGCTGAGAAGATACCTATTCTAATCTTTTCGATACCTAAGAATCCTTTTAATGTACTTCTCTGACCATCCCTTTTTTAATGGGTCCAAAAAGTTTGGAAAGACTTTGCCCGCCAATCTATACTGATTAAATAATAATTATTCCTTTTCCTCCATTTTAAAAAATGAGGTACAGACAAGCTGTTAGTCACAGGCTTGTATTATCATTTGATAACCAGTCTTATCACACTGAATTAATAGAATGCCAGCCGAAAGTTATGTTTTAGTTTGTTTGCAGCCTTTTAATGGGCTCCTTTTAATGGGCTCCTTTTACTAGGTTTGCGTAACTTCTGGTCAAAGGATTTTAGATTAAGAACTAATGATGTAATATTTCATTATCTGTTATATACCCATTGTCCAGTTTATTGTCCCACTTAACATTTTTCTTTTTCACATTAGAAACTAATTATCTGAAAACAGTCTGAGCCCTGTTTATAAACTTTATACTAAATACATTCAGTAATGTTTAATAATGATGATAAATAGTCAAGTCAGTTGTATAAAGATGAGTTTATCATGGAATTATTCTACATTTTTATAATGCATTGCTTAGAATTGTTATTTTACTAAGGGTGGAAATATGTGTTAGGTCACTGCTTGTGTACCTCTAGCAATAAGTAATTTTGGGATAATTTGTCAGTCCTAATCTTGAGTTGTAAAGTAATCTTGGAACATTATTTATTGTAATATATAATGAAATCATAGAGGAATGTCAGGTTTGGCTCTCTTTCATTGGATATTAAAGATGTTTAACATTTTCAAGTTGGCTGCTTAAAGTTGCTATTCAGTAATTTTCTATATTTCTATTTTTCCCGGGCATTTTCATTAGAATAAAATATTTTTACCATTTTAGAATGATCTATAAATAGTCCTAATCTTTCTCAAATTGGAAATTTGATTCATGTATGTCAGTCGAAAATTTACCTGATAGTATTTGTCTTTTCTTTTTTGCCAAAGCTTCATATATTGTACAGATGTTTGTCTGTGTCACTCATTTCACCATTCTCTCCAATCCCATTAAGTGTTTAATTATATTACCGCCTTTTCATTATTTTTATAGATAATTAACCCCAGCATATCAATTAGACTGACTCTTAGCCATCTCCTCTGCTTCCTTTTGCCAGTGAATTTGACACACATTTAAAAGGAATATTTGGGAGAAAGTTAGGAAATGTGATTTGGATGGTAAGGCTATGTAGTCATACATTACTTAATGATGTGGATATGTTCTGAAAATTACATAATTAGGTGATTTCATTATTGTGTGAACATCATAGAGTATACTTAACACAAACCTAGATGGTATAGCCTGCTATATGTCTAGGCTATATGGTATAGCCTATTGTTCTTATGTATAAACCTGTATAGCATATTAGTGGACTGAATAGGCAGTTGTAACTCAGTGATAAGCATTTGCATATCTGAACATAGCTAAACACAGAAAAGGTAATACATTGTGCTATGATGTTTCCTAAGTTTTGATGCCACTGGACTATAGGAATTTTTGAGTTCCATTATGTTATGGAACGTGGTTTGTTGTTAACAGAAATGTTATGTGGTACATGACTGTATGGTTATTCTTACCATTTCCAATAGTCTATTATTATTTTACCATTTCTACCCATCTGACTGTCCTCTTGGATAAATATATAACCTTGTTCCACTAACTGTGTAATCTGAGTGTGGTTTTGATTCAGAAGGCTCCCTTCTTAGTCCTGGCTATGTACTGGCCTCTGGCTAAGTACATTAGGGTTAAATCTCTAGTCTAGTCCATAAATACTGTGTTTGCACAATCACAGATGCCTGCCGTTGTTGACTTTTAATCCTGGATTCTTCTTTCTCACTTTTGTTAGAAGCAGTAATACTCAGTTAGTACTACTTGCCCTTGCTTTACAGTGCTTGGTCAAGATTTCCTAAGGTTCTTGGTGATTCCTGTTTAGGCAAAAATGAGGTATTGGGTCATAGGAGTTGAGCTCAGGAAAACTAATAGAGTGAGACAGTTGTCCTCAAAATAATAGTGTATTAGTTGGTAAGACGAGACAGATATAATGAAAGATGATAAAAGGAGAAAAGAGAGAGAGGGATCAGGCCAAGATATACAGGACTTCAAAAATACCAGCCAAAGGAGGTTAAAGAGAAAATAAAGATTCTTACTCTGTTTCTAACTATAAAACCTTACGCTAGTCACTTATACCCTACAGGTATCAGCCTCTTCATCTACAACATGGAACAATAGGGTTATGGGATCTCTACGGCCCTTTCCAGTCTATGATTCTGTAGCAAGATTGACACTGGGAAAAGGAAACATGCCAATAACATGGAGCCAGGAATTGGCATTTCCTTTACTTGTGTTCTCAAAGGCTAGCAAGTTGTTTGCCTATTGTCTCTTCTAAGAACAAGAAAGAAAGAAAACCTAGAGTCTGGTGCTAGCATAATGGCCATACCTATAGCAAAGTCTCAGAAGGTTCCACCATTTCAGTGGCTTCTGTAGAGAGTGGTGGCCAAGTGCCCTCATTTTCTCACCCACATAGAAATTAACTGAGTCTCACAGCTTGAGCTCCTGCCGGAGCCAGCTTCTCTATGTATGTGTGCCAGACAAGTGTCTGACATTTGGGGCTCCTCCTGTCTGTTGCTCACCAATGAGATATTTAAAACAGGACATAATTTCCCAAGTATGTGGATAGGCAATTTAACAGAGAGAGTGAGCGAGGGTGCGAGAGGGAGCGAGCACATGTATGCTCTCTCATCAGAGTAAAAATTAATTTAGGTTTCTGTTGATCTCATTTTTAAGACATTTCTTCCCCAATTACTAAAGCTGTTCAACTGATTTTTGAAAAGAGCTAAAAATCCTGTCAAAGTCTAGGCAAGCTCTGAGAGCCTTTGGACTACTTTGGGGTCCCTGGTCTGGAAAGCATTGCCATCCTCCACATTAGTCTCATATTTTTCCATCGGTAATAATTACTGCTTTTCTTTTTCTTAAAATTGTTTATATTTGGATAAGCATTCTTTTAATTCAGCTTTGGTAGTAGAAAAGTGGTCTTTTGGTTAAGAAGTATACATTTTCTTAAATTAAAATTTTTTTACCTTAATACTAATGTGGTGAGTAGACTTACCAATATTATAGATCATAGCAGACTAAGAGAGGGAGCATTTTTGCATTTATTTAAGATAAGTCATATATTCTTCTATATCTCAACTCTTACCTGCCTCAATAGGGGAGTGTAGTAAAGCTTAGATTGTAATTGTTGCTTTAAAAAGTTTATTTTTGAATACTTTTTTTACCGATTAATATAGACATATTCAAGCTTCTGAATTACACTCAGATTTGCATGTGTAATAGCATTTATGTATTTCACTGTAATTTTAATCTTTAAAGCATATCTCATCCCCTTCAGTCTCAGTCAGCATAGTTTACTTTAATGTTCAGAACCGTTTTAGAGACTCTGCTTGTTAAGTTTCTTCCATGTTTTAGTTGTGGAGGAATGGGGGAGGTTGCTGTAGAAGGGCAGGAAAAGCAGATACATTTAGAAATTGTATCCTGTTTCTATTGTTAAATACCAGTGCATTACATATTCTCGCCTGTTAATTTTCCTGGAAAGTTAAGTTCTGATGGGTGTGGGGACTTGAGGTGGGATTTAACGGGGCATGGGGAGGTGGGAGATAGAAGATTCAGGTGATCCAGTGTTTCTTCCAGATATCTTTCCTTATTTACTTTAATATTGTGCAGAGTACATCTATTTTTGTGAAGATAGGCATTCTGTTTATTTTTGTTAGTGATTCCGTTTTTTCTAAAGACTATCTATATATGTCTATCCATTAGCACATTAGTAGATGTAGAATAATATCTTTTTTTAAGGAAACTTTATTGTGATTTAGTCATCCACAGATTTAGAAAGGTAAGAATTAAAAAAAAAGACTGGTGAGAAAATCTAGTTCGTGAGCAAGGTAACAGCAGTGATGCCTTAAACCTACCACTTTATGTTTTGCTTTAGATAAATGGTTTTGTAGATACGTATTTTTGCAATAGAATTTGGATTTCCCCTGATACTATTTATGCTGATATTTTAAAGAACATGGCTCACGCCTGTAATCCCAGCACTTTGGGAGGCCGAGGTGGGTGGATCACGAGGTCAAGAGATCGAGACCATCCTGTTCAACATGGTGAAACCCCGTCTCTACTAAAAAATAGAAAAAATGAGCTGGGCACGGTGGCGCGTGCCTGTAATCCCAGCTACTCAGGAGGCTGAGGCCGGAGAATTGCCTGAACCCAGGAGGCAGAGGTTGCGGTGAGCCGAGATCGCGCCATTGCACTCCAGCCTGGGTGTAACAAGAGCGAAACTCCGTCTCAAAAAAAAAAAAAAAAAAAGAACCAAAGAGTAAAATCCATCATATCAGGCATTCACTGATTGGCATCTGATTATATCTAATGACAGTCCGAGAGATAAATTTTGATGACATGTCAGTTTAAGGGTCATTAATAAAAAACGTGAAAAGCTACTAGTAATCTGAAAATCACCTTTACAACTTTAAAGGTACTGTAGGTATTTTGTTTTGCCGTGGTGAAAACCCAACATGAGAAATCACTACATAACATGGAAACCCATACATTTAGGTTCTTTGTTTTATAAAATGATTATATTTCATGTGTCTTAAGAGCATTTTAAAATACTTTTAGCTCACACTTGTAATCCCAGCACGTTTGGAAGACCGAGGTGAGAGAATCTCTTGAGCCCAGGAGTTCAAGACTAGTATGGGTAGCATAGTGAGACCATGCTTTTACAAAAAATTAAAAAATTAGCTGGGTGCAGTGGTGCTTGCCTGTAGTACCTATCACCCTCTCAGGACTGAGGTGGGTAGATTACTTTAGCCCTCCAGGTGGAGGCTGTAGTGAACCCAGAGCCTGGGCAACAGAGGGAAACCCTGTCTCAAAAAAAACAAAACAAAACAAAAAACAACTTTGTTAAAAATAATTCCTTTTCAGTTAGAGTGTAGTAGATATATTAAGAAAAATGGAATTTAGCTTAGATAATGTGTTTTGTGTGTATGTGTGTATGTAGACATTTAGAAAGTCATTTTAATTTACATTTTGCTTGGTGTTGTAGAGCTATCAGTCCTTTTTGTGCACTGATTTTTGCATTATCCATCTTTTGGAGAATTATTAGGAACATTTAGTGTTTACACCTCAGTGGTATTTTCTTGAGGCAAAGAAAATTAGGGGAACTGTTTGAAATTCATTGGATGACCTTCGTGTGATTTTTGTGAGCAATTTTTAGTAGTGTCTCACATTATATGATGATTTTTAGAGGGTACTCTTAGTTAATAAAGGCCATGAATGCTGAAATTGAATTAAATTGTAGTTAAAGACAAAACTTGTAATTCATTCCAGTTATCGGAGGTTAAGATACTGTGCTACTGGATCAACTTTTGATCTGCTTCTTATTTTTAGAAGTCTGCCGAGTTTTGAAATGTAAAACTGTTTAAATAATACTGAATGAGTAGAGCTGTATAATAGTTGTGGGTTTATATTTCAGCAAAGATTTGAGTGCCGTATGTCTTGGAAGTAAGGTGGATTCTTCTATCTTGGAAGTTGGAAAGAGATTTATTTTAATACTTTGATTGGGTTAGGTTTGCTTGAACATTTTTTGGGGTTGATAGGAATGCAGATGACCATGGACTAGAGAAATAGATCAGAGTAATTTGTGAGAGGAGCTAATTGTAGTGATCCTGATGCAGCACTCACTTCCAGTCTTACTGCCTGTGATAAAATTTGAAGTAAAGACTTCTTTCTTGAATGATATAAGCCTCTCTATTAAAATGTGTTTTTGTTAATTTTCACTGCTGCCTGGGTAATTTCCCAAGTGTACATTATATGGGAACTTTGGAAGTTCTAGTTTGCCTTTTGGATTATAAACCTTAAAAAGAATGCCAATAGATGGCACCCCATTCCCAGAACAACACCATAATCTGAAGGAATGGGGTAAAAAATGATGGTAAATCAGAACAGGATCATATAATTTGAAAAACTAGAGTATGAACAGTGACTAGTACAATGTAGAGAAAAAAAGTATCATTTCAGGGACTAAATATGAATCCTAGTTTACCATATCCTGCATATCCAATAATAATATCACTGCTATGACTGATCACATTATTTCTAATATTTGATTCAGAAACATTCTAGCAGAGACCTAAGATAATTGGATAAATTAGTCTCTAAGCTTTTGGTTTTTTTTTTTATTATTATTGTCCTTTAGCTTTAATTTTGAAGGAGGAATTAAAGGATTTATATCAATGTATATTTAGTGCAGTACTATTTTGGTTAATTTAGGAATCCTGAAATGACTTAGATTTCCATTTAGTTTTAAGGAGTATAAATAAATGAGTGAAATGAGTTATTAGATACAAAATTGCATATTCTCAGCTATGTGGATATATTTTTTAAGGTTTCAAATTGTAGAGGGTTACAAAAAGGACATATGATAACTTGGGAATCAAGAAGAATAAAAAAAGGAAGAGATACTGGAAAGTGGAGTTGAATGAAATTAGTAGAGAATTTGGAAATAAAGATAAAAATAAGGTAAGATGGCAAAATCTCAGCATGAATGGTGAAACAATTTGTTGAATGAACATATTTTAAAAAATCTTTACTGTGATTTTTACCTAATGGGAGAAGCTGAGGAAAAATATTGTACTTAGCCTCTTTTTGAGCTCCATGTTTTTTTGTTTTGTTGGAAATTTGAGCTCCAATTTTGTTTTGTTGGAAATTTTTATAACAAGGTGGTGGGATCTTTGACTAGTATTGTATGAGGTTTGACTATTTCTAGATGTTTTTTATAGAAAAGATTAAATCGAGATGTTGCATCAGAGTTTTCTTGTAATCATTTTATTATTACAAAGTAATATATTAGTATATAAAATATACAAATTAGTATATCCATTTGGAATATCTGATTAGTTTATCTGATATCTAAAGCAGCCTGCATTTGTAAAGTCAGTATGTAGTAGAAAACTGTGTACCATAAATGTATATATTCCTAAAATGTTTTATATTTTGCAACATTTAAAACTTAAGTTGAAGTACTATAATAAACTATATATGCCCATTACACAGATTTAAGAAATTAGTATCTTCTGTTGTTCTAAAGCTGTATAATTTGAGATATTTGTTTATTGAAATAAACTTGAATCATTCTTTATCTTGTGTTGCTTTGAAAATATTTAAATCTTATGCTTAGAACAGATTCAGTGTATACTTGGAAAAATGTTTACGTTTAAGACAAATATTTAAAAAATGATCTTCATGTTTTTTTCTCTCAGCACACCATTTCTCTTATTTTTATGGGTACATGGTAAGGGAATATATTTATGGGGTACATGAGATACTTTGATACATGCGTACAAAGCATAGAGTCACATCAGGGTAAATGGGGTATCTATCACCTTAAGCATTTACCATTTCCTTGTGTTACACACATTCTAGTTATACTTTGTTATTTTAAAGTGTACAATAAATTATTGTTGACTGTAGTCACCCTATAAGCATAGCATTTCTAAATCAGGAAGTTTGTTCTTGGTAGCCGGTCATATCTTTTGTTTAGTAACTGAATTCAAGGTTCCTTTACTTGAATCCTGACTCATCATTAAGGGAGCAAGTGCAGGGACAGTAGCCCATATTTGAAAAAAACCTGTGTTGAAGACTAAAGGTGAAATGGGGTTATCTTTTGTCTGCCATTCTTTTAACTTCGTTTGTGAGTAGATTTGAGTACAGTTGAGTCATTTTGTAAGTTGATGAGGGAAGAGAACCAACTATCTTTTGCTTCTTCTGGAATTTCAAAGTTAGCTACTCATTTTTTGTTTTTTGGAATAGAAGATAGAGGAAGAGATGCCCAAGAGCTAATGTACGATAATTTATGATGGCACTCAAAGCAGTTTAATATTTTGTGATTTAGTATCTTCAGGGAATGAGGAGGTTCCTTCTCTTAGGTTTTTTATTTGACTGAGGCCAGACTGGTATGAAAGAAGTTTATTTTACAATGCTAAAATCTATAACCAAAAAAGTTATTATTAATGTAATAATATTATTACATGAAACTATTGTATAATGAGCAGACTAATATGTATAACACATAGTGATTAATGGCATTTTAATAAACAACACAAAATGTATACCTAAATCTTTTTAAAAGCTGATGTTTCCTTGTTTGAACCTAATTAAATGATTAAGATATGAAGAGATAAGTACAGTATATTAAATAAGCTTGCATTTTTTGTTTATATAATAGCTTTAATTGCTAAACTTCCTTATGATTCAGAGGGTTCAGTGGAATTATGTATGACTTCATATATTTTGTGGCAGTCTTTAAAAATGTTTCTATATGGAGTAACTAGAGAAACTGAATAGTAAAGTGATACAAAATAACCAAACTGATGCACTAATTAAATAATCTTATTTCAGAACTAAAGTACTGTTTCTTTTTTCAAAGTGTTATATATAATTCCAACTGCCATTAGGAAACATCTTCATTAAGTCATTCTGCCTATTAGATTTTTATACTTTTCAAAAGTAGATAGAAGATACAATGTATGAAGAAAACACAAGTATAAAGTTTATTGAGCCAGACAATATGTGAATGAAACAAATGTAACCCTGCAAAACAAAAGATTATGGATTATACATGTTAATTTCAGTAATATTTATAGATTTCCTTATGAATTTAATGCAATATCAATTTCAACATTTATAGTAACTTTTTCTATGCTTTTAGTTACCTTGTACATAAAACCAAAGTATACTTTTATTTGGCTTTTACTATTTTGCATTCTGTTTGATATCAATCAAAGCACAGGTAGTTTTGTTCTACTGTTTTAGAGTTGTTTAGTTTTAAATTTGACCACTACTGCATTTGTGTTATAGGATATAATTTAAAAATCAGTCATTTCCAGTGTAAGAATAGTAATATTGACTCACTTATTCTGTGTTTTTGAGTAACTCCTCAATAGCTTAATGCTCTGATTTGGAAGAACATTGTCTCTTCACATTTTAAGGAGAGGATTTTTGTTTGTTTGTTTTGCAAGAAATGATCTGTATTTTGTAACCTCACCCTGTTTGCATAGCAGCTAAGCTTTTGGGTCTGGAACCTCAAATCCCTTATAATGAGTATCTTTCTTTCTCAGTGGCCAACTTCAGCCTTTCTTCTTATTTCTACTTATTTTACTGCCATATTCCTCTGTCCTTTTACTGTGTTTGGCCTAGCACAGCAAACTAAAAGAGACAGCCATGGGACTACAGCAGATTAGAGAGGTGAAAAGGTCTCTCACTAGAGTTACACATATTTCCAGATGTCCCAAATATATAGGATTTCAGTAGAGACATAATTAGAATGCTTTATTTTAGAGTCAGATTTCTTTAGTTGGAATGAACTTGGGAGGTTATCAAGTTGAACCCCTTCTTCCTCCTCTCCACTTACTTTATAGATAAGAAACTGAGGGTAAGTGACTAGTACAGTGACATAGAGCATCAGAATTAGGGCTGTCGAACTCCAGCCTTCTCATTCCTTGAGAAATGTTCTAATGGCTAATACAAAACTTTTTTTTTTAAGGCAAACAACTCAAGTGTACTGCCTTTAGTGTTTAAAGTACCTGTTCATCTATAATTTTGAGTTCCATATTTTTTCTAGAAAAAGCAAGTTTTATAAATCTGCACTCAAAGTTTGGATAAATGTCTTAATGTTTTAATTATTTCCAACTATAATTTTTGGATATCGGTTATTTTAGAGTAACATAGATATAAAATTAAAAATGTTTTCCAAACCATAAGTAGGCTTTATGTTAAGGAGAAATGCCATATTTACTAGATTAAAAAAAAAGAAAAATGTTATATATTTAATTCCTATTATTTGTATTTCCCCTTCTTGGGAATTAATGGTGTATGCCATAATTAGTGTACTAGTGTAAATAATTTTCAGGCCTAATATGCACGTCTGTACTTTTTTTTGAGGGTAAAGATGCTTTTAATTATTTTAAGAATTTTTGTTAAAATTCATTTAACATGAATTTTAAAAATGGAAATGTTTGTTCTTGTAGGTCACTCTCTTGTGGAACAAAAGTAAAATACTGGCAGCTGATATAGGTGGTACAAGCTGAGACTTGCCCAGCTGGGCTTTAAAAGTGTGGCAGCACTCTTAAGTAGCAGTGAACAAACGGAATAAATATATGAACGGACTGCCCTTTATTCCATAGCAACCAGATGCAATACCAGCAACTATGCTATTATCTGACTTTTTATTTTCTTAATCTGAGTTTTTGGAAGGTTATGTTGTTTACTTTTCAATAGTATGAGACTGTGGTAGGAATTGTAATTACCAAGATTTTGTCTAATTGTTTGTGTTCCTCTCTCTCCCTCTTCCCCCTTTCTCTCTCTCCCACCCTTCTCTCTCTTTCTCTCTCTCTCTCTGTGTGTGTGTGTGTGTGTGTGTGTGTCTGTGTTTTACAATTAGAAGTAAATCAATGAGCTCAGGCTTGAATTTAGTTTCGGTATTGTGCTAACGATGAACGGTTTGAGCACTAACCCTGTTAATTATTTGAAATGATCCATTTAAGAGAGACCAAGAATATGGCAACTGAACTTCCCAGTGTAACCTGATGCTCTCTGCAGCCTCATTTGTGGCAACAAATCTGAAAGGATACATTTATATAAAACGGGAATATGTTTCCTTTGGGGGGAAACTGCTTTTCATTTGCTCTTAACAAGGTGTAAATCCCCACAGATAAACCTTCTTGTAAAACTGTTCCCTTTGGATTTAGCCTCACCTTCAATAAAAAGGGAGATATAATAAACAAAAGTATGATGAAATATTAGTTAGCTCTTGCATCAATTTGCCTAGAAGTTCCTGATTTTTATTCTTTATAATTTTTTAAAATTTAATGCTGCTGTTTCAGATGAATTCAGAGAGTCAGAATGTAATGCATTAAATTCATTTTGCTTTGTTAATGAAATTTTTTGGGAAGGAGAGATCTAAATAATACACTTTTACATTGAACTATATTTCTGATATATTGACATATGTACTGACTCATAAATTAGAATGGAAAATACAACTATTGAAAGTGTAATTCAGATGAATAGAGATTGCTGAATACTTGCAAGTCTTAAATCAAGATTTGAATATAGAGATTGAGTTACCAGAGTAACTAAATATTAGACTGCTATATTTGTTGGATGTACAGAGAAGGAAACTCAAATATGGAATGTGGTCTTAATGTCTTATGAATTTGTAATCTGGATAAATTTATACTTAAACTTTTAAAGTGTGGATTAATAGAATCCCCTAAAATGAAGTTTTGTTGTTGTTGTTGTTGCTGCTGTTGAGACAGAGTCTCACTCAGTGGCGTGATTTTGGCTCACTGCAACTTCCACCTCCTGAGTTTAAGTGATTTTTCTGCCTCAGCCTCCTGAGTAGCTTGGATTACAGGCGCCTGCCACCACGTCTGGCTAATTTTTGTATTTTTAGTAGAGACGGAGGTTCACCATGTTGGCCAGGCTGGTCCTGAACTCCTGACCTCAAGTGATCTGCCCGCCTCTGCCTCCCAAAGTGCTGGGATTACAGGATTGAGCCACTGCGCCTGGCCGTTTTTTTAATTTTTAAAAATAGCTCAGAGTTTTATATTTTTCTGTGCCAGAATCTTATCAGGATTCCTCATTGCCTCATCATCAGTCATCTAAGAGATATTTATTAGTTACCTCAGTGTCCCACAGAACCAGTCACAGTCTTTGCTGTTATAGTCTCATGTCCATTTTCAAACTTATATTTCACCACTCTTCTCTGTACTTCCTCTTTTCTGACAAGTCTATATTTTTTACCTGTGGGATCTGCATTTGTGAATTCAACCAGCTGAGGATGGGAATCATCTGAAAAAAGAAAACAATGAATAACAATACAACAATAAAAAATGTAAATAATTACAGTATAACAACTATATAGCACTTACATTGGATTAGGAATTATTAATCTAGAGATGATTTAAAGTAATATACAAGAAGATGTGTACAGACTATACACAAATACTATACCATTTTATATAAGAGACTTGGGCACCCTTTTTTAAGATGGGGGTCCTGGAACCAATTCCCCATGGTTATGGAGTGCCAACTGTATTGTGTATTGGTTAAGAGCATGAACTTCAAAATGAACAGCCCTGGGTGTGAATTCTAGCTCTGCTACTGATTAGCAGTTTAACTTTTGGCAGATTACTTACATTTTGTGAAATAGGATTAATAAATCAACCTGAAAAGATTACAGTATATGACATGTTTAGAATAGCACTGTGCCTGACACATAAGTATTTAATAAATGGCAATTGCTATTACTATCCTATATGGTCTCCTGAATTCTGCCTTGCCATTTCTTTTCTCTAGAACTTGGTTCTCATTCTTTATTCTACTTAGAATGTGTTTTCTACCCTACTTCGATTAATCTCTTCTAAAATTAGAGTGGTCCCTAACTTGATGGGTTCATTTCTAGTAATTTCTTATTATCCTTGCTAATTGGAAATTGTGATTTAGATTTTTGTTTGTTCAATTGTAAATGCTTATTCTTTCTAAATTATTTGTAAGCTTCCTGAAGGCGGAAGGTTTTTGAACTCAGCATGAGACCCAGTGTCTTTTCTAGCAGAAACAACCAGTGAATAGTTGTTTAAGCTAGAGATTGCTTATTTCAGATCTCTAATCAAATTTTAGGAAACACATTTAACTGTGTACAAATGTTGTCTACTTCTGATTTTATAATGGCCTTTTAAGCAATGCCGTTTTATTATTTCCATTGGGTTTATTTACTTCGTTTTTTTCCCCCCAAAATGAATTTAATGGCATGAATTCATGAATTTTGAATATTTCTTCAAATAGAGGATCATGTAGCTGTCAGGGTATTGGGCTTATCTTAATCCAGGTAAGGTAAGCCCAATTTTTCTTCTTTTCAAATGACATTTTGTCACCTCATTCTGTGTTTATATATATGTTTCTCTATACATGAAATTTTAGACTCATATATCTATATATACACAAAATTCCAGACTTGTTTGGATTTTTTTACTATCCAACAAGACTAATGTCTTACGTTCAGAAGTTGAGGAATGCTTTTTAGGATTCCATACCTTATTTCTATTTTCTAGTTGTGACAGGCAGGAGTTCCTTAATATAGGAGAGACGTGGGGCATTATGGGAACCTTGCTTTGGGGGACTACTTTGAATATCGCAAACCTCTTGGATTTTTCCTTCTGCTGCTTAACTTTACTGTGCCTGCTGGAATATCAAAAGTAAAGGATCAGGACTTGAGTTCCAGGGTTACACCAAGGCAACCAGTAGCATCAGAATGGAATTAACTACAGTAATCAGATCCATGGTTGCTTTTGTGATATTTCAATTAGGGTTGCACTATGCAAAGGTATAATTATCTGCCTTGATGTCTACTAAAGAGACTTTACTCTGAAAAACCTTTTTTTTAAAAAAAAAGACAGAATTGTCATTCATCTATTCAGCCCTCATTTTAAGCACTGTATTTTAATTCTATATCATCTCTTGAGATGATTAGTTGCTGAATTTACTGCCATTTGTGAAGTCATCTTAACCTCTTTGCAGACTTAAGGAGTGCTCTTTAATTTCTATAAGTTTTAATATACATGCGCATTTCACTTTGTAACAATTATTTCATTCATTTCTTGAGCAAGTATTGACACAGAAAGTATGGGCCAAGAAGTGAACTGCTGTGAAGGATACAAGAATTAATAAAACTGATCATTCGTCATAGGCCTTTGCCCTCGAAGGACCTCACAGTCAAACAATTGGGGATAAGGGAGAGAGAAAATAAACGAGTGTGTATTATAATAGATGGTTGTCAATGCTACCAGAAAAAAACAAATGTGAGAAGCAGGGGTAGAGAATGTAAATGATATGTAAATGATGGGGGTGAAGAAGGTTGTAATTTTAAATAGGATGATTAAGAACACCTTGTAGATAAGATAACATTTGAACAAAGACCTGAAGAAAGGAAGTTTTGGATATGTCTTCAAATGTGGCTTTGTATATTTATAATATTGATACTTTGATAGCTGCTAGCCTTTCTTTTATACTAAAGAGTCCTAATTTTTATATCTGTCCTCACACAGCATTTTCTGCCTTTCTCTTTGCCCCCTTTTATCATTTTATATGCTTTTTTCCCCTGAGGAGATATATATATGGGTGGGGAGAGAGAGAGAGAGAGATGCTGACTTAAACTAAGGAATCGAGCAGATTGAGACACTTTCAAAATTAAATTCTTGAAGTCCACCCTACCTGCTTCCAAGTTGGAGGCTCTTCTGAAACACTTAACAAATTGAACAGCATGTACACATGAAGTGTTAAGAGTGCAAATCACAATAATAGGCAAATAGAAATTAGAGTTAGCCAGAGTGCTAATTTGGTTAGTTATACCCTTAGTTTACTTATGGCTAATTTAAATTGGACAGAATCTTTGCATATGATGGCTTCTGTGATAAAAATGCTCTTCAGTGTTTTATATGAAGCAGAATGTCATTGTTTATATAGCATAGCTATCGTCTAGTCATCTTTAATAATTTATGAATTGTATTTGTTTGTAAAACTTTGTATATGTAAAAATACATAAATGAGAGGTTGTTTAAATAAAAGTTACTAATGGAGGCAAATTGTCTTGAATTTTATTATTTTGACAGGTTGTCATACTGATATTTTTAGTATGGGATTTTCTGTGTACTAGTGTCAGAATCATATTTTCCATTTCAATTCAGTGTCATATATTCAGCATTATGTGCCTGTCATCCATTATGAAATGTACAGTTTCACAGTATTTGAGGCTGTTGTACTCAATTGGGCTACTTAAAAAATGGTACAAAATAAAATATAGTGAGTATAACATAAATGTGTATATGTTTTCAAGTTATTTAAGTTAAGGAAGTAGACATTTCTATGGAACCTTAAACAAAACAACTACCTTTCTCTGTTTGGACTTAAACAGTTATATATACAATATTTATTTTTAATCCAGATTACTATCCTGAAAGGCTGATTCAATGATTATACTTGCAAATATGCCCAGGTATTTATGTCTGAAGTGAGTCAGCTGTGCACACATTTTATCAAGCTGTGGGCCAGAGTCTGTTGAAGATGAGTACCTCATTATTTCTGAATTAAAAAAGTAAATAAAAAGTTAAGCAAAATTTAGTATTTCCACTTGTTTATGAGACCGTTGTATTTTATGAAAAAATAGGAGGTATAAGAGACTTTGGTGACCAGTGAGTTTTCTCTCATGTTTTTCCTCCTAACACTTTTGATTAAGGAAACATTTAAGCATATTACAGCATAGAGCAGTATGATGAAATCATGAAGTGAATTTCCATGTATCCATCACTCTGCTTTAAAGTTAACAACTTATGTTTATTCTGGTTACAGCTATAATCTTTATTCCCCATTATCTTATTATTCTCGTCGCTTTTTACCTGTGGAAAGAGAACCAACATAGATGACTCAGGGCTAACATTCACATTGCTAGTCCATTGCTGTGCTTGGTATATTGTGTTATCTCCCCTGTGGATGGAGGGGTGAGGAAAAAAAATTCATGAAAATAATAAACGTTCGTTTCTAAACAAGTGTCAAATTTAAGGTTTTGAATTGTAACCTGTCATATTTTTTATGTTAGATTTAGAGTTGGAATTAAGTACTGTATAATTTTTCAAATTGAGTATGGACTGCACAAACACTGTTTCCAAGTGTTCTGTGAGAGTATCATTTACCTGTTAAGATGGCTTCTTTTATGTTTTTGAAACACTTTCTATGTATTTTTCTTTCACTAAAAATTGTGAAAGTTTTGGTATTCATAATATGGTGTGGCTGAAATTATCCTTTGGATTTATATAATGTACTTCAAGGCACCTTTTCAGTATCATCAATTATGAATTTCAAAAATCAACTGATTTTAATATCTCAAGTTTCCAGATAAAGATGAATAACATTAGTAAAAAGTCAAAGTGATTTTTAATATAAGAAGTAAGAAAACATGTTTAACTGAGGTTACTCTTCTAGTCAGTTCTAATCAGTATCACATTCCTGTATTAAATTTTAATATTAAAAATCTCTTTGGGCAGAGCACAGTGGCTCACACCTGTAATCCTAGCACTTTGGGAGGCTGAGGTAGGTGGATCACTGAAGCTCTGTCTCTATTAAAAATATAAAAATTAGCTGGGTGTGGGTGATACATGCCTGTAATCCCAGCTACTCTGGAGGCTGAGGCATGAGGATCGCTTGAACCCTGGAGGTAGAGGTTGCAGTGAGCTGGGATTGCACCATTGCACTCCAGCCTGATTGACAGAGCGAGACTCTCAAAAAAAAAAAAAAGGAAAGAAGCAAAGAAAAAATCTTTTTGTATATCAACATCTTTTCTGACCTTGGCTAAACAAATTGTTGAAATAATTTAAAGAAACAAAATAAGGAAATCTGTCAGGAAAAAGGAGAAATAATATTTTTATGACCTTCAGAGTAATTTTATTTTTCTTTTTATACTTGGTAATACATATGTGCTCAAAAGTATTCTAAACTGTAAGTCAAGTCATTGGTTACTACTCTGTATGATACATCAAAGAACTTATAATTCTTGATAAAAATGATGAAATTAAAAAAATCTGTGTTTAGTTCTATTTGGCAACATTTACTGAGGATCCTCGATTTTTACAAATTTTCTTTTAGGAAGGTGGGTATGTGGAGATGAAGCAAATGTAATAGGGTGTTAAAGTCCAAGAAGACTGGAATTTGCCAAAAGAGGCTTAATTGCATGGTGGAATATGTTATTTTCTACAGCTATATAGTATACAGTTTCTTTTAAGGATGCCACAGTTAATTATATCGAAGCTTTGTAGCCTTGAGGAGACAAGGACCCAATGAATACCAGAAGGCACATTTCAAAGACGCTATCAATATAGATATCTACACTCTTTTTTTTTTTTTTTTTTTTTGCTATTTAGTTAGTAGTACTGACAGAATCCTAAGTATTCATATAACCAGTTTAGAACTTTGATTCTTTAAGATCAGATCCTGCAGAATTATTTAATATATTTGACTAGTAATTGACCAAGTATTAAATAACTGTTTTGAAAGTTAACACATTTGCCTAACATATGCCTTGTCAATAGTATACTCCTCCGTAGAATCTGACTTTATTAACTTTATTAATAACTTTATTAAAGTCAGTAGAATCTGACTTTAATAACTTTATTGACTAATGCGTGTGTATGAGTAGTGCATGTATTTGAATGTTTTGTTCTTATTTGGGAAATAGCAATTTTAATTAATTTTAAAAGGTTTTCATACATTAGGCCCTATAGATTCAAGTTAAAATTTTCTTATACAGGAGAACTAGAAAGTATTCATATCTTTGTAAAATTAAGTGGAGTTTATAAGTTACTAATCTTGGTTTTTACATTTATGTCTGCTGACATCACTGAATCTTTTAAGAACTTTTTTTCCTGAGTTGCTTTTTTTTTTTTAAGAAATAAGGATGAAGCAAGGAATATATAATTCTTGAATATAAATTTTCATATTTGTTTTCTCTTTTTCCCTTTTCTTTTCATCCGGAAAATGAATCCACATTTCTTTTAATAAGTCCTCTTTCAATTCTTTTTCTAGCACGTTCTTGTCTCTCATTTTTTTCTACTCTTTTTCTCCAATTTGCTCTACTCTGCTCTGCTGTGCTTTGCTTTGCTATAGGCTGTTGCAGTTTTAAACCTTCTCCTTTCAGCCTCAGCTCTTTGGTTAAATGTTGTCTTTACACCTCTCAGCCTACTTCAGCTCTTCTTTATTGTTGGTTCTTGGCTTTTCTTTTTTGGATAGTTGTTCCATTTTCCTCTGTTTGTTGCTTTGGGGTGCTTTTAGAGAAATAGTTAATTTCTTTTACTCTGCTTCCTATAGTGTGTAATGAGAAGAAATGACAGCAATGATAGAACAGATAACCATGACTCTTTAAAAGCAGTTGACAGGTTATTTAAAGGGTTCCCATCTCAGAGTAGTTAAGTTGAAGGGCTAAATGCTTCCATGAATGTAGAAAAAATGTATAACTTAAAAAAAATTAACTTTCCAAAGTTGCAGGCAATATTAATATAGCCAAAATATCCATGGAAAGTTCTGGATAGATTTTCATAGTTAAGATGATTATTTTTATTTATTTTTGTGTGTGTGGTCTTTGGTATTTTATGATAGAACACCTTCACCTTGGTCTCCAAATACTTATGAAAAAGGCTTATTAGAGTAATACAAATCAGTACAATTTCTAAAGGAATTAGGAGCTGTCCCTTAACCTCTATCCACTTTTCAAAATTCATTTCACACAATTTGACTAACAGTATTTCATTGATAAACTCTGCTGTGCTTTTCTTCTCATTTACATTCAAATAATGCTATCTACTTTTAGTAAATTTATGTGAATAATTTATTAAACGTTGATCTTTAAAGTTATCGAATGTGCATATGATAGCCTAGTATAGATTTTATAATATAAAATTATCACTGTCGCAAAGTGATGAAAACAAATCTCTGTTTTTATAATAAAATGAAATATGGAACTTCTGTATTTTTTAAATAATTTTTTGGGGGAATGGTTTTTATTTTTACTGACTTCATGACTTTTGAGTTCCTAGGTTTAACTTATTTTTCTATTATTGGAGTTTATAAAAGTTGAAGGTACCTAGTACTGCTTTTTTGCCTAAAACTTGCTCAATTCATTCATACCCATTATGACTTTTAGGGGACTATATGAAAATAAAAACTTGGGGAATGGTAGGTGGTATAATTGAAATGTAGATCATAATCTGTTCATTGTTTGTTTTACCAAATTAGTTAGGGATTCTGAGGATACATTTTGAATATTTGTGTATGTTTAGCATTTTGTCCCTTTGTTAGAAATCTCTCAGTGTGACTTGTTTTTAATAGGATGTGTCTTGAATTGTGGGCCAGTCACTCTTGAAAAGCATTAAGCCCTTTAAACACACTGGTTGGACCCACAGAGGGAAGCCTACAGGTTTATTAGCACTCCTTAGCCTGAAAGCACAGCATACCCTTTTAGGTTGCACAGCAACAGACTCCCAGCAACCATAATAGATTGAATTTCTAAGAGTGACCAGGCCGGATGTAATAATAAAGCAAGAGGTACAAACAGTTGTCATGGTTTTCTTTTCACGGTAAGTTAGTTTGATTTGGGAACGCTTAGCCTTTGAAAAATGGGCAACCTTCTTATAAAACTACTACTGTTGGTGCACAGGACTTGTATTAAAATAGTAGTAATAGTACCAAATTTAAACAGCTACTGCTTAAAAACAATATACCCCAAATAAAACAACAACAAAAAGGATACCATGTAAAGAACTTTTCAGGGAAGTATTTTTAAAGAGTTTCTCAGAAACTAAGTGTAGTATAGCAAAATAATCAGGATTTTTAAAAATAAAAAATTTATATTTGTGTTTTCTCACTCTTGTGATCCTCTATTTAATTTTGCAGCAGCTCCTTATAGTTTTATGTGATTTAAGTTATGTTCATATAAAAGTAATGATATAATAAACTTCTAAAATTTATCTTAAGAAAACAGCCCATTTGAACTGTATATAAACTTTTTTTTGAAATTAAGAACTAATAAGTAGTGGAGCACAGAATTTATTAAAGAAGAGTAAAGTTTTAAAATACATAACCCTTTACAGTGACAGTAAAAGTATCTGTGATATTCTTAAGAGTGAAATATTGTGCTGTAACTTAACATTTCTCCTTTGTGTCCTTTAGTGTGTGATTGCTAATGTAGCCATGAAAAGGAGATTAATTCAGATACATTCACAACCTGAAACAAGATGCTTCCATCAAAAGAATCAGACCCTCATATAGCTGCTGGAGTTGGGAGTGGAACTACAGTCTTTGACAGCAATAAGCTGTAAATATACACACATGCTAATACCCTTGATTTGTTCATCTTTTGTGTCAGCATTTGGAAAAGATTGTTAAAGTGGCAGTTATAGTAAGACTGGCAATTACAGTAAAGAGCAGAAATTAGGTATTTGTGACCTATTATATTTCATTAAAAGACTTCCTTATTAAAATGGCACTGCTTACTCTGATTACTTGACAGCTGCCCTAAACAGATTAGAAAATACACAGCTTCAACTAAAGGTAAAATCAACCTCTTTAAGCAAGCTTATGGCATAGAACAAGTAAATGGTATAGTGTATGCAAGTTTTTTATAACAAATTTGCTTGAGGTAAAGATGTTTATCAGTGATTAAGTGGTATATTCGTTCATATTCCTATAATAATAGTTTGCTCACAGTGACATTTCCCGTTGAGATATTTTCATACACTCATCTGATATATTAGTTCCTACTAAAGGACCTTATTATGAGGCATCATAATTCAAGAGATCTGCATGGCTTCAAATAATCTTTTTCTTGCTAAGTGATGAGTTACAGCTCCAATTCAATGTAAATACTTCCTTTACCAGGCAAAACTCTAATTTTCGGAAGTTTCACCTCGAGGTTATCAGTTTTTTTCTTTACCATTTAATAATCCACGGGAGCCACTGTGAATGTAATACTTGAATTTGGGGCTCACTTTCAGAACATTGAATTGTTTTTTTTTTTTTTTCAGAGAAGAATTCCTTGTGGTACTTGTTACCTTCAAGATATTTCTGTTTACTTTGTTACATAGTATAGTGATTTGTATAGTGACTTACATAGTGACTGTGTAGCACTTTATAGAACAGTACTGCCTATCAATTATTCTGATAGTAGTTTAGCAGTTAAGTTGCCTGATTTGGTACATATTGTAACATTTCAAGACTTTGTCCTTATATTTGACATCATGAGGTATGGCATAAACACTGTAGATCAGCCTGTGAGTATCAAATCACAGCTCACTCTTGATCAGTATGAAGCAGATTTGTGGGAAGATTACCTCCTGCAACTAATCTTGAATGTAGATTTTTGTCAGGACTGTCATAGCGTTAATAGAAGGCTGTTGTAGTATTTGCATGGATTTGTAAAATTTCCACAAAGATGCAAACCATGCTGTGTGAGACGCTTGTATGCCAGTTCCACATACAGAACTATCTATGACTTATATCTTTAGCTTAATTTTTTTTAATCTGATGCATCTTGCATGAGGTGTGTTAGCTTGCAAAATTATTAGGGAAAAATGTGAGTTCTCCTTTAAATAAGAGATACTGGAGTTCAAACCCTGGTTTTGTCATTTGGTAGCTAATTATCCTTAAATAAATTTCTTAACTGCTTTGATCCCAGATTTCTAATGTAAAAATGGGAATATTACCTACTCTGTAGGAGTGTAAAATGAAAGATAAAGTGAAAGGGAAAATGAGATAAGTATATAGAGAGAGCTTAACATGATAGCCTAGAATTAGTACTCAAACTGGAAGCTAATACTCTTATTTTCATCTTTCTGGCTTAGTCTTTGTGGTGAAGGATATGAGGAGGGTTTTGCAGGAGAGGGTAGCAGCTGAAAATAGTAACATGGAGCTAGACAATTGGAAACAAAATTGTTTTCAAAAAGGAATGTTAGGCACTACATATTAAGTCGTTTTTAGTATTGGTAAGTGATTAAGAATTCTTTAAACTTTTATAAAATGGCGTCTCATTCAGATTGCAGTCTTGGGGCAGGATCTTTAAAGTTTACAGAAGCAGTAATAGAAAATGCACTAAGAGATGAAATACCTACAACTTTGTACAAAGAGTAAAATTTAATAGTACAAGTTTAGTTATTTTAGTTAATAAATACAGTGAGGCTCATATTATTTAAACAGTCAGCCTGTCTTTAACATTTTCTTTCGTGTAAAAATCTATAAGAGCGGAAGTAACTAAACTGCCCGGGCTTATGTAAACACCTTACAATGTTGATGTAGGAAAACTGAAAATGAATATAGCTTCTGCTTAAAAGAAGTAAGGCAGCAGTGGAATCACAAAGTCTGATTACTTTTGGCACTTTTTGGCCTACCCCTTAAAACTATTTAATGTGTTCATCATTGATTTACAAAATATGGTTTACATTTGAATATATTCTGTTGTTGCTTAAGTGACCATAAAGGCTTTTAATTTAACTAGAAGGTAATATTTTCAAAAGAATAGAAGTGGTTTGAAATATAATAATGGTTTACAGTGGCTAGTGTGATTAAGTTGGTTCAGGTAGTGGTTATCCTATTTCAATTCTTTGAGGAGGGTGCGTCTAGCTTACCTAAGATTAATGAAAAAATGAGGCATAGAACATGCTTAACATTGCCGTGATATTTTAAGAGAAGAAAACCAGGATAAAATGATACTTTTAGAGCCAGGGGAAACAGTATTTACACAGATATAGTTACACAGATACAGTCTTTCAGATAAAACCACTAGCTGATTCTAGTAGTTCTGCACATTTTAAATGATTTTTTTCCTTGAGCACAACTTATGTGTGCATATTAAGCTGTTTAATGACATTTTAAGGAATTAAATACTGCCAAAATAAATACAAAAATGTTAAATTTCAGAGTTAAAATACATTCTATTGATAGTTGCCATTTTTTTTTTACATGAATGAATATGTAATTTATCTTGTGTGGTACAATATCTGACTTATATATGGTACAGTTGACCACTTGTAAAAATGTAGAACATAATTGTACTTTTTATGCTTAATTGGATATCATGTCCAGCTCAGTGAAGATTCATACATTAGCTTCATAAATTTTCTTGCTACATAGAATTTTTTTTTCCTAAAAATGGAGAAGTTCTTGCCTTATGGTTTTCTTTCCTTGATATTCTGAGAACTTTGAATGGTTGAATAGGGGAAAGTATAATATGTATACATATACATTAATATACATATATATGTAAATACATATGCATATGAAATAGTGTGGACTTTCTTTTCAGGGCAGTTTAAAGTTAGAATTCTTCATATTGATATAATTCCTAGGTGAGAAAAACTAATTAAACTACCAAACTTATCCAGACTTTCACTATTGGTAAGGCCTTTTAACACCAAAATGTTTTATGCAAACTGTATACTATATATAAATACTTCTCAAAGTGTGAATGGAAGACTGCTGGAGGCCCTTTTTCAATTCCCTGTCTGTGTGAGGCTGCATTTTCTTCCTAACTTCAGCGAAAACAGCAGATTGAGTGTAGAACTAGTTGTTAGAATCTGTCTTTTATTAAGCAAGACATTAATGGATTTTATAAAATTGTAAAACAGTTCCATACTTATCAAATTTTTTTATTTTGGAAAATTTAGATTATTTTATAATTTAAAAATTAACATAGAATGATTACTATTTTAAATTAATGCATATTTATTATATTTCTCCATTTTATTTTCTAATAAGATGAATATAGATAGATAAAACTAATAATTTAAAATTGAAGCCTTACCAGCTGCACAGAGCCACTGTTGCTCATCTCTTCTTAATTCTGCATTCAGAATGTCACATTTCTATCTTGAAAAGTAGCCATGTCAGGAGTATACATACCATAGAAATTAGTAGAAACCACAAATCTGACTTTTTTGGTGAGGAGGGAAAGAGTGGAGAGTTGGTTGTTAAACATTGATCATAACTGGATACATGACTGGATATAATATATGCCAACAAAAGTTCTTTGGGATTTTCAAAAAAATTTAAGATCTGAAGGGGTTCCAGGTGCAAAAATTTGCTTATTATGAAAGAACTGTTGCTTATTACTATACTATGCAAATTTGACACCATAGTCTATGCAAATATATGATTGAGGCAGGATTTTCAGCCAGGACTGTCTCTAGGGCCACTTTACTAGTCTTTTCTGTAGTGTCTTCCAACAAAGTTAACTCCACAAATTGATTTGAAGTCAAAAGATACATGATATCTTTTGTTGCTCTCATCATACTAAGTACATAGCTTACTTGTTAAATGGATCAAGACTATCAGTATTATGGGGATACAGACAAATGGAAAGAAAAAGGGTTATGGACTTGAGTGGTTAGGGAAACCTTCAGAGATGAGGCAAAGCAGGACATGGATCTTAGAAGATTGTTTCGGAGGTGTATTGTCTGTGATGTAGAGGTTACGAACAGGATGGCATAGTGGCAAGTATGATTTTGTTATAAAGAGTTTGAAGAGTTTGTTGGAAAATTATGAAGCAGATGGAGTGAAAAGGAAAAGGCTTAGGATTTGGACCTTAGCTAAGTTTATAGGATAACCAGTCAGTATATATTTTTAAAAAATGGATTACATATTAAGGTGAAAGTGGTCCTCTAAGGAGATTAATCTGGCAGATCTGTGTAGAATAGATAGAGCAGATTGGAAGTCGAGGGAACCTCTCTCAATCATCTGAAAGGAATAATAGAGTAAATAATTTGGGCTTTTAATTCAGAAAGACTATGGTTGAAATCTTTTTTCTGCTAGTTTTTTACTTTCAGTTCATGGATAAGACATAGATAACAACTAGCCACTGGGGTTGTAAATATTACTAAAGGTGTGAAAGAACCTAATACAGGTTAGATGCCTGGCACCATAGTAGGACCCTCCTTAGCAGTTCTGTTCTAGAACTTAGTGGCAAAGGGAGAACTGACCCTTCGTCACCTTGCCTGTGTCCTGTAGTCTGCCTTCATTTTTCATATCCTAGGCTCTTTGCCATAGCCTGCTCCAAGATCATTCCACAGGCAACCTTGCTCCACCCCTTGCAAGCTATCTGTTGGCTACCCTGTAGGCCTAGAGTTGAGTATCCCTGAATCTCCATCTGTCGTGAGGAGTGTAGTCCACAACTCTGCATGGGAGTTTGGGGTCTTGGGAATCTGCTGAAGTAGAGTCTAAAGGATTCAGGGAGCATGGCCCTGGGCTGTGCAGACTTCTTGCCTCCCAAGGAGGTACCTGGCCAGAGAGCCAAAGCAAGCTCTCTAAAGTGTGTGGCCCAGACCAATGGCCTCTGTTGCCTGAGTCTCAGGGTGGTGCTGGAAGGGACATCTGACACGAGTGACAAATGAGCAGGGCTTATTTACTGTTAGTTATGGGGCATGAGAAAATGTGAGTGTAAAAAAGTTGAAAGATCACGGGGTTCGAGGAGAATTATGGAGCCACTGAGAAAGTAGGACAGTATTTGGGAGTTGGTAGAATGGGACCTGAATGTAGAATAGCCATGTTTTGCTCCAGCACCTAATGACCTCCTAGAACATTACCAAGCATCTAGTACTGACTCAGTAAATTTTGAAATGCAGGATAGATATTTTGAAAAGTTGTGCCAGAGATGAAAATAGAGTCATTGTAGAATATAGACGAAAACAAGGAAAATTAGGTCTTGTGGTTGGGGCCAATGTAGCACTTTCGATGTTAGGTAGATAGCATTGATTAGCATGGTTATCTGTAAGCTATTAGTGTGTAAGGACTGTATTATATATTTAATATTTGTATGTGTGACACCAAACAAACAGCTAGTCTTTCTTAAATTAATTGAATAATATACAAGAAGGAGCTTTTAAGAAATGAATTGGATTTTAAGGTTAAGATGAGTGACAAAGACAAATTTGTATCATCAGTAAAGTGGTATGCTGAGGAAGTTGTAATCATATAAAAAACAGAGATTCTGAGCAATCGTGGTTTTTGCTCACAATGAGATAGAAAACAGTGAAAGATAATGTTCAAAGAATATGTTTTATTTGCAACCTATTTGGAAAGAAGTGAAGAACACAGATGACTAGGCTAGCCTGAATTTTTCACTTGATATTTACAAGGTAGGTAGATATAGGGAAAGGTAGTAGGGAAAAAGGATTAGAATTAAAGGAATAGGTTGAATTATAAACATTTAACTGCAGATATGTTTGACTCATGTTGCTCAAAATTGTTAAGAAGTATAGTCACTTAGTTAATAATATGTGTACTACAAATAATGCCTCATGTCAGAAAATATATTTTATAATGACAGTTAAGTAAGAAAACGGGAATATGGTTAAAATTGCCAGGTTCTTTTTGGAGAATTCAAGTGTGTTAATTATTGTAGATTATTGCATTTTTGCTGTATCTGATTTGTTATCACCTAAATACACAGCAAACACCTGTGATTGTTTTAGTGATCCTTGTCTTGTCTTCTTCAAGTAATCCCAAATTTGTGTATTTAGACTGTTGCCTATTCATATATACTCAGCTGGGCTTGTTTGCTTTGTTACTTTTCTATGTCTAATGGACCAATATAAAAATTTATGGCAACTGTCACTTAATGTCACCTTTACCTTTAAAGAAAAAAAGATAAAACCAAATGATGCCAGGTAACTGTGATGCTCTTTATAGTTAACTAAATGATCAGATATACTTTGTAATAAGTTGATCTCTGATATCATGGGCCAAATTTAGGGAACATATATAAGCACATACATGTAAGTATGTTTATATATCATTGCTACTCTACATTTACTTTATTAGCCAATAAAAAGTATTAGTTTAAAAATAAACTTGTATATTCTTCTTCCTTGAACAAAAGATCTTTCTTTTAAAAATTTCCATAAAACTAAATTATTTTTAAGAAATGAGCAAATGCATGTCATCTGCTAAACCATTCTCACTTTTGCTTCTCTGCAAGGAATTAGCATGGTGATTTTCAGAATTGTTTGCTCTTTCATCTTCATGGTTTAAAAGTACATATTCTTTTAAAGAATCCCTTTTCTCAGATTTCCCCTGATTTATTTTTCTTATTATTAGAATACTGTGATTATTCTTTGAATTATAATTCTTTGAAAACTAAAAATTCTCTCATGTAAAATCAAAAACGGTGTCTATTTTGGCAAAATCAGAGACATTTAAAAATATCAGTGCATTCAGTGAAGAAATACTTTTAAAATAATTCAGTTATTTAATTAATATAATTAATACTTATTTACAAAGATAATAATTTTAAATAATCACATGCCTTCTACATATCAAAGAATTCATTTATAATGTGAACTAATTGTTCTTGCTTTTAATATTTTAGGCCACTTGGTCATTCTGGCATTTTATGGTAGAGAATACATTGAGTTTGGCTCATGGAAAGAATATGAGGTAATTTGAATACATGTTCTTTATAAATAATGAACTATTTATACATAATACAGAGTATTTTGAGGTGTCATATATGAACTCTCATGTCTGAGTTTTTTCAATAGTAATTTTCTTTTTTCATATTTTGAGATTTTTTTCTTTCTTGATGGTTGACAATAGTTAATATGGTAAAGAACTTTATTTTCTATCACTACTATATGTTTTCAAGAAAACAGTATTAGATTATTCTTTACATAGCTATGTGTTTTTAGTTCATATTTTAAAATGCTTCAGTTAACCTAGCTTTCCGTGGTGCTGTAAAAATCACAAGAGAGTTCCTTCCTTTCTACCTACCAACTTCCCAACCCAACCAAACGTGCCCCAAGTAGCATTAAATGCAAGCTGCATTTGAAAGTCATAACTACCACACAGAGTTTATAGGGGAACAATAAAGAAAGAGCACTGGAACTCCAATAATGTAAAAATTTCAGGCACTACTCAGAGCGGTTTGAGAGCGCAAATAAGAGACTCTTAAGTTAGCCTTTTTCTGTCTCTTTGATACCTATATGTGACCCTGCATAATGTGTGGGTTTGACATTCTAAAATGGCAGTCAAATAAGTGTATATGCCACATGTATTTTCATAGTGGTTTCGTAGATTACCAAGCATTAAGTATCAAAGTAAGTTTCAATTAAAGGTAGAAAAATAATAGTTGACTTTATGAAATTCAGCCAATGATACGATAGTATGCTTATCAGCAGATATTAACTATTTGTTAGAGTAATTGGTTAACATACTGCTGATGTCATAATTCGCCTATTCAATAATAGTTTTCGTTATGTAGGAAGATGCAGCAGCTTGTTTGTGTGAACTTCTGCTTCCACCACAAACAGCATTTTAAGGAGAAGCCTTCCACTGGCATTCCGAAAGGTGAAAAGAGCAGGAGTCAGTGTAGGGTGGATAGGTGGGAAGGGTTTTGGAGGGAGAGGCATAGTGTCTGTGAGTACTTATAAGCTGTTCATTGTCATTGGTCTTTGAGGTCATGTTTGCACCCAAATTATTTCCTTACCTTTCCAAGGAGTTGAAATGCAATTGCCAGCCCATCGAGGATGATCAAACATTGCTATTTTAATGTTTCTTAATTTTTAATAAATGAAGCCTATATGATTAAAATTGGTATTATTTTATAGTAATCATGTGGTTTACTTTTTTGTAAGCATATATAATCTAGTAAAATTTTAAAAAGTGTTAATAATTTATCTTTAAATCCTACAGTTTAATTTCGTAACTTCTAAAAATTGTGTTTATATTGTTTCAATCGAAGATGTTATGATAAAATAGAATCCATCAGTCTTCACAGGGAATAAGGTGCTCCTTATTTCACTCTGATGTATGGTCTCTGTTTTAGTAGCCATTAAACAGAGGATGGAGGATACTGTTTAGTTTCTTTGGGAAGATAAATACCCAATCTGCTAGTTAAGAGACAAAGCTTAAGAGAAATAAGCTGAAGCTATATCCTCCATTTCAAACTTGTGGTTCTGCATAAGTCCTCTGTAGAGTACATCAAAAATTCCCCTATGCATTTTCTTAAAATTTTATGGATGTAAGGTTGAAAGATAAACTGAATAGTTTGTGTCTAAGTCCTTCACAACATTATTTTTTATTTATTTATTTTTTTGAGACGGAGTTTCGCTCTTGTTACCCAGGCTGGAGTGCAGTGGCGAACATTATTTATAGTTAGTAATTGCATGTATGTATAGAAGTTACAGTTAAAGAGCTATAATAATCTTTATCACAGATAGTATATTTAAAGAGACTTAGTACCAACTCTTCTAAGTAGTTTTCCTAGGAAATATTGCAATTTTACCATATTTCTCAAACCGTTTGAGGTGTCTATGTCAAGCCAGTCAGACCTTCTTTTCCCTTATCACTCAGTTTTCATGATTGAAGATATCTCACTATGGACATTGACGTTATACTTAATAATTGTGAATGCTTTTTTGGATTTGGAGAAAAGCGTTTCCATAGTATACTTTTATTAAAAGTGCTTACAAATGTATCAAAAATAGTTTAGAGGAAATTAACCAATAGATGTGTTGGTGAAGTCCTTTGCTTGGTAAAGTAATAGGAAATGAACTTACCTTAAATTACCCTGAGAAAAGCAATAGAGAAAAATTCTATATATGTTTCTCATTCCCTCTTTTTCCCTTTTAATTTGATTTTTGAACCTCTTTTCATTTTGGTAACATTAAACTTATTTGTGGTATGTGAAGTAAGGAAGTACCTTGGGAAGGGGAGTGGTGGGAAAAGAAGCATGTTTATTTTAAAATATTGCCTGGCATATGGAACAGTAATTATAATATGCCTCATATTATCATAGGTCCTGCTATACAAAGGTCATGCTTTACAAAGCTCTTTAGTGTCTAGCATCTTAATTTAGCTTTTCCCAACAGTAAGTTATATGGGGAAGGGTTTGTTTCCAAATTAAGGATGAGGAAACCAAGACAGAGAGGTCAAGAAACATTTTTACAGATCTTGTGACTCTTACACTAATATTTGTATCCACTATATTGATAATTTTTAAATTATGTTTTTAATAATTTGAAAATTTTCAACCAAAATTTTTCAGGATATACCTTTGGAGGGATGATTGGAAGCAGAACAGGTCCATTTTTGTCTCTTTTTAAATTAGGATTCTGAGTAGTACTTTATTGGGAGACAGGGTTTCAAAGCTGCTGCTCTACATTGCTTTCCTAGAGGCGAGGACTATAAATTAAGAGTAGTAGACTATACCTCTCTTTTTGTTATTGCAGGTGCTAGAAGTGGTGGTCAAGGTTATGTGCTGCTTTTTTTAATGGCATCGTGGATCTAGAAATATGAATTTGACTCTTGGTAGTTTCCTTTACTTTATTGCTTTCCAACTAATATTTACTGACTTAATACTATACACAGGATACACAAGTTATTAGTCTTTTACCAGGGCCAATAACAGTCTTTGCATAGTAGTATAGTTTTAAAAATATAAATGTGAAAAATTATAAAAATTAAAATAGAAACTGTCTATATTAAACATAGCATGTCTTGGGATTAAGTGACATTAGTAAGTATCATCATTCTTTATACAACTTAAAATATTGCTCAGATTTTACAATACCAAGCCTGGTATTTAATTAAGTACATTGGTTGTTAAAAGTAATTTTCATAAGCTATTGTCTGTTTATAGAACTTTGAAAATTCTAGGCTAGGCATGGTGGCTGAGGCCTGTAATCTCAGCACTTTGGGATGCCCAGGTGGAAGGATCCCTTGAGCCCAGGAATTGGAGGCCAGCCTGGGCAACACAGGGAGAGCCTGTCTCTATTAAAAAAAGAAAAAAGAAAATTCTAGGTTATGATAGCATTTAGGAGTGATGGTAATAGTTTCTAGGAATGGCTTCTTCATATTAAGACCTCTAGAGTCTTTGATAATAATGAGTTTCAAAATATGTTTTCGCTTTACTTAAATGTACATTTAAACCTTATTGTAGCAGTCTATGAAATTACTTATGTGCAAATAGAAAATAAATCCTATCAGTGGCCCATCAAAAACATGATAACATTTAATAAGGGTTAGAAGTTAATCACAGAAATTCAAGGTAATTGTTTAGAGTCAAATCATAGCATTCTACACATTGAATATGTGTTAGCAATTTTGTACTTTTAGATGTGAGCATGACTCTGGAGTTTAATGTCCAAAAGCTGGTGATTACTATTTTTCTTTAACTTGGTCATTGAGCTCTTAGAGTGCTAAATTAAACACTCTGACGAATACAGTTTGATTATTTTGTCCATCGTTTATTCTGGATGTAAAACAGTAGGAAAGACACTGAAAAGGGTAGAAAAAACGGGTACTGACAGCAGTGAGAAAGGATTTGAGCCGTGGAAATTACTTAATATAGGAAAGGAAGGGAAAGATCTTAAAATTAGTTTTCAGATTTATTTGTATTTCTCTTTACTCTTTGTTACAAATTGCCAGCTAAAATCAATAAAGCAGCATAATATGTTAAAGAGAGCCGTAAATTTTTGCCTTGAAAGCTTTTAGAAAGGGTGATTTTTATTTGTCATAAAAAGACAGTCCCTAAAAGTTCACTGGGTTCTGGAGTAGGCCATAGAGGGTTATTTAGTAGGTCATACCCCACAAAAACCTTTTATGACCAGAATGGTTAGTAATTTATCTAAATAACATCTATATTATTCTTAAATTCTTTACCAGGTTTAAAGTTCTTTGATTATAATTCTGATGCTAATTTCTTGGAAATATAATGCTTGGAAATGATATATATTTATGAATATGCTCTTATAACTAAGGATGATACATGTAATTTATGGAGGTTTTAAATTGTTTTTCGGAGATAAACCAAGATTAAAATTATAAGTTCATTTCAAATTTTGGATTATAGAAAGCACTAAAATTCTTTTATTCTGAGAGAGATTACAGATTCCATATTATGTACACTTTAAAAATAATTGATAACAAGTACAGAGGGAAGCAAAAAATTAGTCAAGAACATGAGAATGAAGCAGTATCCTTTGGCAAAGTAGTCTAGTGTAAGCAGCTCATGGTTTTCTGAGTCAGTCAAATCTAAGTTTGACTGTTGGTTCACTTACTTATTCAGTATTCTTATGTAATATGAGGACATTAATTGTTACCTTGAAGACTTGTGAAAATTAAATAAAGGTTATATGAAAAGTATGTAATCCAGTGCCTGGCACAGAATAGTGCTTGAGAAGTAATAGTTTCATTCATTTCCTATATAAATGTAAAAGTTTCTCCAGTAAATTGGATTAGGAAAAAAGCCAATAGAACAGGGAGGTGATATAGGGGCAGATTTAACACCAGTCATTCCAAGGGGAAATAGTGTTTAGCATTTTTTTTTTTTTTTTTTTTTTGCATTTACTGTTAATGTAATTCAATTGATTTTGTTTTGAGACAGGCTCTTGCTCTATTGCCCAGGCTGGAGTGCAGTGATACCATCATAGTTCACTGAAGCCTTGAACTCCCTGGCTCCAGCAGTTTTCCTGCTTCAGCCTCCTGCCTTAGCCTTCCAAGTAGCTAGGACTAGAGGTGTGCCACCATACCCAGCTTTCTTTCTTTCTTTCTTTTTTTTGGTAGATGATGGGGAGGTGGGGGGGTCTCACTATGTTGCTCAGGCTGGTCTTGAACTCCTGACCTCAAGTGATCCTTCCTCTTTGGCCTCCCAAAGGGTTGGGATTACAGGTGTGAGCCACTGCACCCAGCCTTTGTTTACTATTTAACCGCCCAAATTTTACTGTATGCTGTGGTAGGCGACAAAAACTTAATTGCTTTATTACCTTAGGGAGAAACCAGTTTTGGTCCTACCTTGATTAAAAAGCGTCAAAAGCTTGATCCACTTTTAGGAAGAAAGCTGTATAGAGTTGTAAGTAGAAAACTATATATGAAGTAGAAAATATTAAATGTTTTAAGATATTAGCTGCTGGAGAAACTCTCATTTATCAGAAGGAAGTAAATGTTTACTTGAGAGTTGTGGCAGATACATTATTTTCTTGCAATTTATGGTTAGTCAACTCTCATTTTGTTTTATTTTGATTAGTGTGGTTGTCTTAGGTCCCTCTGACCACTACTCATCCCTGGCCCCCTCCTGCTCTAGAAGTCTACTGACTCCTCTAGCTGCATTGTGTAGTCTTGTATTTCATACACTAGCTAGCTAACATTTCATAACAATAACTCATATTTATTAAGTGCTAATTATGTGCCAGGCACTGGGTAAGCACCTTATATAAACTCATTTAATTTTTCTATGCTTTCTCCAAGGGAAGTAGGTACTATACATCCATGATTTTTTATATTCATCTCTGAAATTCAAAGGTTTTGAAAATGTTTCTCTGTTTGTAGCAAACTAATTTGGCTGAAAAACCTGAACTAAATGAGATGAAGCTACGTAAGGGTCATTATATAGCCTACATGTGGAACATTATTGTTTTTTTTTGGCTACAGAAACATTAGTGTGTATGACTTTAAGTTGCTGCCCTATATTCACCTGGGATGTTATATATATTTGGGATTACTTTATAAAATTCAAAAAATTTTGAGTTGTGAAATATATCTGTCCCATAGATTCAGAGTAGGGGGTGGTGAACCTGTTTCATTACTCCATTTTGTAAATGAGAAGACTGATACTAGAAGACATTAGGTAAATTGCCAAGTTTAGAAATAGTATGTTAAGACATCAAGTACTTTATTCAGGTAATGCATGTATAAAGTCAGACTCAAACCCAGCAGTTTACTCCAGAAATCATACTCCTAAACTACAGTGTTGCCACGGCAAGATTGGCACTGATACGTATGTCTTCAATTGACACAGTTGCTGATCTTTACTAATAGAGGAAGGCATATACCTGGATATCTATAATCTGGATTTGGGTGTGAATTACTGTGATTTTACAAGTATCTTAGGTATCAATGTGTCTGATTTTAGAGTTCCCCTAAGTATAATAGAGCCCAGCCACTATGGCCTGTCTTAGGTAGAGGTAGAAAACTGTCTAGTTTCTCTTTTGTCACTTCTTTTCCCTCCTTTGTATTATCTGTGTCTCATTCAGTGCCATAAATTGCATATTTTGATTTTATTCAACAAATACTTATTTAATATCTGTTAGGCAGTAGGCTAGAAATAGAACATTGAGCAAGAAAATGGTACCTGTTTCAACAGGGACATTATTGTTATTATAGATTGAATAGTTCTTGGTGGGTACCCCACATTGTGGCATATTTGGCATCTCTGGGCCAAAATGGCATTACAGTCACTCCTCTCCCATCTTCATTGTGACAACCAAAATGACCCTAAACATTTCCCAAAGTCTCCTGTTTGTGGGTAGGGTAGTGATGTATCGGGGTGATATTCAGGCTCAGCCCTGAGAGTAGTAGCTACCCACTTGCTTGCCCATCCGTTATCCAAGTTGAATAATTGATTTTAAGTATTTCTTTTTGCTAAATCCTGGCATTATACAAAATAAACAACTGAGAGATCTATGAAGCAAATAGCCAAACTGCTTATACTCTTGATACAGTGACTAAACTCAGAAGCAAGGTAGGTTGTGGATAGTCTACCCATGGCTAATTGAGAATTCCCATTATACTATGTAAATAATAAGCATAAGTTAATGAGCTCCCAAGTGGACATACCAAACGATGCTGAATTGTTTTCAGTTATAGAATCAAAGTCTCTAACCCCTTACATATGCAAGTTATTCAGAGACTTATAATATGGCACACTTACGCTAAATGTAACTTGTAACGCTTAAATATATGTTACATTTTCAAGTGACGTTTTAAAATCAATTCCCAATTCTAATACATGTGAATAGAAACAACTATGAGGGTTTTATGATGATTTTGAATCCATCAGTGAAAAAGGAATAAAATGTAATTCTTCATTCAGTATCCATATCAGCTGCTTTTTGGGCAGTATTTATATTAAAAGTAATTAACATCAAAGTTCACAGAACCTGTTCATGCTTATGACAGTTGACGTTATTTCAAATGAAAATAATTTTAATAAATTACAATTTTAAAAGTTACATACGCTTAATGGGAAGCATTCAGAAAATACAGAAATGTACAAAGAAAGTAAAAATATATATATTCTGCTCACAGATGACTACATATCTGCTTGCAGCATTACTGTCATGTCTTTTCGGGATTTCTCTCTCTGTGAGTGCATATGTGCTCACTCTGGCACTCTTGGGTGTGCTTCTGCTCATGTGTGTATGCTCTCTTTTCTCCTACAAATGAAAGCATTATGAAAATTGTGTCACATCATTTGTTTTTTTACTTTGACACTCATATTTTAAATATCTTTTTATGGTAATGAAGAAAATTTTATATTTCTATTAACATTGTATGTATGTGTCATGTATTTAAACTATTTATCTAGACATTTAGGTGGTATCCTATACAGTATTTTGGCATTATGGTTAATTATTGTATGTGCATCTTTGTGTAGCTCTCCAATTATTTTCTTTATATGAATTCCTAGGGATGGAATTCCTGAGTAAATGCTGGATACATTTAGAATATTTTTATCAACTGTCAGATTGTTTCCTAGAAATGTTGTGCCATTTTATACACCCAGCAATAATGCTTTAATGCTTTGTTTCTTTGTTTAATCTGACCACTGGGTATAATCAGTCTTTTAAATTTTTTTTTATTTTGGGAATTGAATAGTTGAAAAAAATACTGTTTCTATTTGCATTTCTTCAATAACTGAAGACAAAAATACAAATAATTCATTAGCTGTTCATATTTCTTTTGTTGAGTTTCCATTTATATCTTCTGTTTTTCTGTTGTGCAGTTTCTTTTCCTCCTCTTAAATTTCAAGATCTCTTCATATTATAAATTTGTTATCCATAATGCACCTATTTTTTCTTTTAAAAATATGATTCTTTTTGTTTTAGTGATTTCTTTATATGTAAATGTCTTTTTTTTGCGTTTTATTCCAGTTGATGTGACCATGTTATAACATCGTTATAATTCAAAATAACTAATTAAATAGGTTAAATATTAGATGTTTTAAAAAACAAAGGTACTTTTCAGATGTGAAACTATTTTGTTGATGTGGAAGGTGAAATTGTTCATGTTAATTAGATATATTTGCTATGATTACAGTTTTAATAGCTGTATATAAAAATAAGGATTGTGAGAGAGTTACTTTGATATTTGAAAGATTGCATTAAAGCCAGATAGCCTTGGCCTTATTGTTCTTTAATTTAGCCAATGAATATTTATCAAGTACCTCTTATGCATTAGATACTAAGAATGGATTTTTCATTTACTAGCTCTGTAACTATGGGCAGGTTACTTAAAGTAGCCAAGTGTCAGTTTCTTTATTTGTAAATGAGGGATAATACCTACCTTATTGAGTTGTCGTAAGGGTTAGTTATAGGTTACCCAAAGTAACTAACAGTACCTGACATGTAATTGGACAACAATAAATTGTAGTTAGTGTTATTATTCTTTGTAGTAACAAAACATAATGTAATTTTAGCTCACTATTATATATAATATTATTGCTGTAGTAGTAATTTAGCATATAGGGTAATTAATGATGATTATTATAATTTTATTAATAGGGAGAATGGAGCCTAGCTAGGTTGATTATACTTACCATCCTGTCAGTCAGGTAAAAATATTTTCTTATATTTGTATAAGTTTACAGTTTTCAAAGCTCTTGTCTTATTTATTCTACAGCATTCCTCTAAGATTGGCAGGGCATGTATAATTTTTCCTGTTTTACAATACAGGAGCTGAAGATTAGAAAGATTAATTGACTTATCCAAGGTCATATGGCTTTTAAGTGATTAACAGGTTCCACTTAAAATTAACATTCCCCGGAGGCGGGCAGATCATGAGGTCAAGAGATCTGAGACTATCCTGGCCAATATGGTGAAACCGCATCTCTACTAAAAATACAAAAATTAGCTGGGCGTGGTGGTGTGCGCCTATAATCCCAGCTATTTGGGAGACTGAGGCAGGAGAATTGCTTCAACCTGGGAGGCAGAGGTTGCAGTGAGCCAAGATCGTGGCACTGCACTCCAGCCTGGTGACAGAGCAAGACTCTGTCTCCAAAAAAAAAAAAAAAAAAAAATTAGCATTCCCAGTGAACCTAGATTGACTCTCATTGTGGGAAGGAGCAGAGAATAGAATCTGACTATAATTGCCTAGTCTTCATTTAGCTTTAGCCATTTTATAGTTTCTTGTGGTTGTTCCCATTCCAGTCATCTGAACATTGGTCTGAATGTTTTAGTTATCTGTTACATTGATGGCATTCATGCCTTTGTGAAGTCACTTTCCTTTCTGTTTGGGTTGGGCCTGTAGCTTGTTTAAACAAAGAGAATGCAAAGAAATTAAAGCTCTTCCAGGTCTGGGTGCAAAAAGGCTTGAGAACTTAGGCCTTTGTGTTTTTGAAAGAGAGGATCATCATGTAAGAAATCTGACCATTCTCCTAGAGAGACCCAGTGGAAAAGAGGCCACATGGAGAAGGAGAATTTCTGAGATTACATGGAGACAGATGCTCAGCCAACCTAGAATCTTAGGTGAGCTCATTTCTTACCTGCTGGCTGAAAGCAGTAGTATGAATGGTCACTAGCAAGATGAGTGTAAGAACTGCCTAGTGGAGCCCTGCTCAGATTGCAGAATTATAACCAAATAAAATGGTGGTTGTTTGATGCCAGTAAGTTTTGGGGTGGTTTCTTATGCAACAGTAGAAAAGCAAAAGGAATATGCAACAATATTCTTGAAAATAAAAGCTTTGCTAAAAGATGTTTACTTTTTTGGCCTGCCTTGATAGTTTTGGTCTTTCTTTGGCTTGCCAATACCAACTAACAAAAAAGGAATAGTAATGAACAACTCTTCTCTCTTCCAGAAGCCCATGATTTTGGCCAATACTTGGGTGGATCTGAGGTATACTCAATCTCTCTGTACTGAGTATCTTCAGAGAAATCTCAAGAGATAGGGTTGCCTCCTATGTCAAGGGTCTGATTCTTCTTTTCTGTTGTTTCCCACTTCCAATTTTCTGTGGTTTTTAAAAAATCTTTTACTATCAGAATTTAGTTGGTTTTGGCCTCCATCAGCCAAGTAAAACAAGATCGACTAGGTTTTCCCCCTGACTTTTACTTATTCTGTTGTTCTCAAAAGATTTGAGAGGCATTTAGGACTGAGAGTGGCTCTGAGACCAAGAATCACCTTTGTTTTTGATCATTCACATATTAGTTAACAGGAAAGATGTGATAAATTGTTCATGCAGTTATTTTTTCCTGTCTCACAGATCAGTTTCACTCTCATTTAAGTACTGAAATATAGATTTTTTTGTAAGTTTCTATTAGAGATAAGAATTAGTAATCTAAAAATTTTAAGTATATTTAAAAAAAATCAAACTAAATGAGATTTTTTTTTTTTGATTAAAATATTTTTGTCATGAAAATTTTAGATTCAGAGTATTACAGAACTTGATCAACTTCCAGAATGGTGGAGTGAGGGCCTCAGTGAACTTGCTCTCCTTATAAAACAACAAAAATATGGGTAAAATAACGAAAATCTGCATTTTAGAGTTCTGGCAATTAAGCAAGAGTATGAATTGAAAATCATCTGTCCAAGAGAAAACTAATGAATCTTGGGAAGATCAGTGAGGTTGGTGATATTTTAATTTGGGATTATTCTCATCTCTTTCTCCAGCTTAGAGGTATATCCAAAAGCTGGCAGCATTCCAGAAAATGGAGAGAGCTGACCACTTTTAGAGCTCCATTAAAGGCACCATCCCTAGTACATAGTTAATATTTTGTCCCAAATTGCAGCTCCCTGGGAAAACTCTATTGTGAGAGAGTGATTGGATATTTGATTTGACTCTGAACTCAGCTCAGTTGGGGGGAAGAAAAAGCTTACCCCCAAGGGTGTTACTGAAACAATAGCAAACTGTTGGCAAGATGTCAACTGCCTAAGGCTGTGATTTCAGTTGAGGCCAGGAATTTAAAAGGAAATTCTGGAGAACTAGCCAACTACAGAGAACTTGGGAAAGCTCTGGCATATTCCTGGGTATTTAAAAGGCTGTACAATGTGCAAGTCTGTACACATGCCCAGAAATGATCTAGGGAAGGAGAATGTCACCTCTGACTGATGTTGAGGCACTGTGTAAGGAGAAAGTGACAATCAGTGCTATTTGTAAGCTGCCCGAAGCTTGAAGGTATGACTTCTTATGAAGATTTGTTTGCAAAGGGTGGAAGACATATAGTCAAGGCATTTAAGGAAATCTTCTAAAAGATCGTTGGTTCACTACTACATCATACTGGTCCAGGAATGACTTCTAGGAAGCCAGGCTTACAAATAAAAATAAGATCCCCCCCAAAAAAAGTTCTAGCAGAGAACTCAGTGGCCACACACTACAGGGAATACAGGGTCTGTAAAATTAGTTCATGAAAGCACTAAATAAACAGCATCAAGATAAGTAACACACTGATGATTAAAAAATTTAGGGGAAAAATATGGAGCAATCTGTTATGAGAGTTGTCAAAATATATTACCTAAAATGTCCAGTTTTCAACAAAAATTGAGAAATGCAAAGAAACAGGAAATATGCCACGTACACGGAAAGACAAAACAAAAAAACCAAAAAACAAAAGCTAGCTAACAAAAAAATGACCCTGTAGAAGCCTAGATTTCAGACTTAATAGACTTTAAGTTAGCTATTATAAATATATTCAAAGAACTAAATGAAACCATGTCTAAAGAATTAAAGGGAAGTATCAGAATGGTATTTCACCAGAGAAGGAATATCAGTAAAGATAGAAATTATTAAAAAACAAGGAAATTCTGGAGTTTATAATAACTGAAATGAAAAATTCACTAGAGGAGCTTAACAACAGATATAAATTGACAAATGAAGGAATCTTTTAACTTGAAGTTAGGTCAATAGAGATTATTCAGTGTGAGGATCAGGAAGAAAAATGAACAGGGCCTCAAAAGACTTCTGTGGCTCCATCAAATGTTGTACCAACATTGGCGTTATAGGATTCCCAGAAGAGAAAGAGACAGAAAAATATTTTTAAAAAATAATGGCAGAAAACTTCCCAAACTTGATGAAAAATAATACTCTATACTACACATTCAAGAAGCTCACTGTAATCCAAGTTGAATAAACCCAAAGTGATTCACACCTAGACTCATCATAGTTGAATTTAAAGAAAAATCTTGAATGCAGCAGAAGAAAAATGACTTGTTGCAAGGCATCTTCAATAGGCTTAATAGCTGAGTTATGAGAACCCTGGAGGCTAGAAGACATTTTCAATGTTGAAAGAAAAGGACTGTCAACCAGTAATTCTCTGTTTAGCTAAACTCTTTTTTTCAAAACAGTGAAATTTTCAAATAAACAGAAACTGAAAGAATTCTCACAAACTCTAAGAAATATTAAAGGAAGTCCTTCAGGCTGAAATGAAAGGACACTTGATGGTAAATTTTAATCGGTTTGAAGAAATAAAGAGGAATGGCTAAAAGTGACTATAAATAGGCATTATGAAAGGCATGTATAAAAATACATATAAATGCATTTTGGTTTGTAACATTTTTTCTCCAATCATTTAAAACACAACTGAATAAAGGAATTATTATAAAGCTGTGTTGATAGGTTTATGAGATATAAAGATGGATTCCTTCATAGTTTTACAGGTATGGTTCTCTTCTGGAATTTATAATACAACATGAGTGTATCACTACCTTATAGGGCAGATTTAAGGTGCCGTTTATCTCTGCCTCTAGTTTCTAAAATGATAAACTTGGTGACTGCTGTCACTGTGCTGCATCATCTCTTCCTCTGTTTTCAAGCAGTCCATAGATACTAAACTTTGCGTCGATGCTGGTAAACTAGCTGCCTTCCAGTGCTCTATGTTTGATGATCCTTCTCACCACTTAATAAGTTAAGCTCTAGATGAGGTTTATGACCATGTTCAAGATGAAGATAGCATCTTGATATCATCCAGTTACCATAATTGTTTACCTTTTGCAATTTCCCCCCCTGCCCCACTGCCCCCCTGCCCCCCCTTCCTTCCTTCCTTCCTTCCTTCCTTCTTTCCTTCCTTCCTTCCTTCCTTCTTCTTTTCCCCTCGCTCTGTTGCCCAGGCTGTAGTGCAGTGGCACAATTACAGCTCACTGCAGCCTTGATGATCTTGTGGGCTCAAGCAATCTTCCTGCATCAGCCTTCCAAGTAGCTACGACTATAGACATGTGTCACCACACCCAGCTAATGTTTTACTTTTTGTGAAGATGGGACCTACCTGTGTTCCCTGGGCTGGTCTTCAACTTTTTGCCTCAAGTGATTCTCCCTCCTTGGCCTCCCAAAGTGCTGGGATTACAGGTATGAGGCACCATACCTGGCTGCCATTTGGGTCATTTTCTGTTTTGCAGACATTGTGATTGATAATAGGGTTCTAATGGTATATTGTTGCAAACCTGTCTTTGACTCTTTTAAAGATTATACTGCAGTATTTTATGATTGGGGAAAATACTGTATTTGGAGACAAATCTGTATTCAGAGTCTTGACTGCCACTTGTTGGCTGACTTACCTTTAGATATGTTTCTTCTGAGTCAGTAATCTCATCTATAAATTGGAGATAGTGATATTAAACCTTTTGACTTTTATTTTAAAAGTGTCATTGATATTATGAGCTTCTATGAGTTTGTGTTTTGGGGAAGTCTTACAACCAACAAGGCAATCACAGAGTTTCCCCGTTGCAAGTGATGAAGGTAAAAGAACTTTCAAACTTCAGTAATACTTCCATGTTCTGTATTTGACAAGGGATCTCTTCTGATGAAATTGGTTCTCATAGTTTGACTATTGATAGAAAAAGTCAGTTAAAACAGTAGGTCATAAAAAGTGTGGCATACTTCTCAGTAACATTTTAACTTAAAATATATAAAACGTATAAATAGACTGTTTTTCTGACTAGGACCAAGGGCCTTTTTTTCAATATAGGTTTGCTGATTGGAACTGCAAGTCTTATATAAATCTGTATCTATAGCAATGGTATCCAGTTTATGCCGTATTTCCTTAATCTAGTTTAAAAATTGAGACAGTTGCAGAGCAGTGGTTCTCAAAGTGTGGTTCCCAGCCTAGCAGCCTCAGCATCATGGAAATTTTATAGCATGCAAATTCTTTAGTTTTATTCTAGACCTACTGAATCAGAAACTATGGAAGGTGGGGCTCAGCAGTCTATGCTTGACTTCCATGCTACATTTAGAGAAACATTCTATATTTTATTATTTTACTCAATTTTATAAATATTTCTCTTATCTTTGCCTATTTCAACAGCAGTGTTTTGTAGTGACTTGCCTTTATCAAGTCTTTTCAATGAATTTGACTTTGTTTTTAAAGATACAAGACCTTTTATTTTTGCTTTCATGGTTTATGTGATATTTAATTAAATTAGCTAATTACAATAACAATAAAACTCCCCTATTGAAGTTTTAGAACAAATACTGTTCTGGGTGAATACAGCTCAGCAGTTGGGAGCAGAAGTGTTGAGGGGCATGCTAGAGAGAATCCTGCAGGCTGTGAGTTTTCAGTGTGCTGTGGGTATCTGTCAGTATGGTTGGAGAGGAAATGAACAATGTGAGTTTACATAGCAAACTGGGTAAGTGAAGCTTGATCAAGAGAGCTTCTCATGTGTATTATTCTGTATAGGCTTATAAATTTCTCGGATCCATTTATCTTTATAACCCATAATTCAGTATGCATGTTTTAGACTTTTGTTAGTTTGTAGGTAGTTTTCTTGGCTAGACCTCAGAGTTAGAAATTTGTTTTTAATGATTTTCAGATCTCTCAGGTCAGTATTGTGGAGAAATAAAGAGAACCCAGTAGTTCATATGAAAAATACGTGCCTATTATTATGACACCAAAGGGGAAACTCTGTAGCAGCTAATACTTGAAGTAGGAAACAGATGGAAATCTTCTTCCCTAGCCTAAGACTGCAGCTTTTGCCCTAGCTTATAGTGCCTACTTTGATTTTGGGAAATCCACTTATGTGTGGGGATCATTCTGCAGATGAAATGTTTGCCTACCATTAAGATTCTTAAAGGGTTATATAAGGCAGTCCATACTCTAGCCTGCTGAATCGAATATGTTGCTCCTCAGCAACGTTCTAGATGGAGTTTTGATTGAGCTACTTTTCTATCTGTGTTTTAATTATTAGTATATTTTTAACCACATTGCTAATCTCACAAAAGGAAAGGGCCTAAATAGCCTGTCTAAGTCAACTCTGGATCATCTTGTTACTGCAGTAGTTGGATCATAGTACTGCTATGCAACGTTAATAGAAAACTACATCATGTGCAGAAAATAACTTGCATAGCAACATCAGGATACTGTAACAGTTGTCCAATAAAACAGCAGTATTAGTCCCCCTGAAGTTGTTCAGATATTGATATTGCCTAGTATTCATTCTTCACTGACACAGTAACTCAATCATTTCACTGACAAAATAATAACTGCTACATATCTGATTTTAACAAAGAAATGAATATTGCTTAAATGCTTACAATAGATTGAAATTTTTGTTAGGGATAGGCTCTAAATCTGTATATTTTATATAGCACAAATTGTGATTCTATATTGGAATTACACTTTGCTGTCTGGAGAAGTGTTTATAAAAGTAATTAAAATTTTGGTTTCAGGCAAAACAAAAATTAGAATAATTATATTGAAAATTATGTAAATTTTGAGTAACTATGAGCTAGTGATGTATAGATATTACATCATTTTCTCATTACAATATCTCACTAGGTTGTGTTGTCTAGATTTTATAGATGGAGAAAATTGGATTAAGAAAGATAGTGACTTGCCCAAGGTGATTTAAGTAGTAAGTGATAGAGCTAGGATTTGAACTGTGGCCTGTTTAGCATGAAAGCCCAAGCTTTTAAATACTGCTTAAATACTGTTTTACACCTTAATATCCGGTGCTTTAATATTCTTGGCCTTCTTTCAAAAACTTCCCTCTTCCTGTCAATTCCAGAGATAACATTCAATAACTTGACAACAGTGACCTTTCTAAACAAATACAGTGTGTTACAGAACCAGATGGCCTAAGATTATATTTTATTTTTCTGACTCAAAATAAATTGCCTGCCCTAAGACTGATAAAGTCCAAAAAAAAGACCCTTCTGTGTCCCAGAACTTCATCAGACCACATGGCCAGCCAGTGCTGTTTATCGTAAGTCAGTCACGAATAGAGAGCTTTGTCTTTATACTATAATTTAGATTAGGACCTAATGAAGGGGCAAGAAGCTTGTTTACTAAATGAGATCATTCAGTAATCGCAGTGCATTTGGTAGAAAGATTCAGAAGAACTGAAGACAGAATTCTAGGCAGTACTACTGTCTGTCCTATTAATTGGATGTAAGGAGAAGGTTGATTTATAATTCAACAAACTCCCAAGTTAGGCATCCTTTTTCTCCCTTGCTGGGATTTAAGAAGGATTTTTCTAATCACTAGCCACTTTATTGTTGATCATTCAAAATCTGGATGAGAATTTTCTTGAAAGTCTTAGACAAATATATTTTAAAAGCAATTCTATATAGGGAACATAAGTTACTATGCCACACATAAGCATAAACACAATGCTTTCATGAGCTCAGTTACACTTAATGAATTTCAGACTTAGACAAGTTTAAGCAGAGTAGGCATAGAAATGTTTCAAAGATACGTTGAAGCCAAACTTGTAATTGACAGATGTAGTGACAAAAGAAACACTAGACTTGGAGTTAGGAGGCCTCTGTTTGAGACTTGGCATTGCCATTACTTTGTAAGGATCCTTGGGCAAGTGATTTAAATTCTCCAAGACTTAGTTATTTGTAAAATGATGCCAGAATGATATTACTTCCCTTGTTTTATTGCAAGGTTGTTCTGAGGACTAAGTTAGGGAACAGGTGACAAAGGTACAGTGGTGTACAAATGGATGCTGTTATTATGGCAGCATCTAATATAATAAGGGTAAATGTCATCCTGAGCTTTTAGTAGGATAGATTTTCCTCTAGAATTGCTCATAATTTGGTGCTTAGGGTCAAGGCACCGTAATCTTTTTGAATTTCAGTATTGAAGTTCAAATACTCTCATCTGTATAAAATAATATCACAGAGTTGTGAGAATTACATTAATGTAGATGCTATTTTTAATTTTTGTAAAATAATGATGGGGTAGGAGTTATTATCTTGAACAAATTTCAGAAAGTTAGAAAAGAAATAGCCAGAGATTTTTTTATCTGTTCCCAAACACCTTAATAAGATAAATTACTCATAGAATGTTAGAATACTAGAAGAACCCTTTGAAGATTATCTATCTTCTTCTGCTCATTTTAAGACAAGGATCACCTCCTAATATTTTTATCTATTCTGCTCTGTTTATATGCATGGAGGATAACACTGTCACTAGCATCATCAGTCGTAAAGGATAGCAACTGTCTCTCAATCACAATAGATACAGATTTCTGAAAATGTAAAGCCGTGTCAGAGAAGAACTCTGGAAGGTAGTATTGGTCTGTGAAAAGAATCTGGGCTTTGTTGTGAAAAGTTGAGATGGAATCTTGCTCCTATCAGTTACTAGTTTGTGGCAGTGGGAAATTTACTTACTATTTTGTGGGCACATAACTATACTGTTTTTTGTTTGTTTTGATCATGTAGGCTATGTCTATGTCTATACGTAAACGTGACTGGCTCTCCATTTTTATGTATCATTCTTTGGATCCGAGACACTTTTGATTTTTATGTTATTTATACTAATGATTCTTGACCTTCTATTTTTTGTCTCTAATAAATTAGAGACTGGGGATTACAATAGTGATCCCTCAAGATTGCAGGGGGGCTTATGGCAAATCAGCATCTTGGAGTCAGATATACTTTAAAAAGTCTTCCTTTTTAAGGCTGATTTAGGGACTTACACATGAGCTATAATTTTTAAAACTATAGTTCTTTTGGGTCACATGTCATGTTTTTCTTATATTGGTTGATTTTGCACGGTTGAATTTATCTATATTGGTTTCTAAAAAATTATTTGAAAACTGGACAGTATTTTAATGTGAAATTGTAAAATAGTTTTAAGTATATTCTCATGAGAAGAAGAGCTCTTCTGAAGAAAATAATATGAAAATAATATTTTATCATTGATCTAGTAGTAAAAACAAATGCAAAGAAAATTTATGTTCACTGTCAAGAATAATGACCTTTGTGTACTTTTTAAAACACAGTGTTGAGAGATTTCATAGTTTATATATTGTTTATCTTTGACTTATTGAAAATATTGTTTTCATGTTTATTGGGTGTCCTGGAAAAATACCCGAGTTGATCCTTAAATTTGAAAAAAGAAAATTCAATACCAGGTATTTAGTTCTGGATTCTAATGGTACTAGACTAGAAAATAGAAGATTGGTAGGTAAAGAAAATAATATATGAACATAGAAGCCCATGATTCAGTGTGCATTTTCTGTCATTTTGCAACAGTTCAACTTTGTGACATGTGTTTCTTTCTTTCTCTTTTTGTTAAATAAATGAACAGAATTTATCCCTTGATCATCTGTAACATAGTTTCATTGTAACCACTAGTCTGGGCTTTCACTTGAATTTTTTTATATGAATTTATGTGGAGATGCTTTGCATTTTTCTAAATTTTGGTTACACTAATTAGAGAGTGGATATTACAAAAAACTGACAGGCATTTAAAAAAATATTAAATGAATTGGTTATGAAAAGGGATACAAGTATATAGTTTTACATTTTTCAACTTGTTTTTACATTGCCCTTTAGAATGTTTAATATTTTGTAATGAAAGTCTGTGTTTTTTCTCTTTTTTTCAAAAAGAAAACAATCGGGTAAAAATCTGAGAAATGTTTTCAGTTGTCCAAGGCTAATGTTGACTTAAATAGGTCTAGGTCTTCATGGTTGACAGCTGCAGATAATTAGCTTTTTCTTTCTTAACAAAGAAAGCAAATGGAGCTGCAAGACATTCATTGCCTTTTCTGTCATCATAATAATAATGTATGTATTTAACTCCTGCAGTTCCTTAAATTGATTTAGTGCTAAGCTGCCTACATTACGTATAATAGGAGTGACAAGTGAAAGCTGCAGCACATATTTGTGTGGCAAAAGGGAGCAGTGATTGACAGCAAAGTTTCTCTCTACAAGAAATAGCAGTGTTGTGGAGCTCAAAAAGGGCCAGATACATAATTCTTAAAATTGTAGAGCAGATTCATGAAATGAATTTTAAAAAGTGATTGCCACTTGGTGTATTTGAGTGTCTTTGTGTTTTTGGCTCTGGGTGAGGGGCACAGATGGACAGAATCTCACCTGACTGCTGAATATCAATAAATTCCTTTTAAGCATGTTAGTATTTGTTATTTGAGAATGATACTTACAAATTATAGATCAAATTATGACTCTGTACTCAGTGAAAATTTGCTTCAGCTGTAAACGATTCACTGTATTTGAAGAAGCTGAATAATACATCTATTCAATTAAGGATTTTGAAGGCCCTAAATTGAGTTATTTTTCAGGGAAAAATACCCATTTTTACATGTCTATAAAACTTGAGGTATCATTTCTGGAAAGGTAATCACATAGGATTAGTGGGTTTTTTTGGTCATACAGTGGCTAAATGTGATCATCTTTCAAAAATACTCAGAATAAAAATTCTGGCTTTCTTTTGTTCCCATGAGAGAAGCCAGGGTTGGAAGGACCCTTGGTGATTGCTGCTGCATGATGCCCTATGATGAGCCTAGAATGTTGGGCTTCATATTATACCATGGAAATGTTTCTTATTTTGTTGACAACTCTGTGTCTGTGGGAGGCAGGGAGGGGAAGCCCTGTGTGTGCTTGTACACTGGCAGCCTCTACTGGCCATTGGAAAGAGCAGTATTGACCCCTATTCTTTCCATTCCAGGTTACATATGCTTTTACTTGGGCTTAGCTCTTACGTTGGTCCTCACCCTCTTTGTTTTCCCCTTTTGAAGAATAGTTTTCTCTTGGATGTCTTGATTTATAATTATTAAAGAACTACATATTCTTTAGATTTAGCTATATAAGCTCTCTCTTAGTGGTTTCCAGGAAGTAGGCATAAACTCTTACTGGGGTTTATGGATATGAATACCTCTAGGGGGTTAGATAGAGGGTGGTGTCTAGACATTAAGTCTAGACAGAAAATGATAAGTATTTGTAAATAAAAGATCCAAAGATAATAGTAAACTCTGGATTATTTTGTTTTAGGGGTAGAGACTTGTAAAATGTTTTATCTTGTATCTTTGACTTTGGGCAATAATTTGACCACAGTAGATGATTTCCTCAACAAAACAGAACCATTTCTTGACATTTACATTTTATCAATGGCTCTACTTACTAATCACCTAGTTATCTTTGAATCTCTTGGCATTTTCAAATAAGACATCTAATTGAATCTTTTTATACAAAGTCTCATATCCAATGGCTTCCATTCCTACTGCTACCACTAATTCCTAGATTATTGCAGTTACTATAGGTTGGTGCAAATGTAATTGACAAAAGCCACAATTACTTCTGCGCCAACTATACTAATACATTTCCTTCCTTCCATGTTCTTTACGTTTTAATTCAACCCATGCAACCTGGCCATATGCATTTGACTAAAACATTGCTTTTATTGCATCACATTTTTTTTCCTTTAATAATTTATTGTTTGCTTGAGAAAATGAAAAGGACTAAAGGATATAGCCAGTAGAACAAGACAAGGAGCGTGGAGCTAGGAATAGGAAGATGTGGGATTTTTGCTTTGGTTTTGGCTATATGACCTTAAGCATATACATATACCTTCCTGAGACTTTGTTTTTCTATTATTTAAAATCATTTGTTGCCAAGATTGGTTGAAATAATGTTATATGAAATTGCCATCAGTTCGTTAGAACTCTGTTTTCCCGCTACAGAGTAAAAATGCAAAATGTCTTAGTTTGGAATTTCTTTCCAAACTCCTCATTTCTGTACTGTGCCTGGCATATAATAGGTACTTAAAAAATGCTGTTTGAATAAATTCTATACTTCCAATCTTGTATTTCTCTCTAATTTTCCAACTCAAATATGTTATCTCTGACCACTGAAAATGTTGTTCACATCATCACAGCTACATCATTCTCCTGTTTTTTGCCCTGGTAAGAAATTGTCCTTCACTTTTTTTTTCAAACTCTGTTTTGTAGGAATAGTCAAGTCCCCCCATCTCCTTTGAGTCCACTTTTGCTTTTGCTTTTTTTCCACCATAGCAATACTTACTATCTTTACCACTCACCACTCTATTTTGAGATATATAGTATCTTGTATTATTCATAAAAATGTCCTGTTGGTATACCTTCTCTTCTCTGTATACTGTAAAATTCTGCAGAACAAGAATAATAGCTTTGATTTTTGTAGTCACTCTTTAAGGATATTTTCATTGAACTTGTAATATATCCAGATTAACATATGGGCCGGGTGTGGTGGCTCACGTTTGTAATCCCAACAATTTGGGAGGCCGAGGCAGGCGGATTACATAAGGTCAGGAGTTCAAGACCAGGCTGGCCAACATGGTGAGACCCTCTCTACTAAAAATAGATAAATAAATAAAAATTAGCTGGGTATGGTTGGGCATGCCTGTAATCCCAGCTACTCAGGAGGTTGAGGCAGGTGAATCACTTGAACCTGGGAGGCGGAGGTTGCAGTGAGCTGAGATCTTGCCACTGCACTCCAGCCTGGGCAACAGAGTGAGACTCTGTTTCAAAAAAATAAAAAAGAAAAACAGGTTAACATATGATAAGAAATGGTTTATATTTGCCACAAGATTAATAGAACAAGGATTGGTAGGTTGTTAGAAGTGAGATACTAAAATGCTGTTAGACTACTGATACTCTGATTTGTAGGGGTAAAGAATTCAGATTGTAAGGGCTTTGGGGAAAGTTCCCCTCTGGAGAAGAATGACCTGCATATTATTATGAATTAGCGATTCTTCTATTTTAATAATGCACCCCTTTAAAATATAGATACCTTAATTAGGAACAAATCCTTGTATACTAGTATTGTTTCCTTGTGAATATAAATGAAGTGTAAAAAGGCATAGAAATCATAAGAGTAAGAGAGACACTTATTTTTCACCGATATCTTTTGAATTTTTTTTTTAGTATTTACATTTTTACCTGTTCAAATCTAACAAATTGGGAATGTTTAACCTATCCAAATCTAACATCTTTGATGGGTAAGTTATCAAACATTCCCACCAGTGTAAAAGTCTTCAACATATGTTTAATTGCTTTTATTTTTAAAATCATCTTTATTGGAATGTAATTTACTTACAGTATAATTCACCAGTTTTAAGTGTACAATTTGATGAGTTTTGGCAGGTGTATACAATTGTGTTCTACCATTACAATCAAGTATGGATCATTTCCATCACCCCTAAAAGTTTGTTCCTGCCTCTTTGTAGTCAATCCTTTGCCCCATCTCTTTGCTTCTGGCAGCCACAGATCTGCTTTATTATTACTACAGTTTTTGCCGTTTCTAGAATTTTATATAAATGGAATCATGCAGTATGTAGTTTTTGTATATGTCCTCTTTTAGATTTTACCTGAACATGTATCAGTAGTTTGCTCCTTTTATTGCTGAGCAGTAGTTCACTATGTGGCTATACCAAAATTTGTTTATTTTGTTTACTATTCGATGGAACTTTTCTTTTTCACGGTTTAGCTATTATGAATAAGGCAGTTAAGTAGACACAGTGTTATGCAGTATAAGTGTTTTTATGGACATATGCTTTTATTTTACTCGGATAACTGTGTACAAGGCAATTGCTGAGTCAAATGATAAGGGTGTGTTTTAATTTTTATAAGTAACTGCCAAATTGTTTTCCAAAGTGGCCATACCATTTTGCATTCCTACCAGTTGCTCTACATCCTCGTCAACACTTGGTATTAGCAGTTCTTTTTATTTTAGCTATCATTCTAAAGAAGGTGTATTGTTAACTCATTACAGTTACATTACTTTGTATTTCCCTAAAATGATTAATTTTTTGAGCATTTTTTCCATGTGTTTTTGGTTATTTGCATATATTCTTATATAAAGTGTCTAAACCATTTCCCTATTTTTTAGTTATATTTTTATTTATGTAGGCAGGAGTGTAGTGTCATGATCACAGCTCACTGCAGCCTTGACTTCCCAGGCCCAAACAATCCTCTCACCTCATCCTCCTGAGTAGCTGAAACCATAGGCATGTACCTCTATGCTTGGCTAATTTTTTAAATTTTTGTAGATACTGGGGACTCCCTATGTTGCCCAAGCTGGTCTTGAACTCTTAAGCTCAATCAGTCCTCCTGCCTTGGCCTACCAAAACCAAAGTGTTGGGATTATAAGCATGAGCCCCATTGCCCAGCCCCTATTTTTTTTTAAAACAGTTTTTTGTCTCCTTCTTATTAAGTTCTGTATATGTATTTACATATTCTGAATACAAGTCCTTTATCAGAAATATGTTTTGCAAATTTTTTTTTCCAAGTCTGTGTGCTTGTGCTTTCATTTTCTTAAGTGTGCCTTTTCAAAGAATAAGTCCTTAGTTTTGATGAAACCCAATTTATTGATTTTTTGTCTTTGTGCTTTTTGTGGAGTGTTAAAGATTATTATCTACTGAATATCATTTAGATTGCCTTTTTTTTTCTAGTAGCTTATAATCTCATTTCTGGGTTTCTGATACATTTTGAGTTAATTATTGTATATGATATGAGGTGTCTTATCTTTCCAAATGGGTATATGATTGTTCCAGATCCATTTGTTGAAAAAGACAATAACTTTTCCATTTAATAACCTTAGCGTTTTCTTTGAAAAATCAATTGACCATATATATGTGTGGGTTTATTTCCATTCCATTATTTTAATTACTATCTTTATTATAAATGTAGTAATTAAAATAATGGAATGGAAATAAATATTTTCCTTATTATTGTAAGGAAATAATATTTTTATATAATAAAAAATATAAAAATATAAAAAATTATATAAATACAATTATTTTTATATAATAAAAATATAAAAATATAAAACATATTTTATATAATAAAAATTATTATATAGAATATGTCTTAACTATAAGATTATAAAGCTACAGTAAGGAAAATATTATTTTCCTTCTTATTGTAGCTTTATAGTCTTACAGTTAAGAAATATATGTCTTCCCACTTTCTCTTGTGTTTCAAAATTGTTTTGGCTACTTTATGTTCTCTACATTTTCATATAAATTTTTAAAAGCCTACTGGGATTTTGATTGGAGTTGCATTGACTCTTTAGATCTGTTTCAAGAAAATTAATATATTAAACAATATTGGATGTTATGACCCAAGTACATGATATCTCTCTTTCTTTACTTAGGTGTTTAATTTCTCTTACCAGTGTCTTGTAGTTTTTAGTGCATAATTCTTGCATATATTTTTGTTAAGTTTATTCCCATTATATATTTAATACTATTTTAAGTGATATCATATGCTCTTGTAATGGTAGCAATGCAATATTAGCAATGCTAGTACTGAAATACAATATGACCAGTTTTGAAATATGATTCACTTTTTATATTTTGACCTTGTAACATTGTAATGTTACCAGATGCACTATTACTAATAGCTTTATTTATTTAATTTTTAGTAGGCTTTTAAAAATTTTCTGCATAGAAAGTCATGTCTGTAAATAAAGTCAGTTTTACTACTTCTTTTCTAATTTGTGTGCCTTTGATTAATCTTTCTTGCCTTATTGCATTGATTAGGACCTACAGTGTTAAGTGAAAATAAGAGGATATCTTTGCCCTCTTATATTAGAAAGAAAATATTCAGTCTTCCCTAGTAAGTATGTTGTTAGCTATAGTTTCTTTCTGGCTGCCTTTTTTAGGCTGAGGAAATTCCCTTCAACTCTCAGTTTGCTGAGGGTTATTTTTGAGTGAATGTTAAATAGAGATTATTTTATGCTTTTTATATTAATCTGTTAATCTGGTAAAATACTCTGATTGATATTTTTACAATAAAGCAAACTTGAATTCTAAGATAAATCCCATTTTGTCATTATCTGTTTATATGTATGTTTCTGGGTTTGATAGGATTTGGTTACAGATATTTTGTTATTTGTCTTCCTAAGGGAGATTGCACTGTAGTTACCTTTTCTTGTAGAAGTTTGTCATTTTTTTCTTTTTTAAATCAGGGTAACATTGGTCTCACAAAATGAGTTGGGGACTGTTACCCCTTTTATTTTCAGGAAGAGTAAACCCGAACTTAATTATGAGTTGGAAAGTACAAAAGTTCACTTGTGCCACTCAAACAACTTATTTCTTATGACTGAAATAAGAAATATTTTAATATGTATTAAAGGGTATGTCCTCTCTTTCAGATATCTCCAAATGATTATGTGTATGTAAAAACAAAATAGCTTATGTAGGTATGCTTATGTAGGCATTTGTAAAAATTGTTATGCAAATTAAAATTTAATATCTTTGAATGTTAATTTAGTATAAATAAACCATAGGTATGGTATATGAAAATATATTCAGAGATGTTAGTACTTATGATTTTGTTTTTGTTAATATAAACATTTTGTGAAATCTCTTGTATATTCTCATTAAGTCATACTTTGTTTATATTTCAACTTAACAGACTTGTCAGTGGTAATTGTTATGTTATGTCAACTTAAAAAAATCCTTTTTCTAGCACAGTATTGTTCTACTAACAGTTCTTTGTGGCAAGATACTATTCCTTGAACATGCAATATAGTTCTTAAATTGTATCCCATTTAGATGAGAAAACTGATAGATGTATTTAGATTGCTTAGTCACTGATTTGAGTTGACCTCATTGCATGACTTTTTTACATGGTGGTGTTAAAACTGTTCTATTTTCATCCAAAGCACATTCTGTGAACTTTAGGATCAGGATGACAAATACCATCTACCATCTAACGTGGTATCTGTTAAAATTGTTTTGGCGGATTGGGAAGCTGGATTAAATGAATAAAAATGGTGAACTTTATTGAGTGATAAACATGAAACTCAATTTATGTTTTTATGTGATGAAAGTAGTTTGTTGCTGTCTTAAGAGCTTTATAAACGTTTGCTACATAATTTTGTCTATCTAATTTAAATAAATGTTATATTAAATAAATATTTTAAATATTAATGAAGATAAAAAATAGAATCTCAGCAATGGATGTTAAAAATGTACTAAGAATTGTCAGATTTTATAAATTATGATAATCTGTCATAAGAAAAATAATCTGTGAGAACATTAAATACATTAGAGTAAGACTGCAGGAGAAGTATTGAGAGGCGTTTATAGTTTTCTGTTGCACATGTAATGAAAATGTGTTGTTTGTTAGGAAATTGGTTAAGTGATTAGGGAAACATTGTCTTTTCTTACTGTAGAAATAGAAGCATGTGTACTTGGAAATGTCAAGAAAATGGTTAACAGTATTTAAAAGCTTTTTTTGATAGTGGGCATGTGTAGCCTATAACTAAACCTGGAGTGGGGTTGGGATGGGGTTAAAGGAGGTAAGGTACTAGCTCTAAGCATCTGTGAAATCCTGCTTCATTTAAAGTAGACAAAAATGAACTAAGTGATATGAATGAGGTTTTGCAACCACTGAGTTTATCAATTTCAAGTTTAGTGCTAAGAAAAGTAAAATTAAACATTGAAAATTCTATTTTTTTAAATGTTGGTTTATCTTATTTATTTGATTAGTGTAAGGTAGAGGAAAGCTGGGTAAATATCAGGGTGATAATTGTTTTATGGAACAAGGACTTTTTAAAAATAATATTAAATCTATTATGTGATGTTAAAATATTAGATTATTTAATAATCTATGTGTAGTTTGAGGAGTAAGAGTATTTGTGTTCTCCAATTGGTGCTGATTTAATTTGCATCTCATTAAAAAAATTGAGCATTTTAGTATAATATAATTTAATTTGTAGAGCCCAGAATAGATTTAGTATCTTTTCTAAGTACCTGATACACAACTTTTAGGTTTTACTGACCCCTGCCTTCCATCGTCCAATTTGTCACATTCCCTGTAATAAAGCTGATGAATTCATGTATTCATGTCTAAGTTGGGTTGTAAGCCAGAGTAATGGTAGAAGGCAAGAGGAAAGATCCCTGACCAGGGTCCTTTGATATGTAACCAACCATCTTTTGAAGTTGAACATTTGTTATGATAAATTTTTTTTCTCCATCATGTCACTATATCAGTATTTAAAACTCCTTTCCTTGATTACAAAAGTAACACATGTATTATGAATAGAAAAGGAACTATACCCATACTCTCACCATTCATGGATAACATACATAACCTTCTTTAGGTAAAAAACTTTGCTGGAAGCTTTCCTCTTTTAAATTCTACCTTCTTTCAAACTATAATTTATTCTGAGTAAAATGGATAAGAATGTAGTAGGATGAAATAACTAGGGGCTGAAGTGATACTTCAAGAGAAGATGGAGAAGGAAAAGAATCCCTATGAAATTACTGACACACAGAACAAAAAGGGAAGAGCAAAACAAAAAAATCTGACCTTTTTGAGTATGTCTATAGAAATGTAAAGTTATATAAATAAGTATTGTTATATGTTATGTATGCTTTCACTTATTATTCATAAAATGTGTTTTGATTCAGGTAGCTTTTTAGTTAGCTCACTGCATCCAAATGTAAAACAGCGTTTTCATGATAGAGGAGTGCCCAGTTAGTGTGCCAATTTTACATTTTCCAATCCTTTATTATCAGAATTTAATCAGTACGATCTTTTCCTGAAACTTACCACGTGTCTTCTGCTTTTCACAGATGTGATTTGGGGTAGAAATTCTTCCTGTTTATTTGAATAAGAACCCTTTGGTAAAATTCCTTTGATTCTGAGATAACTAGATGAAATGTGTTGCATAAATCATGTCACAGCAAACAGTTGTCACCTGGCACTAGAGCTTGATGAAATTTAAAAGTGTTGGCTCATTGCCTGTAGTGTTCAGTTACAGTTCTATAGAAAGTCTGTTTGTACAGATGAAGCAGTTCTTGGTGTAATGCAAGATTCATCTCTCAAGTGATAAGGCGTGTGTGAGTTTATTCCAGAGATCTTTACTCTGAGCTCCCAAGACATACTCAGAGGGGCTTTGTTTTAATTTCTCATTGCTCTCCCTTTGGCACACTTATAAGAAAATGAACAGATCTTAAATTTGGTGAAATTCTTAGCATTTATTTAGTTCAGTGTCTGTTGCAATGCAGGAATGTTTTCAATACTATTCTTGGCAGATAATCAAATTTGAATTTTAAAATGCCGCTTTTATCTGCAACTACTTATTCCCTCTCAGCTCTTGTCTTTACTTTCTTCTACTACCAAAATTTCTACATCCATCTTTACTTACTGGCAGTTTAGTCTTATACTTAGCCTTTTCTTACAGAACAATAAGGTCTATTAAGCATATGTAGAAAAAAGGTAATGAACCCATGTTCATTGACTCAAGAAGAAACTATAACTATAGGACTATTTTCTTTACACTGTGCCAAACTTTATTCCTAAAAGCTACATTAGATTTTGCCATTCCCAGACTTTAAAACCTTTGTCAACTATAGGAAAACATACAGACTTTTTGTGTCATAAAACAAGTGTATGTCTGCTTAAAAAAAATACTTTGTTCCTATTTCCTACCCTCATTACTCTTCTACTCAATAGGTAAATTCTGATGTTTCTGATCTGAATCCTTTTATTTATATGTGTCCTTGTAAAACATGTAGATTTATTTTGTGTACAGACAGATACTGGACTTGCATGTATTTTAAATTTGCATTGCTTGTGTTATGCTCTAGACATTATTTATTTTGACCTCAGCACTGTTTTAAAGATCTATGTCATTGGGCATACATCTGGATTGCTACTCCTAACTGCTGCATAGTATTCTATAGAGAGCATTTACTTCATTTTATTTTATTCTATGTATTGGAGACTTATATTACAAGGCCTTTTTTTTTTATAACTGACCCCGTATTTCTAAGCTGTCTCTTGAAATTACACTTCATGCACCTTAAGTCCTAGCTGCATGAAGCCCATCATTCCTGTATGAAAACAATGTACTTTTTCATATTGCCATACCTTTGCACATGCTGTGCCCTAGGATACTTCCAGTCTCCTAATGGCTGCTTCCTCATGACTCAATTCAGATGTTGTTTCCTTGATGAAGACTTAAGCAGCTATTTCATGCTTGAGCTAGTTGCTCTGTACTCTGCTCACACAGCACTTATTTTTATCTTGGTATTATAGAAGTCTACAATTCCACCTAGCAGTCTATATTTCTGTCTAGATTCCTTGAAGACAGGGACCACATAGATCTTAGGCATCTTTGTACGCTTTAGTTTGGTGAATTGCATATAGATGGCAATCAGTAAAACATTCATTGAATGAATGAATGTGTGGAGTTCCTTAAAGTGAAATAGTGACCATATAAGCAAAAATTATTCTCATAAGTAAGAAGAGGTTGGGACACAAATACAAATGTAGTATAAAACTGAGAGAATGGCATATAGGAAGCTGAATCCTAAAATGCATTGAGGCTTATAAGGATAGTAAGTACTGGAACATGTTATGTTCAGATCATGAAAGAAACATAATAATAAAAGAATAAACTGCTGGTTGAGACAGATGTAATACTGGATAGTGTAGTGAAGGCAGAGTTATGGAACTCCTGGGTTTTTAATTTCTCTATCAAAAGAAAATGATATTCAAGTTCAGTAAAGAAGACTCATGACAGTGGCAAGGGAATTGAAGTTAAGAAAGGCAAAACAATGATGAGAAAACACTTTTTTGCTCTCAACTAGTTAATGTCCTAGGATTAAATGACTTGCAGATATGAATGGTTAGGTAATCTTTGAACCATTATGACCAGTAACAGAGATGCCAGAAGACTAAAGATCATGCAGATACTGTTTTTATTTTCAAAAAAGAGAGGAAAGGTAGAATTCTGCTATTACAAGATTAGTGGGTTTTATGTTTATCCTTGGGACAATTCTTTTTTTGTAGTTGTTAAGATAGAGTCTTGCTTTGTTGCGAGGCTGGAGTGCAGTGGCACCATCTCTGCTCACTGCAACCTCTGCCTACTGGGTTCAAGTGGTTCTTCTCTTTCAGCCCCTCAGGTAGCTGGGACTACAGGTGCCTGCCACCATGCCCGGATAATTTTTGTGTTTTTAGTAGAGGTGGGGTTTCACCATGTTGGCCAGGATGGTCTCAATCTCTTGACTTTGTGATCTGCCTGCCTCAGCCTCCCATAGTGCTGGGATTATAGGTGTGAGCCACTGCGACTGGCCCTTTGGACAATTCATTAACTGATTATTAAACAGATACTTGTGAGGACTTACCTAGAAAAGGAGCAGTCTTCTAGGGACCACATGGGCTCACTAGGAGTGTGTCGTGTTAAACATGTGATTTTTTTTCCCCATGTAGGTTGAGTAAATTGAATTTAGCAATGTTTCAGGCAAAGTGTCTCATGATATGTTTATGAAATACTTAATAGATGGCCAAATTAGGAGTTGGGTTATTGGGCTGGGTAAATTAGTGGATGATTGAAATAATTTGATGAATGAATTGATGTCAGCTTGGAAAAAGGTATTTCTAGTGACATGGCATGGTCGTTTTTTTCACTGTGTTCTATTAATCATTTTTATCACGGACTTGGATTAAACAGGCACATCACATTTGCATATCACATAAAGCTGGGAGCAAAAGCTAATAGTTTGGATCAGGGAATTAGGGTTGAAAAAACTTAGTCATCTGAAATGATTGGCTGAAACTAAGATGGTCTGTAATAATGATTAAAATTTTGCATATAGGTTTGTCAAATTATCAAACTAGCCATGAATCAAGTGGATGTGTTTTAAAAGAAGTTTATATGAAGAGACCTGGGAAGTTGTGGTTTAACTGTCACTGCCATGTCTCACAGTGCCAGAGTTTGAATGTGTCTTCTCCCAAGGTGAGATGTGGAAACTTAAGGGCCAATGTGATACTATTAGAGCGCAGGACCTTTAAGAGGTCATAAGGTCATGAGGGCTCCTTCCCTTGTGAATGGGAGTAAGACCCCTATAAAAGCAACTTTCACAGCCTTCAGGAGCTTCCTCTTCTGCCTTCTGCCATGTGAGGACACAGTTTTCCTCTACTCTGAAGGATGCAGCCCTCACCAGAAAACCAAACCTGGCGACACCTTGACTTCCAGCCAAGAATTGTAAGATGTAAGTTTTTGTTCTTTGTAAATTATCCAGTCTCAGATATTGCTCTGTCAGCACAAACTAAAAACACAAGTGTAGACTGTTTTAGTAGAAGTGAAGTACTTGGAATGGGGAAGTGCAGTCTCTGTACTAATGAGAAGATAACATTGTATTCATTTATGGTTTCCAGGTTTTAAGAGGTATCTGGGAACTTTATCATAAATATTTTGAAGAATCAGAATGGTTTTTTAACCTAACTTTTGTGTGTGTAATATAGAGAAATTATTAGAATAATAACTATTTTCAAATATTTAAAGACTGAAAGAATTAACCTAGTTCCATATTTGCTTAGCTTTTAAATCATGTATATACTTGCAGGCTGAGAATTGTGCCAAGCATTGGGGATATAATAGTGACTAAAAACAGAAAAACTGACCTCCTTTTTACTCTTTATGGCACCGACAGTCTGATGGAAAAGGCAGACATTAACCAAGTAATTACATGAATAAATGTAAACTGCAACGATGGTAACTTAAAAGAAGTAGAGTTATATGGTGCCATGAGAAAGAGTATATAGTAGGAGCATTTGATTTACTTAGTAAGGGAAGGGAAGGGAAGGGAAGGCTTGCCTGAAAGTAAGAAAGAATATACATTGACTAGGTGAAAAGGGGTCGAGAGGGATCTAGGGTGAGCAAGCATGGTGCTTAAGAAAAACAAAAAGCCTGTCAATGATCATGAAATCTGCTCTAAACCTGAAAAGGTAGGAAGGGATGAGGTCACTCATCCTTTAAAGACCTTGGTAAGAAGTCTATTCCTTATCTAGAAACAGTGAACAACAGTTGCTGGTCTTACATAGAAGACTTCCTGGTTTAAATTTGGGAAGATACCTCTAGCTACAGTGTAGGGAATTGACTAGAAAGGATTTGATAAACCACCTAAGGAAGAATTCCAGTTAGGTGGACAAGGGGGCATTGTGTTGCAAGAAATGGGACTTGTCAGGGAAAGTGGAATTCAGTCCTGCAGATCAGGTGGGAGACAATAAAGACACATTTAGGGGCAGGAGACTTGGGTATCTCAGTTTTGCCATTCATAGCTTAGTAGCTTTGTGTAAGTCACATTATTTCTGTACCCGTGATTTAATTGTGCCACATTTTTCTCATAGGTTTTGTCAAGATTAGATGATTTTATATACATGAGAATGGCATACAAACTGTGAATCATTATGTAAAATGAACGATTTGTGGGGAAAAAAAATTGTCAACCATAGCCATTATTGAACAGGGTAGCCTAGTCATAGAATGGGATTTCTTCAGTGGTTCCTAGTCTTAGCTAGTTGGAATAGATGATACTTTAAGATTTTTATCATTGTAGTTTTGGATTTCTATATCTCTTCCCAGTTGCCTTGGAGTGTTTATTAACAAGGACAGCCTAAATATTTATAGCGGGTCCATGCTTTTTGGCTTTCTAGTGGCAACCAAGTAGCTTGATGTGATTCGAAATCAGTTTTACACATGCTCTTTCCCTTATGTGTGATCTCAGACGTAAGAGGCAATTTAAGGAATCTTGTAGCAAAACCTAAAGGAAAGAATTAGAACTATTAAAAAATTCCCAGTATATCTTTTGGTAAAGTAGAACATACATATCTGAAGTTAGATTCAAGTACATAGAGATATACATGTATTTCTTCTCTTGAGTATTGCCTGTGTGTATGTGTCTATTTATGTGAAGGTATGCAAATACAGATCCTGTGAGTAGAAATATACCTTTAGTTTTTGAAATGGTTTATTTTACAAACCAAGATAAAATAGAAATCAGGATAAAATACATTGTTTAGCTACTTTTTTGAGACAGGAAAGGAACGACATTCCTAAATCATAGCAAAGAGTTCGTATAGGTAACATTATTTATTCACGTTTGTGCACACAAAATCCGCTCAAATATTCATTTGAACAGCTAATATATTTATATGTACTACTATAACCTGTATTTTTACTAAAATCATTTGTATACGTTACCACTAATCTCAAAAACCTATGCCCAAATTACATGTGGATATACCCTTTTACAGTGAACTAAGGCAAAAGGCCAGGTTGCATCTATCTTTTAAAAATCTAAATTTATGCTGTCTTTTGGGACAATGCCTTAAACATGTTTTATATAACCTCTTGGATTTTTTTCTTGCTTTATTGTTTATTAGACTTATTTAATTTTTTTTTTTTTTTTGAGACAGAGTCTTGCTTTGTTGCCCAGGCTGAAGTGCAGTGGCACAATCTTGACTCACTGCAACCTCTACCTCCTGGGTTCAAGTAATTCTCGTGCCTTGGCCTCCCGAGTAGCTGGGATTACAGGCATGTGCCACCATTCCTGTCTAATTTTTGTATTTTTAGTAGAGACAGGGTTTTACCCTGTTGGCCAGGCTGTTCTCGAACTCCTGGCCTTAAGTGATCCATCTGCCTTGGCCTCCCAAACTGCTGGGATTATAGGTATGAGCCACTGGGCCCAGCCACAATTATTCACTTCTAAGTAGGTATGACTTCTGCATGTGTCTTTGGATTTAGGACATTTCTATGCAGAAGAAATATTGTTCATTCTAGTTATTTAGTGATAAGTATTTATTTTCCTAATGAACTAGGAATAATAATTGCTGACAACTAAAAATTACACTTGGGGGTTGTTTACACTTGGAAGTTGCTTCTGGATCCATAGCTGAGTAGAAGACATGACAGAGTGTTAAATCATCTCCTCACAGACTTCCATTTATACTGATTATGACCATAATAGATAGGCCTGCCAGTAGGCTAGGAACTTTACATGCGTTTTTATTTAATCTTTCCAACAGTCCTATGGGATGTGGGTACTGTTATTCCAGTTTTGCAGATGAAGAAGCTAGGATTTAATGAGGCTAAATGACTAGTAAATAGAGAGGACTATGTTCCATCCTAAGTTGCTTTTGATTCCAAGACTGCTATGCTATTTTGAAACAGCTGATTTGGTACAAAGAACTTGATTGAAATCATTTTAGTCTAATCTCCTGGAGCCATGCTACTTTCTATGGTACTATATTAAAAAAAGATAATACACAGATAGTAGATACAAAGGTTGAAATCAGAAACCTATAGTATTCCCTGAGAAATAATGGATTTCTTGTTGCTTTTATAATAAGCTTTTAAATAGTGAATGCATACACATAGTAAAAAATAATTCATATAGCCAGAGTGTCTATAGAGTGCAAAATATGCCTTCCTCCTATGCCAGCCTCCTGTTCCCCCACACAGAAGCAACCATTGTATCTAATTTCTGGTTATTCTTCCAAATATGATGTTAACATGAATTTATTTTTATTTTATTTGCCCAGGCTGGAGTGCAGTGGCACAGTCATAGTTCACTGCAGTGTTAAACTCTTGAGCTCAAGCAATCTTCCTGCCTCAGCCTCTGTATTAGCTGGGACTAGCAAGCATGCACCACCAGGGTCAGCTATTGTTTCCATTATTTTATAGGACTGGTGTCTCCCTATGTTGCCCAAGCTGGTCTTGAACTCCTAGTGTGAAGCAATTCTCCTGCCTTGGCCTCCCAAAGCAGTGAGATTATTGTCACGAGCCACTGTGCCTGGCCATTAATTGGTTTTTTCAAAAATGACATTTGAGTATCAATTCCAAAGAAAACTAGAAGAGCCAGATCGTGTACCAGGTTGACATCCGTGTGGGCCAAGCTAGAGAAGGCTGGAGAAGGATGTAGATGACACCCTTTCCGTGCTGAGAGTGTCAGATAGGGCATCAGCATTACCCACCATCCCCATAGGGGTAACAGAAAGCCATCATAGCAGGTTTGCCTGGTTTTATAGATGAGAAAATTGGTTATTTAGGTCATGTGGATAGTTGCAGGTAGGGCAGAATTCATATGCAGAAATATGCTTCTCATTTTTCCAATTCCTTCTACAGCACAAGTGACTTGTGGATTTGAGAGTGTAATGAAGAATTGTACAATTTAAATTGTACAATTCCAAAATTGACTAAGGGTTTCTACTGGTAAGCCAAGTAGCAAACTTTAGAAAGCCAAAGTTAGTAACAGATAGTAAAAAACATTTTTAATACTTCTTAAATTTTAGAATACATTTAGATTTACAGAAAGCATATGAAGATATTAAACAGAGTTCCCATGTACGCTACCTCCGGTTTCCCCTATTATTAATGAGTTTCTCCACTCTGAAGTTACTCTTCAGAAGTAAGTCACTGTATGCAGCCTACACTTAAGGAGTGGGAAATTATGTTCCCCCTTCGTGAGGGCTAAGAAAATTATTTGGAATGCTTCTGCACAAGAGATTTCTCTCTCCTTCTGTTTATTTTTTTTTCCAGTCAAAATATATTTGTTATCTTTTTGGGACTTGCGGACTTGCTCTGTTGCCCAGACTGGAGTGTAGTGGCACAATCATATCTCACTGCAGCCTAAACCTCCTGGGCTTAAGCGATCCTCCTACCTCAGCCTCCTGAGTAGCTGGGACTACAGGCACACCACTATGCCCAGCTAATGTTTATAATTTTTGTAGAGATGGGGTTTCACAATGTTGCCTAGGCTTGTCTCAAACTCCTGACCTAAAGTGAACTTCTCACTTCAGCCTCCCAAAGTTCTGGGATTACAGGTATGAGTCGCCATGCTCAGCCTCAATCATGTACATATATGAATATGGCTCATGGGTTATATCATTTTTGGATTATAATCTAGCACTATTGTTTTATTGCTCAAATTGTTCCAGCTTTGGCCATTGAGAGCTCTTTTAGTTGGCTCCTGTATCTCTTTAACATACTTTCATCACTGTGTTTTACTTTGGTTTTCTTTCTTGAGCACTTCCTTGCTTTTCTATACTACGGGATGCTCCAGATTTACTTCTTGTATTTCCTGCTTCACTCCTAGAATCAGCTATTTCTCTTTGGAACTCTGATTCTTTTTACTGGAAAATACTACTGGAAACCAGGATCTGGGTGCCAGTTGTAATTGCAGCTCTTTTAAAACCAAATATTGAGTAGACAAGAAAGTTTTAGCCATTATCCCAGGTAGTACTAAATTAAGTCATTGCAATACTTTATTTAATTTCACTGGAATGTATAATTTGCCTGAGTGAATTGAATGGAATGATCCTAAGAATTTTTAAGAGAAAATTCTAAGAATTATTATTTGTTTTCTGCTAATTTTTTAGAAAAAATTCTGTTCTTGATATCTCTTGATTTGATTTTTTGTGAGTAACCTTTACCAGAAAACCTGAGGCAAAACTTTAAAACATGATAATTTGAAGCAGGTTGGGATTAACTCTGGGATTTTGAAAAGACTTTAAACTCCATTAGGAAAATTAACAAGCATGTAGTCTGTGAAAGACATATAATTCATATTTATGTAAAGAATAATACTTTCTTCCACAGTCACACATCTAAAATTTTAAAAAAGTTCTTTTTTAAAGAAAGAATAGTACTTTCTTTTGTATCACTAAGCATTTCAAATTTGTGTATCAAACAGAGGATTGGGGAGAATTTTTTCTTAAGGAAAGAGAAAAACAAAAAAAATAGTAAAAAAGAGAAAAAAATGACCTTTGAGCATAGTTAAAATACATTTTAACTATGTTACATGTTGTCTCAAAGGGACATTCCCTGTTATAGATCTCATCTTTCTGACACCATAATTGAGATTTTCTTAATCTGGGATATTTGCACATATATCAGACAACTCATTTTTAGAGGTTTTAAGGGGATTTATTTGTATGTGTGTGACTGCAATCTTAGTAGTACTGATGAAACTTGTTGAAAGTTTATATTTTAATTTTACTTTTCCTCTGCCTTGCCAGGCAAATATTCTTTTTAGCATCTACCATTTCAATAAACAAGCTGAATTTTTACAACCATCAAGCAACTAGGTCAGTAGAATCACAGGATCTGATAGGTGAATGCATAAAGTATAAAAACCAAAATCATTTTCAAAGAATTAACCAAATGTTTTTATCCTGGGCTATGATGATCACTGTTTGTCCTAAACTATTTTAATTTTCTGTGTCTTAGGTCATTATTATTATTTTCTTGAGACAGGGTCTCGCTCAGTTGCCCAGGCTGGAGTGCAGTGGTGCGATAATAGCTCACTGCAGCTTCAGTAATTGTAGCTTCAATCTTTTGGTCTCAAACAATCCTTCTGCCTCAACCTCTGGAGTGGCTGGGACTACACACATGCACTTCCACACCTGGCTAATTTTTTAATTTTTAGTAGAGACAAAGCCCAGGCTGGTCTTGAACTCCTGAGCTCAGGTGATCTTTCTGCCTTGGCCTCCCAAATTGGTGGGATTACAGGCATGAGGCACCGTGCCTGGCCTATTTTCCATATCTTAATTCAACTGTAAAGAATAGTCTTTTAAATTAATGTGAATAGGAAAGTGTCAAATAAACTGATAGTGTACAGTTGTAATTAGTGAGAAGCACAGCACCAGTGAGGAAAAGAACCAGGCAGGTAAAAACTGAGGCAAGTGTAAATGAAACCATCTCTAATAAATAAGCAAACATCATCAGTGCATGGAAAAACTGTGTGAGGCAGAGAAGCTCCAAGAGCCCTAGGATGAAAATAGCTGGAAATCCTCAAGAGAGTTGGAGCTGAGTGTAGAAATGGGGAAATAATAAAACAAAGGTTCTGAGTAAAGATTACTGGTGAGTCCTGAGACTGCCAGAGGTTGCCAGGGAGAATGTGAGAAACAGCATGTTATTTGGGGTTCAATTGAAATGTTGAGGCCTATGCTTCAAGATCCTCAAAACAATGATCTTGGACATGACAAGAAGGAAATTCAGTGTCTACAGTATGCTAGGTGTTGCTCTTCTATGTATTAATATTATATCATTTAATTCTTACCGCTATTCTACGAGGGAGGGTATTACTAGTAACAATTTGACAAATGGAGAAAATAAGGCACAGAACGGGTAGAGAACATGCTGCAAACTATGTAGCAAATAATTGGGGTAAATTCAAACAAAGAACCTCGTTTTTAATTTTAAAGATGAAGGTAATAGACAAAGCCAACTAGGTATAGCATAGGTAGAAATTCTTAGGGCCTAGCGCACCCATCAGTATTTCTGGGTTGAATTGGTTAGAAGAAAAGAGTTTAAAATTGTTGCGTTTAGATTTAGGTAGTTAATTGCAATTTAAAAATGTGGGTTATGGCAGGGTACAGTGGCTCACAACTGCAAACCCAGTGCTTTGGGAGGTCAAAGTGGAAAGATCATTTGAGGCTAGGTGTTCGAGACCGGCCCAGGCAACATAGTGAGACTCCTTCCTTACAAAAAATTAAAGAATTGGCCAGATGTGGTAGAATGCATCTGTAGTTCTAGGCACTTGGGAGGCTGAAGCAGGAGGATCACTTGAGACCAGGAAGGAGTTCGAGGCTGCAGTTCAAGCTATGATGGTGTCACTGCAGTCTGGCCTGGGCAACAGAGCGAGACCCTTCTTTATTTTTTTTTTTTTAAGAAGAAGAGGAAATATATGGGTTATAATAAGTTGCAGTATCATGGGAGAGCCTCAGAATGGACAGGGGACTCATGGTGATAGCTGATGTAGCAAATGGATTTGGGGATGCAAAAGTGAAGATGGAATTATTTGGTCCTTTTAATTACCACTTAACGCTTTGAACAGGATCCTTTGTGAAGATCCCTACAAACTGCAAAGAATGATTTTTTTACTCTCCTTTTTTAAAAAAGGATAGTTTTTAAGAGATTCCTCTTAGACTCTAAAAAAAGGATTGTTAGTATATTAGTCCATTTGTGAATAGGAAAAGAAAATAGCTAAAACCACTGTGAATTGTAAGAATGTAATATTTTTTAATCATGTGTTTATGTTTACAGAGTAAATTTCAAGAGCAAATTAATTATATGTCTGTAGTTCTTGAAGTTAAGTAGGTTAAGTGAGGGAAAAGCATGATTTAATCTTACTTTATTGCTGGCCAAATCTCTAGGCTGGCCATTTTTCCCTTCTAATAAAAATGCTTGTGATTCCTTGTCTTCCCATTAGCTCATAGTTGAGAGCTCTGTTTAGTTGTCTGTGAGACGGAGTATATTAGGCTTGCCTGATTAAAATTGTTCACGAGAGATCAAGCAGACAAGGGACTTTTAGCATAATTAAAAAAGCACTGCTAGCCTTTAAATATGAGATTTCAGAGACTTTTGAATTCATATCCACCTGTAGGGAAGTGTGTTTATCTAATTAGATTCTGATTCTCTTATGAATGCTTCATACTTAATTCATGCATGGTGTCCTTTCATTTTATAGCATATTATGCCTTCATGCAGGAGACATGAAAAATGCTTACTGGAACCAAATCTTGAATGAACTGAATTGTTTCCCTTGAAGGATCACAATGTGATAAATTAAGAAATCAGTTACCTCCTTTTGTTAACCTGTGTGTTTATAAAAGGAGCAGGAGCAAATTTGAAAATACTAAAAGCAAAAATCAAAACAAATTGTATGTCCTGTGTTCTCACGTTAATCTGAGAAAATTATACCGGCTTTTGGGAAATAGTCTCCTTTTGTTTAAGGGATATCTTAGTCCAAAGTTTTTATTTTTGTCTTCATTTTTAATTTCTCAACTTTTGCATTGCTGGGCTCTGAAATCATTCAGTTATTATTTCCATATTACTATCATGTTTCAGAAAAAAATAATTATACTTAATGGAGTTTAATATTGCTTCTTCTTTTGTCCTTCTGAAGTAAAGTCCACTGTTACAGACTGAGTATAGAACACTTCAGGTTTTTTTCTGGGTGTTTTTTAAAAGACATTTTAATTCTTCAGAAAGGAATGCTTTTTAGCATAAATCAAAATGTTATTGCTATAATGAGGCAGCATGTTAGAAGAAAATTATCAAGGTATGAATTTTTTTAACCTTCATTTATAAGGCTTTAATTTCATAGACTAAGGGCTTCTGACTCGTGAACACTTCTTTAGAGAAGGCATTTTCCTCAACAAATAAGTAATGCTTTGTTTTTACCCAGAAGATTGCTTTAGAACATTTTTCATATAATTAAAATAATTTTTCCATTAGCTGAGAATTGTTCTCAAAGCTTCTTGACTTTTTTTTTAAGTTCCATTTCATTTTGCATTTTTAAAAAAGAATTAGTTTTAACCTGATTTTAACTTAAAACAGCAATGTCTAGCAAAAGCCCAAATTATTTCCATATTAGGTCTGTGAGAGAGAATAGATGATAAAAGAAGCCCCTCAAGCCAAAGTGTAGCAGACATTACCCCAGTTTATTAAGATTGATTTTAGGAAACTAATCAAACATATTGATCAATCATGAAAGTAGTTTAATTGAAAATCATAAAGAATTGAGAAGGAAAGGAGCCTTAAATTTCAAATGGTGAGAATTGTGTGTATGTTTTTTTCTTTTTTTGCGTGTCTCATTATCTGCAGGAGTAGTGCACTAAACAAGGTTATATCTTGAAATGGTAAAATCTGTGAATAGTTTTGTTTGTGGGAGGAGGTCACAGAAAGGTTATTCCTCTGGCTTTCTTTTTCTTGACAAGTAATCAGAGTCGTTCACAGATCTCCTGGTTTCCAACCATTTTACAGTCTTGAGAATTAATTTTTGTTTCAAATTATATATTACTTTTACTTTTGGTTAAATAAACTATTTTAATAGGATCACATAATCAAGTAGGATAGAAAGTAATAGTTGCTTCAATGAAGACTTCATTTAGGATGAAATTCTGTAAATTAATAACGTATAGTTACATATTATAATTATGGCAACTTGTATACCTCTGTCCTATGCAAGTACTGTTTCTTTTATATATTCCTCTAAGAACCCCTTAATTTCATACACTTGTTAGTGTATCAATTTGCTTGTTTACTCATTCTCCTGTTCATCATCTGTCCATTCAGTCAATAATGATTTATTGAATGGTTCTCATACATCAGGCATTGGGCTTGGGCGCTGGAGATAAAGGGATGAGTAACTGTCTTGGAGGAGCTGTTTTTGCAGGAAGGAAACCTACAAATGAATAATACCAATATGAATAGAGTGGTGTACATGTAAAAGAAGGTACATCTAAATGTCACTGAAATGTCAAGACTTCATCAAAGGAAACAATATTTAAACTGATTCTGGAAAGATAAAATTTCATTCACTATGCCAGAAATAAGGGCATGCAGAAAAGTTAGAACAGCAAGTACAAATGCATTGCATTTTTAAAGGACTTTGAAAGATCTTAGAATATCTAGAACACAGGAACAATAACAGGAAATGATGCTTGAAAAGTAGGTGGGAAGATCTCCTATCCACCATGTTGACAAGTTTGTGCTTTGCCTCTAAGGAATTATAAGTCAGTAAAGCCATCAAAGCTGGATGTGTAATATGAAAAAATTTGTATTTTTAAAAAATAAATTGGGTGGGAATATAGGAGATATTTGGAGAAGGAAGAGTCTGTATGCAGTGATCATCAGATGGCCCCTACTTCTTCAGTGAACTAGGAGCGATTTTATAAGATTGGATTATGAAGCCAGATGGGCTTGACTTCAGATCCTCAACCTGAAGATCCCCTTAACTTCACTCAACCTGAGATATTTCATCTGTAAAGTGGGAGTAATAGCTATCTTGAAGTATTGCTAACTTCATGTGTTCGAGATGTTTTGCTTAAATTTCTAGGCCTATAGTAAATATTAAATAGTGGCTATTACTATTATATATTGAACTTGCTTAGAATTGCATAGTAAACCCGGTGTGTGATGGTCCCCTCCCTGTGTCCATGTGTTCTCATTGTTCAGCGCCCACTTAGGAGTGAGAACATGCAGTGTTTGGTTTTCTGTTCTTGTGTCAGTTTGCTGAGAATGATCTTCACATGTACCCCAAACCTTAAAGTATAATAATAATAAAAAAAAGAATTGCATAGTAAACATTATAAATGCTCCCTTCTCTCAATAAATGTATAACTTACTATATGAAAAACACAAACAGAAAGACAAATACACATTAGAAAACTATGTTTATCTTTGAAGATTTCTTTACTGCTTTCTCTGTGTGATAGATAACTGTTGAAGATTGACAAGTGCATTCATTATGAATGGCAGCATATGAATACCCTGTTCATATGCTCCCAAATACTTTAAACCATTCAAAATGATGGGTATTGATGGCTTTAAAGTTTGATGAATGTGATTAAATATGTTTTTCCCCAAGTACAAACTATTTGTTCTATGTTCATAATGAGTAGAGTTAAAGATCAGGAAATACTGTCTGTCTCCTATCCCAAATAGGAATTTCTCCTAGACCCTCACGTAACAAAGTGATCATTTGAGTTTCTACTTCAACTCCTTCTGTGACTGAGAGAGAGCTTTATCTTACGAAACAGTCCATTCAATGTGCAGACAGCTTCAATTGTCATTATATTCCATTGGTGTAGCTGATACAGCTTCATTTTAATTTCTCTTCTGTAGGTACTCATTCTCTCCTGAAACCACACAGACCAAATCTAATCAGCATTTTACTTGCTATGCCTTCAGCTGTTTGCCAAGTGCCAGGATTTTTTTCTTTTCTTTTTTTTTTTTTTGAGGCTTCTTTTTTCTAGGTTTAGTGTATTCTTAGTTTTACCAGTGTTGATTTTGTAAAGAATAGTTTTGTTGTAGCGTATTTGGCATACAGTAAACTGCATATAAAGTATACAATTTAGTAAGTTCTGATGTAGTATATATCTGTGAAACTAACACTACAGTCAAGATAGTGTATATACTATCATCCCTCAAGTTTCCTTGTGTCCCTATTTTCTTTCTCTTGTCTCTCCCTGCCCCACCAAGCTTTATCCCTCCCTACCCTTGCAATTTCTCTTCTGTTTTCTGTCATTATGTATTAGTTTACGTTTTCCAGAACTTTATAATAATGAAATAATACAGTGTGTATTCTTTCTGTGTGGCTTCTTTCACTTATAATTATTTTGAAATTCATCCATATTGTTGCCTATAATAGCAGTTCATTCCTTTTTATTGATGAGTAATATTTGATTACATGGATATACCACAGTGAGTTCATATATTCACCTGTTGGTAGATAATTGAGTTATTAACATTTATTGATTATTATGGTTAAAGCTGTTATGACTATTGATGTACATGATTTTGGACAAATGCTTTCTTTTGGATAAATCCCTAAGAGTAGAATTGGTTGGGTGATATGGTAGGTATGTATTTCAATTTTTAAGGAACTCCAAAAGTGTTATACAAACTGGTTGCACTGTTTTACATTCCAACCAGCATTGTATGAGAGTTCCGGTTTCTCTACATCCTTACCAACAGTTGATGTGATCAGTTTTAAAAATTTTAGCCACTGTATTATTAAAAAGTTGAAAAACAGCTGCTGGCAAGGTTGTGGAGAAAAAGGAATACTTTTACATTGTTGATGGGAGTGTAAATTAGTTCAACCATTGTGGAAAACAGTGTGGTGATTCCTCAAAGATTTAGAGGCAGAAATACCATTTGACTCAGCAATCCCATTACGGGATATATAGCCAAGGGAATATAAATTATTTTATTATAAAGATACATGCATGTGTATGTTTATTGCAGCACTATTCACAATAGCAAAGACATGGAATCAACCGAAATGGCCATCAGTGATAGACTGGATAAAGAAAATGTGGTACATATACACCATGGAATACTGTACAGCCATAAAAAGAAATGAGATCATGTCCTTTACAGGGACATGGATGGAGTTGGAAGCCATTATCCTTAGCAAACTAACACAGGAACAGAAAACCAAACACTGCATGTTCTTAATTATAAGTGGGAGCTGAATAATGAGAACACATAGGCACATGAAAGGGAACAACACTCACTGGGTCCTGTCGGAGAAGGTTGGTGGTGGGAGGGAGAGCATCAGGAATGATAGCTAATGGATGCTGGGCTTAATACCTAGGAGACAGGATGATCTGTGCAGCAAACCATCATGGCACATGTTTACCTATGTACCAAACCTGTACATCCTGCACATGTACTTCTGAACTTAAAATAAAAGTTGAAGAAAATGTTAGCCATTTTAACAGATGTGTAGTGGTTTCTTTTTGTGGTATTAATTTGTACCTACTTAATGATTAATGATATTGAGTATCTTTTTTTTGTCCTTATTTGCCACTTTATTGCTTCATGAGTGACTGTCTAAATCTTTTCCTTACTTTTAATTAGGTTGCTTTATTGTTGAGTTTTGAGTGTTCTTTACATTTTGGATGTAAGACGTTTATTGGATATATGTTTGCAGATCCTAGTCTGCTTTTTTTTCTTAATTCCTGTACAGTGTCTTTCAAAGAGCAGAAAATGTTTAATTTTAAGTCTAATTTATCAATTTTATTTTTTATGGATTATGCTGTTAGCATCATAACTAATAAATTTTGCCAGAATTAATGCTAAAAATATTTTTTATGTTTTCTTCCAGAAGCTTTATGTTTTTACTTTTTACATTTAGGTCTATAATCCATTTTTATAATAAACTTCTTGCTTTGGAATAATTTTAGATTTACAGAAAAGCTGCAGAGGTAGTACAGACGTTCCCGTGTACCCCCATTCCTTTTCTTCTTTTGTGAACATCTTAAATAACCATGATATATTTGTTACAACTAGGCAACCAGAGGGTACATTACTATTGACTGTACTTCAGACTTTATTTGGATTTCATCAGTTTTTCCACTAATATCTGTAACCTTATTTTTCATGACCTTGACAGTTTAGAGCAGGTATTTTGTACTGACCAGGTATTTTGTAGAGTATCCTTCAATCTGGGTTTGTTTGATGTTTTTTTCTTGATTACACAGGGATTCTGATTTTTCTGGGGAGAAATGCCTTTCTCATCACATCATATGGTATCAGCATACCTTTATCACTGGTGTTGCTTAACCTTGATTACCTGACTAAGGTAATATTAGCCAGGTTACTCTATGGTAAAGTTAATTCTTTTCGCCCTTTCTATATTCTATTTTTAGAAGCAAGTCACTAAGTATAGCCTATGCCCAAAGAGGGGAGGGGCTTATTATGTTCTATCTCCTAGTGGTAAGGGTATTTACATAAGTTATTTGAAATTCTTCTATAAGAAATATTTATCTCTTCTCTCCCATTTATTTCTTCAATCATTTATTTTATCAGTATGGCTTAATGTTTTATACTTTACATTACATTCAAGTACTACATTATTTTGTTACTCAACTTGTTCCAGCTTTGGCCATTGGGAGCTCTTTTCAGTTGACTCCTGTGTTTCCTTAACGTGTTCCCCTCCACGTTTTTTGTGGATCACTTTTTATTTTCTGATACTACAAGATGCTGAAGTCTTATATTTTCTATGCCCCAGCGCCAGAATCATCCATTTCTCAAGGGAGCCTTGGTTCTTGTTTTTAGAGCTAATTATATAGAAATTAAGACCTGGACACTGGATATGTTGGTTGTTGCCACAAGGTGTCACTATGTCTAGGTTCGCGTGGCAGGCAGAACCAGGAAACATATGTAAATATGCTAACCCATGGATCGATCAGTCTGTCTCTCTCTGTCTCACTCTCTCACTAAAATTCTGTAGGTGTCCATTTGTATATATATTAAACTAAATGTGTGTTCATACTGATGTCTCTGACTCTATACCAATTACATATCATGTAATTCGTTTTAGTGTGGTTTATTGTTTATCATTAATGTCTCTCTCCAACAATGAGAAACATAGCTTCCATCATCCATCTACTTGGTTGTACAAACCCAGTATACATATAAAGCAGTTTCAGAGTTGTTAACCTATCCCTTGCAATTCATTTTTAGTTAATTTTATATATGGTGTTAGCTGTGGGTCAGAGTTTTTTTTTTTTGAAAATATGGATATCCATTTGTTCCAACAATACTTGTCAAACTATTATTTCTTTACTTGGATGCCTTTGCATCTTTCTTGAAAATTGGTTATCTGTTTATATGTGGGTCAGTTTTGAAATTCTCTATTCCATTTCATTGGTGTGTTTGTCTGTCTTTACCCCAATAACATACTGTCTTGGTTATTGGAAACTTACAGTAAATCTTCAAATCAGGTAGTGTTAACCCTCCTTTTTACTTTTTCTTTATCAAAGGTGTTTTTGCTATTCTAAGTCCTTTGCATTTCCATATGAATTTTAGTATCAACTTGTCAATTTCTGCTGAAAAAGCCTATTGGTATTCGGGATTTGGATTACTTCCAGTGGATTGCATTAAATCTTTAAATTAATTTAGCAGGATTTGCCATGTTAACAATGTTGGGTCATGTAACCCATGAACAAGTTATACCTCTTTATTTAGCCCTCTGATTTCTCTCAGAAGTATTTTTGTAGTTTTCAGTATACAGATCTTGCACATCTTTTGTCAGATTTATTCCTAAGTATTTTGTGTTTGTGGATGCTATTAAAAATGTATTTAAAAAAAATTCCAGCTTTTAATTTTTAATGACTAGTAAGTAGATATACGATTGATTTAAATATTGATTTTGTATCTTGCAACCTTGTTAAACTCACTAGTTCTTATAGCAGGTTTATAGATACTAACTTTCTGTATAGGTGATCATGTTGTCTGAATAGAATTTTCTTTCTTTCTTTAAAATCTGGATACTTTTTTTTTTATTATTTTGCTGATTTCACTAGCTAGAACATTCAAGAAGTGATGAAAACAGACATCTTTGTCTCGTTTCTGATCATAGAGAAGAGATACTTAATTTTTCATATTTAAATATGATATTAACTGCAGGTTGTTAATATGGGAATAGAATATGGGAATGTTGTAACAACTTGATGCCAATAAGTTTGAGAATTTAATAGCAGGAGTAATCAATTCCTTGAAAGACTCAAATTACCTAAGCTCACTCAAGAAGGAACAAATAATGGATATACCTATATCTATTAAAGGAATTGAATTTGTAATTCAAAAACCTTCCCACAAGAAAAACTCCTGGCCCAAATGACTTCACTGGTGAATTCTACCAAACGTTTAAAGAAGAAACAATACTAACAGTATTAACATGTTGCCCACACATTAGAGAAGAGAGAATACTTCCAAGCTAGGCTTTTAATGCCTTTTAGTAGGTGGAAAAAATTCTTTTATTGCTACTTTACTAGGAGTTTTTATCAAAAATGGATGTTAGAATTTGTCAAATACTTTTAGGTGCCTATTTATATGATTATTAAGTTTTTCTTTTTTAGTTTCTTAGTATGGTAGATTACATTTAAGGTGGTGTGAAACTCTAAACTAGCTTTCAAATACTGAGACTGACTCTACGTAGTCCTGATGTATTATCCTTTATGAATATTAGATTCAGCCTTTTAGAATTTTTACATTTATGTACATAAGAAATGTTAGTATGTGGTTTCCTTTTCTTGAAATGTCTCCATGTGATTAAAGTACTGCTGGTCTCATAGCCTAGGTTGGGAAGTATTCTATCCTCTGCAATGTTTGGGAAACATGTTAATATTGTTAGTATTGTTTCTTGTTTAAATGTTTGGTAGAATTCACCAGTGAAGTCATTTGGGCCTAGAGTTTTTCTTGTGGGGAGGTTTTTGAATTACAAATTCAATTCCTTTAATAGATATAGGTATATCACATTATTTGTTCCTTCTTGAGTGAACTTAGGTAAGTTGAGTCTCAAGGAATTAATTACTTTTGCTATTAAATTCTCAAACTTACTGGCATCAAGTTGTTACAATATTCCCATATTATCTGTAGATTCTGTAACAATGCCACCTCTCCTTCCTGGAATTCCTAATTTATATCTTTTTAATTTCAGATCAGTCGGTCTAGAGGTTTATCAATTTTATTGATCATTTCAAAGAATGAGATTTTGTTTTCACTTATTTTTTTTTTCTATTTCAATGAATTTGACCATGATCCTTAACTTTCTCTCTTCTCATTACTTTAGACTCGATTTACTCTTTTACTGATTTCTCAGGGTGAGGCAGAAGCTATTAAGTTAAAACCTTCCTTATTTTTTAATGTAGATATTCAATAGTATAAATTTCCCTATAAGTACTGTTTTAATTGCTTACTGCAAATTTTTATGTTGTTTTAAAAAAATGTTATTCAGGTTAAAATACTTTCTAATCCCCTTTTTTGTTTCTTGTTTGATCCTTTGGTTTATTTAGAAGTTTCTTACTTAGCTCCAAAATATTTGGGGTATTCCAGAGATCTTTCTGTTACTGTTTTCTAATTTAGTTCAATTGTGAGCAGGTAATATATAGTTATAGCTTGAATCATTTTAAATTTGAGACTTGTTTTATGGCTAGAATATTATAAATCTTGGTTACTGTCAGTTTTTGAATTATATAATTTGAACTCTGTTATTTGGTGTGTAATTATTTAAAATTATTATGTCGTCTTGATGAATTGATCATTTTATCATTATAAAATTATTCTCTATATTCCTGATAATAGTTCTGTTCTGCAATCAACTTTCTTCCTGATACTAGTATAGCCACTCTAGATTTCTTTTGACTGGTGTTAGTGTGGTATATCTTTTTCTGTCCTTTTACTTTTAACTTATACGTGTCTATATTTAATATATATTTCTCTCTCTTTTTTTTTTTTTGGAAGAAAGAAAGAGAAAGAGAAAGGGGGAGAGAGAACAGGAATCTTGCTCTATTGCCCAGGCTGGAATGCAATCTAAAAATAGGTATTAAAAACCTCTTTTGTGCCGATAATTGTGCTTAACAGCAAAGACAGGAAGGAATAAGGGAAGAAAATAACAAACAAACAGCCAACCAATGTTTCATTTAAGTCTGTGAAATACTATGCAAATGCTGAAGAGTGATTTACTTCCAATTATGGGGTCACTTTCAAAATAGGTGTAATGTGATACTGAGAAAAATGTGTGTTCTGTGGACCTGGGGTGAAGAATTCTATAAATATTCACTGAGTTTACTTGTTCCAGGTCTGAGTTCTAATCATAGATGTCCCTGTTAATTTTCTATCTCGTTGATCCGTCGAATATTAACAATGTGGTGCCAAAAGTCTCCCGCGATTATTGTGTGGGAGTCCAAGTCTCTTTATAAGTCATTAAGAACTTGTCTTATGTATCTGGGTGTTCCTATATTGGGTACATATATATTTATGATCATTGACTCCTGTTGTTGCATTGATCCTTTTACCATTATGTAATGTCCTTCTTTGTTTCTTTTAGTCTTTGTTACTATTAAAGTCTATTTTGTCAGAGACGAAAGTTACAACTTCTGTTGTTGTTTTTTTTTCCTCTCCATTTGATTGGTGAGTCTTCCTCCAATCCTTTGTTTTGAGTCTTAGTGTGTCCTTGCTTATGAGATGGATCTGGATACAGCGTACCAATGGGTTTTGACTTTTTATTCAATTTGCCTGTCTGTTTCTTTGATTGGGGCATTTAATCCATTTAAATTTAGGATTAATATTGATATTTGTGAGTTTGATATTGTCGTTTAATACTAGCTGGCTATTTTTCCCATTAGTTGATATAGATTCTTCATTATGGAGATACTCTTTACCTTTTGGTAAGTTTTTGGGATGACTGATACTGGTTGTTCCTTTCTGTGTATAGTGCTTCTTTTCAGAAGCTCTTGTAAAGCAGGCCTGGTGGTGATGAAATCTCTGAGTGCTTGCTTGTTCGTGAAAAATTTTATTTTTCCTTCATTTATGAAGCTTAGTTTGGCTGGATATGAGATTCTGGGTTGAAAATTCTTTTCTTTGAGGATATTGAATATTGACCCCCACTCTTTTCTAGTTTGTAGGGTTTCTGCTGAGAGATCTGCTGTGAGTCTGATAGGCTTCCCTTTATGGGTAACCTGACCTTTCTCTCTAGCTGCCCTTAGAATTTTCTCCTTTATTTCAACCCTGGTGAATCTAACAATTATGTGTCTTGGGGTTGCTCTACTTGAGGAATATCTTTGTGGTGTTCTCTGTATTACCTGGAGTTGAGTATTGTCCTGCCTTACTAGGTTAGGAAAGTTTTCCTGAATAATATCCTGAAGAATATTTTCCAGCTTAGATTCATTCTCTTCATGACATTCAGGTACACCCATCAAACGTAAATTAGGTCTTTTCACATAGTCCCACATTTCTTGGAGACTTTGCTCATTCCTTTTTATTCTTTCTTCTCTAATCTTGTCTTCTCGTTTCATTTCATTAAGTTGGTCTTCGACCTCTGATATCCTTTCTTCTGCTTGATCAATTCGACTATTAAAACGTGTGCATACTTTGCGGAGTTCTTGTATTGTATTCTTCAGTTCCATTACTTCACTTATATTCCTCTCTAAATTGTCTATTCTTGTTAGGATTTCTTCAAACCTTTTTTTAAGGTTCTTAGTTTCTTTACGTTGGGCTAGAACATGTTCTTTTAACTCACAGAAGTTTCTTATTATCCACCTTCTGAAGCCTAATTCTGTTACTGGAACATGCTCGTTCTCCATCAGGCCTTGTTAGCTTGTTAATGAGGAACTGTGATCCCCTGTAGAGGGAGAGGCATCCTGATTTTGGGTATTCTCGGCCTTTTTACTCTAGTTTCTTCCCGTCATTGTAAATTTATCCACCTGTCATCTTTGTAATTACCAACTTTCAAATAAGGTCTCTGAGTGGACATCCAACTTGTTGATTCCCAGCACCGGAATCTGAGCAACCCACTGCGCCGGCTAAAACAGCGGTGTTAAGATTGATGGTGCTTTTCTGCCGGGAATCTCTGGTCTGGCTTCCTTCTTGAGTCCCTTTTTCAATCAGCTGAATAGGCGACTCTGCCTTCCTGGAGCTCCAAACGTCAACCAAAAGGGGACCCAGTCCTGTTTACTCTGCACTGGGAACCGCCACGCCGGGACGCCCGTAAAACCACTGCGCTGGCCACAAGAGTCGTGCTGGTGACCCATGGGGCTCCTACGCAGGGAATCTCCTGGTCCATGAGCAACAAAAATTCGTCTCAAAGTGTGGCGTCCTCTCGTTCTCTGCGCTTTCACTGGGAGCTACAATCCTGAGCTGCTAGTCATCAGCCATCTTGGATCTCTCTCCTAATGTATATTTCTCAATGACAGCATGTTGTTGTGTCTTGCCTTTTTAGGAGTCTGTTTATCTCTGCCTTTTAATATTTAAGTGGAGTGTTTAGATCATTTGCATTTACTGTTGTATTTGATACAGTTCTTTTTAAGTTTGTCACCTTGCTATTTGTTCTTTCTTTTTCCTTCTGTTCTTTCTTTCTCTTTTTCTACTTTTTTTCTGTTTTTTTTACCTTGTTTTTCATGGTTTCTGGACCCTTTAAGCATTTTGTTTGTCCTCTTGGCTAACTCCAATTTATTTAAAGGTAGATATAGACTTATTATGTCAAGTTCTTCAAGACTGAAGTCTAATGTCATCTAGGTATTTTTGACTAAGGATTTGTACAGGTTATTTCGTCAGTTCTAAAAATCATTGCCTGCTCATTTTACATTTGCCATACTACTTAGATGTGAAATCATATGAACATTGTAGTTGGTGTTGAATGACCTTTTTAGGATCAACTGTTGGCTTCTGAGCTTTTCCCATTCCCTGATTCAAGACTCTGTATGAGGAGGTTATACACTGGAGCCCTCTCAGGTGCTTATTTATGATCATATGGAGAACATCTTGGAGATGACCATGTTGTATTCTTAGGTTTATCAGTATGTTTCTGTCTTTATTCAGGATCTTTTTTTTTTCATTTTATTTAGAGAATGGAAAAAGAAAATATACACATCATTAGTTTTTTCATCGCTATCTCTCTACCTATTTGTTCCTACATAGAAGGGCTGGTAGAATATATTTTTTGAAAAGTTGAGAAGCATTTCCCTATCCAGTTTTAAGGAAATATATTTAGTATGCCATCTGACATGGAGAGAGGGCGTTCAGGTCTTGCAGTTTCTGCAGGTATGCAAATCACATGAAGAAGGGAGAAAGGAGAGATAGGGTTAGGCTTGAATACTGCAATGGTTACTTGGTGAGGTTTTGAAGTAGGCGAATCAGCACCTTTTATCTTCAAATACTAGGAAGTAGGGTGGAATGAGGTCTATGTATGGACTCATAAGAGGCCTATACCTGGAATAGTTCCATGAACCCTGGCCTAATACTGAAGAAAAATAACTTCTCCACGTTCCCCTTGCTTGAAGTTGCTTCCTCTTAGAGGATTTCCTTGGAGTAGCTGTTACCAGAGGATTTTTGTTAAAGCAGCTCTAGTTTCTAGAAGCTATGTAAATCAGGGTATTCTTGTTCATTCTGTATTCTAAATCTAGCACTTAAAATTGCAAAGAAGCAGAATGTGGTACATCCCCATTAAATGCAGGTGCTTTCTGCCCTGTTTATTTCAGACAGTTGAATGTCTATAGTAGTTAGGACTGATGTTTTGTAAGCTGATGAATGATGCCAAAAAACTAAATGTCTCTTGAGTACAGTGGAGCCTATAGTCTAGTCTTCATGAATATTAGGGCAGTGTGCCAACTAAAGCTGGCTTAATTCTGCAAGCAGGAGCCCTTTGCAGAAGGATTCATGGTAATTAACTAATTCAAAGTGCAATATTTTCCTTTCATTAATTTGGCAGAAAACAACTAAATATCTACAGCAAGAATGTTTTTGACATTTTCATTTACTGCTTGGAAAATAATGGATACTTTGAATTGTGCTATAAAAGAAAACTACTAGGATTTTGTCAATTCCATTTCAACTTCCTAACAAAAATGTGGATTACTCAATTAGCAATTATTTTTTTAAAAAGTTAATATGGAATAGTTGGCTGCAGGAGTAATGACCAGAATTGATTGACATTTTGAGGTGATTGGCTTGTAGGAGATTCTTAGGGAGTTTATTGGCTCAGGCTTCTTGCTTGTCACATCTCCTGTATGTCTGAGTAAAAGAATTCCAGTTGGGTGTGATCGTTTTCTATCCTTTATCTCTTCTCAAGTTCATTTTTATTCCAAATATTGCACAGCATTTTGCTCTCTTCTACTGTTTCTTTTGGGTTAAATCAGTATTTATTTCAATTAGTTCATGCCAAGAATTGTTAACTTTTTACTTTTAAAAATGTACTTATGGCCAGCTACCTGGCATGAAGTATTTTGAATAATTTTGGAACTAAGAGTCCACTGATGGCAAATGTTTCACTGGAGGAATTATTGAAGTGTGTATTCATTTTAGGGTACATTAGTTTTTACATAAATACTCTAATCTGTTGATAGTGTTTATCTTTTCACTAAAGATGTAATGTTTTATAATCATACCTTTGATTACTAGACTCTAGTTATTGAAAACTTGATGATCACTTAACATTTTTCCCTCCTGCAATTTTGACACACTTTCTGGGCTATATTTTTGCTTTTATATGTTCCTTTATAAACTGGATATGTTTAGCTGGAAATGGTTGTAAATATCAGAATCCCATTTCAGCCTATCTAAAAATAGAAATGTAGAAGGATATTGGGATAACTTCTGAAATCACAAAAAACAACTTGGCTTCATAAAGAACTAGAATTTGCTATGGGTAAAGTTGTTAGGAACCTAGGTAGTACTTGCCTCATCTGTTACACTTGCTTCTATCTACACGTCTCTTCTTTCTTTACACTCTGTAGATTTATTTTTTAGTATTTTTAAGGATGTACATGACCAAATCTAATTACCTACCACTGCTACTTAATCAATTAAAGTGACCAGCATCGAGACACTGGAGTGTCAGTCTCATTCCTGAATATACCACGAGAGAAAATGCAGACCAACTCAGAGCAGATATTCACTCTTGATCTAATTAGTTATTGTTGAGAGAGCAGCATCATGAAGTACAAATTTGACTGCTGTGACCCTACTCAGATAAAAGGCAGTATTATTCTTTTTTTTACAATGCGGTTATTTCTTAAGTATAAGGATAACAGAAGAAATTCTCTGTGAATGTGAATAATTCTTGATTCAATAAATAAATACAAATTTGTGTATACATGTGTCAGGAACTGTCTAATTGGTAGGGATTCAGTGGTGAATAAGGTAAATGCAGTTGGTGAGCTTACATTCTAGTAGAGTAAATGAAATTTTTTTTTTTTTTTTTTTTTTTTTTTGAGACGGAGTCTCCCTCTGTCTCACAGGCTGGAGTGCAGTAGTGCGATCTCAGCTCACTGCAACCTCCACCTCACAGGTTCAAGTGATTCTCCTGCCTCAGCCACCTTAATAGCTGGGATTATAGGCATGCACCACCATGCCTGGCCAATTTTGTATTTTTAGCAGAGACGGGGTTTCACCATGTTGGTCAGCCTGGTCTAAACTCTGGATCTTGTGATCTGCTGGCCTCAGTCTCCCAAAGTGCTTGGATTACCGACATGAGCCACTGTGCCTGGCCGTAAATGGAATTTTTAAAAGTTATCATATAAATAAATAAAATGTAGTCATGAACTGAACAATGATGTTTCAGTCAGTGATAGACTGCATATATGACAGTGGTCCCTTAAGGTTATAATGGAGCTGAAAAATTATTATAGCCTAGTGATGTCTTGATGATCTCCAACCTATGTAGACCTAGGTTAATGTCTATGTTTGTGTATTAATTTTTAACAAAAAAGTTTTAAAAGTAAAAATAAATTAAATATACAAAAAGATTGTGGAATAAGGATATAAAGAAAATATTTTTGTACAGTTGTACAATGTGTTTGGGCTTAAGCTGTGTTACTACAAGAGTCAAAGAGTTAAAAAATTAAAAGGTTTATAAAGCAGAAAAGTTATAGTAAGCCAATGTTAATTTATTACTGAATAATGAAAATTTGTTTTTATAAATTTAATGTAGCCTAAGTATACAGTGTTTATAAAGTCTACACAAGTGTTCAGTAATGCTTAAGGCTTCACTCACTCATTGACTCACCCAGAGCAACTTCTAGTTCTACAAGCTCCGTTTCTGGTAAGTGCCTAATACAAATATACCATTTTTTAAATCTCTTATACCATATTTTTACTATACCTTTTCTGTATTTAGATATGTTTAGATACATAAGTAATTACTACTGTGTTTCAGTTGCCTATAATATTCAGTACAGTAACATGCTATACAAGTTTGTAGCCTAGGAGCAGTACATTATATCATATAGCCTAGGTGTATAGTAGGCTGTACCATCTAGGTTTGTGTAAGAACACTCTATGATGTTTACAATATGATGAAATTGCCTAATGATGTGTTTCTTAGAACATGTCTCTGTTATTAAGCAATGCATGACTAATTGTAAAATGTGGTAAGTGCTTCGAAGAAGACACACAAGGCTGAGCTAGAGAACTGCATTTGGGTGGGGACAGGGTAAGGATACTTATTGCACTGCTTTCTAAGGAGGTGACATTTATTTTTAGACTTGAAAGATTAGGGAAGGATGTTCCTATCAGGGGAAGTGGAATGTACAAAGACCTTGAAGTACAAGGACTGTAGAAAGCTTAAAAAAATACAAGATAATTGTTGTGGTGGAACATAGAAGAAGAATTTGAGATGAATTTATCAACAACTAGCTTTTGTAGTGTGTACATAGACCAAGGGTCTGATTTAATTCATTAGCATTTATTAGAAAGTCTACCATGTTACAGAGATTGCTAGATTTGGTAAGCTTAAATAATAATGATATAAGGCAGAGCATGATATTCTATTAGAAGCACATTTGTTCATTCTTTAAATAAATATTTATTGAGTGCCTTATTATGTGTCAGACACTTTTCTAGGCATGTAGGCCAGATAGTAAATAATTACTTAGGACCTCCTTTTTCATGGAGTTTATCAGAACCTTGCTACTCAAAAATATGATTCTCTGAATAGTATCACTATCACGCAACTGTGAGATTGTTAGAAATACAGAATCTCAGGCCCCACCAGATGTACAGAGTCAGAATCTGCATTGAGATTCCACATGATTAGTATGAATAGTAGAGATTGAGAAACACTGTTCTAGAGCAGAGTTTGGCAGACTGTGGCCTTGGTGCCAAATCCAACTGGCTGCCTATTTTTGTAAATAATGTTTTATTGGGACAGCCATGCCCATTTGTTTACATATTATCTATGACTGCTTCCACAGTGCAATGGGAGATTTGAGTAGTTGTGACAGGGACTCTAGCCCTCAAAGCCTAAAATATTTACTGAACTTGGCCCTTTACAGCCTAAGTGTGCCGCCCTTTGTTCTAGACCATAAACAAGTGGCATGACAGATACTTTTACTTATTTGATTGTGAAAAGCTTTATGGAATAGGCAGTGTTTGAACTGCTGTGAAAAACAGTGGTTTAAGACAACTGTAGCCTATAATCTGTAATACAAATGAAATAGTTGACCCTTGAACAGTGTAGGGGTTTGGGGTGGCAACATCTCCACCCAAGCACAGTCAGAAGCCACCTATAACTTTTGACTCCCTTGGAACTTAACTATTAATAGGCTTAGCAATAACAATCAGTAGATTAGCACATATTTTCTATGTTATATGTATTGTGGACTGTATTCTTAGAATAAAGTAAGCTAGAGAAAAGAAAATGCTACTAAGAAAATCATAAAGAATAAATATATATTTACTGTTCATTCAGTGGTAGTAGATAATCATTAAAGTCTTCATCCTGGTTATCTTCACATTGAGTAGGATGAGATGGAGGAAGAGTAGAGGTTGGTCATGCTGTCTTGGGGAAGTGGAAGAGGTGAAGGAGGTAGAATGGGAGGGAGGCAGGCACACTCTGTGTAACTTTATGGAAATACAGTGGACTCTTGAACAACATGGACTTGAGCTACATGGGTCCACTTTTATTTGAATTTTTTTCAACCAAATGTAGATCAAAAATACAGTATTGTGGGATGCAAAACCCACATATATGGAGGGCTGGCTTTTTGTGTACTGAGGTTCTGCATCACTGACTGCAGGACTTGAGTATGCAGAGATTTGAATAAATACGGGTTTAGGTATACATGCAGGATCCTAGAACCAATCCCCTACATATACTAAAGGACAACTGTACATTGTAATTTGTATCTGACTTTTTTGCTTTTTCATTTCTCTTAAAGTGTTTCTTTACAGTATCGACCCTTCTTCCACTGTTTAGTTTCAGCGCCCATGTCATAGAAGCATCCATGTCATAAAAGAAGTCAAAAGCCATCTTGAGTAAGTGGAAACCTTCTGCCAGATTGTCTAAATTAACTTTGTTTTCTGGCATTGCTTCTACATCTTTTTCCTTGTTGTCTGCCATTGCTTCTGGCATCTTTTCCTTATTGTCTGGCATTGGCACTCAAGGAGTTCAAGTCATCTTCTGTAATTCCTCTGGTGTGATGTCCATTGGCTCTTGGATTTCTTCAAGATCCATGTCTTCAAACCTTTCATCCAGTATTTTTTTTTTTTTTTTTGCCATATCCACAGTCTCTTTCATGACTTCCTTGATTTGGAATACAGCTCCAAATCTAAATCATGTATACTGTTCTAAATCTTGTGAAGTCATATACAAAGTCTAGACAGAGTTATGTCCAGCAGGAATTTATGGTTTTGGTCTTAATAGCTTTCACAGGTTTTTCTGTAACAACCATGGTCTCTTCAATGGTGTAATCTCTTTAGAGTTTCATGATGCTCTCTCTATTGGATTTCTCTTCCATAGTATAGACAATCTTTTCCATTGAGTGCTATGTGCCTTAAAAATCCTTATGACCCCTGATCTAGAGGCTGAATTAAAGATAATGTGTTTGGAGCAAGTAGACCAGTTGGATGCTTTTGATACTGAACTCATGGGGTTCTGGGTGACTGGGGCATTGCCCAATATCAAAAAAACCTTTGAAACACACCTCCCTTATTTACAAGGTACTTCTTCACTTCAGGAACAAAGAATCAATGGAACCAGTCCAGAAAGGTGTTCTCTTCTTAGGCAGTGTGGCAAAAGGGCTTCTCATTTTACAACCAAAAGCTTAGCAGCTGGTGTTTATCTTCTTCATGGCTTGGGGAGCAGATTTATGGATAAGGACAATCGTTATCATGAACCTGACTGCATTTGCACAAACAGCGTAGTTGGTCTGCTGCTTCCTTCCTTAAATCCTGGTGCTCACTTCTCTTCCTTACTCATACATGTTCTTTGTGGCATTTTTCCCCCCAGAATAGAGCACTTTTGTCTGCATTAAAAACCTGTTCATAAGAGATATGCTTTCTCCTCATTGATTTTCTTAATGTGTCTAGGAACTTGTCTGCTGCTACTTGGTTGGCAGAAACTGCTTCTCTTGTTATCTTAACATTTTTAAGCCAAGCCTCTTTCTAAAATTACCAAACCATCCTTTGCTGGCATTAAATACTCCACCTTTAGATCATTCACCTTCCTTTTGCTTTAAATTGTCATATAATGACAACTTTTTCTTGAATTAGATTAGAATATATAGGTATGCTTTTCTTATAGCAATCCTGCACCCACATGAAAGCTGCATTTTCTATCTGACAGAAAAGGGTAATTTGAAAAAGTGCAAGGTTTTCATAACTGTTGGCATAGCTGTAGCGACAGCTTCATGAATTTCCTTTTTTTTTTTTTTAACAATCATTCTTTTTTTTTTTTTTTTTTTTTTTGAGACGGAGTTTCGCTCTTGATACCCAGGCTGGAGCGCAATGGCGCGATCTCCGCTCACCGCAATCTCCGCCTCCTGGGTTCAGGCAATTCTCCTGCCTCAGCCTCCTGAGTAGCTGGGATTACAGGCACGCGCCACCGTGCCCAGCTAATTTTTTTTTGTATTAGTAGAGACGGGGTTTCACTATGTTGACCAGGATGGTCTCGATCTCTTGACCTCGTGATCCACCCGCCTCGGCCTCCCAAAGTGCTGGGATTACAGGCTTGAGCCACCGCGCCCGGCCACTAACAATCATTCTTATGCTGTATTCATTTATCTTGAAAAGGTGGGCAACCTCAGCTGCAGACCTTAATCTATGGTACATATGAAACAATTCAACTTTTTCTTGTAATGTAACTTTCTCAGCCTCTTGGGTACACTTGCAGTATCACTAGAGCCACTTCATATGGGACCCATGATGTTATTCAAAGTTTACAGCGTTGCACTAAATATGATGAAAAAATACATGAGAACTGTGAGAGATCACTTTTTACTGTGATACACAATTTACTGGAAAGATGAACCGCTCACTCAGAGATGATTAGCATCACAGAGTAGATTCTCCCAACACTTCAGCTCACCCACAATAGCAATATAAGGTGGCTACAAAATTATTGCAGTTGTACAGTAAGTATTATTAATTTTATGCAGTTATGATTTAACACTGCATCTTTACTTTTTTTGTTTACACTTCTCTTGACTGCAAACGGTACCATGTGCTTTCTAAGTTGGTAAGTTTTGATACATTTTAACTTTTCATAATAGATTTATATATATTTTATGGTAATAAATGATAAAATAGATTAATACCTACATATATTTTATGTATTCATGACATACCTTTATTTTTATTTATTTATTTATTTATTTATTTATTTATTTGAGACGGAATCTTGTTCTGTCGCCCAGGCTGGAGTGCAATGCAATTTTCTCAAATTCCTCCTAACAAAACATAAACAAATTCAGTTTGTTCATCTGGTGATTATACTCTCTGAGAACAAAGATTATCATTCTTCTGATCATAGCAGAATCCAGTTTCTCTGCATTGTATGATTATATACATTTATTTATATTATATATTTATATTGTATTATATGTTTATTATATAATATAGTACCTAATAAATTACTACACATGCAAAAAAAGGGGGAAAATGTGACCAATAGTAAGAAGAAAATAAAGTCAATAGCAGCAGACCTTGAGATGGCCTAGTTGTTGAGTTTAGCTGACAAAGGCTCATGTATGCACACTAATAAGAGGACTTAAACAGATTGTGGTCTTAATGAGTAAACAGGTTAGAAATCTTGGCAGAGAAATGGGAACTACCAGTGTTCTACACCAGTGGTCCCAGCCTTTTTGGCACCAGGGACCGGTTTTTTGGAAGACAATTTTTCCATGGACTAGGGGGTGGGGGAATGATTCAAATACATTTATTGTGTGCTTTATTTCTATGATTATTAAACTGTAATATTTAATGAAATAATTATCTACTCATCGTGGTGTAGAATCAGTGGGAGCCCGGGGCTTGTTTTCCCTCCAACTAGACAGTCCCATCTGGGGATAATAGGAGACAGTGACAGATCATCAGGCATTAGATTCTCATAAAGAACATACAGCCTAGATCCCTTGCATGTGCAGTTCACAACAGGGCTTGTGTTTTTGTCAGAATCAAATGCTGCTGCTGCTCTGACAGGAGGTAGAGCTCAAGCAGTAATGTGAACAATGGGGAGTGGCTGTAAATACAGATGAAGCTTCACTGGCTCACCTGCTACTCACCTACTGTGTGGTCTGGTTCCTAACAGTCCATGGACTAGTACCTGGGTGGGTTCCACAGTTGAGGGGTTGGGGACCCTTGTTCTATACCACTGTAGGATGACCGTAGTTATCAATTATTTATAGTTTCAAATAGCCAAAAGAGGGGTATTGGATGTTGGTAATATAAAAAATGATAGATATTTGAGATGAGGGTTATGCTAATTACCCTGATCTGATTATGATATGTTACATGTATTGAAACATCACTGTGTACCTCATGAATATGTCAGTTAAAAAAACTTTAAAAATCACTCGTTTATAAACATAGATGGAGTTATGACTGGATTTTTCAGTTAAATGAGCCAGTAAGCTGTCTTTTGTTCTTAAAAGCAAAAACAGAAACATTGTTCGCAAACATGTAAAAGTTGTAAATAAAATACAAGTAAATTCAATCCTATAGTGTATTTTAAAAAGAACATTATTCCAAGTAATTATTCCAAGTAATTCCAGAATAATTCAATGATGGGTTTTTTCTTAAAATAAATTTTTCTGTGCATGAAAAGCTAAGTGAAAATTCAAGAACTGAAAAGAACAATAACTGTAATTACAAATGTCTTGGTTTTACTATCTCCAATATGCTGTTAAGAAATATCAAATCAACTTGATGGATATCAATGAAATTTATTCAATCTGATTAATTTAGAAAAAAATTGAAGAAAAATGAGTAACACCTGTAATCCTATCACTTTGGGAGGCCCAGGCAGGCAGATCGCTTGAGGTCAGGAGTTCGAGACTAGCCTGACCAACATGGCAAAACCCTATCTCTACTAAAATTACAAAATTAGACAGGCATGGTGGTGCATGCCTATAATCCCAGCTACTGGGGAGGCTGAGGTAGGAGAATCCCTTGAACATGGGAGGCGGAGGTTGTGGTGAGCTGAGATCGTGCCATTGCCCTCCAGCCTGGGCAACAGGAGCGAAACTCCATCTCAAAAAAATAAATAAATAAATAAATAAAAAGGAAAGAAAAGAAAAGAAAGAAAACAAAAATGAACAGAGATTCAGGGACCTAAGGTACAACACCTTATAGTCTAGCATATATATAATTGCAATTACAGAGGTGAAGAGCATGAAAATGAGGCATGAAAGTATTTAAGAAATATTTGTTGAAAATTTTCCATCTACATTTTTTATTAAGAATACATTCGCTTACACATCCAGTAAGCTCAGCAAACCCCAAGCGGTATGAATATACTATAATGTGCCACATTAAACTGCTGAAATATCTGATCATTATTTCAGTGGGTTCCATGTGTTTCACACTATTCAGGAAGAAGCAGCTAACTTTGTTTCACATGGGGAAGGATATGGTATAGGGAAGGTAGGGCTATTTTATACATTGTAAAATGTTGAATCATAAGGTTTTGCTGAATGTGTGGGTCTATTTAAAAATAAAGAACAATGTTTTTCAGATCATAAAAGTAGTGCAGGCTCATTGGAGAATATACATGACCATACATATATATAAAATTTGCCTGTGGTCACAAGGCCTTTGACCCTTTTATCTGATCACATTTCTAGTTTGTTATTTTTGCTAAGTAGCAGGGAATCATTAAGCAAAAATAAATTTTCTTTTCTTTTTTGAGGCAGAGTCTCATTGTGTTGCCAGGCTGGCGGGCAGTGGTGTGCTATCTTGGCTCCCTCAACCTCGACCTCCTGGGCTTAAGCAATCCTTCCACTTTAGTCTCCCAAGTAGCTGGGACCACAGGTGCGAGCCACCTCACCTGGCTAATTTTTAAGTTTTTTGTAGAGACAGGATTTTGTCGTGTTGCCCAGGCTGGTCTTGAGCTCCTGAGTTCAAGGGATCTACCTGCCTTGGCCTCCCAAAGTGCTGGGATTACACGTGTGAGCCACTGTGCCTGACCAACAAAAAATCATTTCTTACTAAGGCATATTACTTTCTAAAACAAGCCCTTGTGTTTGCTCCACCAATTCAAGAATTACAGCCCCGACCCATTAAGTTTGGGGCTGATGTAGACCAGGTAGTTGAAATGAATTAAAAAACATTTACATGTTTTAAAATAAGTGCTTATGAGAAATATCCACATAGGACAAATAAAAGATGCTTGATGAATGGGAATTTATGTTATCCAACAGCAGAATTACTTTATAGATTTAGCTATAAATTTTGAAACCAGTTTTTAAGTCTTATTGACATCTTGTACATTCTAATCTATTTTCCTTTGCATTACTTTACTTTTGTTACAAGTAATAAAAAAATTAAAAAGCCCAAAAAAGAAAAAGATGACTCCAGTGGATTTAAGCCACAAATGAAATACATCAGCTCATTAACTCAAAAGTCCAAAGACAGGGCTATTTTGGCAATGATCCAGCACCTTAGTGACTTCTGTTTCTTTATTCTGAGTTCCTGGTATTTGCTTTGTTGTGATGCTCTTGATACGGCTTTTAGGAGCTCGTAAGGCTTATTATTTCCCTATTTACTTAATATGCCATTTAGTAGTCATATTATTACTGATATGCTGATACTGCTCTCATGTGGTTCTGATATGGCTCTTGATAGCTTCTAAGACTTACTAGTTCTATATTTACCTCCACTGGGAAAAGCAGTATTTGTTTTCAGTATTTCTAACTGAAGTCCTAATATTTATTCTGATTCAACTGTATAGATCCTAGTTGCACCTGTATCTTTATTACTGTATATACTCACCATTCAACTTAACCTCCTCTTACTTTTCTTTGCCTTAATATCATCTGAACAGTACAGTAAGTATAATGTGGCTATTTTTTCCCTATTTTAATATTCTAAGATTTATTGTTATTAAAAATTACCTTGAGAGAGATATATATATAACATACAATATATAACATGAAATATACCCTTTTAAAAAAATGTTCAGTTGAGTTTTTAAAATGTGTATCCATGTAACCATCACCATAATCAAGTTGTAGAATATTTTTATACTCATCAAAGCTCCCTTGTACCCATCCCCAGCCCCAGGCAAACACTGATCTGCTTTCTCTCTAGATGAAATTTCTGTTTTCTAGAATTCCATATAAATGGAGCTATGCTATATGCGCTCTTGTGTCTGTCTTCTTTTGCTTAGCCTAATGTTGAAACTCACTCATGTGCTAGGTGTGTGAATGGGATATGAATAGTTCTTTTCTTTTTATTGCAGAGTAGTATTTCATTTTATGAATGTACTACAGTTTGTCCATTCACTTGTTGATGTATGTTTGGTTTTCAGTTTTAGCTATTATGAACAAAGTTTCTATGAATCTTTTTAAGTCTTTGTTTAGGCAAATGTTTTCATTTTTGTTGGATCAATACTTAGGAGTGGAATATTGGGTCATGTGGTTGCTATATGTTTGACTTCAGAAGCACCTTTCAAAGTCCTTTCTGAAGTGGTTGTACCATTTGAAAACATTCCTCCCATCACAGACAGCTCCAGTTGCTCTGTATCTACTTAATGTTTTAAAGTTGGATATAATTCTCAGCATATGTTTGGATAGTGTTAAACTGATATTAAGAAACAGCCAGTAGTCATCCAGAGTCTACATTTAGTCCGACTAAACTGTAGGATAGTTCTACACTAAGAAAATAACTTCTCTTTTTGTCTTTTATCTTCCCAAGGTTGTCAGTTTTCACATAGATCTTTATTTTCTTGACAAAAGTACTATTTTTATAGAGGTTCCCCCCCCAAGAAAAGTCACTTACAACACTATCGTGATCCCCAGGAAAATATAGAAGAGTGCAGTCTTTGGCTTCAGAGTTTCTATCAATTCCTGTCAGCAGAACTATATATCCTGTTGTTGGAATAAAGTTGCTGGCTAGAGTAATTTTGTGATAGGCTCTCTTAGGTGCCATTGCGTTAGGGATAGAAGACCAGACAGGCAGAGGAAAAGAAAGTATGTTAGAGGTGATGTGAGAGGAAGCCAGCATTAGTCTATGAGGGTTTGCTTTCCATATGTAATCTGTGTCACACAGCAACTACCTACAAAGACAGTAAACAAGCTCCGTGGTTTGATTTGTCATCTGTAAACAGTGTAATACTACCTGTGTCATCAGGTTAATGGGATGGCTAAATGAATTCATATAGGTCAAGGACTTGAAATGCTGAGAGTTTTAATCTTCTACTATTCTGTACAACAATAAAGATTTGATAAACTATTTGCTTTAAAAATGCATGCACTTTCTGTCATATATTTTCACAAAATAGACTAGAGGATGTTAACTATGGTTATTTCTATGGAGTTGGAGGTCTGGTAATTTAAATGTTCTGTTTTCTATAATAAAGTTTATTTTACTTTAAATTTTAGATGAAAGGAGGATATTCAGCTCCTTATAAGTAATGCTGCCTAACAATTGCATTTAATCAATAGAGGTTTCTTCTCCATTGTTTTTGTTAGCTTTCTCCACTTGGTTTTGTCTTGCTCCTCAAGACTTTGTAAGCTTTTAGTTCAGAATATGCTGTAAACCTGATGATCTGGGTAGTTCTTCAGAGGTTCGTTAATATCTTATTTTGCTGTTTATTGTGGCTAAGATAGATATTCTCAGTGTTTGTTCTGGCTCAGTCACTGAATGTGGCCATCCTGCAGGGGACAGTCAGTTAACAGCCTCAGGAAATACTGTATTGATTATTTATTGCCTTCTTGGTTTTTTTTGGCACATAGTAGAAATATTTATCTCTAAGTGTTCACAGATTTCATTGCTCCTTAGGCTAGTTTCTGATGTAGCCACAGAACTTCATAGGTGAGAAAGATCCATATTTGCTGGTTTCAGGTTTGACCCAAGGATATCTTTGGTTGTGCAGATCAGGATCTAAGAGATTTAAATGGACAAAATGGTTTCTGACATCTTGGATCGTCTGAAGAAAAGAACCAGAAATGAATGGAGGTAAGGAAGTAAAGGAAAGAATAGTACTGATGAATAAAGGCAGTTATGGAAGAGTACAGAGGTTTATAGAAATAATTGCTGACTTTGCTGCAGAACCTGCCTCTTATAATTTACTCCTCTTTTTTAAAAAAAAATCTACGTGGGGTACAGTGATATAGCTGAAAGACTCTGAAATCTACAGTTAGTTTGGGGGAAGACTGAAGTCCAGTTATTTCTTACTTAAAATGATCTTAGACAAGCCTTTTAAGCTTTTTCAGTTTCTTCACCTGCAGAATAGTGTAATTAATAAAAATATCTATACTACCTCTTAAAAGGGCTATTGGTTGTGGTGTTCAAATAAAATAATGTATGTAAAAATACTTTGTAAATGTTAAAAGCTGTATCTAAATTTTTGTTGTTGTTGTTGTTGCTGTTGTTGTTTTTTTGATATGGAGTTTCACTTCTGTTGCCCAGACTGCAGTGCAATGGCGTGATCTCGGCTCACCACAACAACCTCCACCTCCTGGGTTCAAGCCGTTCTCCTGCCTCAGCCTCCCAAGTAGCTGGGATTACAGGCATGCACCCACACCCAACTAATTTTGTGGTTTTGGTAGAGATGAGGTTTCTCCACGTTGGTCAGGCTGGTCTCAAACTCCTGACCTCAGGTGATCTGCCCGCTGCACACTCCTAAAGTGTTGGGATTACAGGCATGAGCCACCACGCCCAGCCTGTAGCTAAGTATTGGATGGTGATGATATTTATGACCGCAATTGGTCTTCATAGCTACTGTAGCTTTCTTATATTGTTCTGGGCTTCTGTGTTCACATTTCAGCTGTCATCTGTGTAGGGGCATTCAGTTTTGTGAACCATAGAATGCCCGATCAGTACTCAACCTGTGTATGAGTGTTTTCCTGGCCTTGATCATTCTCCCATGTGGTGAAAGCTGCTGATTGGTTTGCTTCATTGCAAAAATCTGGAAGAAGGCAGCACACATGGTGAGAGGTTTAATCTACTGCTTGCTAACTAAAGGATGGATGGAGGCTGGGAGGCAGTTCTGAGGAACAAGTGGTGCTGTTGGCCCCTATGTTCTCTCTGCTGCATTTAGCTAGTCTCCCTCATTGCCTTGATGTGCCATGATGACAAGCTTCCTTATAATTTTGAGAATGGTAGGAGGAGAACAAAAAGGTGATTGATTTTACAAATGCAGAAGTTGTTTAAATTTTACAGTTGACTCTCCATGTGAGTAAGCTCTGCATCTGTGGCTTCAACTAATTGTGGATTGAAAATATCTGAATGTGAAAAACAATAACATTTATTAAATATTCTACATATAACAAAACATCATATGTACCTATACATACATACAAATGTAATTAATCAAAAAATAATACAAATGAAAAAGACAGTATAACAACTATTTACGTAGAATTTACACTACAGAATTTTATATGAGGGACTAGAGCATCCATGGATCTTTGTATCCTCAGGGGGTTCTGGAAGTAATACCCTGCAGACACCACGGGAGAACTGCATGTTGTTAAAGGTACAGTAAATTTAATCATGCACTTAGCTCTCAAAACAGAAGAACAGGATAAGTTGATACTTTACAGACTTATTTGGTATTTTATTACCATTGATTCAGGTGCATGCTCATTTGACCCAGGTAAGAAGGATTTGTGTCAGTGTCAAAACGACAGAGCCTGCATTACAAATAGCAGTTTTTATTAAAATATGTATGTTTAAGATACTTACTAAAAATATACTTGTTTTATCTTAATCTGTCAAACATATAAGAGACCCATGAGATTATTTTAATTAAAGGAAAAACAAAAACTTGTCCTTTTGATACTTGGAAGAAATTATAAAGTATAATTTTATCAATTTGGTATTCTTTACAATTTGATAGTACAGCATCTATTTTTGTGCTTTTAGTAATGTATGCAGCATTGAAAGCATCGAAGTTGCACAAAATAAAAAAATGTGAAATGTATTCCACATTTATTTTGTTGTTTTTTTTAAACCAAATGGAAATTGTTTCAGTGCTGTACTGCTGAATGTTGCCTTTTAGCCATTTAAAATAAATTCATAAATAAATGTTTTATCTTTGAAAGTTAAAATATTCAAATCTATAGATTCTGGTTGAATGGAGCATATAATAAGAAATAGTTGAAGGCAGCAGGACATTAACAGGTAACTTTTGTATCGTCTCATGTGATATTATCAAATGTATTGGTTAATTCAAAAACACTCCATGTAATACATAATTTTCCATTGGATCATTGTCTCATGCTTTGAAAAGAGATTGTGCCAGCTTTCTTTTAACATTGGCTTTCAAATAACTTGAATAATTCTGTATTTTTTTAAAAACATGAATTTTAAGCAACTTATTTTTCTGTGATGTTATCCTACTTTAATTGTTACCTAATTAAAAAATTTCAAGTGAGTGTTTTGATTAATCAGCTTCAAGTATTTATAAATCAATGTTGTGTAAAAATGGTTATCATTTATTGAGCTCTTACCATACACCAGGCACTGTTGTAAGCCCACAGAAGCAGTAACTTGTTTAATGTTTATAATCACTGTAAGGAGGTAAGAACTATTTATATCCATTTTATGGTTTATTCTTATTTTACAATTGTGAAAACTAAGGCATTGCTAGTTAAGTAACTTGCCCAATATCATGAATACTCAACTGTGGTAAAGCTAGAGTATAAATTTAGGCAATCTGGATAGAGAATTCAGTATTCTTATTCATTGTGCTATGTGAAATATAGAAAACCTACAGATAAAGCACAAAATGCTTACATTAATCAGATAAAGGCCAACAAATACGCACATCTATTTTGTAAAATCTGTATCTGCTTTTATTAGGTGAAAATATTCATTTAAAAGAATGCAAAATATTTATATAATGTCACTACTACCAAAGACTGCTCATTTAAAAATACTTGCTATTATAAACCCTATTAAGCAAATCATATGTTCTTCCTGGAAATGTTTTCTATGTGAATTTTGTGAGTTTACAAATTTTGGAAACATTTCTAGAATTCTTCCTGTTCTAATATTTTATGAATCTATGATCCTCTTTCCTTTAATCTTAGTTGCTGAAATTGCTCTCTTGTAAAACTGTTGATTTGTTTAGTCATTTAATTATTTTTCTTTTGTTTTTCACCTAAATTTATCAAGGGGGTTCTGCACATTATCTGCGCATTATCATCTGCACAGTTGGTAATATGTTTTCATTTTCAGTCAGTTCAAAATACTTTCTATTTTTATTTTAGCCATGGGTTAGTTAGAAGTATATTATTTGCTTATCAGATATTTGATTTGCTTTATATTTTTGTTATTGATTTCTAATTTAATTTTTTTGTGATCATACAACTTACTTCATAGGATTTGAATCCTTTAAAATTCATTGAGATTTGTTTTGTGGTCAGGTATAATCTGTCTTAAATGTTTTGTGTGTACTTGAGAAAAGCATATATTCTGTTGTTTTTGGGTGGAATGTTCTATAAATGTCAATTGCTCAATAGATACTCTTCAAATTTTTTTTATATCTTTACTGCTTCTGTCAATATTTAAAAAGAAGTATAAAATATCCATCAAAAATACTGTATTTTACTATTTCTTTTTCAGATCAACTAGGTTTTTTATGTATATTGGAATTCTGACAATAGGTGCATAAACATTTAGGAATGTTATTTTCTCTTGATGAATAGACTCCTTTATCATTGTGAAATGACTCCTCTTGTTCCTGGTAATAGTTCCTGCTTTGAAATTTCCTTTGTCTGATACTGACATATTATATATTTTACATCATTTTAATTTTAATCTGTATCATATTTAAAGTGCATTTTTTGTAAACAGCATTTAGTTTGTCTTTGTTTTTTATACAGTTTGACAATCTGTCTCTTCATTCGTGTGTTTAAATTTTATTTAATATGATTATTGATGTGGTTGGATTTAAATCTGTGTTGCCATTTATTTATTTACTTATTTATTTAATTTTTTATTATACTTCAAGCTATGGGATTCATGTGCAGAATGTGCAGATTTGTTACATAGGTATACACGTGCCATCATGGTTTGCTGCACCCATCAACCCGTCATCTACATTAGGTATTTCTCCTAATGCTATTCCTCCTCTTGCTCCTCACCCCTGAAAAGACCCCAGTGTGTGATATTCCCCTCCCTGTACCTATGTGTTCTTATTGTTCAACTCCCACTTATGAGTGAGAACATGCATAGTTTGGTTTCCTGTTCCTGTGTTAGTTCGCTGAGAATGATGGTTTCTAGCTCCATCATGTCCCTGCAAAAGACTTGAACTCATCCTTTTTTGTGGCTGCATAGTATTCCATGGTATATAATGTGCCACATTTTCTTTATCCAGTCTTATCATTGATGGACATTTGGGTTGGTTCCAAGTCATTCCTGTTGTGAACAGTGCTTCAGTAAACATTCATGTGCATGTGTCTTTATAGTAGAATGATTTATAATCCTTTGGATAAACCCAGTAATGGGATTGCCGGGTTAAATGGTATTTCTGGTTCTAGATTTTTGAGGAATTGCCACACTGTCTTCCACAGTGGTTGAACTAATTTACACTCCCAGCAACAGTATTAAAGCATTCCTGTTTCTCCACATCCTCTCCAGCATCTGTTGTTTCTTGACTTTTTAATAATGATCACCATTCTAAGTGGCTTGAGATGGTATCTCAATGTGGTTTTGATTTTCACTTCTCTAATGATCAGTGATGATGAGCTTTTTTTCATGTTTCTTGGCCACATAAATGTCTTCTTTTGAAAAGTGTCTGTTTATCTCCTTTGCCCACTTTTTATGGACTCGTTAGGTTTTTTTTTAATGTAAATTTGTTTAAGTTCTTTGGTAGATTTTGGATATTAACTCTTCGTCAGTGGATAGATTGCAAACGTTTTCTTCCATTCTGTAGGTTGCCTGTTCACTCTGATGATAGTTCCTTTTGCTGTGCAGAAGCTCTTTAGTTTAATTAGATCCTGTTTGTCTATTTTGGCTTTTGTTGCCATTGCTTTTGGTGTTTTAGTCATGAAGTCTTTACCCATGCCGATGTCGTGAATGGTATTGCCTAGGTTTTCTTCTAAGAAACCTAGGTTTTACGTCTTATGTTTAAGTCTTTAATCCATCTTGAGTTAATTTTTGTTTAAGATGTAAGGAAGTGGTCCAGTTTCAGTTTTCTGCATATGGCTAGCCAGTTTTCCCAGCACCATTTATTAAATAGGGAATCCTTTTCCCATTGCTTGTTTTTGTCAGGTTTGTCAAAGAACAGATGGTTGTAGATGTGTAGTGTTATTTCTGAGGTCCCCCTTCTGCTCCATTGGTCTATATATCTGTTTTGGTAGGAGTACCATGCTGTTTTGGTTACTGTAGACTTGTAGTAGAGTTTGAAATCAGGTAGCATTATGCCTCCAGCCTTGTTGTTTTTGCTTAGGACTATCTTAGCTATATGAGCTCTTTTTTGGTTTCATGTGAAATTTAAAGTAGATTTTTTTAATTCTGTAAAGAAAGTCAATGGTAGCTTGATAGAGATAACATTGAATCTGTAAATGACATTGGGCAGTATGGCCATTTTCACAGTACTGATTCTTCCTATCCATGAGCATTGAATATTTTTACATTTGTTTGTGTCTTCTCTTATTTCCTTGAGCAGTGGTCTGTATTTCTCCTTGAAGAGGTTCTTCACATCCTTTGTAAGTGGTATTCCTAGGTATTTTATTCTCTTTGTAGCAATTGTGAATGGAAGTTTACTCATGATTTGGCTCTGTTTGTCTATTACTGGTGTATAGGAATGCTTGTGATTTTTGCACATTGATTTTGTATCCTGAGACTTTGCTGAAGTTATCAGCTTAAGGAGATTTTGGGGTGAGATGATGGGGTTTTCTAAATATACAAACATGTCATCTGCAAACAGAGACAATTTGACTTCCTCTCTTCCTATTTGAATGCCATTTATTTCTTTCTCTTGCCTGATTGCCCTGGCCAGAACTTTCAATACTATGTTGAATACGAGTGGTGAGAGAGGGCATCCTTGTCTTATGCCGGTTTTCAAAAGGAATGCTTCCAGCCTTTGCACATTCAGTATGATACTGGCTGTGGGTTTGTCATAAATAGCTCTTATTATTTTGAGATACATTCCATCAATACCTAGTTTATTGCATTTTTAGCATGAAGAGGTGTGGAATTTTATGGAAGGCCTTTTCTGCATCTATTGAGATAATTATGGGATTTTTGTCATTGTTTCTGTTTATGTGATGGATTATGATTATCGAATTGCTTGTGTTGAACCAACCTTGCATCCCAGGGATGAAGCTGACTTGATCTTGGTGAGTAAGCTTTTTGATGTACTGCTGGATTCAATTTGCCATCATTTTATTGAGGATTTTCACATCAGTGTTCATCAGTGATATTGGCCTGAAATTTTCTTTTTTTCTAAATTTTCTTTTTCTGTAAGGTTTTTGTATCAGAATGATGCTGGTCTCATAAAATGAGTTAGAAAGGAGTCCCTCTTTTTCTATTGTTTGGAATAGTTTTGGAAGGAATGGCACCAGCTTCTCTTTGTACCTCTGATAGAATTTGGCTTTTGATGCATCTGATCCTGGGCGTTTTTGGTTGGTAGGCTATTAATTATTGCCTCAGTTTCAGAACTTGTTATTGGTCTATTCAGGGATTTGACTTCTTCTTGGTTTAGTCTTGGGAGGTTGTATGTGTCCAGGAATTTATTCATTTTTTTCTAGATTTTCTAGTTTATTTGCATGGAGGTGTTTATAGTATTCTCTGATGGTAGTTTGTACTTCTGTAGGATCAATGGTGATCTCTCATCTATCATTTTTTATTGTGTCTATTTGATTATTCTTTCTTTTCTTCTTTATTAGTCTGGCTAGCTGTCTAACTATTTTGTTAATCTTTCCAAATAACCAGCTCCTGGATTCATTCATTTTTTTTTTTTTTTGGAGGGATTTTCGGGTCTCTGTCTCCTTCAGTTCTGCTCTGATCTTAGTTATTTCTTGTCTTCTGCTAGCTTTTGAATTTGTTTACTCTTGCTTCTCTAGGTATTTTAATTGTGATGTTAGAGTGTCAATTTTAGATCTTTCCTGCTTTCTGTTGTTGGCATTTAGTGCTATAAATTTCCCTCTAAATAGTGCTTTAGCAGTGTTCCAGAGATTCTTTTACGTTGTGTCTTTGTTCTCATCGGTTTCAAAGAACTTCTTTATTTCTGCCTTGTTTTCGTTATTTACCCAGTAGTCATTCAGGAGCATATTGTTCCAGGTAATAGTGCAGTTTTGAGTGAGTTTCTTAATCCTGAGCTCTAATTTGATTGCACTGTGGTCTGAGAGACTGGTTTGATTTACATTCTTTTGCATTTGCAGAGGAGTGTTTTACTTCCAATTATGCAGTCAGTTTTAGAATAAGTGCGATGTGGTGCTGAGAAGAATATATATTTTGGTGATATGGAGTGGAAAGTTCTGTAGATGTTTATTAGGTCTGCTTGGTCCAGAGCTGAGTTCAAGTCCTGAATATCCTTGTTAATTTTCTGTTTTGTTGATCTGTTTAATATTGACAGTGGGGTGTTAAAATCTCCCACTATTATTGTGTGGGGGTCTAAGTCTCTTTGTAGGTCTCTAAGAACTTGCTTTATGAATCGGGGTGCTCCTGTATTGGGTGCATATACGTTTAGAGTAGTTAGCTCTTATTGTTTCATTGATCCCTTTACTATTGTGTAATGCCTTTCTTTGTCTTTTTTGATCATTGTTGCTTTAAAGTATGTTTCATCAGAGACTAGGATTGCAACCCCTGCTTTTTTTTTGCTTTCCATTTGTTTGGTAAATATTCCTCCATCCCTTTATTTTGAGCCTGTGTATGTCTTTGCATGTGGGATGCGTCTCCTAAATACAGCAAACGGATGGGTCTTGAGTCTTTATCCAATTTGCCAGTCTGTGTTTTTTAATTGGGGCATTGAGCCCAATTACATTTAAGGTTAATATTCTTATGTGTGAATTTATTCCTGTCATTATGATGCTAGCTGGTTATTTTGTCCATTAGTTGATGATGTTTCTTCATAGTGTGGATGGTCTTTACAATTTGGTATGTTTTTGTAGTGGATGGTTTTTCCTTTCCATATTTAGTACTTCCTTCAGGAGCTCTTGTAAGGCAGGGCTGGTGGTGACAAAATCTCTTAGTATTTGCTTGTCTGTAAAGGGTTTAATTTCTCCTTCACTTATGAAGCTTAGTTCGGCTGTATATGAAATTCTGTGTTGAAAATTCTTCTCTTTAAAGATGTTGAATATTGGCCCCCACTCTCTTTTAGTGTTTAGGGTTTCTGCAGAGAGATTAGTCTGATGGGCTTCCCTTTGTAGGTAACTCAGTCTTTCTCTCTGGCTGCCCTTAACTTTTTTTTTTTTTTCATTTCAACCCTGGTGAATCTGATGATTATGTGTCTGGGAGTTGCTCTTCTCGAGGAATATCTTTGTGGTGTTCTCTGTATTTCCTGAATTTGCACATTGGCCTGCCTTGCTAGGTTGGGGAAGTTCTCCTGGATTATATCCTGAAGAGTGTTTTCCAGCTTGGTTCCATTCTTTCTGTCACTTTCAGGCACACCAATCAAACGTAGATTTGGTGTTTTCATATAGTCTCATATTTTTTGGAGGCTTTGTTCATTCTTTTTCATTCTTTATTCTCAAATCTTGTCTTCATGCTTTTTTTCATTAAGTTGGTCTTCAATCTCTGATATTTTTTCTTCCACTTGATTGATTCAGCTATTGATACTTGTGTATACTTCACAAAGTTCTTGTGCTGTTTTTCATCTCCATCAGGTCATTTATATTCTTCTCTAAACTGGTTATTTTAGTTGGCTAGAACCTTTTTTCAAGGTTCTTTGCTTCCTTGCATTGGGTTACAACATGCTATGCTCCTTTAGATCGGAGGAGTTTATTACCCACCTTCTGAAGCCTATTTCTGTCAATTCATCAACCTCATTCTCCATCCAGTTTTGTTTCTTTGTTGATAAGGAGTTATGATCCTTTAGAGGAGAAGAAGTGTTGTGGTTTTTGCAATTGTCAGCCTTTTTGCAGTGGCTTTTCCTCATCTTTGTGGATTTATCTACCTTTGGTCTTTGATGTTGGTGAGCTTCGGACGGGGTTTCTGTGTGGACATCCCGTTTGTTGATCTCAGTACTATTCCTTTCTGTTTGTTAGTTTTCCTTTGAACAGTCAGGCCTCTCTGCTGCAGGTCTGCTGGAGTTTGCTGGAGGTCTACTGTAGACCCTGCTTGCCTGGGTATCACTAGTGGATGTGATTATTGATATGGTTGGATTTAAATCTACTGTGTTGCCATTTTTTTTTTTTGTCCTATTCTTTGGTTCCTTTTTCCTTTTTTCTTGCCTTCTCTTGGATTAACTGAATAATTTTTATGATTCCATTTTATGTTGTTAATTGGCTTATTGCTCTACTTTGTTTTACATTTTACTCTTTCAGTGGATACTATATGGTTTACACTATGCTGCTTTAACTTATCACAGTGTACCTTCAAATAATGTATCACTTTATGTATAGTATAAGAAAAGCCAGTGATTCCCAATAGCAGCTGGGACAATGGGATAGAGGACCATACTGGAATCATATTTGGTGTACATACGGGAACTCTGAGAATGTCTCACATCAGATGCCCTTCTATTGGCTTTTTGTTCCTCTAATAAGAATACTGATAACATCCTTTATTTTTCTGGATGAGAACACTGAGGCTTAGGTTAACATGGCTTTAGTAAATGGCAGAAAGAGGCCCAGTATAGCACAAAATAATGAATATTGGTCTCTAAGTCAGGTACACCTAGATTTTTACTCTAGTACTCTTGCTTGCTAGATATGTGATCGTGGACAAGTTATTTAACCAATATAATGTTCATGCTAAAATATGGAGAATAATCACCTCATAGGGCTGTTGTCCCATGTGCTCATACAACACTTGATTTTTATCTTGGTTGTCAAAATTAAATGGGATAGTATTTATAAAGCACCTAGTTAAATTGTTTGGCAGGACTTAAAAAATACTTGTCATGTAAAGATTCTGGAAGTAATTGGCTGACTCCCAAGTAAGTGCTCTTATTTTACTTACACAGTAAATTATCTCTTCAGACTTTAATCAATCCTTACACCTTGAAACGTTTTATGCACATGTTAGAGAAGAAATGATTAATATAGCTGAAGTTACTATGAGTGGGTATGATAATTAAACCAAATAAGTTCAGGATTTGAAGAGATCTAGGCAGTAAATAAAACTTCAGGAAGGCTAGTGGCTGGGACATTCAGGAACATTGCCCGCTACCTTCTAGGAATTGATAGAAAGAGAGATTGGGGGGTCAGCACTGATGTAGTATGAGAAGGAATATCATCTTGGATTTCATTGTTTGCATTTGCAAAGAGGCAGTTTATATTATAGGATTAGAATTTATGTTAATGAGAAGGAGTTGGAGCAAGAGTTTAGAAAGTCATCATGATATACAAGTGAAAGTTGAAGTTGCAAAATATTATTTCAGGGATAGTGTGTACAAAAAAGAACACAAAAAGCAAAGGATATATCTTAGCAGACTAGTCGTTGTTGAGGAGAGAAGAGAGAGGAGACAGCCAAGGGGCTTAATGCTTTCCTCATCTTGGAATCTTTCCCAGCATCTAACAGCAGTGACCTGCCTTCAGTAATGGAGTATTTTATTGAATTTATAGTGGATGTAGGTCTTGATAGTTTTATTTTTAAATAGATCTGCAACTATTATTGTGACTATTATTTTTAAAATACTAGTTGTTGGCCCAGCCGTGGTGGAAATTCTAGTGGTTGGCCAGCCATAGTGGGTCACACCTATAATCTCTGTAGTTTGGGAGGGTGAGGCTGAAGTGAGTCATGATTGCACTGCTCACTGCGCTCCAGCCCGGGCAACAGAGCAAGATCCGAACTCTTAATATATATATGTATATATGCTGGTGTTATCTAGTGTCATGTGCTCTTTTGGTAGGGCAGCAAATATGTCTTTGGGTCTTTCAACTAGTATAAATAATAAAAGCTAACTCCATTGTGTTTTTAATTTCTCACTGATTTTGCAAGATCATGATTTTACTCTTAAGATTGACATTCTCGTAACTTAAATATTTCAAATATGAAAGGCAAATTTTTTTATTTTAACTTGAAAATACAGAAAACATTAAAAATATTGTAAGCAGACTAAAATATGGCAGGAACATAGACTTTACAGTCAGATGTATGTCCTGGTTTTGTCTTTTGCCAATGTTGAGCTCTTAGGAAAAATATTTGATCTTTCTGAAACTCAGTGTCCGATTTCAATAAAGTGCACAACCAACACACACATAATTTTCACATAAGGTTGTTGTGAAAAAGTGTTAAATTTAGTAGCAGATATTTGGTAGGTGTTCAATAGATAGCAGCTTTTAACGTTTTTAATAAGATGTAACTAAGAAGATAAAGATGAAAGAAGATAATCTGGATTCATTGGGAGAGTTTAATTTTTTTCTTTTCCTAATTTATTACTTAGTATTCATCCTCCCACACTGGGATATTATTGAAAAAAGCATAAAGGTTTTTCTCTTGCAGGTTTACTAACAGTTGTCAAGAGAACTGCTACACTGCAGAACTTAGCTTATATTTGCTACAACTGTCTCTACTCTAAAGGTGTTAAAGCAATGAACTGTTAGAATAAATTCCACATTCAGGAAGCATTTGTTCCTTGTCTTCAGAGCAAGACGAAAGAAACAGGGATGAATTCTTTAAAGAAATTTTGTCTAGGATCTGCAGTAGTTTTAGATATATTTCTTTATTGAAGTTCTTTTTTGTTGTTGTTAAGTTAAACATGAAAATGTACACACTCTAAATACTAAACGGGCCATTTAAAAATAAAAGTGTTCACTTCTTATTAACTTAAACAAATCATAAGCTATAATACAATGTTCCTAAAATATTAAACTCCCATATAAAAATCATTTGATTATGTATTCTTGAAAAAGAACATAAATTACCTAAATTATGAATTGTTTATTAAGTCTTATTCATAGTATTTCACAAAACAATTTACTAAGTAAATTGAATGCACTGAAAGAGTTCTACTTGGTATGCATTACATTATGCTTTAACAAGTATTTTAATATTCTCTTAGGAAGATGCAGATGTTTCTATTTGGGAAATTTGGATTAAAAGCTGGGACTAGTATTCTTAGGAGAGTAGGTTGAACTGAAAAACAATTCGATCTTGCTATAAAATAACAATTTTGTAAAAATTTCTGTGTATTTCTCGAAGAAAGAGGTTTTTAGGTTTTCCTGTTAAATTGTGAATATTTTCTATGTATAAAGCCTGTGTTTTAACCAATTAAAGAAGTGTGATTTGTTAGACTCAATATAGAACACATTAGAATCTTATTTTCTCAAGTTACCTATTCTTTATGGTTATTGATTTTTCTTCAGCTCCATTAAATAATAAACAGATTTTCAGCATTGGTGGTAGGTTTATTAATATTCAGTTTGGAAGAAAAATGAATTTACCAGTAGAATTGCCACCATCAATAATTTTTAAAAGTAGGAAATTTGCAGTTTTTTCCTGGTTATTCAAAGCTAGTTATAAATTTCCCTCTCTTTCTAAAAATAACTGTAACAAAATTGGTATGCTTAAAAAATCGACTGCATCCTGTTATTTTAAGCCACATGATAGCTTCTATTGCAGCCACATTGCATCTCCTAAAGCTACTCTGAGCTTCAGGAAATGCCAGCTTCACCTTTTGCACCTTTCTTTTATACTTTTACTTACATATTTACCTTAGGAAGATGATATTTTTGTTTAGAGCCCTCTCAAGAAGAAAAAATAGCCAACTGAATTAATATATCTTTATTAAATGGTTTGAAGCCTTTCTTTTACTTTTCTATAGGTAATTACTATTTATTTACTTAAAATAAAAATAGTTACCTTTGAGTCAACTTAAGAGCTCAATTTTATAATTCATAGTATTCCTTATAAAGTGGTATGGCAGAGCTTCGTTATGGATATTCAAATAGATCATGGCACTAAGCATGACTCAAGGTCACCTTGAAGACCTTTCCAACCTTAGAATCTGTGAGCTTACAGTTCTCTGAACATAGTCAGATAAAGTAATACAACATGATTAGTGTTGACCTTTAGTGGTCTTATTATAAGGTGGTTCTACTGTACTTTGGAAAGTACAAGCCAGGAATACTCAAATCAGATACTGATCTGATTTCACAGTAAGATTTGTTTTGAGACACTGAATATTTTGGCCATGTGGCTTACATATAAGTACTGAAAATAGCTTAGCTGTTGCTTTTGATGTCCATATTGTTTGAAATGGTGTGACTATGAGATCCTCTGGATAATGTTACAATTAGTTGTCCAGATGTGTGAATATAATTTCAAAGAAGAAAGTGATACAATTAAACCACACGCTGGACACAGCTTATATATGTAGAATATTTTGGAGGAACTGTTGTGTAGCCAGTGTTTAACTGTGGGGCTGACTAGGTCCTTATAATTGGAGGTGGAGGGAAGATGATAGAGAAAGGAACAAGAGACCAGTGTGGTGGCTCATGCCTGTAATCCCAGTACTTTGGGAGGCCAAGGCAGGCAGATCACTTTAGGTCCGGAGTTCAAGACCAGCCTGGCCAACATAGTGAAACCTCCTCTCTACTAAAAATACAAAAATTAGCTGGGTGTGGTGTCACATGCCTGTAATCTCAGCTACTTGGGAAGCCAAGGTGGGAGGATCACTTGAACTCAGGAGGCAGAGGCTGAAACCCCATCTCCACTAAAAATGGAAAAATTAGCCAGGCTGGTAGTGGGTGCCTGTAATTCAAGCTACTTGGGAAAATTGCTTGAACCTGGGAGGTGGAGGTTGCAGTGAGCTGAGATTGTTCCACTGCACTTCACCCTGGGCAACAGAGCGAGACCCTGTCTCAAAAAAGAAAAAAAGGAGGAGAGAAGGGACCAAGAGAGAAAGGGGGAAAGAGGGAGAGAGGAAGATGGATTGATTCACTGTCCTACATTTAAGAAAATTCTATTGCTGTCTTAATTGAAAAAGAATTTATTTTTTCAATGTTGAGTAAACTTTATAAGGAAAGAGAATGGAATTTTCATATGTAAATAACCTTTCAGTTTTATTTAGAAAACACCATCCTTATAAATTTGGTTTGTGAGAAAAGTGGTTCCATGGACCATGAGAAGTAATCAGCTCATATTTGTATGTGATTTTGAATATAGTATATAAATATTAGCTAACTGTTATGGTACAACAAGAATATCATTTATATTGCCTTCATAAGAAAGGCTCCCTAGAAACTATAATTTTTGAGTTGGTTATATTGGGAGGTGCTTGCTTTTACCTTTCTTTAATATTGTATTATAGAAATACTTTTATGTAAATTAGGCATGGACAACTTATTAGCTAGTAAAAACCAATAGTATGCATCAGATGATTAAGGAAATAAAACAATATGGTTGATTTCAGAGTTACATTTGTACAAAGCAGTTTTTAAATCTTTTTAAAAGAATTCATGAACATAATATGTAAAGAGGTAATTGCAAAACATTTTAACGTGGATAAATAGTACTTGTTGTGGAAAGCTTGTAAACCTGCCATCTAAAACAGATTTCCCTTATGAGCATTTCATGCTGTTTGACAGTGAAAAGTGCACCTTGTAAAAGCTGTTACACAAACCATTACATTGAAAAGGTTTCCATCTCACACCCCAAAATTACACTTATTTGCTGCAAGTGAAAATTCAGAATGTGTTCCCTGTTTATTTTAGTTGCAATTACTGTTGTGTCGAATTTTGCTTTTTCCCCCATCCAGGAAAACTAGAAATTAGTGTTTTTGGTTTCTTTATTTCAGTGTAAATAGAGTCAGTTTGTGTATTTTAAGTGGCATCCAGAGATGATGTAATAATAAAATTCTGAACCTAAAACACTCAGAAACTCTGTATAATAATAAAATACTGAGCATGGAACACCAAGATACTCCATGTAAAGTATCTTGATAGATGGAGAAAAACAAGTTGGCAAGATGGTTCAGAATTGCTGTAGAATATAAAATCCTGTGAGCCATTTTAGTTGATAGACACACACACACACACACACACACACACACACACACACACACGAGTTTTCCTCACTTGAAATCTTGTTAAACACCCTGAAACAGAGCCTTATTCATTTATGTGAGAAATAAACTTGGAAATGACAAAGAGAAGCTCTTATTTTAAGATTACATTCTCCATGTTATACAAGTATTCCTTTCATTGTGTAGTAAGCACTTTGCGCGTCTGTCAGGCCTTCCTACTTCTGCGTGCCTTCCTCCTTCTCTTATTAACCATAGTCTGTTAGAAAGAGCTTTTGACTGGGATTTGGGAGTCTTGAGTTCTAATGCTAGATCTAATACTAATGAGTACATTTGGTTGATTTGTCTCGGATTCTCTGTGAAATGGGAGTCTGCACTGGATGGTCTGAATAGTTTTAAGCTTTAAAGGGCTGTGATTTTGGAAAGCAGGCCAATTATCTGAAAACCAATTACTCCATCACCAAAAGAAAATTTAATTCAAGGAGATGTGAAGAAAATAAGAAGAAAAAAAAAGAAAATTTACTGGATGATCAATTCACTGAATAGTTCTTTTAAAATCAGTTTGCTGAAACATAAATTCACTGAATGGCCATTTGTTAAATTAGCCATATACTCTGATTTATCATTTTATGTAATGACCAGTTTTCTGAATTATCAACTGCCTGAAATGTGTTTGTGTTAACTACATACAAAATTTATCACAAATCATGCTGCATAGAATAGCTGCAAAAGTTTCTGAAATTTTTAGTGGGAAGTAATTATTAAGTTTTAATTTGATTTTAATTTTTCCTTTGCAATTTCAACTGTGATATTTTACAGTAGAATTATTTATCAGTCTAACTCAGCTGAATGCCAGTTTTATCATTGATATTTCAAATACTGAATGACTTTTAGTTACTTAAAACAGAAGCAACATATTCATCCAATCCAACTGGTTAACAAGTATGTGAATTAATAGAAGTATAGAATGTATTTCAGTGGATAGAAAATATGTTAAAAGAAAGAAATTTTCTATGCTATCATTTATACAATTTTTGGTATTCAAACATTCATACTCCTTTGCTTTAAAATAAACATATTCTGATCCCCACAAGTTGTTAGCTCAGAAAATAACAAAATTACAGAATATAATAACATGGGTAGGCTCCAGTACTGCATTACAACAATATTTCAGAAAAATTAAAAGCTTAAACTCATCAATTTAAATATCGAAGAATTCTTAAAAGATTCTTTAAAGCTATTTTATTCAGTACAAATAGGTGTTAACAATATAAATGGTGGCCGGGCGCGGTGGCTCAAGCCTGTAATCCCAGCACTTTGGGAGGCCGAGGCGGGTGGATCACGAGGTCAAGAGATCGAGACCATCCTGGTCAACATGGTGAAACCCCGTCTCTACTAATACAAAAAAAATTAGCTGGGCACGGTGGCGCGTGCCTGTAATCCTAGCTACTCGGGAGGCTGAGGCAGGAGAATTGCCTGAACCCAGGAGGCGGAGATTGCGGTGAGCCGAGATCGCGCCATTGCGCTCCAGCCTGGGTATCAAGAGCGAAACTCCGTCTCAAAAAAAAAAAAAAAAAAAAAAAAACAATATAAATGGTTAAAAGAAACAAGCTTTGAGTGAATGGGCAATCTGTCAAATTGACCATTTGGCAAAATAAGTTTATTTTTGGCAAAGTAGACCTAGTTTTATCATACCCCATCACCATCTCTGCCAGGAATGGGGAAAAAGAAGCAGTAATGGAAGACTACTACTGTGTTTTGAGTTAGGATACTTTTTCCTCAGTCACACCCTGTAAGCCACGTTGGAGCCATTTGGAAGGTCTTCTCCCTCTGTGTTTATTTACATGTGCATGTGTGATGTACTGTGTGGCCAACTTAACTTTTGATACCAAAGACCTGTTGTGTGTGTGTGTTTGTGTTTGTGTGTGTGTGTGTGTGTGTGTGTGTGTGTGTGTATGAGTGACAGGAAAAGGGAGAGAGAGAGACACAGAGACAGAGAGACAGAGATATCTCCTACAGCACAGACCTTTTGAAACAGTGAAGTAATAACAATAAAAAGATCTGGGTGAGACTTGAAAAATTGCTTTTTACTTCCCTGTGCTTGTCCGATCTTTTTAGCAAAATATGTTCTATATGAGCATTTGACTAAAGCAACAAAATGAAAAGATCAGGGTATATGATGAATTACTTGGCATGTATCAAGGAAGGGTGGCCCTGTGCCCAAGCTAGAATAGAGATGTTAGTTGTACTGCAGGATTACCTACGGCGTTGCTATGGGGCTTAATAACCCTGAACAGTATCTTTGGTTTACAGCCTTCCTTAAAGTTCTGTCTGCTTCTCAGTTATTGCCCTTGATTACAATGCCATTAGGAAACAGAGTTAAATATTGTTCTCTTGCCATTGCTGAATGCAATTTGTGATCAAATGTAAAGGTCAGGGAGCAACAACCCCTGGCAGCTGTGCCAGAGACCCACTGAAACCAATCTGTTGGTGAATGAACTTGAGATTGCCCCTTCTTTTGGCTTCTTGAGAAGCTGCAGCCAGTCATTTCTACTTCTTTAGAAGTAGGCTTGATGGTGGCACATATACATCATGAAATGCTATGCAGCCATAAAAAAGGATGGGTTCATGTCCTTTGCGGGGACATGAGTGAAGCTGGAAACCATCATTCTCGGAAAACTAACACAGGAATAGAAAACCAAACACCACATGTTCTTACTCATTAGTGGGAGTTGAGCAATGAGAACACATGGACACAGGGAGGGGAACATCACCCACCGGGGCCTGTCAGGGGGTAGGAGGCTAGGGAAGGGATAGCATTAGTATAAATACCTAATGTAGATGATGGGTTGATGGGTGCAGCAAACCACCATGGCACGTGTATACCTATGTAACAAACCTGCACATACTGCACATGTACCCCAGAACTTGAAGTATAATATAAATAAATAAATAAAAATTAGACCATCTATATCAATGTTTTTAAAACTGTGGGCCTATGCAAAATCAATACTAAAGGGCTGTGACCAGCACTTTAAAAATAGAAAGAAAGAAAGTTAGAGAGAGAGAGAGAGAAAGAAGGAAAGAAAGGAAAAGAAAAGAAAAAGAAGTAGGCTTGATAGTATGTACCTGAGATCGCAACTCTGAGATTTCAGAAAGAAAAGATATTGCACTGTGGCACATTGATTTTTAACATTTTCTGAGCGCTAATTCAAATTCCAACAAGCCTATCTTTATTGATGCTTCAGCGGAGGTAGTATAGAAACTGAATATTCCATGGTTCAAGTTATTTTAATTAGTCTTAGCTGAGATCTACAGAATAGACAGTCATCTTGTCAGGTCCTCTGCATTGTTGGAAATGAAATTAAGATATTTTTTAGGGGATGATCTATCATGGAAAACTATTGACTGGATTAAAAAATATTATGGGAATATATAAGTCCCATAATATAGGAGAATTAAAACATAGAAAAGACTCTAGACAGGACTACATAATGGTTGGTATGTTAAACATCTAAATTGTTGTCATATTATTAGCCTAATACTGCATATGGCTAGGTTAAAAAAAAGAATGAAACAAAATGTTGCTCCTTGACTTAGAAGGTGGTATAGCATATTCAAGTTCTCACTCTGTCCATTTCTAGTTATATGAAGTTATATAACCTAGTGCTGATAGAATTATTTAAATTTTATGCCTCAGTTTCTTAATCCATAATAAATGGGATAATAATAGTACCTACATCAGGATTTCTGTACAGATGAAATAATGTATGTAAAGTCCCTTCATAAATGTGTTAACTAGTAACTAGAAGCTTCTTAGAATACTTTTTTTTTTTTGGTAGAAAGTTTCAATGATTATTAAGAGAACATAGAAGAATATCAGTTGAATGTTACCAAGCTCAAATAAATTTCAAGTGGTTAATTAACGATGAAGTCAGAACAATTGCTATTAGGCTAATTACTTATTCTTAGCATTTCAGCTATGAAAATTAAAGATCTCTGAGTGCTTCTGTCTCACAAAAACAAAGGAAGCATACCAGGCCACTTATTCTAAGATGACATGATTAGAGCATTGGATCTGATTCCACAATTCAGTGAATCAGGTGTACTTATAAAAACACAGTAAATGGGCCGGGCGCGGTGGCTCAAGCCTGTAATCCCAGCACTTTGGGAGGCCAAGGCGGGTGGATCACGAGGTCAAGAGATCGAGACCATCCTGGTCAACATGGTGAAACCCCGTCTCTACTAATACAAAAAATTAACTGGGCATGGTGGCGCGTGCCTGTAATCCCAGCTACTCAGGAGGCTGAGGCAGGAGAATTGCCTGAACCCAGGAGGTGGAAGTTGCAGTGAGTCGAGATCGTGCCATTGCACTCCAGCCTGGGTAACAAGAGCGAAACTCCATCTCAAAACAACAACAACAACAAAAAAAAACAGTAAATGATATGTCAGAAGGTTCAGAGCAATAGCTGAAGACTTCATTTGTTCATTTGAGTTTACTTAATCCTTATCTTGTTTATTTTAAAAAATTATGCACAAAATCTTTTGAGTCTTTTAATTCTTTGAACATGGGAGTTGTTATAAAATTCCATTGTAATAGAAATTGAACATGAAGTCACATTAGAAAATTAAGAAAAAACAATAACTTGATTTAAAATGACTGTAATATACAATTATGTTTATGTAGACTTTTTAAAAATTATATAGAATTTGCCTCTGATACAGCATATTCTAATAGTAATGTTCCAATAGGGTCTTAAACTCATCTTCTTTGGAGATTGTTCATTCAACAAATCAAAGATTCTATGTATATATTGGGCACTGTGGCTACAAGTGTAGGTGAAAAGATAAGTATAGTCCATTTGTTCATGGAACTGCTAATCTTGGAGAAACAGTTACACTATAGATGTGATAATTGCTGTGTACTGAGTAAAGATAGCGTGATATAGGAATACCGTGAGGACACCAGATTTGGACTTGTTAGGAGCAAGGTGAAGTGGTGGTTGTTTGGGAAGCTATCAGGGGAGAGTAGGATTTCTCCTGAGACCTGAAAGACAAAGTGAAGATGAGAGAAGGTAAGAAGGAAAAATTGTTTCGAGCAGAAGAAACTGCCTATTTATATGTCCCCAGGGTTGACTGGGCTTGGTGGCTCACGCCTGTAATCCCAGCATTTTGGGAGGCGGAGGCAGGTTGATCACTTGAGTCCACCGGTTTGAGACTAGGGTAGGCAACATTGTGAAGCCCTGTCTCTACAAAAAAATCCAAAAAATTAGCCACCGAGCATGGTGGTATGAGCATGTGGTCCCAGCTACTCAGGAGGCTGAGATGGGAGAATCACCAGGGCCTGGGAGGTCGAGGCTGCAGAGTGAGCCACGTCTGTGCCACTGCACTACAGCCTGGGTGACAGAGTAAGACCTTGTCTCAAGAAAAACAAAAAAAAACAAGACAAAAAATCAAATGCCTCAGGGTTGGGGAACTGTGGGTAGTTCCATAGGCTGGACTGTATATACTCTTGAGAAGACAGTAGGCAGGAGCTATATTCTGAAAAGCCTCCTAAGCCTTGTTAGGTAAAGGTTTGCAGTTTATCCTGAGGGCACTGAGCACCTATTGTAAGGAGTGGCTTGAACTCTAGGGATCTGTGTGGCAAGATGTAGATATGTGGGTGTAATTTTGAGATGTAATAAGGAAGCAGACTCAGTAACTTATTAAATTTAGAAGATGAGAGAGAAAAGAAATCTGGCTCTTACTTTTAGGCCTCTTTGAAAAAAAAGGATGCCAAAATGACTGTATCCCAAGATTACCACTTTTGTCTTATGCCGTCAATAGAATCTGAACTCATTGAGGGCAGACTGTATATCCCCCAAGGCATGTAACAGCAGTTAGTGGCAGAAAGTTTAATAGAAAGGATGAAAATCTAAATTGACTTTTGATGATTTCATGTGACCAGCTGGACTTTGTAATGATGATAGGCTATTTGAAAAGATTCAATAGGTTGTTAAAAATCTAGAACTGTAGCTCAGTAGAAGGAAGGGTATTGACTAGAGCTATGGATTTGGAACTTATTCACATACAGATAATAGTTATTAGTGGCTAATCTCTTTAAAACAGACTGTTGAGAGAGCAGAAGGAATACGCCAGCTCAACTCTTTTTTTTTTTTTCTGTTCAAAGGGAGGAAATTAAACTTCTGAGGAAAACAGACTGGCCAGACAGGTAGGAAGAAAATCAGAAAAACTGAATGTCTTGAAAGGCAAGGAGGAAGAACTTTTCAGTAAAAAAGATTGTCATTAATTTCAAGTGTAATTTGATAGTACAATGAGCGTGAAAAATAAGAAAAAGTCATAGAATTTGCAGACTGTAAGATTGTCCCTTAGTTACTTTGGAAAAGATGATCTTCTCTTGGAAGGATGTGGCAGAAACTAACATGGTGTTAGGAGTTGAGTAGAATGGGGAGAAATGAAGACAGTGACTGTAGATAAGTCTTCTGAATAAGTTTGGTGATGAAAGAAGTGATTATATTATAATTAATGTATTATGAAGGATAAAAGAAGAGTTTTTTCCCCATTTTAATGTCCATGGGAGACCACCAAAGTATAATGAGAGAGAGGAAAATGAAACTTATACATGAAAATTCACAGTTACCTAAAATATTGTATAATGGCAACTTTATTTTTATAAAGAATTTACAGTGGATTTTGAGCATTGTAATAAACCCAGTTAAGGCTATTAACTAAAAATTTATGAGATAGCCTAGGATAACCAGCTTTAGATGATATACCTATACAGTAAGGATGTTTTAAAGGAATTAGTGTTTCTGGAGGCAAGAAGATGCTTTATATTGAATTGGAAGGACAGCCATACATGGAGTGTATCACCAGTTCCCATAGATAAGTACTAGTAGAACTGTTTTTAATTCAGTATAGTTGATTTATTTCAGATTCTACTGATTTTTTACAGAGAAATAATTTTTCTGTTAACTATCTGAATTTACAGAATTGGCTATAGACTTTAATCTGTTTTCATTTTTATCCTTTGGCCAAGTCTTTATTCCAAGTGTATATACATATACATTATTATAATGAAAGTCAGTGTAAAAATTTAATAGCATTATGTTTTACAGCAAGTGTTTTCAGAATTTGTGTGTATATGGATATATAGAGGTTTTTTTGAGGTCCACTTACACCCATGTTCACTACATTTGCTAGAAAATGGCAGTAATGAGAATTCAGTTCTTTAAGATACTGTACATTTAAAATGGGGTATATTATTTCCATTATTAGCAGTGTTATTATAAAGTATTATTTTTTCCTTTTAGATGTGTTGATCTCTTTGAGACTGTCATTAGAATAGTTAGGAACTGCAAAACACTCTATTCTGCACTTTTATAAAAAGAAAAGAGATGAGGGAAAAAAAATTCTTGTGTAGGCAAGATCATCTAAGAGGAACAGTGTCATTGGAGTCTTTTCTGATGTGAAGAAAATTAAGAATTTCTGTTCTGGCTGTCACTCCCTGTAAAATCCAAAGGAAACTCTGGTGCAGTACTACCTGCTTGTTTATTTTGTGGCTGTGTGAATAATGCTGCCTTTTAAGCTAATCTTTGCCTTCCCTTTGCTCCTGTTCTGTGTCTTTTCAGCAGTTTGGCTTCAGTGTTAAGGGATTGTTTTATTTTAGTTTTTGGTAATTAGTCCTTTAAGATAAAAATTACAGTAATTTCATTTTTTCCTTTAAGTAATTGTTTTTCATAATCTATTCTGAGTCAAGGAAAGAATTAGTTAAGAGAAAATCTTTGAAAAGTGAAAAAAGTTACCCAGGCAACCTGTATATGTTACCAGTGTGCTGATTAATCATCTTCAGCATTAATCACTGTCATCAGTTATCACAGGAAGATGACTGCTGAACAGTCTACGCTATTATCATTCCATCATTTTTCTACAGGTCAATTTAGTACAAAGATTTATCGTACACAGTCATGAGGATTACAACATCAAACCTAAATAGAGAGGTAGTACTTTTTAATACAGAAAATCATGAATTTTCTTTTTGCATTCCTCGTTTACTTGATTTATTGATTTGATAAAGTCCTATGTTTTACAATGAATAAATGTTTCACAAAGATGTGTTTTAAGTAAAGAAGGGTTGGTGTTTGACTACAGTTTGTAGATTAACTAGTTTTTTCATTTGTACTGGGTGAAGGTGGAAGAAAGCCAAGTGTTTTATATTTGTAGGTAAAGTAATCAGCTCAATATGTTTTTTGCCAGAGTTTCAACACATTAAATTTAGTACATGACTACTTATGTATGTAATATGTATATATGCATTGATAATTTCTACTATGCTCCATCATTGTACATTATCTTCCTTGAAGTTGCCCATGTCCTTAAGGTTTTTTTTGTTGCTATTGTTAGAGTAATCTTAATATTGTTTATTATCTACTCCAGAATATTCAGAATTGTGTACATTTTATATGAAATTTATGTTAAATATCAGTAATTTCCTCCCCAAAAGCAGTGCTCATTTTAGTTGTCTTAATTTTAATAGAAATCTTAATTACTATAGGCACTATATGTGCTACTATTATTTTCCAACATTTATTTAGGAATGCTGAATCAGAGCATTAGTGTTATGCTGCAGAACTTCATTACAATAATTTTGAGTCTTTATGTAAAAGCACACCAACACACCAGTGTTAAACTCCTTGTTCCATATTTTAAAAATAGTAATTTTCAACTGCAAAACATTTATTTTTTCCGTAAATGGCATTTTTATGATCTTATGTTGAACCAAGTTTCTAATACTCTTGTAAATAAGTTATTCTTGAATATGGCCACATTTTAGATGTCGTTTATTTTTACTATACCCATTAAGTAACTATCATAATAATTTTGGTTAATTTGGTTCAAGTAGGAATTGGAACTAGCATCTTTTGTCTTTCTATGCTAAGGAAAAAGGAAGGAAATTCTCTGTTGTGCTTGAAAATTAAATTACAGGTCTTTGTTTTCTAGACTGAATTAAAACCTGTTACATTCCTCAGTATTAAAAACAATACAGTAAGTATAGTGGAACCAAACTTTGCAGTCGTGTTGCTCTTTAGGAGAGCAAATCATTTCAGGATGAAAGACCCCAATAAAAATTAGGTGAATACTACCTATTTTTAAGCTAGTCCAATAACATATTTCTGTTTGATAAGTAATTGATTAGGTCAGACTATTAATCCATTTAATCTGGCATGTACATTGTAAGTGATAAAAGGAATCCAACTGTGAATTTGAGTGTATTAAATAATCTTCAGGAAGTTCCACAAAGAACATTTGAATGCCTTAAAACTTGCAATAATGCATGTTTGTTCCAAACACATTTGCTTTGCCTAGGTTTTACCCATCAGGTTGAAGAAATGCTAATCTTGTTCCATTCAGCAGCTGGGTTTTTGCAATATCTTTTCCTTCTCCTAGGGGTTAATTAGCCTTCTTTCAAAATGTGGCCTATTTAGCTGGAGATTCGCATGATTCAGCCAGAGCTGGCTGTACAAAGCAGAACCGTTAACAGGCGGGTGTGTCCAACTGCTTAATTAGCCAGAATAAAAAGGTCCTTTGTCAAACAAGCATCTGTTGCTCATGACACACCTGACAGCCACATTAGGCGAGGATGACTAGACTGAAATTGTGCATGTCTCTCCTGTAAGAATATACAACTCATTTACATATGGGCGGCATCAGTGACAAACTGCAGGGGTTTATTTAGCTTATCAGAATGGGTTAATGTGAAGGCATTTGTGACTGATAAATAAATATCACTTGAAAGGAGGCTGTGAAGGAACTAAACTAACCAAATTACTCCCAAACATAAACAAAACACAACACCAGAAACCACTGCCTGATGAATGGGAACACCTCAAATGTACTCATAAGCTATTATGCTGGGAGTAAAACAAAACCTAAAATGGAACATGCTAGGACACTGCTCTCATGTGACAATCCTTACTTTGCAGAAATGTTGGAAGGCTACCAGAATACTATGAATGTGTCAGTGGGCTTAAATGATCTGTTTAGCAAAATTTGGCAGGAGGGTTGTACTCCTCAAACATGCTTTAACATTCTAATTGATCTGCTGTTTTTATCAGGTCTTCAGAATTAATAGTAAAAATGCCTCTGGAAAAATATATACTAATGGGGTTTTATGGCCTCAGTTGAAAGAGAAGAAATACTTCCTAACTTTGGTATCAGGGAGAGGGGATGTCTTCTATTATTATTGGAAGTGTAGACCGTATAATATGGATTTAGAACCTCAAAGATTGCTGTCCAGACCAACAGTTTCTAGCTTTTCATTTGAAGCCCTATTGTCATGATATTGCAAAGGCAGTCTATGTAGTGGTTGACATCACGCACTTTAGAGTCAGACAGACATCAAGTGAATTCAGGCTTTCTCTCTTACTAGTTGTATGGCTCTTGGCGAGTTATTTAATTCCTTTGTGCCTCTGTTTCTTTGTTAAATGGGGATAACACGTCCATTGGGGGTTCTTCTGAAGATTGAACTAGAAAATGTATTTAAAGCACTTAGTCTAGTGCCTGGCACCAGAAAAGACTTTATTAAAGGAGAGGCCCAATTATGATCTTATCAGTCAATCTGTGGAAGAGATGTGATTGATACCCTATAATATCATAAAGGTTGGCAAAGAGAGCCTCCTTCTCAAGGCCAAAGATAGTGAAATCAGAGTAAAATGAGATTGTTTCTATGAAGGAAAATGGAGACACAAAAGAGAGCCTAAGTTTTTATCAACTGGCGTAACCCTATAGTCCAGGAGCCAAGTAGATCAGACCTATGAGCAGTAATTTGGGAACCAACAGAAAATACACTAGAACTTGGTTGATACTTGGTGTTATACTTGTTGTGCAGGACTGGGCTTTATGTAATAGTTTGAATATGGTTTGTAGATAGAGCCAGAGGCTAGGTGGAAAGTTCTCCATGACTCTCTAGTTTTATGTTTCATAACCATTGTTTTTTACCTATTTTCCCTACTCTATTCTGTAAAGATTCCTCCTATTAAATAGTTGACATATTTTTCTTTTTTCCTGTCTTATTCTAAAAATTCATCAGTTTGCTTTTCTTTACTTCTCTTTGTGCAGTGTCTGTATGGCCTTGGGTAAGTGATGTAACATCTCTGTGCGTCAGTTAACTTATCTTTAAAATGAGGAAAATTATAGTTTTAATCTAGTGATATATTTCTAGTAGTAAAATGGTCTAAGCTTGGGTATTACTTTTCTGTGTAAAATTAGTATAAATGTTATCAATATTGTTTTAAACCCAAAAAGCAAATTTTTGCTTTCAACCTTTATTAATAGAAATAGATTTCTGGTTACCCTCAAAAGAGTCACAAACTCAAATGCCTGTAGAGGCCAGGCAATTGAATAGAATATAGCCATTTAAATAATTTGCCTATAGAACACATAATATGTGCTCACCTTTTTAAAATTTTCATATGTTTTAAGAAATTCTCGAAATTTTTTTGGGGGGGTTTGTTTTGTTTTGAGACAGAGTTTTGCTCTAGTTGCCCAGGCTGAAGTATAATGGGCGATCTCAGCTCACTGCAACCTCTGCCTCCCAGGTTCAAGTGATTCTCCTGTCTCACCCTCCCTAGTAGCTGGAATTACAGGTGCCCACTAGCATGCCCAGCTAGTTGTTGTTGTTGTTGTTGTTGTTTAGTAGAGTCAGGGTTTCACCATGTTGGCCACGCTGGTCTCGAACTCCTGACCTCAGGTGATTCACCCACCTTGGCCTCCCAGAGTGTTGGGACTACAGGCATGACCTACCACACACGGCCTGGAAATTTGTTTTTTAATACAAAGTTTTCTGATTTTTTAATGTTAGCAATGAAGAATTTTATAATCACTCTGAGTCAAACAAAACCTGAGCTGGAAGTCGAATATAGTCCATAGAAAGCCAGTTTCCAAATCTATGCCTTTTATCTTCTGATACACTCTTCCAGGTGACTTATTGGGAGTTGTTAAGAATAACTTTAAATGTTGGTTTAATTTTTAAAGAGAACTGTTTTCTTTATGTTCTTTGATGTCTTTAATCTAAAACAGTAGATGTCAAAGTATGGGTCATATGCCAAAAGAGTATGCAGACTAGTCTGCAATACAGTGTATGCGCAAACAAGTTAGCCTCTGGAATGTTCCCAGCCAGCTCTGGGAGAAATAGGAGGCAGATTTAGTGTGAGTGACATCATTGTAAGAAATTCTTCTACTCTTAATTGAGCAGCTTAAAGGAGAAGCTATAACTGGCAATACTGTCTTCCTCATCTGCACCCTAAACTTGACAGAGGCCACCAGCCATCTTGGAGTTGGCAAGAGAGGCTGAAAAAAACCTCACAGAAGATGATATCTAATGTCTGGTTCATTGCTTATTCTTTGCAGAAAAGCATTGCCTCACTCTTACTAATAGTTCCTCTGCTACAGCACAAATGGCATATAAATATATACAAAATAAAAGGAACCTGGCTTTTGCTTTCTTTTTAAAAAAGGGCTTTTTCCGCCCCACCCCACCCCCCACCACCTTCTAAGATAGAAGAAAGAGGAAGAGGCACAGATTGGGTTCTTAATGTGTGTATTCTCTCCCCAGATTTTGAGAACTATTGGTCTTCCAGTAATACTTATTAGGCAAGTATTTTGTGTAGTAAAAAGTACTGTCATTCTTAAGATTTTTGGTCATTTCTGTGGTCTTAATGCTAGTTCAAAGAGTGTACGTGTGTGTGTGTGTGTGTGTGTGTGTGTATCTCTGTGTGTTTGATCAGTACTACATTTAAATAAATGACCCACTGTTGGTGAGATTTCACATAAAAATCTGGATTTTCAGCTGCTTTTGGAAAATGGAAGTATCTCACATACTCACGATATGCTGGAGCTGAGCATTAGCTAACCTACCTAGGAGTATTTGCCACTGTCTTTATCACTTTCCTTTTATTTTGTAAACCTTAGCCACCTTTGCTCTTTGTGCCCAAGATTCTTCATCTGTAAATGCAGATTATAGTCATACCAACTGAACTGGGTTGTTACATGGATTAATTTTTAAATTAATGAATATATCAAGCATTTAAAAGAATCGTTAGTATATGTCAATCAATGCTAGTTGTTACTACCTTTTTTAGGTACATTGTACTGCTTTAGGGTTTGACTAACAAAAGAGTGAGAAAATAATCACCTAAAAAGATGCCAATGTCAAAGTCTAGAAAGAAAATTAAGCACAGATTTAGAGTGGAAAAAGTCCAGTCCCAAGTATACTCCTGTCACTTTGAACAAGTCTCTTTTCTCTGGGATTTAGTTTCCCCATTTTTAAAATAAGAAGAATAGATGTGTTGTCTTCAGAGGTCCATTTTTGAAACTGAATATAATTGAAGGTTTTGGGGAAAAAATTAGAAGTCATGCTGTGACAAAAGATGCCAAGAGGGGTTAATTTTCTCCTTGAAAAACTGAATACTCTTTCAAAAATTTCTTTGGGAAAATTAATGTTTACTATATTTTGTATAGATTTAAACCATGATGCAGTATTTTTCTTATGCTACCAATTAAACACTGTTTCTCTTGCTCCATTCCCCCAGGAAAGAAAATTAGAAATCTGGTCTTTGCTCAATAGCAAGGACATTCATATTTATTTTGTTGAATGCATAAGTAGTAAAAGGGGATTTCAAGGCCAGGAAGCCTGAGAAAGCATACTTGTTAGAGTAAACAATGCAAAATTTACTTCTATATTAGTAGGTCAGGCAAAACTGAGAAACATGGCATATTGAATTGTGAATGAGAGAAAGTAGTTTCATGTCTTTGTTTACAAATCTCATTTACATGATAGTGGTCTCCCCATCTTTCAATAATATTAAATATTATTGATTTGTGGCTATCTTTGTATAAGACTATAATTGAATTTTAATTTTAGTACCATATTATACTGTAAACAAAATTAGTGAACTTGAGCCTTTGGCTAAGTTTAGGGTGTATCAGTTGGCTTTTGGATATACTTTGTTTTTGATCACCAAATAGTAAGTTTTAAAGTTGAAAAGGACCTTAGAAATGATTTACTCTAAATTATACTCTGGTGGCATCCTAACAGCCTATAAAAGTGTCTAGAAAGTAGAATTTATGACATTTACATTGAGGTAGGGTTTGTGTTGAAATTAAGAGCATTTTGACATAATTTTGGATGATAGTTTATAAAGGGATTTAAACAATTTATAACAGATGAGAGAGAAGGTAGCTTTCGGGCCGGGCGTGGTGGGTCACACCTGTAATCCCAGCACTTTGGGAGGCCGAGGCAGATGGATCACGAGGTCAAGAGATCAAGACCATCCTGGTCAACATGGTGAAACCCCGTCTCTACTAAAAATACAAAAAATTAGCTGGGCATGGTGGCGCGTGCCTGTAATCCCAGCTACTCAGGAGGCTGAGGCAGGAGAATTGCCTGAACCCAGGAGGCGGAGGTTGCAGTGAGCCGAGATTGCGCCATTGCACTCCAGCCTGGGTAACAAGAGCGAAACTCCGTCTCAAAAAAAAAAAAAAAAAGAAGGTAGCTTTCAGTGAAATTTACCTAGATAGTCTCAGGATAAGAGGTGCAAATGGGAATTTTTTTTAAAGAATGTGGATTAGCAATTTTCTGTATTTATCAAGTGGTCAAAATGACTATAAACATACATGGACTGTCATGGTGGTATGTTGGGATAAGAGATTATATTATGAGGCCGGGTGCGGTGGCTCAAGCCTGTAATCCCAGCACTTTGGGAGGCCAAGGCGGGTGGATCACGAGGTCAAGAGATCGAGACCATCGTGGTCAACATGGTGAAACCCCGTCTCTACTAATACAAAAAATTAGCTGGACATGGTGGCGCGTGCCTGTAATCCCAGCTACTCAGGAGGCTGAGGCAGGAGAATTGCCTGAACCCAGTAGGCGGAGGTTGCGGTGAGCCGAGATGGCGCCATTGCACTCCAGCCTGGGTAACAAGAGCGAAACTCCGTCTCAAAAAAACAACAAAAAAAACAAGAGATTATATTATGAGAATGAAAGTTAGTTTCAGCAAAGGATATTAAGAACAATTGTAAGGAAACTAGTCATGCAGGAGTAGCATTTTAAACTTTTAATTTCATTTTAATCCATTTCAGAGACCATCATGCAGACATCAGAGACTGGATCAGACACAGGTTCAACAGTGACTTTACAAACATCCGTGGCTAGTCAAGCAGCAGTGCCTACGCAGGTGGTACAGCAAGTACCAGTACAACAACAGGTAAGGAGCTGCTGCTCTTAGAAAAGATGCTGTTACTTTCATTATGTTGGCCGTCCAACATACCTGTATCCAAAGATTATTTGAACTTTACTTTCTTGCCTCATTGGGTGCTGTGATAGGTACAGTTCAGTCTTTAGGTTAATTTAGCAATTGTTTTTTGAGCATTTCTGAGGTTTGCCATGTTTTTTCTGTGCTGGGCTATAGGGATACAAAAATGAATGAATACTCAAGTTATAACATGTATTCTCAAAAAGTCTCGCTTGACTCCTAAAGCGAGTTGTTTTTTCTAGCATGAACACCCAAGGTTTTCTCCTCTTCTTCTCTCCCCATTGTATATCACAACTTTCAATCCTTTCATAATGAAATGTCAGCAATATTATACTTTATTTAATGGGTTCACAGTAGTACTTAATAGGATGCATGTACCTTCCAGTCAGGGATTTTGCCTTTGTGGTATTTTAGAAAGTGGCTTGGGCACTAGGTGGCTGATAAATACTGTTTAATGAAAATAGAATAATATTAAAGGTCTGGAGATCTGACTCATGTCATTTAAAAATCATCATCAGATGTTTATGTACTACAGGTCTCATTCATACGCAGGGCAGTTGGCTGGTTTTGGAAAGATACTGACAAAATAATGCTGTCAATGTATGTGGATTGTGAACACACTGGCCTGTCATTTCTTCTAAAGAGTGGTGAGAATATAAGTCAGAAAGATCGTATGTCATATAACATCTTGAGGCTCAAGATTTGCCCATCATTTCTTAGTATTAAGGAGACTTTTTAGCAAACATTGCTCTTACAATTATAAGTAAGTGGTTAGGGAGAAGGATATAGATGGGTTATGAAGGATATAGATGCATTTTAAATGATGAAGGAGGTTTTTATAAATGATAGACACAAGGTTATATTCTTTACAGGATATAGAATTGGGTTGGGCAGCGGATGTGCTGGAATTGTCTTTTACTTTTGGGGTAAGTAAAGACATTTGAAATAATCGTTTTGTGTTTATTTTTTAAACATTTTTTAAAAATCTTAGCAAACTCTCCCATACACACATAAACATCTTTCTCATCCCTCAAGCTCCCAGTTTATTAGATTGAACTATATATAGTTTTGATCTACAAAAACAGTGTTACATGTTTCAATCTATTGCTTATGTTTCTTTTTTTTCTTTTAAACATATTTTCTGTTTTTTTAAAATTATAGATCCAGAGGATACATGTGCAGGTTTGCTTTATGGATAAATTGCATAGTGGTGGGGATTGGGTTTCTAGGGTACCGGTTACCCAAATAGTGAACATTGTATCCAATAGGTAATTTTTCAATACTTATCCCCATCCCACCCTCCCTCCTTTTGGAGTCCCCATTATCTATTATTGTCATCTTTATGTCCATGTGTACTCATTTGTTTAGCACCTACTTTATTAGATATGTTTTTATCTTTTTATATATATGTATTTTTACCATTAAAAATGAGTCTTCAAAATGGTGATTTAAAAGGCTCTACTATTATTAATGCTATCACCAGTTTTAAGACTCTGAACATTATTGAGAAAAGGATAGCTTATGTCATGTTATCCAAAAAGCAAGTAAAGAACAATTAGACATTGTTATAACTAACTTTAAAAAGATAACAGTCAGTTATCTTTTTAAAGTTTTCTTTTTATTGAATTTATATATTATCAAATATTTACACCTGGTCTTAATAGGGTATATAATAGTGTACAGAGTCAAAAAATCCAGCAAGATTGATTATTTTAAAAAAATAGCCTTTAACCTCCCCTATTTTCCCCCAAACCACTCTTCATAGGCAACTACATTTGCCTCTTTAAACGTGTTATTTCGATATTTACCTGCATTTATTTAAAGATAGTATACTTATTTTACTGCATCTTGATTTTTAGTTTTAAGCATCATGTTAGCATGCCCTTCTTTTGGACCCTAACACACACACGCACACATATCCTGACCCACCCACCCATCCACCCTTCCTGTCTCTAATGTTCTTGACAGATTGAACCATAAGTGGTCTTTTATGTACAAAAATAATAATTCATATGTCTCAACCTATAAGTTATATTTTAATTTTAGTAAATCAGTATTCAGTTCTTATACTACCATGATATATAAATGCTGTTCAAATCCAGCATTGCAGTCAGCAATGATTACCTTTCTTTCCTGTAAAACTCATTTATTTTTCTTAGATTTAATGATTATGTTTCTCCTAGTTTGCAGGATTGCCATGGACAAACCAAATACCATTCTGATTTCTGAGCTTTTGTATATGATTTATGTGATTTTTTCTTTATCTGAAACTTTGTAAAGTATTTAAAATTCCAGTTTTATGAAACCTCATGATGATGTGCATTGACACAGGCCTGTTTTCAAACACTGTGCTAGAACCTTGATGGGCCCTTTCAGTCTGGACATCCATGCTTTTTCATTTCTGGGAGACTTTATTCAGTTTGTTCATTTACGATTACCTCCCCCTCTGTTTTCTTGTTTTTTTCACTTTCTGGACCTTTTTTGTTCTATTTTCAGTTTCATTGTTCGGCCTTTCTATTACTTTTAATTTCTGATACCACTTTTTTTTTTAATTTTCAAGAACTTAAAAAAAAAATTCCTGTGTTTTCCTTTTTGCAATATGTTTTATTTCATGGGTTTTTTTTTTCCTCTCTGAAGATACTAATTTTTTTAGGTTGTTGAATTTTTTTTCTCTTTACATAGTCTGTTTCTCTTAAGGTACCCTATTGTGTTTTCTTTTGTTTTTTAATATGTCTCTGTCTTTCATGTTAAAAACTTTTCTCTGATGTCTGATAATCTTTGGGTGTTTATCCATATTTTAAAATATGGGTATAAGAGGCTGATTTGAATGCATGAGTGAGTCTTGTTGACTTCAAAATGGGGTTATCTGACTGACGAGGCTTTTTAATTAAGACCCCTCTGATGTTTAGTAACTTTGTTTTTCCTCTTTTGCTGGTCAGATTTTTAAAGAAGATTTGTCTAACTTCCTGCCTAATGGGTGAATGCTTGGCTGCCTGGGAGCTGAGTGGGAAAAAGAGTTGGGTATTTATTGTACAAATTTACTTAACCTTTCTCTTTTTTCTTGTGGTATTCCTCAATGCAGAGATTAAACCAAAGAATAAACCTCCAAACATTTTACTAAAGTTAGCGAAGGCCAGTCACCTTACTGCATAGGGGTTGGTAGAGAGAGCCTGATTGCTTCTTAAATAGAATCACATTTTACATTAAATACATATATTAAAAACAAAAAAATTGGATTGCTGCCAGAAGTGGAAAATCAGTATCACTAGCCATAAATAGAAGATTATACATACACACCCTCCCCAACCCCCACACTTCATTCTTGACCTCATAAAAAGTAATCTTGTGTACACCTGGACCGCACTTTGGAAAAAACATTGTACTGTGCCATATGGCTCACCCCCAACAGGCATATTTTTCAGTTCCTCAAGTTCGCTCTTTTTTCTGGGACATTCAAGGCAGGTGATACCTTATATTTCTTTCACACCAAGCAAAGGAGGTGAGAACTCTCATTTTCTTTTTGTCAACAAAGTGTTTTATTTCATGGTTTGTTATTGTGATATTTGCCTGGAGACTCTTGTTATATTGTCCTCCCAGACTTATTTAGAAGGATGTTTTTCTTCTTTGTTGTTATTTTCTTATTTCTTTTTTTTCTTTATTAGAATATTGTTATGTTTGAAGCTCCCCAGTGTATTCCAGCTGTGTCCCTGTGGATGTAAATTGTCTATAACTGATAAGATTAGTGCTATAATAATTCCTTATTCCTCTGACATGCCTATAATATTTGAATTGTTAATGTGCTGCGCTTATCTTGGGTTTGCAAACTCTAGTAAAATGCCTTTAAAAGCTTCTATCTTTTGTTACTGACCCATAATGGATATAGAAATCATGATATTGATGTCAAAGGTAGTCACTTCTATTGATTGAAATTTTCATTATAACTTTGCTTTGTTGATTTTGACATAAAAAGAAAGCTTATAGCTAATGTTTTAAAATTTTGAGACATTTACTATTACATATACGTTGATGCAAAAGTAATTGTGGTTTTTGCCTTTAATTTTTACACCAACCTAATATACTGGACTGATTAGTGTATTATTCCATTTTCATGCTGCTAATAAAGACATACCTGAGACTGGGTAATGTATACAGGAAAAAGGGTTCAATGGACTTCCAGTTCCATGTGGCTAGGGAGGCCTCACAATCATGGCAGAAGGCAAGGAGGAACAAGTCACATCTTACATGGATGGCAGCAAATAAAGAGAGAGAGCTTGGGGAACTCCCATTTTAAAAACCATCAGATCTCATGATACTTATTCACTATCATCAGAACAGCATGGGAAAGACCCGCCCCCATTAGTCAATTCCCTCCCACCAGGTTCCTCCCATGACAGTGGGAGTTACAATTCAAGATGAGATTTGGGTGGGGACATAGCCAAACCATATCATTCCGCCCCACCTCCTCCCAAATCTCATGTCCTCAAATTTCAAAACCAATCATGCCTTCCCAACAGTCCCCAAAGTCTTATTTCAGCATTAACTCAAAAGTCCACAGTTCGAAGTCTCATCTGAGACAAGACAAGTCCCTTCTGCCTGTGAGCCTGTAAAATCAAAAGCAAGTTAGTTACTTCCTAAATACAGTGGGAATACAGGCATTGGGTAAATACAGACATTCCAAATGGAAGAAACTGGCCAAAACAAAGGGGCTATTGGCCCATACAAGTTTGAAATCCAGTGGGGCAGTTAAATCTTAAAGCTCCAAAATGATCTCCTTTGACTTCGTGTCCCACATCCAGGAGGTGGGTTTCCATGGTATTGGGAAGCTCTGCCGCTGTGGCTTTGCAGGCTACATACAGCCTCCCTCCTGGCTACTTTTACGAACTGGTGTTGATTATCTATGGCTTTTCCAGGTTCACAGTTCAAGCTGTCAGTGGATCTGTCATTCTGGGGTCTGGAGGATGGTGGCCTCCTATCACAGCTCCACTAGGTGGTGCCCCCGTAGGGACTCAATGTGGGGGCTCCTACCCCACATTTCCCTTTCACACTGCCATAGCAGAATTTCTCCATGAGGAAACTTCTGCCTAGACATCCAGGTGTTTTCATACATTTTCTGAAATCTAGACATAGGTTCCCAAACCTCAATTCTTGACCTCTGTGGACTCACAGGTTGAACACCACATGTAAGTTGCCAAGGCTTGAGGCTTGCACCCTCTGAAACAGTGGTCGGAGCTCTGTGTTGGCCCCTTTCAGTCAAGAATGTCTTGGTGATTAACATTCGGCTCTTCATTACTTATACAAATTTCTGCAACTGACTTGACTTTCTCCTCAGAAAATGGGATTTTTTTTCTATTGCATTGTTAGGCTGCAAATTTTCCAAACGGTTATGCTCTGTTTCCCTTTTAAAACTGAATGCTTTTAGCAACACCCAAGAGTCACATCTTGAATGCTCTGCTGCTTAGAAATTTCTTCTACCAAATACCTTAAATCATCTCTGAAGTTCAAAGTTCTATGAATCTCTAGGGCAGGGGCAAAATGCTGCCAGTCTCTGCTAAAACATAATAAGAGTCACCTTTGCTCTAGTTCCCAACAAGTTTCTCATCTCCATCTGAGACTGCCTTAGCCTGGATTTCATTGTCCGTATTATTATCAGCATTTTGGTCAAAGCCATTTAACAAGTTTCTAGGGAGTTCCAAACTTTCCCACATTTTCCTGACTTCTTCTGAGCCCTTCAAACTGTTCCAGCCTCTGTCTGCTACCCAGTTCCAAAGTCACTTCTACATTTTGGGGTATCTTTTCAGCAGTGCCCCACTCTACTGGTACCAATTTCCTGTACCTCCACCCCATGATTCAGTTACCTCCCCTGAGGTTGCTCCCATGACATGTGGGAATTGTGGGAGTTATAATTCAAGATGAGATTTGGGTGGGGACACAGCCAAACCATATCAATGAGAAACCAGAAAATTTCAGGTTTCTTCAAAGCCATAAGGCTTCTAATTTCACTGTATAGTAAGTACCAAATAAAACAATTCTAAAATTGTTTTTATGGTATTTTGTTTATTTTATATGACCTCAAGTATCCATTTGTCATCCTTTCTTAGACAATATGGTTCAGGGATAGGAAATTCTGAACAAAGAATAGCAAGGTCTTACTATGTACAGGTCGAATATTACTTACCCTGAAATGCCTGGGACCAGAAGTAGTTTTGCTTTGGGATTTTTATCAGATTTTGTAATATCTGCATATACATAATGAGAGATTTTGGGGTGGGACCCAGCATTAAACATGGAATTTATGTTTTTTATATACACCATATACACATATCCTGAAGGTGATTTTATACAATATTTTAAGTAATTTTGTGCAGCCTGTCACATGAGGTCAGGTATGGAATTTTCTTCTTGTAGTGTCATACTGGCACTCAAAAAGAGAATTTTGGAGCATTTCATCATTTGAATTTTTGGATTAGGGATACGCAAGCTATAATACTCTATGAAATTTTCTGTTTTCTCATTATCTCACAAAACATCATAGAATTTTATTTCCAAATATACACATTGTTGCCCAATTGAATAAAATTGATAAAAATATCTAAGTATCTTGATTAGAAACTCTAATTTTGATATTACTCATTCTGTCATCTTTATAAAGACTTTTTGGACTGATGGATCTCTATAAAATATGACTAGAAATGGAGTGTTCCTTCTCCCTGTCTTTCATCCTTGAATGATTTGGTAAACAGTTTCTTGTAAATTATTCTTTGTTTTTCATTTTATGCCTCAACCTAGGAGGTCTTCTAACCCCTGCTTGTCTTAGAACTGAGTTACAAATCCAGGAGAGAAAAAAAGGAAAATGTCTTTCTACTATTCCATAGTCAGCCAGATTAGTTTTTTTTTCAAGGTAGAAATTTGACAGAAATTAGAACTTTTCTTCCTTATTGTAATCTTGGGCTCCAGGTATTCCACAAGTACTGCTAACATCAAGGATAATTTCTACACTATCTTGACCAGGGTTCTAAGATTTTTTTTCTCCCTTTTAAGTTTTTCAGTTTTAACTGCCTTTGCAACCATAGTCCTCTTCTCTCCACTATCTTTGTCTGTCTTACCTCTTTCTTGGAGAAGGGCACAAATCTTTTCCTCTCAAAATGAGTAAATGTATTGTCTTTATATTGCTTCTTCTAAACCTAACACATGAGGTACATTGGAACCCTGGGGTTCAGGGACTTCTATTGAGTTCAAAGCAAAATTTCTTTTTTTAAGGAAGCTTTCAATTTTGCTGAAATTCTTTTATTACCAGAAGTTGTAGGCTTTACCTTTTTCTGCCAGGGGACTCAGAGAGTTTGTTTCTGGTAAAATTTTGGTTTGTAATTTGGATATTAGAAACCTCTTTTTATGTAATAAAAGCTCATTTCAAGACTATATTCAGGAAAGAAACTTTGTTTTTTTTATAAGTTGCCTAGATAGAACGGACAAGGACACTTTGTTCATAATCTGAGTTATTAAAAGGAATAGATTAGCTAGTTGGCTATATTGGATTTTTAAAGGAATAAAATAGCTAGTTGGCTATATTGGATTTTTTTGGTTGGTGTTAGTCTATCACATGTTTAGCCTTTCCACATAAAGTATAGTATATCATGCAAAGTGAGCATATTATTTTATGGTCAAAAAGATAAACGACATTTTCTTTGGGGAGCAAATCTAACCAGAGTTGTAAATTAGGTTGCAGTAGAAGGGCAATCTTCAAGTAGGGTAAGTTTTAAATGAATAGTCTCCATTAGATCTCTTTATTTTGGGTATCTATAAAATGATGTGTTAATCTTAAGAAATAGATTTTAGCAATTTAAGTTTAATATGAATACTTAACAGATCCTTGCGTTCCTTAGACCATACTTTCAATACTTGGTCATTTCTGTCTTCTCTTCTGTTTGCCATAATATTCTAAGTAGTACATCATTACATCCAGCAAGAAACCCTGATAATTAGAATTATACCCCTGATAAAGTTATTGTGATGAAAGCAATCAGTAATGATTTTTAAAAATTGTCTATAGTTTGTTAACTTCATAATAGAATGTTCTGTTGGATCAAATTTTGATCAAAAGTACCTTAAGTGAATTTGTTTGCTAGTTTGGGGAGCTATGCCCAAGTTAGTACACTTCATCATTCTTGTCTTTATCTTTCCTTTCTGTTTAGGGTCAAGAGGTTTGCTTTCTGTGAATCCTAGCTTTCATGGACATGAATAGAATTCTTTCATTTGAGATCATTATTTCACATAATCAGCTGAAACAAAGGCATTTTTCTCTGGTTTGCTCTTATTTGGGACTTGATTCCCATTGGCTTGGTTCCCTGAGAGGGGACAGTGTTTTCATAATTAAGACTGTGGCAGACATCCTGAAAGATGGAGTTATATTTTAAAATAAATTCCAAATGAATATCTTTTTGAAAAAAAAACTAGACAATGATTTTAACTCTTGGAGAGATTTATTTTTAGAACCAGAACTGCAAAATTTTGATATCCAACATCAACAAGTAAGGTGTTTTGAAGGAACATGCTGATTTACAATTGAAATAAATCTTGCTGTGCCAATCCAATATTAAGGTCCTTTGGTTGATCATCTCTATTAAATATTTATGAAAATGAGAGCTCTACTGTTTAAGTAGTTGAGTAATAGTATGCTTTAATTCTTTATTAAGTAATTCTTTAAGTATTTTCTCATCCAGAGTTAGAGCATTGTGATCAGTTCTGGATACTGTGTTCTAAGAGGAATGTGCCAGGCAGTATGTTAAATGCTGGGGTTTCTAAGGAAATCTGACATGGTGTATGATGGGTACGAAGCCAGCTTTTGAAGAAAACATAAATTGTGATGGAATTGGATGCAAAGTGTCTTAGGATCAGAGATGTAAGATTGTCTTTGGGAGTGAGGGTCAGTAATGTTACACCAAAGATGTGACCCTTGAGCTGCATGCTGAAGGAAAAGGTGGAATTAACAAGAAAAACAAACTGGAAGAGGGTATCTCTGGTAAAGGAAAACATGAAAGATTTCAACTGAAATAAGGCAATCTGTAAAGGTGAGAGGGGAAAGGAACCTGGCAAGTGAGGGATATCAAACAGTGTTGCACAAGAGCCTCTTTGCAGAAGGTTGAATCAGATGACTCATTTGTGGTGCCTTCATATGTGTCCCATTTCTAGGATTTTCATTTTCTTCCTACTCAGTTGACTTATTTCATTAGGTATTCCCCCACTGCCAATTTTCTTGACAGAGACATCTTTACTTGTCTACTACATTTCCATTTTGTCTGTTCAGTTCTTAATCCTATGGCATTTGGATTCTACCCGTCCAACTATTGAAACTGTGTACTTCTTGACAAGCCAAATCCAACATTATTTTCTAGGATCTTTCTTTGGCACTTGATACTATTGACTATCATCTCTCTTTTCTTCCGTGGCTTCTGAGCTTCCTCTTGTATGTCTTTGAGGAATGCTTCTTAAAAGGAAGCAGATTTTGTGGAAATTGAGTGGGCATTATATTTGGAAGGCATAAATTCAAATCCTGGCTCTAGCCCTTTGTATTTATATGGCTGGGAAACTTACTGGCTTTTCTGAAACTCAATATTCTTATCTATAAAATAATGGTAATAATATCTTGCTCATTTGTTAAATAATGCTTCTATTAAAATATTTAGGGTAGTACCTGATTATAAGCCTTTAATACTTTTAGTATTTTTTACTGTTACTTTCATTGTTATTATTAATAGTAGTAATAGCAGTAGAATTCACTGATCTTCTAATAAAAGTATTTAGGAGTTTTTAAACTCCTTTTTTTTATAACATTGGCTTTTGGCCACTTTCTCTTTGTTCGCACTTTCAAGTAACTTATCCTCTGTAACTATTTTAGTCTTGAAACCAGTGCTGCTTTCATTTTCTTTAGTAGGCAAGAACTTTTCTTCCTCCTTTCTTGTATTGGACTAGATTATGAATCAGAGGGGCTCAGACTCTAGATGAGAACCAATACTAACTTCATCTGACCTGCAGGGGTGGTGGTGGTGGTGTCTTTCACTTTGAATAGGCACCCAGTGTAGTCATCAGTCATGTGTAAAAATGCCAGATTTTTCAGCAAAGATACCACCAGCATTTTATTTACCTCATAAAATATAATGGTTTGGGATCAAGTGTGGCATTGTGATAGGATATAAGACTTTAGGAAATTAAGGTGGAAACAATACATTATCATCTCAGATGACCTTATTGGAATTTGAATTTCTAATTAGAAGAGGCTTAAACTATTCCTTTAGTGCAGCTATTCCCAAGGACGTCCCAGAGTTGAATTGCAAATAATTTTCTTTTTCTTTTTTTTTTTTTGACAGGGTCTCACTCTGTCACCCAGGCTGGAGTGCTCAGTTGGCACAATCTCTGCTCACTGCAACCTTTGCCTCCCAGGTTCAAGTGATTCTCCTGCCTTAGCCTCCCGAGCACCTGGGATTACAGGTGCACACCACAATGCCCAGCTAGATTTTCTACTTTTAGTAGAGACAGGGTTTCACTGTGTTGGCCAGGCTGGTCTTGAACTCCTGACCTCAGGTGATCCCCTCTCCTCGGCCTCCCAAAGTGCTCAGATTAAAGGAGTGAGCCACTGTGCCTGGCCAGGAGTTTTCTTCTTCAACAAATCACTTACTGTGTAAGACTATGTAAAGACGTACTTTAGTTGATCCCATAGTTTTGTTCTTAGAGATATAATTTCTTTCCTATTAATATCTAATTTGCTAATCAAACTATAAATTTTAACATTAGTACTTTTTTTGGCTGGGAAAATTCAATTTGTCCTATAAATTTTTTTATGTGGGTAGAAAATAGAAAACTTTAAGATAACTAGCACCTCTACTTACGTATCATTGGAACAGTTTACAACATAATTTAAACAGAGCACCTACACTTTTGCCACAGCAAATTAGAGGAATTATTTATGTGTGCTAAAAATATACCCTCATTTTAATAGATCTCAGTGTATAGCTGAGCCTGTTTCTCATCAGTGTGTGAAAGAAAGGGAAACTTTAAGGTCCAAATCAAAATTGTTATTTATAGTATGAGCTGGTCAAGGAAGTTTTCCAGAGGGACTGACTTTTAAGCTGAGATTTGAGGAAAGAGGTAACAGGGAATAAAAGGAAGTGTTTATTCTGGGAAGTGAATGTATGAAGACCTGGTACAAGAAAGGACCTGGTGGGTTTGTGGAGTTGAAACAGAGTCTCTCTGGCTGGGGGAGAGCATGGGAGGGGTGAGTGGTAAGAGTTGAAGTAGGGTGTTAGGTGGCACCTGGACCGGTGTCTTGGTATCTTGAGCTTATGAATCGTATTTCAGTCTGTACTATAAGCTGTTTAAGTTTCAACAGTAGCTATAATTTTGAATTTACCTACCATTTTACTTCTGTCAGAAGTCCAGTTGAATCAATAGATCATAGTAATAGAAGCTACCGTCTACTGAGCATCTTATTATGTGCCATTCCCTATGCTTAATGCATGGCTCATTATTTCTCAAGCTTAAAAAATTCCTGCAATGTAGTTGGTATTATTTGCCTCTTAAAAGGGTGAGGAAACTGGGCCTAAAGGATTTTAAATACCCTGTTTTGGATTATAGCCACTTGGTCTTGGCAGCATGTGCTTAAATTTGAGAAGTATACTCCAAGGCAGTAATTACAAAATGAATGTGTGTGAGGTTGATGTTACATTGCTTTCAGGAGTGGGGCACATATTATCTGTTTAACAAATGATTCTTTTTTTCAAAGGCTCTTTCATGAAACCAGTAAATACTTGGTCAGTAGTAAATGCTCAATATGTATTGGAGGAATATACTAAATAAAGCAAACAATGAAGTATTCTGATGGCATCATTGTGTGTGTGGAGGGGAAAGGACTTGGGCCTTGCTCACTCAGTTTTCTCTTGTCCCTGATAGCAGCTCTTGACCTGCCTTTGTGGAAGCTCTAGGGATTTATGGAACACAGTTTGAGAATCATCTTCTCTCCTGGTTCTTATGTAGTCAGATGAATTGGTCATCAAAAAATTTCAAGCTCTGTATCAAATTGGACCATTATATCAGAGAGTTAATTTAATACAACACTTACTTTTCTATCCCTGAAAAATAATTATTTTACCTTTTTTTTTTTTTTTTTTTTTTTTTTTTTGAGACGGAGTTTCACTCTTGTTACCCAGGCTGGAGTGCAATGGCGCAATCTCGGCTCACTGCAACCTCCGCCTCCTGGGTTCAGGCAATTCTCCTGCCTCAGCCTCCCGAGTAGCTGGGATTACAGGCACGCGCCACCATGCCCAGCTAATATTTTACCATTTTTAAAATCCAGGGCTGATTTTAGAAATAGATAGAAAAATTATGCCTTTTTATTTTCTTTGAAAATGTATGTTGAAAGTTTTACAGATCTTCTAAAATTTATCAGGTTTCCTGGTTACCAGAAAGCCCCCATCCCCATGCAGAATACTCTCTCGCTGCCTGAAACAAAATAAAACAAAACAAAACTCGTGTTAACATTAGTCAAACCATTTCTGAAAAGACTCTGATGGTTCATTTTCCTTAGAGTCCTTATGAACTGATAGGCTTTCTAATTAGAGCTAACTGGAGCCACTCTCTTTGTCCTGGATGCCTAGTAGCTCAGTGCTAAGTCTTAAGTCTGATATTTTAACTAATACACCTTCCTTTAGCCATGGCTTCTTTTTTCTTTTTGGCAAGAGTCATACTCAAGTCATCTGACTTCATGAGCTCTTAAGCTCTACTTCCAGAGATAAAGCAGTCAGATGAATTAAACAAGATAAACTGTTAAGTGCTGTAAGTCCTCTGACAGCAGTACTAAACATGGCAAACCCATGACAAAGAACATAATATACTTTATGTCAAGAAGGATTAATTTTAACTCTATCAATCACTGTGCATTATCAAGAAATGTCACAAGCAAAAGTAGTAAAGCAAAGAAGAGCACCCACGATATAAAGGACTATTTGAGCAAAATAGCAAATTTAAAAAGTGATCCTTGAACCTCCTATGCCCTATCTAAACTCAGACTCTAAGTATGAACATCAATAAATATAGAACCTAAATAAAAGGGAAAAAATTGTAAAATCCATGTATTAAAATTTTAGCATCTGGGTAATCTGAGGAAAGGAATATTTTGTATAATTCTTGCAATTTTTCTCAGAATCTGAAGTTATTTTAAAAGAAAAACATTTTAAAATAATAACTTTGCCAATCTGAAATAAGTTCAAAAAGTGATAATATGAGCTACTAATAAATTATATTTAATAGACATTGGTATTTATTTAGTATTTTATCTTTAAATAAATAAAAACAAAGTTTGCCATATATATTCTAAGCAGTAAGAGCTGTTCAAAAAAGTATCCAATTTAAACCACTTTATTGTCACCTAGAAAAACACCTAGAGAAAAACAAATTTTGAGGTTTTACCTAATGTTCTCTACATTTCCCATCAACTCTTATCTTGATAATTACTATCAAGAAAATAAATTTGTCTGAAAAACACATAAAACAGATGATAATTAAGAATTACAGATATTTTAAAGGACTATTTTTAAAACAGGTGTATATAAGGATTTGGTGGTACAATTGGACTGCTTTACAAACCTCATTACTAGAAAATACAAACTAAATGATTCTCAAGAAAAGACAAAAGCATGAAAAATTAGAAATCAGGTACTAATCTCAAAAATTATAATTAGCCAGTTTGTGGCTTTGATTTTTGTTTTAATTAATAGGATATATATCCTAGTAGGCTAAAGGCCTACAATTTCTACCCCAATCTCTAAGAAAAGCTAGACTAATTAAATCAATTGATCGGAATTCTTTTGAAAAGTTAAACACACCCAAATTCATATTATAATTAACATATTAATTACTGAATATGGGGTAGAATACAGCTTTTTGAATTAAATACAGAGGTACAGCTTTTCATCTTTTTATAATTTTAATTCTTAAATGTTGCTTTAAAAGATTATCTTTTATTTCTACAAAGTATATATATTTTGTTTTGTTTTGTTTTGTTTAAGACAGAATCTCACTCTATCACCCAGGCTGGAGTGCAATGGCGCGATCTTGGCTCACAGTAACCTCTGCCTCCTGGGTTCAAGCGATTCTCCTGCCTCAGCCTCCTGAGTAACTGGGATTACAGGCGCATGCCACCGCACCCAGCTAATTTTTGTATTTTTCTTTTTCGTAGAGATGGGGTTTCACCATCTTGGCCAGGCTGGTCTCAAACTCCTAACCTCGTGATCCACCCACCTCGGCCTCCCAGAGTGCTGGGATTACAGGTGTGAGCCACCGCACCTGGCTCAAAGTATAGTTTTAAAACAGGTGATTTTTAAAAAAGTAAGCCTCGGGCCAGGTGTGGTGACATGTGCCTGTTGTCCCAACTACTTGGCAGGCTTAGGCAGGAAAATCACTAGAGCCCAGGAGTTTAAAACTGCTGTGAGCTATGATCACCACTGCATCTCTAGCCTGGGTGACACACTGAAGGGGGACACAGTGAATAGAGCAGAGTCTGTTTCTCCCCTAATGTATAATAAATTTATATATTAACCTCAAAGTGTCAAATGGATAAAAGTGGAACATGCTCCAGTTGAAAAAACAAACATACAAAAAACATAAGGCTCAAAACTGAAAGTGTAATATATATAATTTTTTATTTCTGGTTTACAGATTGGTCAAGCTGTTTCTCATAAATCTACTTAACTAACCAAGGGCATGATTTTTCGTGATTCTTTTTTCTCTATCTCCCTCTATTATTTGGTGTTTCTGAGTTAAGTATTGATAGCTTTGGATCCTATTTAATCTGTGCTTTTTTATTAGTAATAATTTCAACTATTTATAAATAGTAGAATTAAGAGAAATTAGGAAATGATATATATAAGAAAATATGAAGAAGGGAAGTATATTCTCAAATAAAAATACTTAGGAATATAATTAGATTTAAGAAGCATTGTCCCATATGTGAATCTCAAGTTAACTTTTATCACTAGCAAAATTAAACCGTAATACAGATTTACATGTTTCTTTTTGTTTGTAAACAAATCTATATAATCTGTATGTTGAAATTATAGAGCAATATTATTTCTGAAGTTTTTTGGAAAGTGATACCAAGTAAATTAATTTTACTTTGAACAAACCTAAATTTCAGATTCCAGTAATAATCTATTCATGGATTTTTTTCTTATGGACTGATAAGATCATCAATTACAGTCCTGTTTATGACCATTAATAACATAATTAGTCTATGAAAAGCCTTTTTACCAATAATTTTGGGAATTTTTTGGTCTTTGTTTTGGGCTTATTTTTAAGGCTTTTCCTTGAATTTGAGGTTCCCCTGACTTTGAGGGTTTGTTGCCTGTGGGTTCATTGATTTGGTAGACAGTTATAATATTTAAAGCTCATGATTATGTTTAATTTTCCCAAGCACTTTCAGAAATACATTTCAAAAAAGTGGAGTGTTTCTTTAACTATTTTAATTAGATATTAAAAATATCTAATTTTTAAAATATCTATATTAAATATAAAAAATAACAAAGCAAGACTACGTCAGAGAAGTTGAGAACCTTTATCATGGAAAAATGTGATCTAGAGAAGCTAGTGTAATAAAACAAATCCATACTCTTTAAATTTAAAGCTCAGGATAAAAGCGTTACTAATGATACTAATTAATTAGATGGTTCTTAAGTAATTGTGTTAAATCTCAGTAGACAAGTTATTTCACGTGGAAAATATTATTAATCTTTGAGCTTAAATTATATTTCTGTCTTCGTTTTGGTTGGTAATACTTGTGTTCAGTTAACGTAGTTTTTGCCCTGTTTCTTATGAATTTTAGTAATAATATTGCCCTAAAATATTAGAGATGTGAACTAAAGGGATAGTGACTTGAATTTGACCTAATGAGATGTAGGTGAATCAGAATGCCAGGTCTGCCACTTACTTATAAGCTATATGGTGTTGAGCAAATCACTTTCAACCTCCTTGAGTTTCACTTTTTATGATACTGGTTGAGCATCTGTTATGAGCCATGAACCTGTTTGGTGCTATGATATAAAGAACTTTGACAGATCAAAGAGACTGGCAGTTAAACAGAAGATGACATAGAGAATGGTAATACCTGAAGTATACGTATGGGAATGTGGGAGCAAAGAAGTGAGTCAGTTGATGGGAAGAGGAAGTTGTGGGAAACTTTCTAGAGAGGGCAGTACTTCTTCAAGGTACTACCCAGTCTTAGTTGTCTTAGTTTTCTTATCTTTGAGAGATAATTTACCCATAATGAGGCCAGGTGCCAGTGGCTCATGCCTGTAATCCCAGCACTTTGGGAGGCCAAGGCGGGTGGATCACCTGAGGTGAGGACCTGGAGACTAGCCTGACCAACGTGGTAAAACACCGTATCTGCAAAATACAAAAAATGCCTGTAATCCTAGCTATTTGGGAGGCTGAGGCAGGATAATCACTTGAACCTGGGAGGCTGAGGTTGCAGTGAACCAAGATCACACCATTGCACTTCAGCCTGGGCAACAAGAAAAAATCTCTCTCAAAAATAAAACTAAAACTATAATTAAAAATAAATAAATAAATAGTTAAGAGTTATAAAGATAAAATGAAAAAAAATTGTTGTAGTGGTGTTTTGCGAACTGCAGAGCATTTTACAGATAGAAGTACAAGTTACTGATTTGTATGTCACATACTCTGCTAAGAACTGGCAATAGGCAAATGGTTGCAGAGTAGTGTTTCTCAACATGTGGTACATGGATGTATTCTCAGTTATCTCTGTGCATGCATGCAGGTGTATGTGCTTATTTAGATAAAATTTATAATGAAACCACAAATTGAATCTATTAATAGATTAGCTGAATAACTACATTATAAGTGAGATTGCCACTCAATTTCAGTGTGTTTCATATTTGCTTATGATCTCTTTGATACTAGGTTGAACTACTTTAATTGTTGTGCACTAATGAGGAAAAAGAGAACCAATCTTAATACGAAAATGTTAAAGCTAAGTGATATCATAGGGAAATTGAATACAAAAAACCCAACCTCATTGTACTAGCTGGTCCCACACTGTCATTGCTCATGTTTTAATAATATTTTTTGAACACTCGAGGTCAGCAGTCATGGTCCCAGGGAAGCCTTCTTGATCATCCAATCTAGGTTAACTTTCCATTATGTGCTCTCCTTGCCTGTGTAAGTAGGAACTTAATTGATTGATGTAATTAGTGTCTCTCCCCAAAACTATATCGTACATTGATGATCCAGGAACCATGTCTCCCTTTGCTCCCACTGTAGTCCAACCTTGCATGCACTGTATGTCTGGCACATAATGGGTGCTCAGTAAATGTTTGTTGAAATAATGAGTGAATTAGGTTATGACTGAGTTGCCTTCTAAATTGACAGTAATTTATTTACATCTTTAGTGTTAAATATGTGCAGGCACACATACTCCAATTTTTAAACTATAGTTTCTGAATAGTGTAAGCAGTCACTATCTGGTGTATCCAAAATGGAACATCTCTATCTCAGGTTGGGGCAATAGGAATATGAGAAAGAAGACTGGGCATGGTGGCGCATGCGTAATCCCAGCACTTTGGGAGGCTGAGGCAGACAGATCACCTCAGGTCAGGAGTTCGAGACCAGCCTGGCCAACATGATGAAACCCTGTCTCTACTAAATACATAAAATTAGATGGGTGTGGTGGCATATGCCTGTAATCCTAGCTACTCGGGAAGGTGAGGCAGGTGAATCGCTTGAACCCGGGAGTCAAAGCTTGCAGTGAGTTGTGATTGCGCCATTGCACTCGAATAATGTTTTGCCCTACAACAAGAGCAAAACTCCATTGAAAGCAAGAAAGAAAGAAAAGAAAGAAAGAAAGAAAAGAATAAAGAAGTATTAGAATTTTTATTTCTATTTATTTTTACTTAAAAATAAGAAACATAGCCAAGATATAGAAACTTATATGTATATCATACATATTATATATATAAATGAGGCATCCTGAGGGGCAAAAATGCAACTTGTTTGTTGCATTCTCTGTTTTCAGCAAGGTGGATTAATGGATTATGTAGTCTAATTTTAAACTAACTTCATGATATTGACAAGTGGGTTAAAAATGTTTCCACATATAGCTTACAGATTGAAGATTGCATTAATATTGCAAACAGAAACAAGAAAAGAGCAGAATTGAGTTCCTGTTCAATTATTTGATAGTCATGTAACAATTTAAAGAAATTACCTAAATAAGAAGTTGGCTCTAAAAATTCCAAATACTAAGAAGAGTTTTGACACATGGATTTATGTCTATTATGTGTATTATTTTCAGTTATTAACTCTTACCCAAATATATATTGTGCTATAAAATTAAAGAATGAAGTTGCCTCAATTAATGGAATATTTAAATCTTTGATCTGTGGCTTTTTATTTTGTAATTCCTATATTGGTATGTTTTGTAAAGTACATACTATATTTATACACTAAACATGTATATAATTTATAAGTAAATATTTTTAACTAAGATGGGAACATGATCAAAAACATTCGGAAACTACTGAACTAAAAAGTTTCTAAGAAGAAAGTATAATTTTCATGTAATAAAATCCACCTATTTAAGTGTACAGTTTGATGAGTTTTGGAAAACATATATACCTGTATAAACATCACCAAAATCAAAATACAGAACATTTTCATTATCCCAAATACTTCTCTCTTCTTTGTTAGTACCTCTCTTCCCCATCCAAATTCTAGGAAAATACTGATCTGCTTTCTGTTATTTAGATTGCTTTGTCTTTTCCACAACTTTTTTTTTTTTGTAGAAAGTGATTTATTTAAAGAGAGAGAGAAACAGGAGAAGGAGAGAGAAAGAAACAGCTAAGTGAGAGAATCCAGAAAGATGGAACCCAGGAGAGGAAAGCAGCTTCCACACTGAGTAGAAGGGATAGAGAGAGAGATGGAGTTTAGGAAGGGAAGACAGACTTCCACGAGAGAGTGCGGAAGGGGACTACAGAGGGAAAATCCAGGATAGAGAAAACATCTTCTACAAAGGGAGTGTTCTTGGAAGGGGATCCAAACATGGAGTCCCGTCCTTTCCACAACTTTTATTTGACTTTTCAATATGATGTCATACAAATATATTCTTTTTGTGTCTGGCTTCTTGCACTCACCATAATGTTTTAGGAGTTTATCCATGTTATTGTGTATATGAGTGGTTTATTTTTAATTGATGAATAATGTTTCATTATACCAATATTTATTACAGTTTGTTTATCCATTCGCCTGTTGTTGAGCATTTGGGTTGTCTCTAGTCTTGAACATTCATGTATCAAGCATAGGTTTTTATTTCTCATGGGTAAATACCTAGGAGTAGACTTGTGGGTTCTGTGATAAGTGTTTGTTGAACCTGTAATTCCAGCACTTTGGGAGGCTGAGGTGGTGGATCACGAGGTCAGAAGATCAAGACTATCCTGGACAACATGGTGAAACCCCGTCTCTACTAAAAATACAAAAATTAGCTGGGTGTGGTAGCACATGCCTGTAATCTTAGCTCCTCAGGAGGCTGAGGCAGGAGAATCTCTTGAACCAGGGAGTCAGAGGGTGCAGTGAGCTGAGACTGCACCACTGTACTCTAGCCTGGTGATGGAGTAAGCCTCCGTCTCAAAAAACAAAAAAAAGAAAAGAAACTGCCAAACTGTTTTTCAAACTTGTTATACTATTTTATATTCCCACCACAGTATATGAGAGTTCTAGTTGCTTGACATCTTTGTCAAACTTGGTATTACCAATATTTTTAATTTTAGCTATGCAAGTGAGTTATATAGTGGTATCTCATTGTCGTTTTCATCTGCATTTCTCTGATGACTAATATTACTGAGTATCTTCTTATGTACTTATTGACCAACTATATATTTTAATATCTTTGCCTACTGAGAGCTTACTATTCTTCCATTTCTACTTTTTTAATAGTAAGTACCTAATTTGTGTCTAATTAAATGGATTTAATTAATAGTAAGTACCTAATTTGTGTCTAATTAAATGGATTTCTATAGTACACTTACATAAGTGTAAGTGATTTTTTAAAATTTCAAGGTAAAACTAAGGAGAGTAAGAATAAAATAACTTGAATAATGAAAAAGTAATGTAAATGAGGTCATGTTTTTGGTAAGAAATAAATGGAATACTAAAAATGATGTGAAATTAATTTTAGAAATCTTATCAGCTTGTATTGAGAAACTTGAGAATTTATGAGTAGATGGTATGCTAATTTGAATAAACTTCAATGTGGCCACAGCATGCCATGCACAGAGTTAGATAAGACACATAAGCTATACCATGGTGAGGTCTTGCTCACTGGGATCAGAATCAAAGTAAAATGGCAGACATGTGTGCAGCTCATCCTGATAACTGTCTGACCAAAGAGGATTATAAGGTGTACTCCTATAATTCTGACTGGGGATTACTGACCTTCAAAGTGGAGATGACAGCTTTGAAAGAGACTGGTAGTAATCTTCAATCTGCAGAATATTCTATTTGACCATAAGATTTTCAAAATTTAGGTAATACTTTAGTGAATCTCTGTAGAGAGCCTTAGTGTTAGTCACTGAGGCTCATTTCTTGGGTCATAGAGATTAATGGTTGTAATGTACATACTGCAAATAGTGTGAATCATATTTATGGGATAAATAATTTTTGTTGTAATTTTCTTCATGAACTTTGTATCATGACAATGATAAATTATGTAAATGTTGTTAATGCTAATTTGAAGAATGGAGCTGGAAGAAGTCTTAAATGTTATCTAGTCCAGTTTTTTTTAACCTGTATTTTAAAAAAATATGATAAAATATGAAATTTACTATCTTAAACCATTTTTAATTATGTACACTTCAGTGTTTTAATTACATTCACATTGTTGTGTAGCCAGTCTCCAGAATTCTTTTCATCTTGCAAACCTGAAACTCTGTACCTGTTACAACTCCCCACTTCCTGATAACTGCTGTTATAATTTGGTTTCTATGAATTTGACTTACCTAGTTCCCATATAAGTAAAATCATACTGTATTTGTCCTTTTGTGATGGGTTTATTTCACTTAGCCTAATGTCCTCAAAGTTCATTCATGTTGTAGCATGTATCAGAATTTCCTTTTTGATGAATTAATATTCCATTGTGTGGATATATACGACATTTTGTTTATTCGTTCCTGTTTCCGTGGACACTTGGGTTGCTTCTACCTTTTGGCTATTGTGAATTATGATGCTATGAACAGACTATGTAAATATCTCTTTCAGACTCTGCTTTCAATTATTTTGAGTATATACTGAGAAGCAGAATTTCTGAATCATATGGTAATTTTTAAATTCTATTTTTAAATTTTTGAGGAACTTCCATACTGTTTTCCATAAAAGCTATATACCATTTCATATCCCCACCAAGAGAGCACAAGAGTGCCCATTTCTCCACATCCTCACCAACACTTATTTTCTCTTTTCTTGATAGTAACCATCCTAATGGATGTAAGGTGGTACTTTTTTTTCTTTTGAGACGGAGCCTCCCTCTGTCACCCAGACTGGAGTACACTGGCGCAATCTCGTCTCCTGCAACCTCCACCTCTTGGGTTCAAGTGATTTTCCTCCCTCAGCCTCCCGAGTAGGTGGAACTACAGATGCCTGCCACCATGCCTGGCTAATTTTTTGTATTTTTAGTAGAGACTGGTTTTCACCACGTTAGCCAGGAATAGTCTTGATCTCCTGACCTCGTGATCCGCCCGCCTCTGCCTCCTAAAGTGCTGGGATGACAGGCGTGAGCCACTGCGCCTGGTCAGTACTTGTGTTTTTCAAAGTCCGTTTTTCTTTTTCTTTCTCTCTTCCTAATCTTTCACCTTCTCCTCCTATTATACTTTTTGTCCTTATGCTTCTGGCAAACAAGTCTGTATATAAAATTGATCTTCCCAGAACTTCACAGAACTGGGAAACCTAGAGCTTCACTTTTTTTCCACCCCTTTTATTGCTGAAGGGGCCAGGAAGATAACAGAAGAGAAAACACAGATCTCTTTGACTTTCTTATTTTAAAGTTGAGGAAACTGAGGCCCAGGGAAATGAAGTGCGTTGGCTGCAGCCACACAGGAAATTAGGACTAAAATTTCTAATTCTCTATTTAACAGTTTTCTTAAACTATATAGGGGTCAAAGAAATCTTAAGAGATGTGTAATAATTTTTTTTGGGTGATATTGTGAATTAGCTTTCTCAGGTTATCTAGTCAGTAGCTTGATACTGTCTGATGTATGGAATGTTTGTTCTATTGGGATGTGAAGTGATCCTTATCTGATAAAAGATGGACTTCAGTTGATTTTTAAGAAAACGTTGAATTGCAGAGTGAGGAGATTATTCCCTCATCCATTCTCTCTCATTCTCTTGGAGTCGTCAGTGAGGTCATTTTGGTGAGGAGTATCTGTAAAACTTTGTAAATATTTGCTAGTCTTCCCCATACCTATTGACACATCTAAAAATAGAAATCAGTATTCAAGCTTAGAGATACAAATGTACAGATATGGCAACAATAGATAGCTAGTATTAAATAACTGTTTTGATATGGTTTTTAGTGTTGTATTATAACAATAAAAGATAGAAGATATTAGTTTTCCATTTTTTTCTTGTGTTTGCACCTTGTTTTTCCCAAGAGATTTAAGGAAAAAATGGGAGAACTGTTAAATATGTAAGATGAGAGGTGAGGCTAGGTGGTGGCTCAAGCCTGTAGTCCCAGCACTTTGGGATGCCAACTTGGGCAGATCACTTGAGGTCAGGAGTTTGAGATCAGCCTGGCCAACATGGTGAAACCCCATCTCTACTAAAAGCACAAAAATAACTGGAAGTGGTGGCAGGTACCTGTACTTCTAGCTGCTCAGGAGGCTGAGGCAAGATCATCGCTTAAACCTGGAAGGCAGAGGTTGCAGTAAGCCAAGATCGGGCCACTGCACTCCAGCCTGGGTGACAGAGCAAGATTCCATCTCAAAAAAAAAAAAAAAAAAAAACAGAAAAAAAAAAAAAAAAAAAGAAACATGGAGATGGCATATATACTGCCTTAGTTTGGATGCTAAAGAAGCAGACTCTGATACAAAGATTTGAGTACAAGTAGTTTATTTGGGATGTAATCCCTGGAAATGGTGGTAGGACATTGGGAAAATGAGGCATAGAGGGGCTTTATTCAATACAGTTTTTATTATACAAGACACAACTGTGGATAATTATCACAGTGGAGAAATCTGGGAGCCAGTATTATCCCACATCTCAGAGTTACCCCACTTGAGGGGTAAGGAAGCCTATGGTATTTATACACTTATTTATGTTGGTCATAGGCAGATGCTTACAGGAGTGGTTAATTTCCTGGTATTGCTGGCTGACGTGCTGATGGACAAAAAGGGTACTAGGTGACCAAGAAATCTCTCTGGCAAAGAAATACAGGTACTGTAGTGAGAAGCTAGGCCAGTGTACATTGAAGTGGTAAGGGTGAATGTATAGGGCACATAATGTTTACTACTTAGGAATTAGAATAATGACTACTTTAGGTAATCTCTATTGTGGCTAAGCATTTTCAAAGATATGCATTTATAGCCACCTTTGTTATTAGGCTATAAAGTCTTGAAACTGGAAAGGGAAGTTTCTTGGTACTTAAACAGTCCTTCCACTTGCTACTTGAGTTTGTTTTTAGATCCTTTTCTCAATGGGCAGAGCGCTGAAAGTGTCTGTTCCTATAGTATTCCTTCATCTATTTGAATAAAGACTATTATTACTTTCTACCCTAGCCTTCTGTTCTCTACTAACCCAAATCATTTTAGGTTTTCTTTGTTATGCCATTGCCCAATCACTTAGAATTTATATTACTCTTTCTTGGATTTCCTCCAGCATCTTTTCATCTTACTTAAGTTGATGAGTCTATTTTCTATAACTACTTTTTCAAGATAATACAATTACTGAAAAGAAGTCTTATATAATTTAAATTTCTGGCCACTTGTAAAACCTTCATAATTTATTAATTATCGTCATTTGAATAGTAATTTAAATGATTTTAATTATACAAATCATTGAAATTATCCCCAAAGTCATAGCATATCCATATCAATTATTTGATAGTTATTGTAATATATATTAGAGCTGTATAAGTGGAAACACTCATTTAATCCTAGGAACTTTGCTCTAATATAAATAAAGTATTACAATTAAACAGAATTAATTGTGCTGCTAAAGAAATGGAATTGGTTACATTATTTTAAAGTCTCTAAATTTATTTTGCTTTATCTTAACTCCACTGGCAAATAAAAAAAGACAATTAGTAGCACTATGAACAGAAACATCTGAATTTTTGAAAATGGAAGCCACTGTAAATTATAAACAGGCAACTCTGATGTTTAAAGAACTTACCCTTGATAGCAACCAATAATATTCCCTTGCAGTGATACATATACAATGGTGAATAAATGGAATGACTTTGCTTCTAATTAGTCTTTCCCTAAAACATTAAAATAATTTAGTAATTATTTTGTTTTATTAAAAAAGGGATTCATCTTATGTTAAACAGTAATTTCAAGAATCTTTGCTTTTAATTGCATTCTTGGTCATTACTCCCACAGACATTTTATCCTTCTATTGTGACCATATGTCATTATAAGAAACTTAATAAATTAGTGTTCACTTTTCTGAGGGGAAACACCCCACATCCTAGACACACACACCAATGTGAATTACTTATCTGGACATTGTAAAATAAAATACTAAATCTCAGTTTGCAGTTGTATTGTATAAGCATGTATTTTATATAGTAGAGAAAGCAGAAATATTTTATGCACTTCTTTGCTTTTAATTCTTAGTAAGCTATAATTTATTTACAGTAAAATGCACAGATCTCAGTTTATGCAGTTTTTGTGTTTTGAGAAGTGATTGTATAACCCAGACTTCAATCAAGGCATTTTTATCATTCTAGAAAACTTTCCTGTGGCTCGTCCCAATCTCTACCCTCCCTGTCCCTCGATCCCAGACACAAACACTATTCTGATTCACAGATTGTATAATTAGTAAGTTTTTTCAGTTTTTTAAAATCATGTACTTCATAGAAGATTTGAAATGAAAGAGCTGTCAATTTATTGAAGACTGTTTTGCACCACTGAGTAGGCAAGGGACTGAATATTGATACTATGATTAGAAAAAGCAATCATAAAAATATATTATAATTTCCAATACTACTTTTTAATAAGTGTTTTGTAGTTTAATATTAAACTGAATCCTACATATTACCTACATGTACTCATTGATAACTTGCTTTAGGGATCATTCAATTTTTTTTTTTTTAACAATTTGAAGTGTCCAATCAGCCATCTTAAAAAAAAAAAATGCTCTCTAAACCTAATTGGTCATTAATTTAGCCCCAAATTAGTCATCAGCAATTTGCGATCTATTTCTATAGTCATTTGTTCTTGGCTTCAAAATATCATTTGCTTCCACTAGTATAAAAGTATTCTTCATCTAAGTAATTATCTGATTTGTTGTCACTGCTTACAAAGCCTTTTTACATCTTTAGAAGCAATTCTTTCATGGTAGAATTTTAATGTCTACTATTTCAATAAATTTTATTCTTAAGAAATAGCATATGGGTGGAGGTATTAAATAAGCATGTCACAAAATAAGGAAAAAAAACTAATTTATTTGGGAATTTCTATGGTCTGAATGTTTGTGTTTGTTTGTGGACAAAATATATATGTCAAAATCTTTACCCCCAAAGTTAGGGTATTAAAAGGTGGGCCTTTTGGGAAATGATTAGGTTATGAGGATGGACTCCTCATGAATAGCATTAGTGCCCTTACAAAAGAGAAGCTGTAGAGACCCCTCTTTCCATCCACGGTGTGAGGACATACCAAGATGTAGTCTATGAGCCAGAAAGCAGGCTCTCATCAGACGTTAAATCTGCCTTGATCTTGAAATTCCCAGCCTCCAGAACTATGAGAAATAAATTCTGTTGTTTGTAAATTACCCAGTTTTTGCTATAGCTGCCTGAACAGACTAAAACAAGAATAGTTTCAGCCCTCTTCACTGTCTTCATATCTTTTTCCCCTGGTGTGCCAATTGCCTGTGTGATTTTTTCTTGAAAGCTCAAAGCTACTTGTCATATTTCAGTTTGTGTCTTCCTCCTTTCCTTCACCAAATCCTTGTTAAGGATTCCCTCTGTACTATTGATAGCATTTGTGATAAGTAGTATAGAAGAAATAGACATTGTTCCTGACTTTATGGAGCTTACTTACAAAATAAAATTACCTTTCTCTTCTCTACATCAGAACTAGCATTGTTTTTGCAAGGAAGCTAGTTAATACTAAGATATAAGTGGATGACAGAACATGGAAATTAACTCTGTCGTCTAATTCATATTATAAACCATAGTACTTAGGAGTCATTCTTTGTTGTGAGGTTCCAGGCAGATGGGTGATAGATTTTAGATGTCAAGGCATTCCCAGTGACTGTCAGTTGACTGAGACTTGTTACATTAATGTGCAGGACACTTTGGTAATTATATCAATGATACCTTTTGTTTACTAAGCCAAAAACCATGGAGACATCAGAGAAAATCAGTTACGGAAATAAGATCCCTGTCTGTCTTATTTGTAAGACCACTTTGCTTATTTTTAAATTATTTCAATGCCCTTTTACATTTACTTTTCTCTAGATTTTTTCAAATTCTAAAACTTAACTGTGTTGTTCTCAGCCCTTTTGAAATTGAAATTATCTTCAATATTCACTAACTTTTTATTGCTTTACCTTATTTATTCTTTTGTTTTAAAAATGTCATACAAGTGCCAAGTGCAACATATCTTACTAAAAAGGATTCAGATAGAATAGAAGCACACAAACAAAGTGAAGGTTATTTTATTTTGTCTTGTCATCGTGATATCATTAAAATTTTCTTTTAAGATATCTTTTTAAAAATTACAGAAATCAGCTATATATCAGTTTGGATTTCTCTAAATGCTTCCACAGTAATATTTCTTAGACTATGAAAAGTTTTAGAAATGTAATATATTATGAAATGGTTTGCATTTTCACTTAGAGACAGAAGGGCAGCGGTAAAACAATTTATGCTAGTGGAACTGAGATTGTGGATTAATTCCTAACCAGTTGAATTCTTTAAACATTGTAGTCACTGCATGTATGTAGATAAAACACTGAAATAGTTCTGGTTATCTTATATATCCTAACATCTTGTGAAATAGATTTTAGATTCTAGGGTTTGATGATAGCATTCTCCTGAATTTTCATGAGGTACTTTACTTGTGACTTTGAGATTTCATCTTGTCCTTTGATATTTTTTTGTTTTCAATTTGCTTATAACTTAAATACTCAAACTTTTTGAGGAGAAATTATCCTTTTATTTTACCAAAGCCCTAACATTTAGCAGGAAATTAAGGATTTAGGTTGTTTTATGTGTTAATCTTAGTTAGAGAATGTCAATGACAATAAAAGCAAAGAAAGGGGAAGTGGTTCTATTTTCTTTTCCCTGGGGAATGCTGAAAACCCATGGAGGTGCAAAATGTTGGTAACAATTCCTTTGGAGCCTGTCTGGATTAGTTTCTTCTTGCTGTGTATCAAATTGCAATGATTTAGTAGCTCAAAATAACACCTCCTTATTATCTCACAGTTTCTGTAGGTCCTAAGTCTGGGGGTGCTTGATTGGGTTCTCTGTTCTATGTTTCACAAAACTGAAATTAATATGTCTGTCACATGGGGCTTTTGTCTAGAGATCCGGGGGAAGGATCCATTCCAAGCTCATTGAGTTGTTGGCAGAATTGCTGAACTGAGGCCTCTGTGTTATCTTGTTGGCTGTCTGATGGGATCTGTTCTCTGCTTGTAGAGGCTGCCTGCTTTACTTCTCTTGTGGCCCCTCCATTTTCAAAGCAACAATATGGCCGTATGTATTGACTCTGACTGCTGCCACTAGCCAGAGAAGCACTCCATTTTTAAGGGCTCATGGGCTAGAGCAGGCCCACTTAATTTTAATGTCAGCTGTGTCATATAACATAATATAATCAGGGGAGGGATTTCTTATTGTATTCACAAGTTACAAGAATTAGAGTTTCTAATCTTGGTTGAGGGGGAGGCATTTTTAGAATTCTGCTTACCATACCACTTTGAAATCTATTATCAATCTTCATAACCAGTGAGCTAGAGTGAAGCATATAACTGACATATGAAAGGGCATTAAGAAGGCCTAAATCTAAAAATGAGAGTTGTGCTACAAGGGATATATGGGAAATACTCCTTAGTATAAAGAATTCATTTATCTCCCAAATGCATGCATGATTTCAATACAATCCAACTGAAACATCTAGCAGACTTTTCTTGAAAGGTGAAAAGCTGATTCTGAAGTTCATGGAGAAGAATCTACATAAGAATAGAGAAAGAGAGAGAGACAGAGAAAGAAAGAAAAAGAAAAGGAGGGAGGGAGGAAGAAGGAAATAAAAGAAGGAAGGGAGGGAGAGAGGGAAGAAGGAGGAGGAAGGGAGGAAAGAAGGAAGGAGGGAGGGAGGAAGAAAGGAAGGAGGGAAAGAAGGAAGGGAGGAAGGAAGGAAGGAAGGAAGGAAGGGAGGAAAATTTGCCAAAAACAGACTACTAATAGAGAAAGGACTTGTTTTATTTAATCTCAGAAGATACTATACAGTTATGGTAGTAAAAACTGAGTGATACCAGACCAGGAATAAATAAGCATATCACTGTATAAATGAAAATTTAGTTCATCATGTTCATTATTAGTAAAATAGTTAAATAAGTTAAGCTTCATCTATATGATGGAGTACTCTGAAACCAATAAAGTAGTTGGTGCATGTATGTGTGTGTGCAGGCGCACACATATACATACACTTGGAAACAGCTCCAAAGATGCATTGTTAAGTGAAAAAAAAAAAAGTAGGAAAACACACATATCTCACCTGGTTCACATATGTACTTTCCTATAAGAAGATACTACATCAGGGACCTGAAATGCTCACCTATGGTGTTTCCCTTGTATTTATGTTGGGCCCTGTAGCATATTCTCAACGGTGGGCTATGAGTAACTGTACCATGTATTAGTTGTGAGCCAAGACAGTTAGGAGCAAGTAGGCTTCTACAGTCTCTCAGCTCCTGCAAGACTGCATCAGAGTGACACAACTACAAGGGCGTGGAACCTCTGTTAACCAGGGTCCCCAAGTGAGCCTGTGGAACAGGGCCTGCTGCACCACTAACTGTCACACAGACAGCCTCCCAATGGTAACTTCTAAGTTAGAGAGGTAACTTTTTAGTTGGCCCTGGGAGGTTGTGTGAGTGGCAGTTAGTTAACTCTCCTAGTTAGTACAGACACAGATAATACACATGAGGGTGAAATTATTGGTAGGGGGTTAGAGGAATGTATACCATCCTGTGGTTACACATTATCTCTGTGAAGTGGAATAGCAGGAAGTGTGAGCATAAAGGATGCAAGTGCATTTTACTTGGATTATTTCTTTGTTGTCGAATACTTTATGAAACTGTGTTTATGTATAAGTTTTGTTATCAGAATATTGGGATCAGTAAAATGTGATGCTCCTAAAAAGTAGGTGATATACTAGCAGTTTGCTTAAAAATTAACTTTACCCTTGCAGAGGAGTATTATGGTTGTTATTCTTTTTCTTTTCTTCAGGGATTTACATGAATAGTAAATTGACATAATGAAACAGCTATTTCTGTTTTAATTCATGCATGAAATGTAAATCTCTAAAGTAGAAGTCTTTTGTTGATGTCTTTATGAAGAGTGTAATTTATAGCTTATGATATACAGTGCAGTATTTTCTAATGTTCAATCTTTTGCAAACTCCCTCATTAATTTTTGCATTATCCAAGATGCCCACTATATTGTTACTTTTTTTACCTAACTGTTTACTATAAAATTCCATAAAAGAATTAATTTAAAACAAAACATTGTACCTAAAATGAAAAGCCAACATCTCTTGACATAAATATAAGATTTATCTTATATTCATAAAACTGAATATAGTAAAAATGAAATAATACTTATGGGATTTGGCTAGTTGCTTCATTAGAACCTTGGTTAAGCTCAAGAAGGCTTCAGTTAACATACTGTAAGATTGTAGAGCCATATATTGCATGGGGATATACAAACCTGAAGTTGGTAAATGAATTAATCTACAAGCATGATTATGCCCAAATCAATAAGATGCTAATTGCCTTGACAGATAACACTTTGATTGTTCGATCTCTTGGTAAATATGGCATCATCTGCTTGGAGGATTTGATTCATGAGATCGATACAGTTGGAAAGCACTTCAAAGAAGCAAATAACTTCCTGTGGCCCTTCACGTTAACTCCTCCAGAAGTTGGAATAAAGAAAAAGACCACCCATTTTGTAAAAGGTGGAGATGCTGGCAACAGGAAAGACCAGGCCAACGGGCTTGTTAGAAGGATGAGCTAAGGAGTAGCCCATGGTATTTTTGTCATCTGATCAGTTACTTAAGTGACTACTTTCAAATTGAAAAAAAAATTAGTAATTGTTATAGGTGGTAAAGATGAGACCTTCTCCTTGATGAAACAGAATGATATTAAAGAGAACTGAAAATAGAGATAAGTTTTTAGTATATGATTTATTGTTATTTAATGCCTTGCCTTTGTACTGTCAATGCCATTATTCCCATATTTGGGGAAACACTAGTATTGTGGGAAGAATTCTAGGATTAGAGTCAGATGATCTGGAATCACTGCCAGCTGACACTATGTCTGTGAGTTGTCATTATATCTTTGTATTTATGTCACTATTTGCAAAATTTTGACTGTTTGACTTCTCTTTCCTACCATTTTTATTTCACCTTAGGATTTTTGCAATGATCAAATTAAATACTATTGCATATCACCATTAATAATAGTATTAGCACTAATTTAATAGTCATATATAAGTAAGAAGTTCTGTTTTTTAGGTTATAGTGCTTTGGCTGCCAACAAATAATTCATTCTTGTAATTTCTAGTACTATAACCTGAAAGAACCAACGTCTTTACTCTCCTGCAAATATGCGTAATATCAATAGACACCGGAAATAAGTATGAATCTGTATCTATGTATTCACACCAGAAAATACATTTAAAGTACGTATTCTATGATCTATCTAGAGTTGGCCAAACTTAATTTTGTTCAGTTAGATATTTTGATGTGCTGCTTACGTTTATTGATATTTTATGTTTCTGTACTTTTGTTTATTAGAAAGACTAGAGGAGTCTCTTGTTACAAAGATCTCTCCTAATACTGCAGTAAGCTTGACATCTTTAGCTCATTTGCTCTTTCTGGTCACCATAGTATTATTTGGTAAATGCTTTTCCCTGTAAGTTATCACCTAGGTTAGTAGAATCAGCATCAGTGGGCTCTGCTGGGACCCAAGGGAAATAATGCTAAGACAGCGTTATAATCCTGATAAAATGTTATTCACTTTTATCACTTTGTAAGAAGTAATGGTTACTATGTTTCTTTTAATTCACGAAATAGGTTTATTTATTTTATGTAGTATCTATCCTGTTTTGTCACTGAGAAATTCTAAACTAAATCTTTCCTGAGTAACATTCCTGCTCTCAGACACACTCCCCCTCTTGCCTTTGAAACCTGCTTTACTTCTTCCAAGTAGCTTCTGCTCTTTGATGCCAGCCTATTTTGGGAGAAATAAATGGTAGGCATCTAGGGATGATTTATTGAGCTAATTCACTTCCATTTGATTCCTCCCTTCTCAGATGGTCACAAGGTCAAGAGAGCCAGGACTCTACTGCTATGTTAGCCTTCATATGATTCTTCTCAAAAAGTTCAAGCATAACACTATTACACTTATGCTGTCCTCACAAGTTCGAGTTGCCTATAGCAATCACGTAGTTTTAGTAAATAATTCCTATAAAACATAAGTTTCACGTTTAACTGCAACCCTGTAGAAGAAGCAGGCTTTTGCTGTTTATTGAATTTGAATCTGCTGGAAGCATCTTTTAAAGTCTAATGAAAGCAAACTATATCTAAAGAGCTAAGATTTTCTAAAAAACAGAAGAGCTACACGGTTATAAGTGATAGGGTCATCTACCACGGGGCAATATGTGAATTTATAAAGTAAATAAACAAATTTGATTTTCTACATAAAATGAATTCTGTCATTTAAATTAACAATATATTGTTTTCTAATTTTTGACATTCATCACATTCTTTAACATGGAAGAGCTGACATTCCTAGAAGATTCACAGCAACTTTTTAATTAACATTAGATATCTAAGGAAGTCCTTTGTAAATTAATGTTAAAGATCCAGGGAAACTTCTGGCTCTTGCTCAATAAACACAGTGAGAGAGAATTTAAGAAACATTTTTTCCAACCCCCTTAACCTTGCTTTTTGTTCTCTGTGATCCTGTGCTCATAAAGGATAAACATCCTTTACCTACAAGCTACACCAAACATTCATACTTGTAGAACTTGTTTTTGGCAAGATTTATTAAATATCCTGCGATATATAATTTATTTTGTTTTATTTTATTTTACTTTATTTTTGAGACAGGGTCTTGCTCTGTTGTCCAGGCTGGAGTGCAGTGGCACAATTATGGCTCATTGCAGCCTCAACCTCCTGGGCTCAAGCAATCCTCCCACCTCGGCCTCCTGAGTAGCTGGGACTATAGATGTGTGCCAGCATGCCCAGCTGATTTTTTATTTTTTGTAGAGGCAGGGCCTCCCTATGTTGTCTAGGCTGGTCTTAAACTCCTGGGCTCAAATGATCCTCCCATCTCAGCCTCCCGAAGTTCTCACAATTTATTTTACTTTTTTTTTTTCCTAAAGAAACAAGGTCTTACGATGTTGCTCAGGCAGGTCTTGAACTCCTGGGCTCAAGCAGTCCTCCTGCCTCAGCCTCCCAAATACAGGCATGAGCCGTTGTGCCTGGTGCCTACTTTTAAGTAAGACTGAAAAAGCTGTTTTCAGGTTTGTGATATCTATTTTCATAATCCTTGCTTATGGAAAAACTATGTTTTTCCTTTATGGTTTTTTTTTCTTTGCATCTTCCCTTCTAGCAAATCTGCACTGTGCTTTCGACTTTTTGACTTCTCTCTCCTCAATTCCTTCATTTCCTTGTGGTTTTACTGGGCCAGAAATACTGACTGAGTTCTATTCCTTCTCTTTTCTCACAAAGTTACTTTCGTAATTAACTCCCTGCTGCTACTCTGGATGTCTTCTCCGCTGTCCTTTTATTAGTAGCTGTTATAATGTGGGTCCTTTTTCCTCCTGTTTCACATTTGGTCAGTCACATAGCAGCTTCTACCATAACTGTTCTAATATCCCTTGTTTTTAATCTGCTAAGAGCTCTCATATGTCTTGTAGCTCTGTTAAAATGATCTTAGTACAGTTTTTGACATTTCTTAAAACTAAGGTTTGAAATGTTTGGTGCCAACCAAATGTGTAAGAAATGCTCTTCTGTGTGAAAGGCAATGAAGATCTTGACATAATCAAGAAATTTTTACAAAGAGACTAGTATTGTTCTTAACTGACTGATAAGCTTAACAATTATAAATGAACTCATTTACTATTGAAAAGGATTTCTGTTTTGAAGTGTGATTCATTTTATTTTTCTTGAAGCACATCCAAAATAACATATTGTATAAATTTGTCCTCAAAATATAGTAATTGATTCTGTTGAGCTAGCACATTTTCCTGTGGTATATAATTTGTTTTGGTATTCACTTTTTTATAAATAATACAAATTACAAAAAAAGTACACAAAATTAGCAAATGCATTTGTAGTACAACATTTGAATAGTAATATGAGGTGCTTCCATATATTTAAATGTGTATCAGTAAGAGTGTTTTTAATTCATCTAGTGTCTATGAATGTAAATACATCATTTATATTTATATTTGGGGGATAATTTTTTTTCCCTTCAGTTGACAGAATAAATTCTGGTACAGAATGTTATTACAGTCAGACTTCATTGCTGCCAACATACTGATGTGTACAAGATAACCTTTTAAAAATTAACTCAAGGTCATTTTAAACTTGGCATGTTCATGTCATTTTAATTCATTTAACACTTGATTATTGAAATTGTTGGTTATTCCTGCTAATTCCACCTTTGTCCTTCTCTCTTCAATTCATATTTTGCCCATTTTGGTTTTTCACATTAAAATTTTTAAGTAGTAAAAAATATTTGTTTATTCTCTTTGGAAATGCTTCTGGGAATTTATTTTGGGAAAGGCAATGAGATTGAGATAGTATTAATTTCATAGATCTTAATTATCTCTTCTCTCAGTGCTTAGATAGTACAAATAGCAAATGTGTCAGTTTAAAGACTTCACAAAGATGAGTAGGAAATAAAATTATTTGGGATGACAATAAAACGACTATAAGATGCTGGTTTCCCCATCTCTTTGAGAAATGCTAACCTGAATAGTTCCTGCACTAAGGTAATGGCAACTAAAATAGAAAATAGGCTTACAATAGATAACTTAGTAAATACTTGAATAGAAATTGTTTAACATAGTAGCAAATAATATTTGAGCAATTTGAATCACATTTGATTGTTTTAGAAAGAGAAAATAGCATGTAACTTTACTTAAAATTTCACCTTTGGTTTTTAATGATACACTAATGATATTAAAAGTGATCATTATCAGTCCCTTTTGAAAAAATAAACATTCCTTTGTTTCATTATTTTAAAAAAATATGCATCCACATTTAGAAGATTCTATCAATTTTATAATTTTTTTTACAGTGTGTTTTCCCTGTACTGGACTCTGGGAATATACCAACAAATATAAAAAATGTTGCTGCTCTATAGGTGGACTTGGGCCAGGGCTAGGGATGGGGTGGAATTCTCTTATTCTCATTTCCCATCCTGTGTCTGGGTGTATACATCCTGATAAACTGGCTCTGTGGTCACAGTTCTCTTAGTTGACACTACTGACTTGACTTTAGGTAGAAGGGAGCATATCTATGGCTTTCCAATCCACCTTTACTATTATAACAAAGGCACAGCCTCACTGCCAAAACAACAACAACAACAAAAAAAATGACAAATTCTAAACTAAAAACTAGGTAAAGAAAAGGATTTTGAGGGTCTTAACTTCTTAATTTTTCACTGGTAGAATGAGACATGTAGAGTTATATATAAGATAGTTACCTTTTTTTGGTTCTTCATTTTCTGTCCTTTTTAAATTGCTCTTTACTTCCTCCACTATCTTTTGCTTTTGAAAAAAGTCTCTTCTTAAATTATAAGCGGTATGCCCAATTCAATTTCTTACCTTCACCAAATCATTTCAAGGGCCTCATAAGCCAAGATTCTTAAAGGTTGGCAGAAAACCCATACATCCCAGATTATTTGATTTGGCTCTGTGTCCCCACTCAAATCTCACCTTGAATTGTGATAATTCCCATGTGTCAAGGGCAGGACCGGATGGAGATAATTGAATCTTGGGGGCAGTTTCCTCCATGCTGTTCTTGTGATAGTGAGCGAGTTCTCATGAGATCTGATGGTTTTATAAGGGGCTCTCCCCTTTGCTTGGCATTCATTCTCCTTCCTGCTGCCATGTGAAGAAGGACTTGTGTTTGCTTCACCTTCCACCATGATTATAAGTTTCATGAGGCCTCCCAAGTCTTGTGGAACTGTGAATCCATTAAGTCTCTTTCCTTTATAAATTACCTAGTCTCATGTATTTCTTCATAGCAGTGTGAGAATGGACTGCTACACTGGATAATAATAAAAATGGTGTTACCTCTAAAATATGCTGTAATTCAGTATTTTCACTATTTAATTTGGTCTTCCATTCATTTTGTTAATTCCTTAACTTGGTAGGTAGTGTAAAGAATTATGCCCTATTTTTACATTGTACTGTAAAGTCGCCATGTGATCAAGAGACATATTTATACATTGCTGTCCTAGACAAGTTAGCCAGCATCTATCCAGATTTCTTTTCCAAGATTCTTGACATTTTCTAAGTTTCATTTCTACTATAATTATAGAATCTCATGATTTTAAGGGACCCTAGATGAACATTTATTGTACACATTCATGGCTGAAAAGAAATGGGATCTAAAGATGAAATTTGCACAGACATAAAGACAAGACTCCTATTTTTGAAGTATTTCATAATTTCACCAGTTATTCAAGATATATTGTAATTGTCATATAGACCTAAACCATGCTTTGTATCTAAACTTAATTGCTTTTGAGCCTCACAAAAATACTTTTGATAGATTAGGTATCATTTTTATTTTACACACAAGGAAATCATTGCTTAAAGAATAACTGACTACCCTAATATCCAGTATCAGCACAAGGACCTCTTAATTTCAAATTAACCAATTTTTCCACCTCATCATATTGGCCCCCATGAAGGAAACCCGTTGAAAATATGAATTAGTACTAAGCCATGTGTTACTACTCATGTATTCATAAATCCTGAGAGCAAAAAAAAGGAATAGTCTCTTATGGGATACAACAAGTTACAAAAGACCTTTTAGAGAAACTAATTTTTTAAATATATATTATAGTTGTACATATTTCTGGGATACATGTGCTATTTTGATACACGTATGCAGTGTGTACTGATCAAATCAGTGTAGTTGAGATGTCCATCACTTCAAACATGTATCTTTTCTTTGGGTTGGGAACATTACAATTCTTCTAGCTATTTTGAAATATATAATAAATGTTAACTATAATTTCCCTACTGTACTACCAAATACTAGAACTTACTACTTTTATCCAACTATATTTTTATGCCCATTAACCAACTTCTCTTCATCCTCCCTTCCCCATTTCCCTTCCCAGCTGCTGGTGAAATTTGGTTCCAATATAAGTAATTAAATAAAAATTCTTTCTACATACTACTTTCTTGTGTACCACAAATTTTATGTTGTTTTTATTATCTTTATATTCAAAACGTGTTCTAATTTCTCTTGTAATTATAACTGCAAAAATTAAAAATATTATGTTGTTTAAAAATTTAGAAAAGTATTTATATTACTACAAAATTTTTAATTAGGCCTCAAAGGAAATAGTGGATTTGTATTGGTTGTTGAGAGAATTTATGTAGAGAAAATATAAATGATGAGAAGGTAGCAAGAATATACAAGATTTTAATGAATGATTATAAAGGAGCAGAGAGGCTATGTTTGAAAATATCCATCAAGATTTACATATTATTAATGAAAGGATTTTGTGTCCTGCTTGAGTTATTTTGTTTTTATCTAAAATATGATTGGGAGGCACTTAAGAATTTAAACAAAGGCATTATATCATGATAAAAGGGAGTGTTTTTAAAAGTGCTGAAGATCTGTCTCCTACTATTAAATATGGTATTTATGTTTTTTCTATAGATGCTTTGTCAGGTTAGGGAAATATCTATCCTTAGCTTACGGAGGGAGTGTGTGTGTGTGTTTATGTGTGTGTGTCTGTGTGTGTGTGGGTGTGTGTGTGAGTTTAATTATTAATGGATGTTGAAATTTGTCAGATGCTTTTCTGGCATTTATTGAGGCGATAAGGTGTTTTTTTCTTTTATATTGTAAATACGGTGGATTGTATTTGTGGGGTTTTAAATATTAAACTGGCATTGCATTCTTGTGTTAAACCCTACCTGATTATGATGTGCTGTCCTGTAAATATATTATTGAACTAGATCTATGTATATTTTGTTAAAAATTTTTGCATTTAGGTTTATGAGAGAAATTAGTTTGTAGTATTCTTTCCTTGTAATGTCTTTTCTAGTTTTGGTTTCACTTTTAGTCTAGCCTCATAAAAACAGTTGGGAGATGTTCCGTTGTTTTCTGTTTTTTAAAACATTTATGTTAGATTGGAAATTTTTTTCTTCTTGAAATGTTTCCTACAATTTACCAGTGAAGCCATCTGGGCCTGGAGTTATCTCTCTGGGAATAAATTCAATTTTACATATATGATTTGGGATTGGGTATTTTGGGTCCAGTTTTGGTTATTTGTCTTTTATAAACTTTGTCCATTTCATCTTAGTTGTTGAATTTATCGACAATACATTGTCTTTATTATTAGCTTTTTAAAGATATATAGTGATGTTTCCACTTTCACCCTTGAAATTTGTAATTCGTGTCTTCTTTTTCTCTTTGATAAGTCTACCTTACTGTTTATTGTTTCAATTATTTTTCTGTTGTTTTTCAGATTTTTATTTATTTTATTAACTTTATTCTTTCTTTCTCTCTACCTATTCTAGATTTAATTTATTCTTCAATTTTTAACATAAAATGGAAACTTAGATTATTACCTTAGGTTTTTCTCCCTAATATATATATTTAAAGCTATACATTTCCCTCTATGTGAGGCTCTGGCTGCACTCTGCAAATTATGATATATTACATATTTCAGTAACATTCAATTCAAAACATTTTCTAATTTCCCTTGTGATTTCTTCATGATACAAATCATAGATTAAATTAATAAGTATGTTATTTATTTTATAAATATTTTGGACATTTCAAGATATATTTTTGTCCTTGATTTCGAATTTAATGTTTTTGGTCAGAGAGCATGCTCTGTATTATGTTAATATTTTTAAATTTGTTGGGACTTTATTTTTCATTGTTTGAGCTTTCATGATGCATGTTCATGTGCATCAGAGCATGCCTGCTCTGCTGTTGTTACATAGGTTATCATGTGAAAGTCATTCTGGTTAAGTTGGTTGACAATTTCTGTATTCTCAATGATTTTTGGTCTTTTTTGCATATCAATTATGGAAAAAAGAATGCTGAAGTCTCCAATTGTAACTGGATTTTTAAATTTCTTCTTTCAGTTATATCAGTTTTTGCTTCATGTATTCTAAAACTTTGTCTTTTAGTTTTGGTAAACATATGAGAGTAAACATATGAGTAAACATATGAGATTTATTATTTCTTGTTATTTTTCTTAATAAAATATTTCTTTTTACGTCTGGTAATATTCTTTGTTCTGAAGTCTACTTTGACTGATATTAATATAGCCAGTCCATTTTTTCTTATAATTGGTAGTTGTAAGATTTATCACTTTATAATATCCTTCTGGTTTTAACCTGTCTCTGTATATTTAAAGTGTGTTTCAGTGGATAGCATATAGTTGGATCTCACCCATTTTTACCCACTGTGACAATCAGGATTTAAATCTTGTAGATTCCAGGTAATTACTGATATGGTTGCATTTAATTCTAGCATCTTGTTTGTTTTCTATTTATCCTATCTGTTCTTTCATTTCCTTTATTTTTGCTTTCTATTAGATTTATTGAGTATTTTCTAGTATGACACTCTATCTTCATTATTTTTTCTTTACTATTCAAAGATTTTAAAATATGTATATTTATCACAGTCTGTGTTCAACCAATAATTTACCAGTAAATATATATGAATATTATAAAAGAGTATTTTCAATTCCCTCTTCTGTGCTTTGTGCTATTTTTGTCATTTATACATTTTACTTCTACATATGTTGTAAGCCCCTCCAGGCATTGTTATTATTTTTGCTCTACATAGTCAATTACCTTTTACGGAAAATTAAAAGATAAGAAAACAAAAAATTTCTATAACTTGCCTAAAAATTTATTATTTTGAATATTTCTCATTTCTTTATGTAGATCTCGATTTTTATCTAGTATTCTTTTTCTTCAGTCTAAAGAACTTCTTTTGTCATTATCTTTGTTGGCTGTCTGTTAGAGAAATATGCTGTCAGCTTTTGTTTGTCAGAAAAAGGATCCCCTCTTCATTTTTGAAGGCTATTTCACTGACTATGGAAATTTAGGTTGAATTTTTTTTTACCTCTCACTACTTTAAAGCTGTTATTTATTTTTCTTGGACTTGGATTATTTTTGATTGAGAAGTTTTCAGTCGTTCTAATATTTGCTGCCTGGGATCTATCTTTTTTTCTGTCTGCTTAAATTTTTTCTCTTTTATTACTGGGGCTAGCACATTAATTGTAATGCATTTTGGTATAATATTCTTTGTCTATACATTTTTAAACATGTTTTTTGGTAGAGATGGGATCTTACTGTATTGCCCGGGCTAGTCTCAAATTCCTGGCCTCAGTTGATCCTGCCAGTTTGCCTTCTTTGTCTGTACATTGATGATGTTTTTCTATTTGTGTTTATCATTTCAGTCAAATTTGGAAAAAGAAATCTATCCCTCTTCATTCAATATGTTTTCTGTTACTTCACTGGGAATACTAAATACTGTCCCTTAGTTCATTGATACTTTATTCCTCATCATTTCTTTTTTTGTCTTTGTTCTTCATGGTAGGTAGATTTTATTGCTAGGCTTTCATTTTAAGTGATCTTTTCTTCATTGTATTATCTGCTTTTAAACCTAACCAGTGAAATTTAAATTTTAGATTTTGCATTTTCCAACTCTACAAATAGCATTTGGTTCTTTTTTGTAGCTTCTTTCTTGTTTTCTCATCATGTTCATGTTTTCCCTTAAATCATAAATCTATTTGTAATAGCTGTTTTAAAGTTTCTGCCTACTATTTCATTTCTGTCATTTCGAGGTCTGTTTCTATTGATTGATTTTTCTCCTAATTACAGGTCACATTTCCTTGCTTCTTTATATGTATAATAATTTTTTATTATATGCTAGGGATTATGATTCTTATGGTGTTATAAATCTGGATTTTGCTGTCTTCCTTTAAACATATTACATTTTGTTTTGAGTAGTCACTTATGCTGCTTGTAATTCAGATTGATATTGTCAAGGCTTGTCTTTTAGCTTCATTAGGATGGGCATAAAGTTGTCTTTACTTTAGAGCTAGTATAGCCCCACTAATAAGGCTTTACCCCTTCTGGTATATCTACAGAATGCCCTAGGTGTTGATTGAGGTCTTACCACTATGGCTAGTCACATCTTAAACATATCTGTACCATACACATGTGCAATTCAGAAAGTGAGGGTGAGAGATGCAAGAGAGTTGCTGATAGACCCAACAGAATCTCTCATCATTTTTTCTAACGACCTGTCTAATATTCTGCTCCCACATTTTAGCTGCTGTTAAGCCTTCCCATTTCTAATCTTTGTTTCCTTATCTCAGTGAGACCTTCATTCTATCCTGGTTTCTCTCTTCCTTTTCTGCAATGTGGGAAATGGTTCTAAGTCACAAACCAGGATCATGGCAGGATTCGCCTTGTGTCTATTCTCTTAAAAATCACTATCTTATGATGCCTTTTGTAATATGACTGAAAACATTATTTGTTTCATTTGGCAGGGCATTTCCAGTAGTATTTACTCCAGTATGGCCTGAAGTGGAAGTCTTGTAAACTTTTAATATGTTTTAATATGATGTGTAAGGTGTTTGATGTGTAAGGTGTAGAGATGTTTTAAGATGTGATCAGCCATAGTGGTAAGACCTTAAATATGATTTGATGTTTAATATGATTTTAATATGTAATAATATATGAATTATCTTCAATTTAAAAAATCTAAGAGCAATATAAATATGCAGAATAAAAGATGATAGTTATTTCACCCCTCTCACCTCTTTTCATGTCACTCAGCAGAGTTGCCATTTTTAGCAGTTTGGTGTATATCCTTCTATTCTCCTTTATATGAATTTGTATGCACATACAAACATATATGCTTATATATGTATGCACACTCATATATACACATTTGATTTATGTTTATATTTATATAATATATATTATATATTGTATAAAAATAAATATAAATTTATTTTTGTAAATACAAATCAAATCACACTGTAAGTATAAGTATTCTGTAACATACTTTTTTAACTTAGTAATATGTCTTGGAAATCTTGCTATTAAAATACATATAAATTTTACTTTATTCTTATATATCAGCCATGTATTCTATGGAATGGTTGAACTAAAATTCACTTGATAATGTCACATTTCATCATTGTTATGGTTTTCCTTTTTCTTATAAATTACATATTTATTTGAAACTTTTGTACAGCAGCTCTTCAGATAGTGAGTTTTCTTGTTGAAGAAATTCAATAAAATGTCAAATGATATGCGTGTTTATAAATTACCTTTAAATTGCCTGAAGAACATATTTATATTACTACTAACTATATGTAAGCATTCCTGTTTTCTTAAAATAATGTCTTTAATCAATATCTTTCTGGTAATTTTTAGAGTTCTAGAGGATAAAAAGTAGTTTTCATTTGAAGTTCTCTGATTATGTTTAATGTTGAGCTTTTAACATTTACATTTATTGTTCATCTATAATTTTAATTTTGTGACCCACCTATGTTCTACTATGTTTTAGTTCTTTTTTTAATTGATTTATTGGGGACATTTATATATATAGGATACTATACCTTATTAAATATACTGCAAACTGTTTATTCAAATATTTGTCTAGATTTTGAACTTCATTTGTAGTGTTAGTCATCCTAAACTGTTTTGTTGTTGTTGTTGTTAGTTCAAATCTGACTGGCTTTTATGGCATCTTGCTCTTGAATGTTTCTAGGGAGGTTTCTCCATTTTACGTTTATAAATATTTGCATTTAAATTAATTGCAATTGAACCAGAATATTAAATTAATTGCAATTAAACCAGAATATATTTGTATATTTACATTTATATGTGCATACACACTTTAAAAAAAAAGTTTTTTGAGAACACTTCATTTTTCTAAAGCGCCTTTAGTATTGCAGCAAAATTGAAAGGGAAGTACAAAGATTTCCATAAAGCTCCTTCCCTCACACATGAATAGCTTCTTCTGTTATCAACATTCCCCACCAGAGAGGTACATTTGTTATGACTGATGAACCTACATTGACACATCATTATCACCCAAAGGCTAAAATTTATATTAGAGTTCATTCTTGGTGTTGTACATTCTGTGGTTTTGAACAAATGTATGATGACATGTATCCACCATTACAGTATCAGACAGAGTAGTTTTACTGTTCTACAAGTCCTGTGGGCTCTGCCTATTCATCTCTCCTTTCTCCCAGTGCTTGGCAGCCACTGATCTTTTTATTGTTTCCATCATTTGGTCTTTTCCAGAATGTAGTTGAAATCCTACAGTATGTAGCCTTTTCAGATTACCTTCTTTTACTTGGTCATATGCATGCAAGTTTTCTCCATGTCATTTCATGGTTTGGTAGTTCATTTCTTTTCAGTGCTGAATAATATTCCATTAATGGAAGTAATGGAAACAATAATATTCCATTGTTTCTATGTGTAGTGCAGTTTATTCATCCATCTACCTTCTGAAGCACATCTTGGTTGTTTCCAAGTTCTGGCAATTATGAATAAAGTTGTTATAAACATGTATGCCTGTTTTTGTGAATACGTAAGTTTACAACTCCTTGGGTAAATACCAAGGAACATGATTAGTGGATTATATGACTAGATTATGTTTAGTGTTGTTAGAAACTACCAACCTGCCTTCCTAAGTGTCTGTACCATTTTCCATTCCTTCCAGCAATGAATGAGAGTTTCTATTTTTTTCACATCCCTGCTAGCATTTAGTATTATCAGTGTTCTGGATTTTGGTGATTCTAATTCAGCATTTTATATTTTGGTATCTTATGATGGGAGAGTATTTTCATATCCTTATTCTTCATCTGTATTAAGGTCTTTGGCCTTTTTTAAGATCAGCTTCTTATTGTTGAGTTTTAAGAGCTTTTTATAAGTTATAGATAAGAATCCTTAATCAGATAAATCTTGCAAATATTTTCTCCCGGTTTGTGGCTTGTCATTTCATTTTCTTCACAGCGTCTTTCAAAGTAGAAATTTTCCATTTTAATGAAATCCAGCTTGTGAATTCTTTCTTCAATGAATTACACCTTTGGTGTTATATCTAAAACGGCACCACCAAACCCAAGGTTATCTAGATTTTCTACACTTTTTTTTAATAGGACTATTCATCTTTCACTCTCAAAATTTTGGATGCTCATTTGTCTTTGGTTCTGCTCATTATATTTTTAACCATACAAACAGGTTTACAGTTTTATGTAAAAGTATTTTTTATCACTTCTGAATTTTGTATCGAGGAAACTTTTTTCACAATTCCAAGTAAAAAGAAATATATTCCTTTTTATTTTATGCCATAATGTACCATAATTGAATGATCTTCAGATTTATTCTATATTAAGTTTAAAAAACAAGGTTCAGAACAGTGTGTATAAAATGCTATGTTTTTTTTTTAGAATGTGGTGTGTGTGTAGTCACACATGGGTGCTTCTATACACATTCATACACATTTGTATGTCTAAAAAGATATAAAAAAGGCAAATTAAAGGATAAACCAAAAAATAGTGAAAATGGTTATCTATGGCATGTTGTGAGGGGCAGTAAGTATGATAGAGGCAACAGGGATGAAAGCAGGATCACCTGTCCAAATATGTTGCTTGTTTTATAGTTTCAACTTTGGAACCACATAGATATTTCACGTAATTGTAGAGCAAAATTAAATCAAACTTAAATACAGCAACTTCTAAAATTCAAAAGAAAATTAAACCATGAATTCAACTGTGTATCAAGCTGATGACTTATTTTAAGTGACTTTATAGTAATGTAATTATACATCTCTAGGGGCATGTATTTTAAGGGCAGAACAATTGAAAGAAACAAATAATATTTGATAATCAAGTATTATTAATATGATATTTAGTAATATGATATTTTTATTTTGAAACCATAAAATTTTATGCTAAAGCAAATACTCATGCTAAAATCTCTAGTAACCAAAATTTGTAGCATAAGAGCAAAGATGGGCAAATGTATCAAAGATATATTTAATTTGTATATATTTTAGATTCAATCAAAAATTAGTATGAATTTATGATATGTATTTTTATCCTTCAAAACATATTTGTATTTTCTAGCTTTGTTCAATGAAAAGACCTAGAAATGTGAATAGCACTCTAGCAGTAAGCTTCATTGAGTCTTAGCTGTAATCTTTGAATACCATTTTCCACTAAGTAGAGCCAGGGCTTTTTTGAAGAAATGTCTGATTCCATATCTTGAGTAGGAAATATGACATAAGCCTGGAACATCTTGTTATAACAGAAAGTAGTAGAGTTAAGATAGATACTGAGGTCATGTCGTAGGAACCAGTTTGAAGAGGCTACCATTGGCCAACAATGGGACATTGTTTTAGCAAGAAAAAAAGACTGCTAAGATTGAAAAACATCAAATATGTTCAAAAGCTAAGGATCATAAAGATGCAAACAAAACAAAATAAAAATCCACATTGATCACCTCTGGAGGGTACTGGGGGATAAAGTCATTTTCAGTACTGTAATATAAAAGAATCATGTACTTATTCTATTCTTCCCATAAGAACTTTATTTGAAAGTAATGAAATAATGAATGAGATTAATTTATTCTTTATAGAAGGATTTTTACTAATAAATGAAGAAAGAATAATAGAATTAGACTACTGCAAGTTTACAACCTTTATTTATTAAAGTGATATCTGTAGGCAATAATCGTACTAATATCCTCAGGTGAAACATGGATAGGGAGCAGGATACTATTAATAGATAGACCCAGCTGACAACATATGACCCCACTGGTCAAACTTAACATTGCAGAAGGACAGCCAGTTGTTATACGTCAACTGATAATGGCACGATAGAAAGTACACAACTTTTCAAAAAATTGAACTTGTTCAAGCCCCAACATGTACCAGTTTATACAGCATACATGAGATAGAGGAACAAATTAAATGACATTTCAGAATGCTGTTAACCAAATCTAGATGCCAGAAATTCTCCAAGATAAATGACCCAGTTTCTTGAATAAGTAATAGGCAGGAAATAAAAAGGATGAGGGAACTGTTGGAGATTAAAAGAGAAAAAAAAATCAACCCAAATACATTATGTAGAACATGTTTGGATCTTGATTTGAAAAAAAATATATAATAATTGGACTCATCAGGGAAATTTTAACAATGACTGAGTTTTAAGTGATATTAAGGAATAGTTAATGTTGTATATGTGAAATTATTGTGTTCATGCTAAAAACAATTCTTATCCCTTAGAGATACAAATGAAAATATTTACCAGTGAAATGATATAATCTCTGGAATTATTTTTTTTTTTTTGAGACAGAGTTTCGCTCTTGTTGCCCGGGCTGGAGTCCAATGGCATGATCTTGGCTCACTGCAACCTCTGCCTCCTGAGTCCAAGCAATTCTCCTGCTTCAGCCTCCCAAGTAGCTGGGATTACAGGCTTGTGCCACCATACCTGGCTAATTTTGTATTTTTAGTAGAAATGGGCTTTCATCATGTTGGTCAGACTGGTCTTGAACTCCTGGCCTCAGGTGATCCAGCTGCCTCTGCCTCCCAAAGTGGATTACAGGAGTGAGCCACTGCACCCAGCCTTCTGGAATTGCTTTTAAATAATCTTGTGAAGGGGATAAATGGAAAAGATCATTTATCTTGGATGACAGGTACATAGGGTTATTACAGTATTTTTTACACATTTGAGTGTTTGAAATTTTATGTTATGAATTGTTCTTAATTTTAAAAACTAATTCAGCTTTAATTTTTTAAATTAAAATGGAATTGAATTTCATAAATTACCAGAATAAGAACTTTCCCCTTTTCTTTGGAGATGGAGTCTTGCTCTGTCGCCCAGGCTGCAATGCAGTGGTGCAATCTTGGCTCATTGCAACCTCTGCTTCCTGGGTTCAATCAATTCTCCTGCCTCAGCCTCCTGAGTAACTGGGATTACAGGCACATGCTGCCACGCCCAGGTGATTTTTGGTGTTTTAATAGAGATGGGATTTAGCTGTGTTACCCAGGCTGGTCTCAAACTCCTGAGCTCAGGCAGTCTGCCTGCCTTGGCCTCCCAAAGTGCTGGGATTATAGCGTTACAGACATGAGCCACCATGCCTAGCCAATAACTTTCATGATTCTAAACCTGAACAGTTGAAGTGTGTCTATCTATACATTTATACCTGCAGAAATATTACAGAATTTATTCAGCACAAATGTTGTACTTGCTCTGGAACCAACACATACTTATCTTGAAACTACAGAATGAATCTAAGTTTTTCTTCTAAGTTGTTCTTACATTTATCAATAACACCAGAGAAACCTTTGAGGTAGATCTAATGCTCTGTATTCTTCCTATCATACCTCCCTCTCACCAAGGTCCTAATACTTATTTTTCAGGTACAGCAGGTACAGACTGTGCAGCAGGTACAACATGTGTATCCAGCTCAGGTGCAGTATGTGGAAGGAAGCGATACTGTCTATACCAATGGAGCAATGTAAGTTTGTATGTGGAAGTCTTTTTAATTCCTCCACTCAGAAAAATAATGTACTGTTGAACCCCTCCCACTATTCCCAAGTTGTTTCCTTGTTTTCAAAGTAATTTTCTACTAAAACAGAGTTATTGAAATTAAGCTGATGTTTAGAGCTTTTATCTATATTTATTAAGAATATGCACTCATTTTCCTTTGACTTAACCCCATAGGTTTTTTAAAATTATTAAAAGTCTTACGTCCTTTAATAGTTGTTTCTAGGTGGAGAAAAAAAAGTATATATCCCTTGTTAGTGATATCTGTATTTTAATGATAGCTTCTAAACTCCATGCTTTTTGTTTTTATATGCAAGGTGAATTTTTATGTGTATGTGTGTGTAAATGAATATAAAACAAGTATATTAGGAATTTGGGATATTTTTAACATTTTGAAAATGAGATATTCCACATAAAATTGCCAGACGGTAAATCTTACTTTCCTATCTAAACCTGCCCCCCCGCGTGAAACCAACTTTCCTCTTTTACATCAACAATAGTGTAAATTTGTAAATTTATTTTATTTGGGTTTCTTAGCTACTTTGGAATGAGATGCAGAATGTTATTATAAGTAAAGGAACTGAGAATTATTGTAAGTCGCTAGGATTGTTTCCAAGTTGGATTTGCAACCTGTTGACTTCCTTGGTAAACCTGAAATAAATTCAGGTTCTCTCACTGACTTTTCTGCCCACCTCCCACCAATGTTGGTATACCCCAGGATGATAACCTCTACTGTCTTTATTCTTATGACATCTACTCTTTCCTTGGGTGATTTCATTTATTTCCGTAATGTCAACCTGTAAGTTCCATGAAAGAAGGACTTCTTTTGTTTTTTTATCGCTGTAATAACGCTTAACACCAGAAGCATGGAGTACATATGAGTTCAATTGTTGTTATCTGTTATTATTATAACTAAAAACAGAATTCTAGTTAGCTTTGTATTCATTTCATAATTGTGACCAATGTACTTAAATAATCTGAGCTTTTCGTTATTGTTTCTGTGGAAGTGGGAGAATAATAATCACACTCTTACTGAGTTTTTGTGAGGATACAAGGAAATATATTTAAAGTACCTAATACAGAGCCAAGTACATAATATATGATACAAAACTGATAGCTTTTCATTGACTCTGACTTCTCTCTTTTCTTACTATATTTGGTCACTGAATCTACCCACATCACTACTGTCTTTAACACTACCTCCATTACCTATAAAATAAAAGCTAACATTCCACATCGGCATTCTCCCCATCCCTACCTCCCTAGCCTTATTTTCTACCTTCTAGGCATAACCAACTCTGTGCATTTTTCCCCAAATACTCCCCTTTCATACTTCTGTTTTTGGTCATGTCGTTTTCTCTCTGCCGAAGTAGCATTCTCTGTCTTCTCTCCTTTCCTCCCAGTCTCCCCAAACCCAGTCTAGTGTGATCTTTATAGACAGACATGGCACCCCTTTTTTGTGACATAGACTCTGACTCTCCCCTTCTGCAGTTAGCTTATCCTTCCCTTATAAAGGGCAACAGTGTACAACTGACTTTTACTTCCAGCATTGTACTATGAATGCTTGTTTATGTTTCCTATAGCAGGAAGAACTCTTCCTGAATGGGAACTTGGCATTTTGTTTTATTTACATTTACTTAGGTGGCTGGCACATAATAAAGTCAATAAATTTCTGTTACCCTATTAAATCTATAGCTCTTTACATATTTTAGACACACTGTGAATGTTTTTCACACTACCTGTTTGTTGTATATGTCCAGGGCCCCCGGAGCCTGATTTTGGAATCTTCACCATAAACTTAAACCACTGTTGGCATTTATACCAAACGAAAAAGACGCCTGCCACTTCGACCTTTATGCTATCAGGGAAAATAAATGTCTTTCTAGACACTGCTAGAGGTCACCCAGTTGTCAGTTGCTATTTCATCTTTGTCTGTGACAAGTAATGGTCACCTGCAAGGGAATCTGAGAATGGGAGTTTGTAGCTTTCATGTCTGTTGTGGTAGAATCTGACAAGGGAAAAGGGCAGTTGGAATGGATGTTGAGAGAGTTAACTGTATAGTACATATCACAGTTATTTCTCATTTTGTACTAGTCCAAGCTAAGGTGGAGAGATTAGTCTGTTATGTATGAAATGGAGTACCAGTTGAGCTGAAAATCTGAAATCCAAAATAGTCCCAAATCTGAAACTTTTTCAGCACCAACATAATGCTCAAGGGAAATGCTCATCATGCACTTCAGATTTTAGATTTTCAGCTTAAGGATGCTCAACTCAAAATGTGAAAAAATAAAAAAATTGAAACACTGCTTGTTCCAAGCATTTTGGATAAAGGCTACTCAACCTGTAACCTCAGTTTATCAAAAGTGCTTCATGAACCATCTAAAGAATAGTAAGCACTCAACAAACAGTTACTGCTGTAAAATTATACACTTTTATTATTTGTTTACAACTTTTCTTCCCTATTTACGATTCTAAATTCGGCATATTGTCTTGTGCAGTTTTAAACTGTTTTACCACTGATCTTAGGGTCTTTCACAGAATAAGTAAACATGAGTTGAATGAATTTACTCATTCATAAAAGCTTAGAAAAATAGCATTTGTAAGGTGGTTCTTTAAAACCCTAGGGCCCATTTAAGTGCAGAAATGATACAAAGCAAAATAACTAGGGGTAGCATGTATTTTCTATGGCCAAGTAGCTCAGTTGGTTAGATCATGACTAATGAGGTCTAGGTCATGAGGTCATTTGTCACAAAGTCCAATTAGCTTTGATCTGGTCTGTGTGGACTCAGATTGTATCCTCAACTCTAGCCAATAATGTCACAAATGTGCACTTTTGGTCAAGAGAGAGAAGTTGCATCTTTAAAAACCTTTCATTACTATCAAGGATAATTTTTGACTAAAGGTTCTGTAGCATCATTTTTATACTTAATAAGGAAAAATCATTGTGTTGCCATGAATTATACTCAAAATTTAGCAGCTAGGGACTATGAATATTTTTTCTCAAATATGACTAGAAAATTTTTTTCAGCATAAGCTAATTCAGTCTCTCTGTAATTTTGTGGTGCTGACATTTGACTATTAAAATTTTTGTCTCTAATGTTCATTTTAGGGTCTTTCTATGGCTTCTTTTTATTTGGTACACTTCCATGTGTGTTAGGAAAGAATATTCCATATTCTTTTATTCTACCACACTGAATTAATAGCAAGTTAGTGTTTGATCCCTGACTTGGATCACAGTCAGAGTCCCACTTCTGTGTGATAATAAATGCTTTTTGCTAATGATACTTTCAGAAGATAGGGACTCTGATGTTTATCATGAACTTTTGAGCACTGAGTACATGGCCCTATAACCTGTGCATGCTTAGTAAGTTCACTAATGCTCTTGTCACCAGCATCCCATGTCATGTAGCCATAATGCATGGGGTCTCACTCAGGAGGTGATGACAGCCCTCACAGATATGTGTCGTCACTTATGAAAACTTGTAATCATTCTAATTTGATGATACTAAAGTGTTTACCTGGTTCTCCCTGTGAATATGGACAATTACTGCCAGCATAACAGGCTTAACAGTGTAGGTTAGTGAGTGAGCATATATTTCAATTAAACAACTGAGACTGCTTTACAGCGCTAGATGTTGGAATAGAGTAGTTTTTTGCTTAAGGGAGAAAAAAGTAGTTTTTGCAAAAACAGTTTTGCCCCTGTTTATTTTATCCTTGCTTCTGTAGGAACCGATGCTACATCATTTGTCTATTTCCTTGCAGTAGTTTTTCCAAAATTTTCCCAAAGGCTTGATCATCATCTTTATTTCTATAAATTCTTACTATTTATGATATTTAATCATTTAGAATACTATGATTAAACCTGCTGGGAAACATTGCATACCATGTAGAGAGAGAGTTCATTTCAATGGAAATTTCTTGGTGTAGCTAAGAAATAACTTTTTAAAAATAAAATGATTTTTTTCTTCCCCCACTCTTTTTTGACTCATACTTCCCCCACTTGCTCCTACATTATGCTAGTCAAAATGGAAATAAAGACATCATGCTGTATTATGGTCAAATTAAGAAATCTTTATTTTAAAGGATTTTCTTATATAGACCACTCTTTGAAGCTTGCCAACTGTTTACAATCAGTTTTAAAATGCAAAAGTATTCATAATATGGATATCTGTTCTAGTAGTCTTCCTGTTTAGATTATAGGTTTCTCAACTCCAATACATAACTTCTCATACCATGATCCATTATGCATTAGTCCCATGAGAGTTCTGTGGTTACACGAGCAGGGAAACACTGTGTGATTCCCTTTCTCTTGAGAACCCTCAATTCCTGTTACCCTTTTAAAAGCTCTGAAAAGTCCTATAGCAATGCATAGAACCACAGAACACTTTTATCTGAATAATATCTAATAAAATCACATGGTATGCTTTGGGAAATGGTACACTAATATATATTGACATTGAATAATTAAAAATCCATTTTTAAAATATATACCTGTAGTCATCTCTTGAAAATCATGTATTAATGCATTTTTGAAGTCATTTAATTATTTTTCCATAAGGTTTAAATGATTAATAAGGAATCTTAAAAGGGATATTCTTCGATCCCTTTTCTTCCTCTATAAGTAAAATGTTAAATTTCAGTTTTTGCAGGTGAGATTATGCTTTCTTCTTATTATTCAAATGCTGTCTCCTTAAAAAAAAATGGTTACATGGAATTCTGTAATTGAGATGGAGGGGTGCTTTCTTCATTTATGCTTCTACTGATGTACAACGCATTCTGACTGGTATAGCAGTTAGTTTGTGAATCTACTTGCTATTTAGATTTCTCTTGAAGAGAAGACTGCCCTTCTGTGTAAAAGACTATGGAAGGGCACCTTATTCTCTCTCTAATACCTAGAACAATGGCCAGTGATAGGTGCTCAATTTATATTTGTTGAATAAATTAAAGAAGGTTCGCATTTAATGGTAGGTGAGACAGGAGCTATTTGGTGTCTTTAATTACCAAGGAGAAATGAATGAAACTGAATTGAGATGCTCTTGAACACATCTTCTTCAGCCCTTTCCAAGCTTGCTTTCTTCTCCACATTACAATACAATTGCCCTTATTTAAAGTCATTGATGACCTTCTGTTGTTAAATCTAACAGCCATCCTTCTAGATTAAATTTACTTCATCTTTAGCCATCAACTAGTAGCCACTCTATCCTTAAATCAGTGTCTTTTTCTGACTTCTCTGACTCTATATTCTTCTTTTTTCTTCCTATCTTATTTGCTCCTCCTCATTCTTATTATTGGCCAGATTAGTTTTCTATGACTTCTGCTTCAGAAGCATATTGGTGTACATATTTCTCTGGTATTCTCTAAGAGAGACCACCTTTCTTCTACAATATGTATGACTATCTGTCGTTCTCTTGACTATCATTTGTAACTGATCACTATTTTTCCCCCACTAGAATGTAATCTTCATGTGCGCAGGGACCTGGTTTGTTTGCACTCTATTCTTTCCGTGATACCTAGAACAATGGCCCATGATAGGTGCTCAATCTATATTTGTTGAATAAATTAAAGACTAGTGTTGAATGATAGGTGAGACTAGAGCTGACTACTTGGTGGCTTTAAAGTACACCGGGAAAAAAATGAATGAAACTGAATTGAGATGCTGCTGATGTGGCAGTCACACAACTTTCTTATTTGTTTTGTTTTTTTTTTTCCTCTGGTGAAAAACTTTTGAGACTTGCAACATGTATGTAGTTACTCAGTTTTTCTTGTTTATAAATTTTTATCAGTAGTCACTTAAATCTTTTATAATGCCATTTCTGCTAAAATTAATTTAGGTCCATATTCATTTCCCTGACTTATTTTGTCAGGGCAGGTGACTCATATATTTACTGAACTGACTATGTATGTCTTTTCAATATGCTTCAAAAACCATTATAGCGCTGGAACTTTTGGTCATGATATCATGAGCAACTGCCAAAGAATATAAAATTCCCTTTTGTAACAGTAAACTTTGTTTTTGTTTTTGTTTTTTTAACTTGAATAGGCTAAAAGAATTAATATTTTTTAAAACACTTTTCCCTTTCATTCCTGTGAAAATCAGGTTTCATAATTGTAATATCCTCTAGGGCAATGGTTCTCAAAGTGTATTCCCCAGACCAGCAGCATTCATATCACCTGACAACTTGTTAGAAATGCCAGTTTTTGGTGCCCAGGCCAGTTCTACAGAATGAGGAACTTTGGGGGTGGGACATAGGTCTCTGTGATGCAACAGGCACTCCAGGTGATTCTGATGCACACTAAAGTGTGAGAACCACTGTTCTACCATACAGAAATAAAGAATTTAAATGCTAAGTAAAGATGTGCAGATTCTTACAAAATAATCATAGGATGGTATAAAATTATGATTCCAATACTCTGCACATTATCAACATATATAGTAATGAAAATACTACACATGAAGGAGAAAACTCAATAAGTTATTACAAGAAGTATTACTGACTTTTAACATTTATTCTTGCATTTCCTCCCCGGTAGGTATAGCAACAGCTCAATGAAGGCTTTTTATTTTTTACTTTTTCTTACAGCAGTTGAAGGTAGAAGAAACAAGTATGTCTTTTGAATATAAGTGAAAGCAAATGTTTTATTAGAGATAGTAATATTTATTACTTTATATTTAATCTACTGTTTTTTTATTCTTATGTAAGAAGGAGAGGTTAAATATCAGGTCACTTAAATTCCTTTCCGAAGTGCTGTTTTCCTTTTGGTGTCTTCCACAAAATAGACATGTGATCTTTCTGGTGTATCCTTTGCCTTCAGTCTGATGTGGAGTACTCGAGAATATTGTTTTGAAACTCAAAAAAGTAGTGCATGCTGGCCAGCCAGAGATTTTATTTGTTGAAGATTCCAAATAATGTAGCAACTTATTTTCAGGGCTTTGGTGGCCCATGTAAAAATTCTATAATTTGAAACTGTTTAAGGCAGAGGTTCTTGGTTTCAAGCAACAGAAACAAACTCTGGCCTATTTAAGACAAAGAATTTATTGAAAGATATTTGTGACTCACAGAATTTCCAGGAAGTCTGGAGAATTAAGCTGGAAAAAGGCATGCACAAATGATGTCAGGCAGCAGTCAGACCATGCACAAAACCATAGCACAGAGACAGTGCAGTACAGACACCACCCTTCTGCAGCCATCCCAAACCCTGTTTGCCAGTGCTACCCCTGGATACTGATCTTGGATCCTGGCCCCACTGCCACTGTGAACTGACAGTGAATAAATCAATTAATCATCAGTTGTCTGTGTTCTGTGGAGCCCTGGAGTTCTAGGGTGGAGGAGAGGCTCAGAGGTGGTTGTACTGGGAAGGAAGGACAGAAACTGACTGCTCCATTATCTGTGTTCCCCTTCAACTGGGGCATGTTCCACTTTTATCCATTTGACACTTTGAGGTTAATATATAAATTTAATTGGAAAAGAGTCTATGCACCACTGGACTTGAAAATAATTCAAAAAGTCATTAAATAATGAGAAGAAAAGAGTGTTCAACCTTTTTTTGTTGGTTGAATATTGACTGAAATAATTTTTCTGGCCAATTCTTTTTGGTAAGGAATGTGTGGGCTCATGGGAGATTTTCTGGAAAAAAAAAAAAAAAAAAATTCTACAGTGAGAAACAAAATCTTTACTAGATTTTTCCAAAAACTAAAAATTACTTTCTCCTCCAAGTTTTTAGAAATAAAAACAAAAACAAAAAAGTGTAGGGCCAGTTTTTACCCTGCTCCAAAACATATGCCTACTTTCCTCAATCATATAATGAGTTTTCTAAGAAAATTTTGATTTGCCATTCCTCTTTAAATCCAATGTATTTGGCAGTGTGTACACGTTTCAAACAGAGGTAGCATAACAGAAAGAGCACTGCACTGGGAGATATCCAGACCAGAGTTCTAGTCTTCCTTCATCATTTCACTGTCAGTGTTATACTCAGAGCAAGTACTCTTGCCTCCTCATATCTTACTTTCTCCATCTATAAAAGTGGGGTAACAACTTCTAACCTGTATGATTAACTTCATGTATATTAAGGAAGATGATTTATCCCTTGACTCTTAAAAACATTCATCCCTGGTTTCCAAATGCACTTCTTGTGCTCTCAAACTTTTCTAAGATACTAGAAAGTTGCTCATTCTGGCTGCCTTTAGTTATTTCCTCAGTCTAGTTCAATCAGACATATAATGCTCTCACTATACTGAGCAAGCTTCCAATAAGATCACCTCCTACTGTTGTATCTAATTTGCAGGTTCCAGAATCATCTTACATGGCCCATCACAGCCATGGGCCTTGATTGCAACTCCATTTTCTCATGGTGTACCTTTACCTCTTTGGCCTCAGGCCTTTGTTCAGGTTGTCTCTCTGGCTAGAACATTGCCCTACCTCCCCCTACCCATAAGGCCTTTACTCTTATCCCAGCCCAAATCAAAATCCGACTTCTTACAATAGTCTGTAACAGTGGCTTTTAAGCTTTTAAAACTATCATCTACTATGAGAAAGTTAGGCATATATTTCATACTCTGGTAAGTACACACATACACACCCAGACATTCACACATATGTCATTTATGTGTATATTCTGTATATGATAGAAACAAAATTTCTAAAAATAATTCTTATTCTCATTAAGTGTAATAAGCACTGATGTTTTCTAGTCTAGTCCAGTCTCTTTTTTTAATGCTGTTGTGACCTATTAAAATTAATTTTATGACCCACTAGTGGATCATGGCTTGCAGTGAAGAAAATTGTTTACATTGCATGCATGTTTAGTTTTTACCTACTTTAACCTCATTTATTTCTGACAGCTTTCTCATTTGTTATATCTAAAATACTCCAGACTTCTAATTTCTTTCTAAATATCAGGATCTTTCCTGTGTTTTGTGCTATGTTGTGGGTTTTTGTACTCTCTTCCTAAAATATTATTCTTCCTGTTTTCCATAGGGCTGACTACTTTTCATCTTTTAGTTTCAATCTAAAAAAAATCTGGCTTTCAGGGATAACATTTCTTGACTGTCCTATCTAATACGCGCTCTCTCATTTATTCTGCTTTTTTATTTTATGTTTTTGCTTTCATAGGAATGAGGAAAACTTCTAATTGTCCTATTTCGTTTCTTATTTTTGCCCACTTACTCCTTGTGTTATGCAGCCCTGATAACAGTAGAGGTCATGTCTGTGTTGTTTCTTTTATTCTATGTGCCAGAATAGATGCTTATTAAATATTTGTTAAAAGAATGTATGCAGAGTAGCCTAAAAGCAATAAAATGTACCCATGCAAGATAATGGTCACCATATCTATAGTCTATCTTTATAATACAATTTATGGTATAAGATTTACAAGCTATTTTATTTCCTTAATTTATCACTTTCATGCCATTGCTTGATTTTATAGTGACAAGCTTATTGGTTGGAGGATATTCAAAATCTTGGTAAAATATGAAGCACATGATTTAGAGATACTGATATCTGGAGTTATGGATAAGACACCTGAAGATAAAGAAAACAGAAAAATTGGTTATAGCTAACATAAATTGTCATAATCGTCCAAGTGAATATGTAAGAGAATATTCAGGGCCAACCTTAGCCAAGGTATATGCTAAGACATGATGGGAAACAAACAGCACTAAATTACTGAATTCAATGAATCAGAGTCCTGACATTTACATAGAACCCTATAATAGAGTCAGCTATGAAGAAGCTTCTGTTGGCAGGTATAGACATATCGATGTGTTCACATTCATTACTGGATACACATGCAGAACAATGGAAAGATTTCTCTTCTGCTATAGAAATAATACGACATTATTTTCATGATTTAGTCTATGGTAATCAATACAGAACAAACAAAATGAACACAGCAATATCTTTTAAATGTGCACAGAATTGCTTGGGGATTTATCTATTTCAGGAATGTACAGTCCAGAAATAGTTAGCTGCTTTCAATCTGATATGCCAAAAATTGAGTCGTTTTCTTGAACATATGTTTAGGAAATTTCTGGAGAAAATAGTGTGCAAGCAGAAACTCATCTGAAGAATATACTCAGTATACAATATAAAAGAGGAGCTGATCTGAGATATCAGAATTAGAGAGTCTATTTCTAGTACCTAAAAAAGAACTGCTTATTTTTGCTGTTGGTGCTTCTTTTTAAAAATAAATTCTTAAGTATTTATTCAGGAGCTTAAAGTATTTAGACATGGAAAAAACCTTTAAGAGTTACTGGTTACTTCTGCATGACTCTGGCTCCGGCTCCAGGGAATCCAACAAGGGGGTTCATACTTGCCTTCTTACCTTTAAGGGACAATGGCTAAAGATATTATTATTTTATTATTATTATTTTTGAGATACAGTCTCAGTCTGTCGCCTAGGCTGGAGTACAGTGGCGTGATCTTGGCTCACTGCAACCTCTGCCTCCCGGGTCCAAGTGATTCTCCTGCCTCAGCTTCCCAAGTAGCTGGGATTACAGGCGTATGCCACCACGGCTGGCTAATTTTTTGTACTTTTTTAGTAGAGACGGGGTTTCACCATGTTGTCTAGGCTGATATCGAACTCCTGACCTCAGGTGATCAGCCCACCTCAGGCTCCCAAAGTGCTAGGATTTGTACAGGCGTGAGCTACTACACCTGGCTCAGCTAAAGGTATTATAATCTGCTTCTGTTACTCAACCCGGTGTTTGAAAGTCTCCCCTGTTTCCAACTACAAGTGTATTTTTGTCAAAGCCAAATTCAGAGAATTTATCACACTTTATTCCTTAGTATAATTGTGTGGGTTTTTTTCCTTAAAAATCGCCACTCTTTACCCCAATGTGTGTTTATATAGTCGACAAGCCTTCACAGTTCCATGATGGAGTAGTGGGGATAGTTTATGGATTAGGCGTACTGTTTAGTGACTTTTCCCTTCTCCTGTTCTTTGACCATTTTCTAGCTTATGAACTGACATTGAGGGCTATATAGAGATTGTATATATCTGTGATTCATTTATTTGCACTACTGTTCTTTACTGATTATAGTGATACAAAGAGGGCAGGCCCAAAAGCTGCAGTGGTTAAGTATCTTCAGAAATGGCCCCGCCTTTTCCATGGCTTCCTCTTTACAATTGCAAGTACATAGTCAACAGGCCTCATTCTTGGTAATAATGGAGAATAGTGTAGTGCTAGAAAATAGTAAGGTAAGCTGTAAGGAAATCTCAAATAGCAACACAAAGTTCATATAGTCCCTATTCCACTTGTTAGGCTATTCCTTAGTAGTTGTTGACATTTATCATTGACAGATATAAAAAGTTATGTTCTTTTTTGTGATGTAATGGTTGAGAATATAGATTGAGTTTAGATTCCAAATCCATGATTTATCAGCTCTGTGCTTTGGACTAAGTTATTTAACCAATCCAAACTTAAGTTATTCACCTTATATGTAAAATAGAAATTATTAATATAACAGCACCTACCTTACAGAGTTATAATGAAAATTCAATGAGTTAATGCCTAAAAAGCACATAGAATAGTGCCTGCTGCATAGTCAATGGTCAGTAAATATTAGCTATATTTTGCTATTGTTATGTTTTATTTGAGAAATCCACTTTCTGGTAGGAGGCTTCCTGAATCATCCTGCTTGGGTGATGAAAAGGAAAGGGGCACCATGTCCCGCATCTGTCTAAGTATTTATTGTCCTATATCTATTTGTACAACTTATTTGACTATACTTAAATACCAACATCAGATTGTGTTATTTTAAGCACAGTTAAGTGGGGCACTGTCATACTCAGTATACAGATATTAAAATGACTTCATTTCTCTTTTTATCCAAATTTGAAATCAACATGGCTATTTTATTTCATTAAATAAATATGTAAATAGAGAAATAAATGAGATTTCCAGTTGGGAAATATAGCAATGATGAGAAGAATGGTATGTGTATTTTAAATGACATTTTCCTATCTGTAAAAAAGAAAATTTCTATGAAGTTGTTTCTATCATCACCCCAAACTAAAATTTTTACCTGGATTTGCTATAGCTCTTTCTGGAAAGGGCTCTTTACCCAGTCTGAAATACTTTCAGAATACTATAATTATTTTACTAATATATATTGTAAATTACAAGTATAATTTATAATGGGTTAAAAGTACTTGTTTTAAATTAAACACAAATCTTGGAGTAGTTTAGCATAATTTCTCATGTTTTAAGAAAATAAAAGATTTACGATACAGAAATTTATGAAACTAGCTATTATGTCTAATGTACTTGTAAATATCTTTATTTGCTGACTACTTAGTGTGCCTGCTATGTACCAGTAACTGTGTTAAGTGTTGAGATTACTGATAGGAGTACAAAGACATGGAGAAATTAACAACATATCGAGAGCTATGTTTCAGTAATTCAAAGGATGTTGGAAGAGTACAGAACATAAAACATAACAGCGCTGTGAGGAGTGGCCATAGAGGGCAAAGGATACAGAAAATAATTTTGAAATAAGGAGCTTCTGCTGAGAGTTTAAGGATGATTAGGACAAAGGAAGGGAAGTGGAAAAAAATGAAAAGGACTTTCAGGCAGAGAAATACTTGTATAGTGAAGCAGAGAGGCAAGAGAAAATGGCACTTTAGCGGGACCAGCAAAATGGTCAATATGATGTGAGTGAAGAGAGCATTTGATAACATGGCTAACAAGCCTGGAGATTATGTAGGCATGAGCCCGTGATGATTTTTGTCAGGTGGACAAAAGTTTTGAACTTTTTCTGAAGGCAAGAGAGAATCATGGAAAGGTTTTTAAGCCAAGTTTTATTTTTATATTTGCATTATAGCAAATTCTCCTGGCAGCAGAGTTGGAGGTAGATTGCAAGAGCGCCTGATTGGAGAAGGAAAAATCAATTAGAAGGCAGTTATAGGTTGAACATCCCTGATGCAAAATCTGAAATCTGAAATGCTCCAAAATTTGAAACTTTTTGATCACTAACATGAGATAGTGACATCTTTGCTTTCTGATGGTTCAACATACGCAAACTGTGTCATGCACAAAATTACTTAAAATATTTTATAAAATTACCTTCAGCCTATGTATACAAGGTGTTTACAAAACATAAGTGAATTTCATGTTTAGGTATGGGTCCTAACCCCAAGATCTCTCATTTTATTTATGAAAATATTCCCAAAATCTGAAAAAAATCCAAAATCCAAAACACTTGTGGTCCCAAGCATTGTTGATAAGGTATTCTCAGCCTGTATAATAGAAAACATTTGAATTAAGGTAGTGTGTATGATAATGGAAAGGAGAATTAGAAAATTATTTAGAAGATAAAATTGACAGACTCAGCAACTCATGTCAGTCAGAGGGAAGAGTAAGCAATAATTTCCAAAGCTGAAGATAGTGGTGCTGCCCTCTACAGAGAAGCAGGGGTGTGGAACAAAGAACAAGAAAAGGGAAGGAATCTCATCATACGTTAAATTTTACACAGCCTCCCATATTTCAAAGGAGTTCTGAGTAGTGATGACCAGTTGGCTGTTAGAAACCCAGATTTAATATTCTTAAAGTATAACTAGGAAGTAAAGAGAGCAGTGATGCCAACTTACATAAGATGGTTTACTAAAAGCATGTATATGGTTATACAGTACTACATGTGGTAAAGGTCTTTGATCTAAATAAAAATAAGAGCTCAAAATGGAAACCTCAAAATATACTAATATTTGATGTGCTAGAAAAATTGGAGACTCCAAAAGGCTCTTGAGAGGTTATGGTAAAAAAGCAAACAGTGGAAAAGAAGGGTCATAGACACTAAGGGACAAAAGAGGTTAAAATATCCAGGCCTTAAGATATGTATAGGACATGTCTGAAAACATACACACCAAACTCTCAGGAATAGCTAGTTCTACGAGGTGGCATTGAAGATAATTGTAAAAGAACTGGGAATTTCAATTTCATATTTGAATGTTTAAAATAAAATATGTTCTATATATATTTTTATAACTTCTTGAGAACTTAGTGTTTCAAAATAAAATGTTAAAAAAACCTCTCAAAATTTAGGTTATAGTCAATTGAAAATGAAAAACAGATCAATCAAATGAGCTTTATCAGAAGAGAAAGAGGAGGGAAAGGGCAACATAGAGTGGTCCACAGTGTCATACTGCAGATAGGTCACTAGAGATAAGGACTGGCGGGAGCCTTTAGCTTGGTATTTAGATGTGCTCACAAGTGACCTTATTAAAAGCAGTTCTTATGAAAGGCTAAGGGCAGAAGCTTTACTGTAGTTGTTGGAAAATGGAAAGTGAGGACATGAAGAGTTGGTATAGTCGTCTTATGAAGGAGGAACTTAAGTGTGAACAGAAAGAGAGATATGAGCAAGGGACTTAGGGTCCAAGGTGAGTGAACTATTTGCTCGAGATCTTTATGGAAGTAAGAAAGAGATCCATGCAAGCAACTTTAGTCATGGAGGTTTATTGGGAGTCACCCAGGAATGTGAAATAGTCTGAGTATTAGCTAAGTAGGAGCTAAGTCCACTACTCACACTGCTCCTACTTATTCCAGGTCCCAACTTTCCTAAAACTGGGATTTGTAGTACGTTTTTTAAGCAATTGAAGAAGTTGCTGGGCAAGATTTCTTGGAGGGAAGAGACCTGAGCTTATTTATATGCTGGAGGTAGGCACCAGGAGGGGGCAAAAGCTCTGAAGTATAAAAACTAGTTGATGTACTTATTTAAATGAGTGGACTCTTAATTTGAAAAGTAATTCCAACTGTTTCTGGGAATGAAGTTTTGTACAAAATGCAAAATTTGCCATGTTCCAAAGACTAAGCCAACCAATATATTTCAATTACATTCATATTAGAAAAAAATTTAATAAAGTGACATAAATAAACTAGTAAATTTCTTTTTTTCTTTTTTTTCTTCTTCTAAAGCCGAACAACAACTTATCCTTACACAGAGACGCAGATGTACAGCCAAAACACTGGAGGGAATTACTTTGATACTCAAGGTAGTTCCGCACAGGTGACTACTGTGGTCTCATCCCACAGTATGGTGGGCACTGGTGGGATTCAGATGGGCGTCACAGGAGGACAACTCATCAGCAGCTCTGGAGGAACCTATCTGATCGGCAATTCAATGGAGAATTCTGGTCACTCAGTGACACACACAACTCGGGCCTCCCCAGCGACAGTAAGTATTTGAGTTTTTAGTAGTTTTAATTTAGCTTTCTAGTAGTCTCTAATGAACATTTCCTTTCATAGATGGAAAAGAACAACACAGATGGGACTGGGGCAAGTATGTGTTAGACAGTTTTAGTACTGTGATAGTTTGCAGAATGTAGTATATGTAGTATTATGCAGAATGTTACTGATATGTATGCCCTCTAATCAGGTGAATTAGAGTTTTTAATTTTACTGGCAAGTTAGAGAGGTGATTTTTACTCATTAAACTGCTGGTTTTAATAAGCTGTCTTCTATCAGTAAAATACCTTAAATTTCTATGGAAAGAACTTACTTTCTTATTATGCTTACTTTATGAGATCAAAGCTAAGCAGTAATATAGAGGATAAAATATAAGTTAGCTTGGAATTTTCACATCTTTCAACAATAATATTTATGCTAGCTCATCCCCAGAGAAGTTACATTATGTAAGGCAGCATTTCCCAAACCTTAGACATATAAGTTTTGCCATCTTCTCATGCCGCCTGTATTATTATTTACTTAATGTTTCCTAAGTTGACTCAATTTTAATATAGAAAATCATGTGTAATTTTTCCTAATACATATTGAAATCATTATTTAAATAGTAAAATTAAAAATGTTTACCCATGTGCCCTATATAAATTCGTGTTGCATTCCACCAGAGAGCTACTTTAAGAAGTATTAATATAGGTTATTTAGATGAAAAATGTTTGTGTTGGCTCTGATCATAGATATGAGCAAATAGTATCTTAGGAACATATATATTTAAGTTATATTTAATGGATATATTTATTTTAACACAATGGGTGGGGTTTTATTTGTTTTTGTTTTTTGAGGCAGAGACTCAATCTCAGCTCACTGCAACCTCTGCCTTCTGGGTTCAAGTGATTGTCCTGCCTCAGCCTTCCAAGTAGCTGGGACTACAAGCACATGCCACCAGGCCCGGCTAATTTTTGTATTTTTTTAGTAGAGATGGAGTTTCACCATGTTGGCCAGGCTGGTATCAAACTCCTGACCTCAGGTGATCCACCCTCCTCGGCCTCTCAGAGTGCTGGGATTACATGTATGTGAGTCACCGTGCCCGGCCAAAACAATGTATTTTAATATACTGAAATGATGTAATAGTAATAGTCATAGAAAGTTATGCAGAATTTTATATCATCAAATTCTGTAACCTGAACTTCTGTTTTTCACCTTAACTAAGCATATGAAAGTGGTCCATTTAGAACCACATAGCTAAAGCAGCAATGAAATATATTTTCTAGGTATTACATATAAAAGGGTGCTGGGGATTTGAATTAAGGAGATGTATCCCATTTTATCATCTCATCATATAGTTTATTCTTGCAATAAAATAGAGATAGAAATAAATTGGGGAGAAAATAGTAATATGAGAAGCTTTATATTTCTCATTTTATGGAGTTTCTCCAGGATATTATATGTACTTGGTAAGTACTTTGTATATACTTTGTGTATTTGCAGTAAATTCAGGTGTTCATACTTTCATCATTCAGTGCCTTTTCCTTAATTTATTTTTTTTACAAACTTTTTATTTTAATTCACTATTTGTTACTAGCATCAGAACAGATGACTAGCTGGTCTGAGTGGAGAGTTCCTTTTTATAATATTTTTTTTTGTAATTCTGGAGCATTTCCTATGTGTATTTGTTGTCTCTTGCTTTTAATAATATTAAATACAGTTTTTTAAACCTTTTAATCACACCAATACATTTATGTTGATTAGAAACAAGGGAATTGCTACTAATAAACCATAGCTTCTCTGGATCTCAGTTCCCCTATCACTAAAATAAGGGGTTAGACTAAATGATTTTCTAATTTCCTCCTAGCTTTACAATCATAAGATTTACAAAAAAATTATAAAATATTCTAGGTATAAAAAATAACTGTATTTTCAACATAAAAAGAAAAGAAGTAGAAAAGGGTGGCAGTAGTATATAGCACTCCTCCTATAGGCCACCTAGAAAATTATTTCCAGTGAAAAGAAAATACTCACCATTTAACAAGGCCTTAGGAAAACTGAAAAACAGGGCAAAATGTGCCCTTTCTCACTTTCATTTCATCCACCCTCTTTTATCCTAACATACCATCCTTTGAAATCCCATTCATTTCCTACCTCACCTGCTCTAGGCATTCCTACTTGCCTTCACGCTGATTCTCATACCTGTTTAACATCCTCATCAACTGGATGCGGGTATACTAAATTTACTTGCTCTCTCACTAAATAAACCAAATTGTTTATTCCAGCTCATGTAAATACAGTTGCATTGCTAACCTTTATAGTTTGATTATACTTCTTCTATTTTTTGGCGGGGGTGGTTAAGGGATACACTTTGGTTTTCTATATAGGTATGAAAGGTGGCATTACTTCTTAAGTTATCCATTATACAAATTCGATATGTGATTTTTATTATATTAATTGGTAAATTAAACACATAAAATAGCTGAATTATAAAAACTGGGAATAGTTGAAAACTTTTACAAAACACCAATTTATAATATCAATTGTATATATTAATTTTATACTAAAAATAATCATATTTGAGGTTGTTTTGTTAATTTTTGTTAAGGATAAAAATTCTAAGGTGATTTTTTCTTTTTGTTTTGGTTTGTTTTGCTTTCTTTTTTATAAGAAAATTTTCCTTTTTAACAAAAGGAGTATAAAAGTTAAAAAAAAAAAGGGTAACTTTCATATGAAAAAATCTCAAGGTGATCTCACCAAGTCCCTTATTGATTGATAGTGTGGTACTTGTCTAAATATACTTCTGCTAGTGTTTACTATATTACCTTGAATTTATTATTGAAAGGTATATTTGATTTAAATGCCTTTCTCAATTGTACTTAAGATCTGCTTGACTCACAGTGAGGTTGTGATTCTCAGTTTACAATTTCACATCTGTTACTGTAGTAAAATTAACAAAGTTTAAGTGCCGTGAAACCTATTTAAGATATCATATCATCCGCCTCTTGCCAAATGTTGGAAATGCTAACCATAGATTTTTGGTTGTTTTAACTCCTAAAAACCAAGGATTTTTTTTTTTTTTTAGGAGATGCCATATCATTAGATTGTATATGAGCACAATCTTTAACAGTTTGCTGGTCAGGACTCAAGTCATTTATTTCCAAACATTGAGCCCATCTGTACCATATATGTTCAGTTTTTCTAACTGTTCTTTAGTGTTCAACCTATAACCTATAGAATGACTGATGCAACTTACTGGGCAAGATTAGCCTGAACTATGGCCAAATTTCTTGACTGAGAAATAGTCAGTTAGGTCATTCCTTGAGGGGCTATCAGTAAGTGGAATGCACAGTCAATCAATTCAGTTGATGTAAAACTAGCTATGTTTGGGTACCTGGGAACAGCACAAACCAAATACTTTTACCCAGTTCCTGTGGCGAAGTTTTCTGATCCAGTTCTCAGAATAATTGCCTTGACCCTCTCTCTTACATTTACTGTACCTATACAGAAACACTTTTATTTAAAATTGTTAGGAATAATTTCCTACCACAAAGGAAAGTTTATTCTAATGTGCAAGTCAATTTCTTGAGATATGCTAATGAAAAAAAGTGAATTGATTTGATGCCGAAGCCAATACTAAGAAAAATGATTAGCACTCTTCTTACTTAGTCTAATATTCAACATAAAACCTAAAGCCATCTTTCTTATACTAGAAGAATCTCTGAATCATTAATAGAAAACTTTTATTTGAGCATATGAATTATTCTTATAACTTTAAATGAAAAAAATTACATAAAGATGTCTTAATTTTGGGGTTACGCATTATGAAATTTTTCAGTTTTCAAGGTACATAGAAATGTCAGCATTTTTCTAGTGAGGTTGTGGAGAAAATGGAATGCTTATACACTGTTGGTGGCGGTATAAATTATTCAATCATCGTGGAAGACAGTGTGATGATTCTTCAAAGACCAAAAGTCAGAACTCTCATTCAACCCAGCAATCCCTTTACTGGGTATACACCCTAAGTGATAGAGATTGTTCTGTTATAAAGACTCATGCACACATATGTTCATTGCAGCACTATTCACAATAGCAAAGACATTAAATCAACCCAAATACCCATCAGTGATAGACTGGATAAAGAAAATATGTACATATACACCATGGAATACTATGCAACCATAACAGAGAATGAGATCATGTCCTTTGCAGGAATGTGGATGGAGCTGGAGGTCATTATCTGTAGCAAACTAACGCAGGAACAAAAAACCAAATACTGCATGTTCTCGCTTATAAGTGGAAGCTAAATGTTGAGAGTACATGGACACATAGAGGAGAACAACAGACACTGGGCCTTAGAGGAGAACAGAGGGTGGGAGGAGGGAGAGGACTAGGAAAAATAACTAATGAATAATAGGCTTAATACCTAGGTGATGAAATAATTGGTACTACAAACCCCCATGACACACGTTTATCTATTTAACAAACCTGCACATCCTGCACAAGTACCCCTGAACTTAAAATAAAAGTTAAAAGGTCAGCATTTGTTAATTTGGTAACAAATTAAATTTTATATGAATATGTTATGATATCAATTACTAATATTCAAATTTAGTCAAAATAATATTTCTCTTTTTATTTACTGTGTCCTTTTATATGGTCTGTGTGTTTATAAATTATGTATATGTATATAGATATATACATATATGGTTTTACTTATATAAATACATACACGTACATTTAAAAGGCATTTCCTGCTGAAATATTAAACAGCAATTTTCAGAAAGATTTTATAACATTTTTATTGAATCGTCACTGCATGTGGGTTCAGCTAAGTTGCGACCTCAATGTTAGGGATCTATTTATTATTAGTATTTCAGTAGCACATCTACATTTAGGTAGAAGAACTGGCCACAGTCATAATTCTGAACTCATTATACATCTGTCTTCTAACTATATCAACATAATATTTCCCTCTGTGTTTTTATTCATTTGAAATTCCAATGTATTTTTTGTGATTATTTTTCTATATAATCATATCATTTATAGAATTTTAGAGTTTTAGAACCTGAGCATACTTTTCACTTGAAGATAAAAAATTTGTGTATGTACTTAGTGATTTTTTTGGTGCTCATCACAACATAATTTATCTTGTACCAGAGTATACAATAATTACCAACTTGCTTTAAAAAGCCTTATTTACTCACTCTAACATAAAATAATATTTTTATTCTTATAATTAGATGGATATGTATGGAATTTTAAAAATTTTTCTTAATAACTAAGTAAAATTACATTAATCATTTCTGAGACTGTGATATGAAAGTTAACTTTTACACCTTTATGTATATACATTTATTATTTATATATGTTAATGGGCTATTGCCAGAATTAGATCCCACCAAGAGGCACAAGAAAAACATATTGAAATTAATATTGTTCACATTTCTACCTCTTTTGATAATTGTAAAATATTACAATTTATTTAATTATTTGGAGGAAAATTTGAAAGTCCATCAGCTGCTATGTAAGTGAAAGTTTGGCCTAGTTTATATAATTAATAGAAAGTTAAGAATTCTTTTAAGAATTGTTGGTGCTATGATTTATTTATTCTTGGCTTTGCATGTTTATGAATTTGGTGTAAGGGAATGCTTTTTCTAAGGAGATGATTATGTATAGCTCCCAGGAAATAATTTTGCCTTCTTATTCTTTTGCTGTTGTGGTACCAGTGGCCACATGTTTAATTTTAAAATTTTAGTTAATTTATTTATATGAATTAGTTATGCATTCTTAAGTTGCACATTCAAAAGATTTAAGAAAGTGCATGAGTCTCTCTCACTCGTTTCCTAATTCTCATCCTTAAAGGCAACTAATATTACTAAGTTCTCTCTTATTTGTTTTTTTTTTTTAATTGAGACAGCGTTTCGCTCTTTTGCCCAGGCTGAAGTGCAGTGGTGTGATCTTAGCTTGCTGTAACCTCCACCTCAAGTGATTCTCCTGCCTCAGCCTCCCAAGTAGCTGGGATTACAGGTGCCCGCCACCATGCCCAGCTAGTTTTTTGTATTTTTGGTAGAGACGGGGTTTCACCATGTTGGCTAGGCTGGTCTCAAAACTCCTGACCTGGGGGGATCCACCCTCCTCAGCCTCCCAAAGTGCTGGGATTACAGGCATGAACCACCACACCCAGCCACCAAGTTCTTTAAGTATTATTCTAACAATATCCCAGCAGAATATTCAAGCAGAATATTTATTTTTTCACTCCCTCTCTTTTTCTCTTTTTACACAAATGGTTAAAAAAAAAAAATGCTGCATCTTGCTTTTTTCCATCTAACAGTATGTCTTGGAGATTTTTTTTCATATTAGTACATGAAGGACTTCCTTATATTTAAGGAAAATGATTATATTAGAAGGAGCTGAATTGCCCATCTGTCTTACCAGAGGAAACAAATGTTGAAATAATATTGGATTTTTGCTTATGGCTACGTTGAGACAGAAAAGCAATATAGTCACATGAGATGAACACTTCTGTTTAATTATCATATATAGAGATATGCTTTGAAGAAATTTTAAGTTAGAAGTATAGATAAATTATGCATAAATCACAGTTCTTATTTTATATTACAAAACAGTAATTTCTATTTAAAATAATTTACTGAGTTTTACAGTTAGCTTCAGTTAAAAAAAAACACCGTCCACTTATTTTGGCAGAGACATGTATCACCATTATGATCTTTCCTTTTTCTATTTTCCTATGTCCATTTTTTTCTAGGCAACCTGAACCCCTCAGACAGAGTACCATGAATCGTCTGCTTCTTACACTTAGTCACAAATTGACTGAAGGTTCTGGACCTTCTTTTCAAAGCATTTAATAAAATGGGACTTTGAATGACTTGTAGTCTCCATCACTTCATCTATATTCCATTCAGCTGTCAGTCAGTTCCACACTGCACCAGCCTCAAAGCTGATAAGATCTAGAGGCAATAATTTTACTGTTAGGGCTGTAAGACATTCCACTCCTAGAAATCTTGATAAACTAGCAAGTTAAGACAAAGAGAATGACAGGGTCCTTCATTGTCTCCTGAGAATAGCCAGTGAATTCCTCTGAATTTGTAAAACAAAATATAATGAATTATTTTATTTTTTTAGCTACTTCATAATTGAAACAGCATTTCAGAACACAGGTGTATGGGTAATATGGCAGAAAATGCTAGATTCTGTGTTATACAAGATCTGGATCTTGTATGCTCATAAATTCAACTTATAAATATTAAAGTAACATATATCTCAGGCAACCACTTACATGTCTTTTGCTTGATCCTTCCGTAGGTTTACAAGTCAGGTTTCATGTTAAGTTACTAGTTTGAAACTAACATAATTTTTAAAGAAAAAAACCCACCAACTTAATCCTTCACTTATAAAGATTAGATAATCCAGGTAAAATATGAAACGCATTGGTATAGATTAAAATATTAATACATTGTAGTCTATGAGTGACATTATTAGACTCAGAAAGTTTCAACACTGACTCTTCTACTGGCCCATGTGTTTAATTTAAAGGGGAAAAATACAACACCATGTATGATCAATTGTCAGTTCTCTGAGAGAGAATTTTTCCATGTTCCTTTGCATATTATTTCATCCCCCAAAGCGTGTGATTTGATTACCATTTTCTCAGTACACATAACTCCAGTTGTTGTGTTTATTGGCCACAGAATTATCTGGTTTCTTTTAAACTCTAGTTACAGCATTTTGATTGTAAATATTGGTGGCAGTAAATTTCATAACATAGGAGTTTTGTAATCTAACTACAGACTTAGAAATAATTTTGCATACACACTTAAAATTTACTAATTGTAAGTATGAGTGACTTTTTCATCTGTCTCATAAGAAAGGGAGATGTGATGTTTAATTGTGCTTTAAAATTACAGGAAAGATGCAGTTAGGCAAAAGAAAGGTAATATAAAAATCAAAGAAAGGTGAAGAGGTCAGAACTTGTAGATGATATGATTGTGTACTTGATAAAAATCATAGAGAACCAAATTAAAAAGTATAACAGCTAATAAGACAATTTAGTAAGGTGATAGTACAATTTTTTTTTCTGAGATGGAGTCTCACTCTGTCACCCACGCTGGAGTGCAGCGGTGCAATCTCAGCTCGCTGCAACCTCTTCCTCCTGAGTTCAAGCAGTTCTCCTGCCTCAGCCTCCCGAGTAACTGGGATTACAGGCACCCACCACCACACCCAACTAATGTTTTGTGTTTTTTGTGGAGATGGAGTTTCATCATGTTGGTTAGGTTGGTCTTGAACACCTGACCTCAAGTGATCCACCTGCCTTGGCCTTCCAAAGTGCTGGTATTACAGGTCTGAGCCACTGCACCCAGCCACAAAATTACTACACAAAGAAATCAATAGCTTTTTTAGATAGTTAGAAAATATAATGGAAACAAAGATCTCGTTTATAATAAAAACAAAAAATACCTGGCAACATACTAACAATAAGCTTGCAAGATCCAGTTACTGACTAAAAAACACCTTAAAGTTCCCCAGGGACACAAAAGGAAACTTGAATAACTGGAAAGGCATACCATATTCTTGGATAAGAAATTTCAGTATTAAACATTTAATCTCCCTAAGTTAACATAAAATATTTCAGCATAATCTCAATCATAATACCAATAGTTTTTTTAATAAGAAAGGCTGTTTATATAAATAAACTTACAAGAATTATATAGAAAATTTTGTAAAAAGAAAAATAATGAGGGATATAGGGTGGAGGGAAACAACCTATCCTATACTAAAATATTTATAAAATTATAGTAATTAAAATAATTGTCTAGGCACGTGAATATATTAGTAAATGAAAGACTAGAGACCACAAGTAGGCCAAATGCATGCAGGAATATTATATATAATAAAGGAGATATTGCCTGTGAGTTGGGAAGTTATAGATTATCAACAAATCATGTTTGGGACAATTGAATATCTATAAAAGAAAATTAGATTGGTTCATATATTAGTCCTTATATTATTAATTTCATTTGGATGGAAAAATGTGTTTTATTATTAGAGTGGAGCATAATATAAAATTCAGATGCTATAAGGAAAATACTGATAAACTCAGTAAAAGTGAAAATATTCTGCATGATAAAACCACAGTAAAGGCAATAGTGAAACAACAAACTGGCATAAAGTTTTGATGTATTATACTCAAAAGTACTAATTTTTAAAATATATTGACCACTCTTACAAATCCATCAGAAAAAAATCCCAAAAACAGAGCAAGTACAAGAACAGGCAAGCCGATGAAAAGGAAGTGAAAAACAAACTTTTTGTTACAAAGAGATAACACTTTTCATCCCATGCAAGCAGTGCAGAAGAGGGTGGTAAGCCTTGCAAAGTGTGTAAGGAAACAGGTACTCTCAATTAGGATTGATGGGAATCTAAATTGGCACAAAATTGGAGAGCAATGTGGAAATTTTTCATCAAAATTAAAAATACAGATATCCTTTGACACAGTGAGTATATTTCCAGGAGTTTATCATATTGATAACATTCTTATGTATATGAAATGCTACATAAAAATTATATTTGTTGTAGAGTTATTTGTAATAGAAAAGGATTGGGGCCCGGCACGGTGGCTTACACCTGTAATCCCAGCCCTTTGGGAGGCCGAGGCAGGTGGATCACTTGAGGTCAGGAGTTCGAGACCAGCCTGACCAACATGGTGAAACCCTGTCTCTACTAAAAATACAAAAATTAGCTGGGCATGGTGGCAGGTACCTGTAATCCTAGCTACTCAGGAGACTGAAGCAGGACAATCTCTAGAACCCGGGAGGTGGAGGTTGCAGTGAGCCAAGACTGCACCATTGCACTCCAGCCTGGGAGACAGAGACTCCATCTCAAAAAAGAAAATGATTGGAAAATGCTTAATTATCCATCAGCAGGAAAAATGTAATTAAAATGTTAGTACTTTTATCTCTTTCATGGCATACATAGCCCTTAGGTAATGAGGCAACGTGTGTGTGTGTGTGTGTGTGTGTGTGTGTGTGTGTATGCTGTGTAGCATACATAGATATACATATATATATATAGGCAGCATATTTAAATGTGTGTGTGTATATTAGTGCATACATATGCACGCATGGACATATACATTTATATGAAAAAAATCTCCAAAACATATTATTGAGTGAAAAAGCAAAGAGTAGTGTCTGTGTGGGTGTGTAAATAGAAACATATATTAGTATGTGCTTATATAAGATATCCTAAAGATACCTTTTTTTTTTCTTTTTGAGATGGAGTCTCACTGTGTCACCTAGGCTGGAGCACAGTGGTGCAATCTCTGCTCACTGCAACCTCTGACTCCCAGGTTCAAGTGATTCTCCTGCCTCATCATCCCAAGTAGCTGGGATTACAGGGACATGCCACTATGCCCAGCTAATTTTTGTATTTTTTGGTAGAGATGGGGTTTCCCTGTGTTGGCCAGGGTGGTCTCTAACTCCTGGCCTCAAGTGATCCGCTTGCTTTGGCTTCCCAAAGTCTTGGGGTTACAGGCGTGAGCCACCACGCCCAGCTAATCCTAAAGATAGCTTTAGGAAGGATACATGAAGAAAAAAAGGTGGGAGGCATGTGAATATATTATCTGTTAAAAAAAAGAAGACACTTGTTACTTTTAAAAATCTCAGGCAAGCTGGGCCCAGTGGCTCACGCCTGTAATCCCAGCACTTTGTGATGCCGAGGCGGGAGGATCATGAGGTCAGGAGTTGAAGACCAGTCTGGCCAACATGGTGAAACCCAGTCTCTACTAAAAATACAAAAATTAGCTAGTTGTGATGGTGGGTACTTGTAATCCTAGCTACTCAGGAGGCTGAGGCAGGAGAATCATTTGAACCCAGGAGGAAGAGGTTGCAGTGAGCTGAGATCGCGCTGTTGCACTCCAGCCTGGACGGAGACTGTCTCAAAAAAAAAAGAAAGAAAAAATCTTGGACAAGCTCTTAATGATTATAAATTATATCTTTTGGTCATATTCCCCAAATGCATGTTGATAAAACAAACCCTGTATGTGCCCAGTATTAATATTGTCTGTGAGGTGTCACAGTTCAAATTAAACCCTGTTCTAGGTTTCAGATAAAGTCCTCATTTATTAGACTGTTGAAAGTTTAGACAGTGAATATTCACATTAAGTTTAGTTGAAATTTTTAGAGCCATTCTTATTATTCAATATTTTGGAATGAAAGTTGATGTTTTGTATTTGTATTTATGTATTGAGAATCTCTTGTTGTTTTTTTAAGTCACTGACTTTCTCAAACATTTATTAAGGTAGTACTGTTGACCAGGCACTATGCTTCTGTGAATTTCAGGGTTTACAGTATGGGCTAATGGAGCTAGTTCCTGCACTGAAAGGTACCTAATCCTGCAAAGCAAAAATAGAAATTCACAAGTAGCCACCAGACTTCTTTTTAGGGTTAGTTTCAACTACTTTCTTGCCATATTATTTTTTAAATCACAAATGTTAATACATTGTCAACTGATTAATTTTAGATTCATCAAAATGGTGCTTAACCTGATGATGTTCCTTATATAAGTTCAAAATTACCTAAAGATTGGGTAGAATTGGGTAGCAAGAGAGTGAAAGAAAAGCATGAATGCAAACAATACTTAAGATTGCAAAATCAGTCTTTAAATAGAGTTAACTGGCACCATTGTAGGAATGCCCGTTACCTACCTACTTATATTTTCTTAAGTAATCATTGCAGTCTGACTCTGGCAACAACAACAACAAAAAAGATCATATTTTAGTGCAACTGCTTTCAAACTTGGGTGTGCATCCTCTGGAGCATTGATTAAAACACATCACTGCATCTCACCCCAGTGACTTTTGATTCACTCATTGTGGGCAAGGGCCCCATAATTCGCATTTTCAAAAAGTGCCCAGGGGATATTGAAAATGTAGGTCCAAGACCACACTTTGAGGAAGTCTGTTTTAGTGATTACGTAGACTAACTACAAAGTGAAAATGTTCTTGGTACTCAGAATAAACTGCAAAAGGGAGGGATCATTTGAAAATGTAAGATAGAGTTTAAATCCTATTATTTAATTCTAACCCAGCAAATGTCTGAGGGGTAATTCCCAAGTGCTTACCCCAAATTTCTGAGGGGTAAGCTCCCAAGTGCTTTTGTATTTGATGTCTCAGAAACTAGTTTTATTATCACAGACTCATAGGCTTCTAGTGATGGTGGAAGAATCTGGGCTCCACAGAATAATCAAAGAAGTCCAAAAAGACAATCTTGATTTCACCCCAACATCCCAACATAAGCCAGATGTTCTCAAAACACATTCAATTTATACAGGTTTCTTATGCAACCCATTTTTTTTTCCCTGTGAAAATGTTCAGAATAACTTTAGGTTACAACTTTGGTACAAAATTGCCAAAATTTCAGGTTGAAAGTATAATAACAATTTTTTCCTCTAGATGTCATAAAATTATCAGTGAATAAAAAGGAAAGGATTTCATGTATTTGAACATTTATCAAACCTAAATGGGTTTGATAACCTTTAGCTGCTTTCTCGTTCAAGAGGACGTGAAAAGGAAAGCTGGCTAGATTTGCTTTCTGGGCTTTTTAAAAATTGACTATTAAAAGGACAGCTTATCCTGAATCTCTCAGTTAAGCTACTTTTTGACATTGCTATGGAAGTAATGTATTTACATATTGTTTGAATATGCAACTTAAAGAGCAGTATCATAGCTAGAATCTTAGCTTGATTGGTGATGTTTCTGTATATATCTGCCAGGTCTGCTGAGCTCAAGGAACACCCTGGAGATCCTTAGAAGAAGGTATCCATTGGCTAGATGGGAACTGATGCTGTTGTAACTGCTTAATACAGAGTATTTGAAGTTTAAAGCCACAAACTACAATGAGAAATACCTTTACATTGTGGCCCAATACTCATATGCACATAACATATATTCGTGAGTGCACATCTACATACAAACATGACTATGTATATATATGTAAATATATACACATGACTGAAACTAAAGTTTCATGAAGCAATACTTATCCGTACTGTGTACAATTAACTCTGATTATTTTCTACTCTATTCAATTAATTTTTTAGAAATGCTAGTCGGTACTTACGTTATTGATTTTGTAACCCACTATTTAGTTGCTCCTTACATTCTGAAAAGCACTGCTTTGGGCAAATTAAAGAGGAGGTTAAAACATTAACAACACATGTATGAAAGGCCTGGGGACAGAGTCTCCATTGTAGGGGTTTGTTTTGTTTGGCATTTCTAACAGGTACCCAAATGATTTTGATACTGCTGGTTCAGGACCATATTTGAAGAACCGCAATTTTAGTGATTATAGAGACTAACTACAAAAAGAAAGTGTTCTTTCATTGTTCCTGGTTGAATGGCTGCCTATAGGATGTACCCTCCTCTTCATTCACACCAAAAGACTGTCATTTCATACAGGTGTGAGCGGTGGCTACATGCTGATGCCAGCCATCTCAGGTACCTTTTCTAAACATAAGTGTCTAAGTAGAAATGTTTCTGTCTTACCTGATTTCAGATACAAACAAAATTTAAAGTCCTAGAGATCAGAAGAGAAAATACCCAGAAGGAAATTCCTGGTTTTAAATGTATCCTCTTCATTAAGTTTCTCTAAATAATTTACTGTTTTCACAAGAAAACAGAAATGCTATGTCTTTGAGAAAGCACTCACTGAGGAGGTTAACAGAGTAATCTGTGTTAACAGGAAAATGCAATCGTTATACATTAGGTAACTATTTTTATGATTAAAATTTATCTAGTTAAAACTTTTTGTTGCCTAGTAACTTAATCATTTTAAATCATTTTTGAGTAATACTTATCAATCATTTTTAAAATTTTACAATTATAAAGTAAATCATTTGTTAACAGTAAATCATTCAGCAAATTTTGATTTCATAATCTCAGAAGATAGCTTCATTACAACAGAAGATAACTTTATTACAAATTTGAAATATTTCCACTTTATTTATATTCATGTTATATTTGTATACGATGGCAATGGTGTTGAATTTAAGCATGATAAATCTTGGATTTCATTGTTAATACCCAAGAAAGTCTACATATCTCAAGAAAATCCATCAATCCCACGTAACCTCAGGTTTCTAATCTGTTAAAAAAGAGATATTCCTTACCTTTCCTATTTTACAAAGTTGTTATGAAGATAAAATGAGAATTAATACAGACTTTGTAATTTATAAAGCATTGTACTGTTCTATTTTCCAATCCCTTTAATAGTTCTAGAAAAGAAAGTGTCTACCATGAAACCAATTTTAATTACAGTAACATTGAATATATCAGTCTTGACCTTTAGTCTTTTAACAAAAGATTAAAAAGTCATTTCAGAGTTAAGAAAACATGCCTTGACCTATAAAGGCAATAAATAAGATGATGTAATTGTTCTTTTTTCCTGCCTTATTAGCATGTAATGGAATGACAGGTTAACATTTACATTAAGAAAGAGTTCTAATTGTCCATATATATGATATTCTGTTTGGGACATTGCATAGATGTGTATGTAACCAACATGTCCAGGGAAGCCTCTTTTGGTTCCATGTAAATCATACAGAAGACAACACCTCTTCCCATTTTGCTGCATTTCAAACTGAGGTTTACCTTTTTGGCATTATCGGCTGCCCCTAAATGATCCCTGTGCTCCAGCCAGTCTTGATTACTTGTACTAGAAGCATCTGCAAGTGGCATAGTTTTTACTGAAGATTTTGTAGAGGAAAGCACTGTCTGGCATCATACTCTCTAAAAGACAGTCACACAAAGCCTCTTTGTACCACCTTGTTCTCCCCAGTCTGTCCTTTTATTCTGCCAGTGATCCTTCAACTTCACGCTTTCCAGGTCTGGGACCATTTCATCTCCTCTAAATCTCAAAATCTCTCAATGCTTCAGTGAACACTTAAACCTGAGAGCAACTCTGCAAAACAAAGGGCCATCCTATGAGAAGGACTCTCCTTCTTTAGAAGGCAATGGGGACTTATAATAGAAAAATGTGTTCCCTTATAATAGGGAAAATGCATTCCCTTATCATAGGAAAAATGTGTTCCCTTATAATAGGGAAAATGTGGGTTTTTTTCTATTGCATTTTTCTTTTTAAAAATATGTATTGCCTTAGAAAAAATAAAATATTGATCCCTTCTTTGAGCATGGAAAAAGAGAACATAAGCACAACATTTACTGGACATCATTTGTCTCTTCTCCTCCCCACCCTCTTTTCCGCCTGGCTTAGGTAAGACTTTTCTTCAAAATCTCTTTTTCGATGCTGATTTTTGGACAGATACGGCACAAGTCTCAGGGTGGCTCTTGAGTGCTTAGAGACCGTCTGCCTGTCCTTCATTCCAGCAAGGCAGCATTAGCTTCTTAGTGATTGGGAAAGTTTTTAGCCTGAGTTTGAGGCCATGGATTTATTGCACTGTCTCTGTCCCCCAGCAGATAAGAGCTGCCCTGCACCCTACAGGTCCTTCCTAGAGGGGTTGCTGTATCTTTGTTGGAGCTCCACTAAACTCTGTACTTTTTCTTTCCTGGATGTGAAATATGACATCTCCCTTGCCCTTTAGAATTCCTAATCCTAATTCCTGAGAAATCATGGAAGTTCCCTTTACTGCTGTGGTCTGTCACAAAATACACATGCTTGGCATACTCAAAAGAAATGATGTCCTCTGTCTTACAGAATCTATGCATTTTTTTTTTCTTGAATCTACCCGGTGCCAGTAAAAGAACAAAGTCCAGCTCCTTGCTTGTGTGGTCATATTTTTATCACATTTGTAACCATGCCACTTTTTACACTGGAAGCAAATTTATTGGTATAGTCTCTAGCTCTCCAGGCTTAGCATGGAGATCATTCTGCCCAAATGAAGGTAACTCCTGGGATTGTGTCTTTCGAGGATTCAAAGTTTGGTTAGGGGAGCCGACTCACATATGTGTTTACTATAATTCTCCAGTTCCTGTCTGGTGCCACAAATATTTTCTTATAGCAACCCATACACCCTTCCTCTCTTTCTTCACTCAGTCGAACTCACTCACAGCAAAAGTCATGGCATGGGGATGGGTCGTCTCTATACTTTCTGATGAAGTCTAATTTACTCTGAATAGGCTTCATTGTAAACCACTGTCTCAGCATGTTGCTCCAACTAGGTTTGGTTTTTCTATTTATGTTCCATAGCATTTTGTCATATGACACATTGCAAAGAGGGCTTTTCATCTTCATGATAATATGTGGTCAGAAATCTGGCATATAAATGTAGAAAGTTCTCCACATTACCTGAGCTTTGACTCTTTAACCTTTGCTGAGCTTTGAGACCACATATAATTCCTTTATCATTTTTCTGCCCAGAGACCAGCCACACTGACATTTCAGCAATCTGTCTAAAGGCAGTGCTGAATCCCACCCCTGCACCCCATCTTCTGAAAATATTTCTGGCTTCCATTAGTACTGAATGGAGGTTTCCCATTTTTGGCTAAGAACCAACAATGGCTCACCCTACCATTTGATCTTAGAGGAGTTGCTGTAGCTTCTTACCTGATTTTTAGGTACTGTAGGACCCTCATGAACCAATCTTCACTCCCAAGCACCATGTACCCTAACATTAGATAATCAGGGGGAGGAGGTGTACACCATTAGTGACTCAGTACCAGGGTGATCATTTAATAGATACATACAGGCAGTATATCTTAGTTCAGAGAATTGATTTAAAAAAAAAAAACAATGATATTTTCATAGTCTAAAGCTTTATAAGTTTAAAGGGAAAAAATGGAGAATGTTTACCATCCCCATTTTTAATGGAAATAATGGACTTTTTAACCTAAAAAAAAATTTATTTCTCTATCATTAAGTTAAAAAGGCAAAAAAAGTTAAAAAAAAATTAAAGAATCTAAGAGAAAGGAAAAAAAGAGGAAAGAGCAACACTCAAGAAGAGAGATATCACTGAGGCCTTGAATTAGTTTAAATTAGTCTAACTTCGGTTGTCACAAGGCCTCTTGTTAATGTGATTACAGTACTTTGCACTACAGTAGAAATTTCAATAACAAAATGATCCGTATTCTTAGAATAAAGACTATGCAGCAGAGAAATGAGCAGGAAAACATTTTAGAATCTATTCATGTCAATGTGTTTGATATGTGTATTTGAAATGTTCTAATCATATAGTGATGAAATAAAGGCCATTGTGTTCATTTCAAGTAAAAATAAGGCACTACCAAGCCTTCTCCCTTAGACTCCCACCTTTAGAGCTGTAATTTGAAAATATGTTTGTATTCATCCCTTTCATTCTCACTGCATTCTTGTTACCAGTTTCTCACCTCAATCCTAGACTATTATCATAGCTTTCAATTTGGTTTTCCTGTCTAGATTCTCTCCTATCCTACCTTATATCCCAAATTATTAATAATATATGAAGTGATATCAGATTAATTCACTTTCTCAAGACTTTTTAACAATTGTCCCACATCCTATATAATTGAACACTCCTAGCCAAGAAATTGCAGTCTGTATATATTTACCTGTTTCTAAAGGAACCTTATCATTCAGCCAATTGTATTAGTTCATTTTCATGCTGCTGATAAAGACATACATGAGACCAGATGATTTAAAAAGGAAAGAGGTTTAATGTATAACTCAAAGTTCCTTGTGGCTTGGGAAGCCTCACAATCATGGCAGAAGGCAAGGAGGAGCAAGTCACATCTTATGTGGATGGCGGCAGGCAAAAAGAGAGCTTGTGCAGAGAAACTCCCGTTTTTAAAACCATGAGATCTTTTTTTTTTTTTTTTTTTTGAGACGGAGTTTCGCTCTTGTTACCCAGGCTGGAGTGCAATGGCACGATCCCGGCTCACCGCACCCTCCGCCTCCTGGGTTCAGGCAATTCTTCCTGCCTCAGCCTCCTGAGTAGCTGGAATTACAGGCACGGGCCACCATGCCCAGCTAATTCTTTGTATTTTTAGTAGAGATGGGGTTTCACCATGTTGACCAGGATGGTCTCGATCTCTTGACCTTGTGATCCACCCGCCTCGGCCTCCCAAAGTGCTGGGATTACAGGCGTGAGCCACCGCGCCCGGCTAAAACCATGAGATCTTGTGAGACCCATTCATTATCAGGAGAACAGCACAGGAAAGAACCGCCCCCATGATGCAATCATATCCCACCAGACCCTTCGCACAACAAATGGGAATTATAGGAGCTACAAGATTAGATTTGGGCAGGGACACAGAGCCAAACCATGTCACCAATCTTACCCTTCCTTGAACCTACATTATGCAATCTTATCTTGTTTGCTTTGCCTCAAATGTTCACTAACCTGCCCCTATCAGAATGCCAGGCATTATTTGTCAAATTGCTACTAAACAACCACCTTACCCATGCTTTGTCAAACTGTAACAGCAAGGAGTAATTTCCCTTCCTTCCAGTAATATTCAATTATTTAATTCATTCTGTTTGTATATGTATATATGTGTGTGTATATATCTATATATGTATATATGTGTGTGTGTATATATGTGTGTGTGTGTGTGTGTGTGTATGTATATATGAAACTGCTAGTTTAATGAATTTCCTACTATCAGCAGCACACACCATACTTATACTGGGAGAGGGATAGTTGTTTGATTTTATTCTTATATTTAAAAAAAAAACTACAAATTCCTTGAATTTGAATCACTTTTAAATTCCAGCTACCTGGTATTCTAATCATTTTTGTTGTATGAAGCTGCAAGGATATATCTTTGTTGAGGGTAGGAGCGTTTCCTCAGATGGTATGTGAGAATATCACATTGAACATTTGAGCCAGTAATGTTTTGGATCAATGAGGCTACTTTTTTTTTTTTTTGAGACAGAGTCTTGCTCTTTTACTAGGCTGGAGTGCAGTGGCATGATCTTAGCTCACTGCAACCTTCATCTCCCAGATTCAAGTGATTCCCCTGCCTCAAGCTCCAGAGTAGCTGGGACTACAGTTGCGTACCACCATGCCCAGCTAATTTTTTGTATTTTAGTAGAGACAGGGTTTCACTATGGCCAGGATGGTCTCGATCTCCTGACCTCATGATCCGCCTGCCTTGGCCTCCCAAAGTACTGAGATTACAGGCATGAGCCACTGTGCCCAGCCAATGAGCCTACTTTTAAGCAAATTTTCCATCAGTGTTAACTGATCATCATTTCCTACCTTAAATATGACAGTTATGGGTATTATAATAAAACATCATTTAGTGTTAAGTATATTTTTACCTAGAAGAATTTACAAATTTTTCCTAAAGAATGAAGTTAACTTTTTAAATGATCTACAATAAACTGGAAGCATGGGATCTCACCAGTTCACTTTGAATTAGTATTTTAGGTGTCAGATGCTGATATGTACCATCTTTTTCTTGAGATTGGCAAACTCTCAGAAGGTTGAACAAATATTTACTTGAATATCTAATTTATAGTAATGGAAAATTTAACAAATCAATTTAATCTTTGATGGACTGCTAGAAACTTATCCTAATTCGCTAACTTTTTTTTTTTTTTTTTTTTTTTTTGAGACAGAGTTTCGCTCTTGTTACCCAGGCTGGAGTGCAATGGCGCGATCTCAGCTCACCACAACCTCCGCCTCCTGGGTTCAGGCAATTCTCCTGCCTCAGCCTCCTGAGTAGCTGGGATTACAGGCACGCGCCACCATGCCCAGCTAATTTTTTGTATTTTTAGTAGAGACGGGGTTTCACCATGTTGACCAGAATGGTCTCGATCTCTTGACCTCGTGATCCACCCGCCTCGGCCTCCCAAAGTGCTGGGATCACAGGCATGAGCCACCGCACCCGGCCGCTAACATTTTATCTAGCTAATTTGCACACCATTCCTCTATCCGTCTATACAACCCCTCCCCATATGCATAAAACTACCCCCTTAAAACTATAATAAACCCAAATCATGGGCTAATTCATAGGAGTAACATTAGTAATCCATTTGGAATCATGCAGCTAATTAATCCTTCATAGCTTTGTAACTTCAAAATTCTGACTCATTTGTACTCTTCTTCCCCATTTTTGCATTATTCTTATGGCTTCTTCCTCACCCTCACTTTCCCACCGTTGTCATAGTATATTCTTATGGGTGATAGTCTCTTCCCTTACTGTTGTCCCAGAAGCTTCTATTCAGTCCACAGGCACTTACTGGGCACAGTTTGCTCTTACCTATTTTAACCTTACTACTAGCATGGCCCATTATACCTAGCAAAACCCATCTCCTGGCTTTCTCTGAAAATTAGCATTTTTCATACATCCCTACACTTTCCTCAAAAACCTTAATGACATCACTTTTTCCCTGATTCTCACATACATTATCTACTTCCAACCTATTTTTTCAACCTCACTCATACCACTCCCATATATATATGAAATGTATATATATGGGAGCCCCATTTTGCATATATATATTGTTGCCATTTCCCAAATAGGGACACATCCTGTACTTTCTTGCCTCCTGGCTCTATTAAGTTGATTCTTCCTAGATTTCCTTTTTACCCCTGAACCTTTGTATCTTTTAATGCATGGATTTTGAATTCAGAGAGTCTATAAACTAAGAAAATAACTGCAAATTTTGTAGGCGTTCTTACATACATTTTTTCCAGGTAGAGAGTTCACAGTTTTCATTACATCCTCAAAAGGGTTGAATACTACTCAAAAGTTAAAGACTACTACTTTATTTTCTTCCACCTTCCTGAACTATACTTGTATTTTTGTTACAAATAGTCTTGTTTGGTGCATTAGTCTGTTCTCATGCTGCTGATAAAGACATATCCAAGACTGGGTAATTTATAAAGAAAAACAGGTTTAATGGATTCACAGTTCCACATGTCTGGGGAGGCCTCACAATCATGGCAGAAGGCAAAAGGCACATCTTACATGGCAGCAGGCAAGAGAGAATGAAAGCCAGGCAAAAGGGGAAACCCTTTATAAAGCCAGTAGATCTTGTGAGACTTACTCACTACCATGAGGACAGTATAGGAGAAACCACCCCCATGATTTAATTACCCCCCACTGTGGGTCCCTCCCACAACAGGTTAGAATTATGGGAGCTACAATTCAAGATGAGATTTGGGTGGGGACACAGACAAACCATATCATTTGGGTAATTATGCATTTATTCATATATATGACTATATCCCTGTCTCTCTTACTGGAGTGTAATATCTGTTGGATTATGAAAAATTTTTGTAATCATGATCTTTTGCACATGACCTTATATATAACAGGCACACAGTTGCTATGTACTTAAAAAAAAAAAAAAAACCCATCCTTTAAAAAATGTAATCAGGGCTATCATCCTTTGATGAGATTAGAATTCCCGTCAATGTATTTTTAAAATAATTATAATAAATACATGTTAACTTTTCGTATGCTTCTTGGAAGTTCTTATCAGTGAGGTGGCAACTAAATGTCCTGGTTATCCCGCTGGACTAATTAGTAAGCCTCAAAAAATTCATGAGTATTTGGAAGCCCATGGGTTTCCAAGTAGGCTCCAACATGCATGCTGAGGCTGATGTCTTCCTTGTAGAAGAACTCAGTCTTTATTTCTTAGTTGTCCTATCATTCCATGTTTCTTCCTTTGTGTTCCCTGGGCTCCACAAATTCAGCACAGGCCTAAGTCATTTAGGCAGAAGATTCCTAAAGCCAAAAGAAATAGCCCTTTTGTTATCTGTATTACAAAGTAACAACACAAAGAAGAATCAAAATTCTGAAGGTCCAAGGCATTCTATAATGTCAGTATATCTATTCCTGGGGAATTCAGTTTCACTCACATATTTCCCTGCTCCTTTCCAAAGCTCTTTAAAAAACTGGCCAGAAACGAGAAGGCCGTTTCCTAAAAGCGTGGCCTTCTAGGGAATCATCTGGAAATCTAGGACCACCATACAGTAGCAGCTTCAGTAACAGCAGCTGACTTTTTTTTCCCAGAGAAAGAAGTGCTGGTTTACCCAACTGAAAGTGATTATTAACAAACCCAGAGCATGGACTTCTCCTTTAATGTTCCTCAGTAATTATATATCTGGTAATTTACCTTTCATTTAAAATTATAATATCAAAAATTATGGATCATTTTATTTTTATTAGTAGACTGAAATCTTACCTCAAGTTCTCCGCACTCAAACTTTAAAGAAAATGTAGGCATTATGGCAAATGAGGGTTTTCAGCAAATTCTTCCTATAAGTGAATTATAGTCACATGAATCCTTTCACTTGTTTTCTACTCTGTTTTCCCTTTGAAAACAAAGCACTTATTGGTCATCTTTTAAGAGATATTATACCAAAGTCCATTATAGTTTCACAGCTTAATATTTTGGTAAAATGCTTGTTTATTCATTAAATTTACATTACTCTTTCTGTAATGTATCTCTTTTCATTGGTGCAATATCTCTATTTTCAAGTATAGTGATAAACTGCATTAATATTTATTCTGGCAGAGAGAATGTTTTAGAAGCCAGTTTACTTAATTTTGCTATCTAAAAAATGTTAACAGTAGGATAAATTGTATTATATCTTCCTATGAATTAATTTAATATCTATTTTAAGAATTTTTTTATGATTTCTTAACCTAACATACTCTTCTCAGTATTATGTTTTATTAACTCCAGGGAAGATTTAGCAACATGAGAAAATAATGTAAAATAAAATTAAAGCTATTCCCAAGTCATTTAGAAAAAAATTAGATTTACTGTTGATATAATTGATACTGAATGTTCTGTGTATAAAGTGCTTTATAAAGAAATTGAAAACTTGGTAGAAAATTAAGACTTTGCTATGGATATTAAAGTATTATTTTTCTTTGGGAGGGGGCAGTGTGTTAAAATTTCAAGGCATTATCAGTTTCCATAGCCAAAGTATAAGAAAGTTAACTATGTTTTAAAGCTTTAAATATTTTTATAACAGCTTATACTGAATTGTTGATGTAATCAGACTGTTAAAATAATTAAATCAATTTTCTCTCTTAAATTGTATGGTGTGATTTTTTTCTTTTGAGTTTAGCTAATATTGATGATACAGCTCAGTATCCAAATACAGGGTGTTCACTACCTGTTTTTAATGGAACATGCCGTACTACCAGGAGCTGAAAGATAGATAACTTTATCTATCCTCTTATATATGAGGTTATTAAGAATGTATCACATTTATCAGTAACACCTGATAATTAATAATTGCTCGTGGTATACTGAGATTTCACGGAATAAAGCTGTTTCTGTGGCCATCCCTTCTCTTTGTTGGCTCTGAATTATTTTCTCTTCTACATTCCATTTCTGCTATCATTTCTAATATTTCTGCCTCACCACCACATCCTAAAATATAATGTAGGGACCATCATTACCTCTTCATGTTTGTTCATACTAATGACCCCCCTATTTCCAAATTTTAATACAGGATTAATGGAGAGATGTATAGATTTAGTAACTTTTGGACATTAATGAAAGAATCTTTGTTCATTTGCATTAAAATGTTAATGCATATTAAACTCAGAATCTGCAGTATGATTTTCCTTTCATGACAGAATAGCACTAATATTAAATACTCTTTAGGTGGGAGACTATTTAGAAAGAGAATGGTTACTATCCCACACCCTTAACTATGAAAGTCAAGAATGTTTCTTCATAAGGAGTAGAATCCACTGGGGTTCCTGCTCCTCAGGTCTCCATTCCGATTATAATTATGGAATGTTCAAAAAATGTTTACTTTGTGAATGGGCTTATTGTTAGTGTGCATATTTTTATTTTATTCTCTGGAGGATGGGGAAGAATGGGGGGAAACACATTAAGTGATAGCTGTTCATTAGCAACCATTGAAGAAGAAACTGAACTTAAAAGAATCTATCAGAAATTCTCTGGTCAGCCTTTTATTACTATCTTGTCTTGAGCCCTTTTTTTAATGACATCTATTATCAGATTGAAATGGCGATTGAGACGCTGCAAAAGTCTGACGGTCTGTCCACTCACAGAAGCTCTCTTCTCAACAGCCATGTAAGTTGCCTCTTCTTCGTGTACACTAATCTCTTGCTTGTTCTGCATGTGTTGCTTGCCTCTAAATGATTGTTTTATTTATTGTTTATTTTGCTTCTTAACCTTCCTTTCGCAGCCCCTTATGATCTCTGTGTCATTTAATGGGCAATTTGTACAGTGAAATATCCAAAAAATAGTCTCCAGTATATTGCTTTATTAGGTTTCTGTACTCTTTGGGTACAGATATAATGTTTTCAAGTTAGTAACAAGTTGCCGTGTATTTGTAAAAAGTAAGCAATAGTAATTTTCAATATTTATCATGTTTTAGTTTGGTATTTATTTACTATGAAGCAAATACTTGTAATCTGCATCTGTGTCCAACAGTTGTGTCTACTTGCCTGACCAGTAATATTCTTTAAGTAGAAAAAAGATTATTAATGTCAAATCCAATGATAAACTGTTTGAAAATTATTTGTTTGCCAGTAAGACTGTGTAAGGTGGTCAGTAAACAGCCCCATAGTTGAACTCAGGTCCTAAGACCTAAAGAGAAGTGAGAAATGAACCAAAAGAAAAAGTGAGACTGTCGACAAGCCATAAATTGCTAATAATTGAGATTAAACAGAATTACCATTACTATTTCCTGAAGCTGTTCCCTGTTGTCAGATGCAGATATCACTATGACACTGGTAAGTGTAAGAAGGGTGATGATAGTTTTGTGAAATTATAAACATTTTTACCAACAGTTCACATTTGGGAAAACAATGAAAATGCTAATTAAAAAAATTTATTTTGTTAAGATGATTTCTGAATATATGCAAAAAAGTAAATAGACCCATGATTTAAATTCTTTTTAGATAGATCTTCTGCTACCTTAACATTAGTGACATTTTAGTAAGTATTAGACTTTTCTCCCACAACTGACAATTTGTTCTTAAATTTAAGGATAAAGTATTATGACTTCTTTTTCATATTTTATAACTGAAAAGCTCAAAATTAGATCGCCCAAATGAAAGTTTTTTAATAAACCTAAAACTTTTACTTGTAAAAAATGTTTTCACTGTGCTTTTAATAATGTTTTAATTTTTATATCTCAAAATAGTGCTAAATACCTCCTCATGTTCTACACATTTGTTTTTAGATGGGGTATTTTGTCTTGTTTCTTTTTCAAAGGAAAATGTCATGGAAAACAAAACCAGGTTACCCAACTTGGTGAATGCCTATAATTTTGGTGAAAAATTATACATCTAAACTTAAAGATAATAGTATATATTCTGGCCCTTTCTTTTGAAACAATTTAAGAAATATACATTTTTTTGTTTCTGAAAATTGGTATTTAGTATGTCACTCTTTTATGTTTCAGACGTATATATATTCCTGCTATGTTGGCATGAGTCTGTGGTTGTGTCAAAGGCTGATTTCCAGTATACTACTAGGCTGTGTGTGTGGGAAGGGTGATGATCAACTGGTATTTATGCTTTGGAAATAGCAAGTGAAATTGTTCTCCCTTTTAGTCAGAAATGTGCATGGACATAGAAAAAAAAAAATGAAGTTTCTAGTTACCCTTTTCAACTTTCAGACTTCCATGTTGTGCTTTGATACTCAATTCAGAGTTCATTTTTACTTGACATATATATTTTAATAAAATATATTATATGTTAAATTTTAAATTTAACTTCAGTTATTCATCTTAATATTTTTATGAACAATAATAGAGGTATAAACATGTTTTATATATATTTTAAAAATGTATTTGTTGATTTGTTTGAAGCTTTTCAACTATGTTGGAGTTCTTTAAAAATTAGTTTCTTCTATAGAATTCATCAAGGAAGGCAATTAGCAAGTATTTATTGCAAAATACAGTTTCAAGAGAGTAAGGATTTTTGTATGTTTTATTCACCAAGGCATCCCTAGTGGCTAGAACGGGGCCTGGTACATAGTAGATACTCACTAAATATTTGCCGAATAAATAAAAAGAAAAAATAGAAGGGAACAGGCCTTATGTCACCTTCATTATTTTGGAATTCTGTGATGCCTTTGCCAATTGTGTACATTTATTTGGAGACTGATATATTCATTGTATTGTTTCCTTTGTTTTCAAGTTTGCTTCAAGTAGGTGTATATTTGAACATTGTTGGTAAAGGGTGGTCTTTTTCTGGTATACCATCTGAGTAAAGAATATATGGTCACTCTTATCATTTCTCTACAGGCAGCCTTCAGTTTAAGAGTAAATAACTGTTTTTCTCTCTAAACAATCTAATCTTTTAAAAAGTCCTGGGCAAGAGTGACATTGTTTGTCTCTTTGTATTTTAGAATGGTACATTAGATTTGGCTTTACAGAATTCTGTTAGTCTAATAATTTTTTATTTAAATATTTTTGTTTCTAATTTTTTCATATATGAAGATGCTATAGGTTTGTGATGGATAGTCTGCCTAAATCAAGTTAGAATATCTAGTTCTTTTCACTGCAGACTTGTTTATTTTATACATTTTCTCAGGGTTAATGAATATAAATTAGTATTTTATGGTTGTAATGTGTTCACTGTTTACAAACGACTTATTTTAGATTGTAAATTTGCATTCAGAAATGTTGTTAATTGTCCCCAATAATCACATAAAATTTAAGGTTGTACATTTCTTTAAAAATTCCATTTAAAGTTTATGAAAAGCTCTAGCCATCCATTTTATGTACTTCTCACAATATAGCAAATAATTATTTCATGTTCTTTGCTGGTTGTAACTACCAAAATATATTCAGCTCAAAGCAATACCTTGTTTTTTACTCACTTTTCCTTGACTCTGCTGTATTGTAAATGTAAGTTATTACAGAAATAAGGCCTGTTAAAATGCATATCATTAGTAAACTGAACTTAAAATGAATCCTGATGGATAATAATCCATCTGGGAAAAAATGCCAAATGTTACATTTAGATGTTAATTGGGCAGTGCAATGTTAATTTATTTTTATTCAGGATTTCCCTTTGGGAAAAATAGAAACCATTCATCTTTAATCTATCTTGATTAACACAGATTAAATGCAAAGGTTGAAAGATGCAATTATCTTGGTTTCCACCCCTAAATGAGTGTATATTAGTTCATTATTAGAAAAATCAAATTTTAAAGATAAAGGTTAAAAGTTCCTATGGTATTTTATAGGCTTTGAAATCATAAAAGTTAACATTTTACAAGACATTTTATGAAAAAGCAAAAGAAATAATAATTTATTGCTAAATTATTGGATGTTAAGATTGGGGAATACTAATGTCCAAATATATTGTATTAAAGACAAAACCCAAGGAAACAATATATAACAGGCATTAACTTCCTTTTGGTAACTCATGGAGCCTTTAGGTTGCACTTAAACTTATGTGGAAACTTAACTGCCAAGTTTCTCTTGCAATCAGAGTAATGCTTTCTAATACTATGTTTTAGACTCAAATATCTGATTTATAATTTCATCACTGTGTCAAAATGTAAAAGTTAAATACTGGCGTATAGGATGGAGATTACAGTCCCCAGCCATATCTCAAACTCTTATCTGATGGGTCCTTTTAAATTAATTTCTATTAATACAGTGAATTTCTAGGAGATACAGCCTGAGATGGGGCAGTTGTTGGCAGTCTTCCTAGCTGGGACCTGCAGGGCTACAGCAAAGCCATCTCCATCCTTTCAGGGCTTTTACTTCCACTTGACTTCCTTCTGCTCTCTCAATGAGCTCTCCAGGCTTCTGGCAAGGAATACTGTTCCTCCTTCTGCATATAAGGGGTAGGAAACAAAGCGTAGCTTTGCTGCTGTCAAAGTAATAGTCATCAAAATACCTGTTCCTGTACCATTTTTCAAACTAACTAGTGATTTATATAAATATACATGTATATGCATATATATAATAAACTGATTTTTAAAAACTAGAAATGAAGAATTTAAACAGATTTTCTTCAGTTTAGGAATGTAAACTATATAAGAAGAACAGTTTATAAAAACAGTGCAGATTTTTTGACATGCCTAGCCATTTCAGAGGCCTGCATAGCCAATCCAGTAAAAACTTCACTTCCTGTAAATTATTCAGTTGGGATATAAGTAATATCATTTAGGCTTCTAAGTAGTTTGTGCCAGCATTTGCTATAATTATCTCACTATTTGTATGAAAAGTTTTCTTTATTAGGAGTGGTCTGGTTAACACATACACACACACGTGCCATTTGAGTCCAATGGTTTTATATATATATATATATATATATATATATATATATACACATATATATATTTACATATATATGTATAAATACACCATTGGACTCAAAATATTTTATGTTAAACTTTAAGATTTATGCTAACTTTTCTTTTAAAAAAGGTAATTTATCACAGTATTCTTCAAATATTCTATTAGATTTTCTTTTTCAAATTTTATAGTAAAACTTTTAGTCTACAAGATAATTTCTATGATCATGAAAAATAAGCTCTAATTTTTATATATTTATCTTCATTTTTAAGTAATTAAATGTTGCAAGAAGACTAGTACACAAGTAGGGCAGTTTTAAAAATGTTTTATTTGTATCTGGTTAATTAAAATTATTTTCATTTGCTTTTATCAGATTAAAATTACATTAGCTCTGTTTTTATTATTTGTATACTTTTGGTTGTAAAGTTCATATTATAAAATTGACTAATTCCATTTCTGGAAAAAAATGCCCTTTAAGATTTTCCTACATAATATGTCTTCTGTTCATTAGCAAAGGAAGTAATATTGATTTCTTGACTCAGAAGAAATCATAATATTATACCTTTGACAATATGCATAATTTTATGAGGATAGGTAGATATACATACAAACATATCTTTGGCATTTTTAACTTACACATATTGTGTGTTCCATGTTTGTGGATGTGGAACCTTCATTAGTTTAGTTGAAAAATACTACTGTTTTTCAAAAAGTATTTACATTTTTTACATTTGCCTTTCCATAATTTTTTTCCTTGGTGTTTTCTTTATAGTCCTTTATATCAAGAACCTATATGCCTTTCTTTAATATATTAAGACTACCAATAGAAGGTGGTCAACCCTTGCTCTGTCCAGTATGCATACACAAAATAAGAACCAGCACTGTTGTACAATACCGCTCACTAGGACTGCCATAATATCACTCAAGTGCTTCCCAATCAATCATTTTACCAAAGCATGTGAATGAAATATATGAATCAGGTTTTTATTGCTGCATTTTATACGTAGTCTCTCTCAGCTATACTCAAATCTTAAAATTAAAAAAAAGAAAACCCACTAAAGAGACATGCTTTCCCACTCTTATAGGCAAAATACTAACTTGAACCTTAGTAACTTAATTTCCCAATCATGCTGCCTTTCTCTTTTACGCTAAATGAATATATGTAGTAAACCTATTCTGTGTGTCATTTAGAATACTCAGAAATCATGTTTTAGCACCTGTGGAAAACTTCTTTACTGACAATCAGGTTAGAGATGATTCATATCAAAAGAATTCTTTTGGCCTGTAATACTTCTATGTCATTGTAAAAATGAATGTTTATTTTGTGTCATCTTTTTAAACTTTTATAGGTCAGGCTTGAATATGTAAAGAGGTACTATGTATGTTTAAATGTTCATATTCATTCCCATATGTGCCCTGTGAAGGACTTCAAGTCTTTCTGATCAAACTCTGAATTTTATTTTTAAAAGTACTCTGGTTCATCTTGTAGCTTTGGTAGCTGTATTTTCTAAGGCAACAATCAATATGGGTTTAATGACGTAAGTTTAATTACATAATCATCATGTAGGAATATTTGACACTAAAATGGCTTTTGGAAATTCAGTTGTCATGACTAAAGTCAATAATTCTGAAAATATTTTAATGAATTTTAAAATTAAAAGTCTGAAAATTCAGGGTCTAAGTTTGATTGCAATTCTTAAAATATGTTAAAAAGAATTGAGAATTTTTAGATTTATTTCCATGTCCATATTATCATTTTTAGCATCTCATTGCAAATTCCTAGAGGACAGGGATGAGATCACATTCATTTTTGCATCACTAGATGCCTGGCACATTACCTGGCTCATGGTTGGTGCTCAATAAATGAATTATTTGACTTCCATAATTTATATTTAACTTGAATTGTATGTTAAATGTCAGCTCTTTATTATACCTATCTTATATATGGCATGAAAATTTTGTTGAGACAAGTAATGTGAAATATTTACTGCTTTTGTGAAACATTGGTCTGGAATAATCAGGAAATATGAAATAGAAACCAGACTCAGGCATTGAGACAATACGTGACTTTGAGAAAGTTATTTAAGTCTATTTCAGTTCTCCTAATGAATAAATAAATGAACAAAAAATTTAATTTTGCTAATGTTAAAATTCAATAATATAGACCTGGATTCGATTTTCTAAAATTTTCTTGTACATTCAGTGCTTTAAATATATTTTTTTTAATGTACACAGGACAACATAAAACTTTAAAATATGAATATAGACTGAAAAAGTATTCCATTACCAACTACCAAAATTATGAAGAAACACAGTTTTGAGGCAGAAAAATTCAAATGGTTGTAATAAATGTTTCCTTTTCATTGTGTATAAACTCTTTGCCAATGTCTAGTCAGTTTATTTTCATTTAGAGAAGAAATAACTGAATTTTGTCCTTTTTACTTTCAGAATCTGTCCTGGTAAACAATATGGTTATTATCTAATGGTAATTTGAGATAAATAAAATTCTGTAAATATGAATATAACTTGAATATAAACACTCATACCAGGCAGCCTGCTGTTCATGTGTTATAACAAGCCAACACTAAAGACATACTATGTACCATGGTGCCAGGCTTGGTAGCATGTTTTGCTCTGTAGTAGTTAAAATTTCAGATACTTATGACCAGTTAATGGGATTATTTGAACTCCCTGAAGAGGCGTCTATTTCCAAAATTGCAATCAATACAGGGAAAATTAGTATGTCTCTTCGTGTGCTTGAATATTTGAAGAAATGGATATTGTCTGAGATCCTTAGTGATGTTCAACTATTTACAATGTTTCTAAGTGTTTTCAAAGGCAGATTACCAGCCTCTGAATTGCAGCAGTTTACTCTGTCATAAGACTTGATGAAGAACTTCTAAGTATTTCTGTATGTTGCATTTGCAGTGTCTTGTAGAAATTTTGGCAAATTATGTGACTTATCTGTGTTTACTGTGTCTTATTTCCCTAGCTCCAGTGGCTGTTGGACAATTATGAGACAGCAGAAGGAGTGAGCCTTCCCAGAAGCACTCTATACAACCACTACCTTCGACACTGTCAGGAACACAAACTGGACCCGGTCAATGCTGCCTCTTTTGGAAAATTAATAAGGTCAATTTTTATGGGGCTACGAACCAGGAGATTGGGCACTAGGTTAGTATTGAAAAATAATATCACAAACTGATCTCTCTTTTTCAAATTAGGGCAATTCAGTATTTTGTTTAAACAAAAGTACTTGATTACAGACAACATATAAGGAAATACATAGAATGAGTTCAGTTTATAACATCCCCAGGAAAAGGAAAGGACATTATGCAGTGACTGTTTCCAAGCCAGAATTATGTGTTGTCTAAAACATTAACTGAGCAAAGCTTTGAGAAGAGCTGATTCTCAAACTACATAGAAATTAGCAGACCAACCTGTTAATATAAGATTTGCATATGGTGCTTTAAACACACACACACACACATACACACACACACACACACAACTGTATTCCTTTTTGAAAGAAATAATACTAACGATGATGAGTTAAGTGACATAGTAAATGTAAAACTATGTTTCTCTTGACTCTTGCAAAATTTCATTTGTCTTTATAAATAATGCTGTTTGGATAGAGTAAGAAACTAAAACAGAGTTTTTTATTTCATTTCTGGAGGCGAATTAAAAATCCTTTGGTAAACTTGCAAAATATTTTTAAAATTCCTCAGTGATATGTTAGTTCTATTTTACCTCTTATTAGCCCCTACTTATTTTTCTACTCTTAATGTGAAACCATATGTGTGTGGAAGTAAAAAGACTGTATACTTCAATTGAACTGAAATAATATGAAGAAAAAGCTTCTGGTTTTTCTTTCTTTGGAAATAAATATGAGTGTTTTCAGTAACCAAAATATGATAAAAAGAATACTTAGAACTGTGGAGCTTCATTTTTGTATTTCCATATTTCTATAAATTATCATAAGATAAATAAGTAGCTGGACAGAAGGATATGAATGTTTTTAATTTCCTGAATCTTACAGAAATCATAAAAAAAGTTAAAATGGAGACTCTATACTATATAACATTAGGTGATATACCCTTAATTAGCCGTAAGGCACAACTTCAGAGTATTCTAGTAAAGAGTTTCAATCTTAATAAAATAAACACAGCCTTAGTAATTGACTTTATTAAAAATATATACGAAAAAGAGGAGTAAGTGTTACAAGGAGAAAAGATTGATCTTTTTCTCACCCATCACAAGACTCATGACTAGGACCCGTATAACAAAAGATTAACAAGAGAAAAGCATATAATTTGTTTAATATAAGTTTTACATGACAGGGAGCCTTCAGAAATGAAGACCCAAAGAAACAGAGAGAACTGTATGTATTTTATGCAGTCTGATGAAGTAGATAGTTCTGGAGAAACATGATTGGACAGAAAGGGGTATGATCTAATGGTTCTAATCTGTGGGAAACTCAGCAAGGCCTGTTTTGTTTTTGTTTTTGTTTTGTTTTGTTTGAGATGGAGTCTCGCTCTGTCACCCAGGCTGGAGTGCAGTGGCCCGATACTGGCTCACTGCAAACTCCTCCTCCCAGATTCAAGCAATTCCCGTGCCTCAGCCTCCAAGTAGCCCAGATTATAGAAGCCCCCCCACCACACCCAGTGAATTTTTGTATTTTTAGTAGAGATGGGGTTTCACCATGTTGGCCAGACTGGTCTCAAACTCCTGACTTCAGGTGATCTGCCTGCCTTGGCCTCCCAAAGTACTGAGATTCCAGGTGAGAGCCACCACTCCAAGCCCAGCAGGGCCTGTTTGTTCAGATTTTTCTGCATCCCTGTGTCTTCAAAAATACAAACTTTTTTTTTCTGCAAAGTATAGGAGGACCCCTCTGGAGTGAGGGTCTCATGACCTGTTTCCAGGGGAAAGTAAGCTAGGTTTTATGGCCTGCTTCAGAGGAGAAGGAGTGAGGATAATTTTTTTCTAGTTTCTGTGGCCCACTTCTGTTATTTCCTCAAATGCCAAGCTGCCATATTTTGGGATAGCATGTCCTAAACCCCTTCACTGTGTCAATTCTATGAGATTTACAAGGTCTATATGTATTCAAAGCATGAATTATTGCTTTCCTGTTGCATTTGAAGTGATTATACATTTTAGATTGTTGAAGGTTTAGCTCTCTCGTAAATATATTTCCTTCTTTCTATACTTCAAAAGATAGTATATTTTAAAGTGAAGAATATGATTGTTATTCACACTAAAGGAATAGCTTTCATTCCCTTGAGAAAAGCTTTTTGTTTCTATAGTTTTTTTTTTCCAGAACCACAGAAATCATTATTTGGGGACCTAACCTACTATCTCCTAGCTGATGGCTCTGTAGTTACACATACCGTGCCAATATTTTGAAACTCTGGGCTTTATTCAACATTCTAATAGCTGTATTGTTGTGCTTCTTTTGTTACTGAAAGGGACTTCAATGGGTCCTATTTTGAGGCTCCATTCAAACCTTGAAACACATCTTTAAAATAGAAAGGGACAAAATTGGGGTTGTTTGGTTTTTTGAATGGGTAGAATCCATACTTTGTAAGTACATATTGCAGTACTGCAGCTTTTACTTTCTGATGTTCTGGGTTCCTCTCACTCCCCACTATGTAACAATTTATGTCTCCTATTTTTTTTTTAATCATGTGTAGTGTTTGCAATTAGGTTTGTGAGGCAAAGCCTAGAAAAATACGGAGAAAATAAGTACTATGGAGAAAGTTTAAACCAATGAAGTGTCATAAAGATAGAATTCTAATGTAGAGAAACTGTCAATGGTAGGAGTGAGGTACTAGACATTCTTTCTACCATAGAAACTGTTTAGCATTTACATTCTACTCCCAATCCAAGGAACAGAAGGAAAATTAAGATAAATCATGAGGCAAACTAAATCAAATACCCTTTTTAAAGAAAAATGAACTATATGTAGAAGTATTATTACTATTGTCCATTAATAAAATAATCTGGTGAAACCACTCAAACCAGAAACAGATCCGTTCTAAAGTTTTTGGACCTAAGTAAACAAAAAGTAAGTCAAATTACTGTCTTAAACAAAGGCAAATAAATTGGTACCTTTTGTTAGATCCCATCTCCAAATTAAGTTTGTGTAAAGAAGACCATGGAGGAAACTCAGCAAGGCCTGTTTTGTTTTTGTTTCTCTCCCCCAGCCATTCCCAGTGAAATAGAAAGAACCTCTCCTTCCCAATCCAACTAAAATGTTAATTTGTAGGGAACCAGAAAGAAACTAGGCACCCCATCTATTTGAGGTATCAAGAGAGACATCATTTTCCTCTGTAGTTTTGTCTTGTAAGTAATGGTGCCTCCTGCTTCCAACCCTACCTCTACTCCCTACTCTCCTCCAGTTTGTACAAAACAACGCCACAAATTGGGTATGTGCTATTTTTGATTTTGCTTATTGCACTGTTCTGCAGTGGATTTTTGAGACAAGAAATAATCTCTGCAGGTGGAAGGCCTTTCTTTATAGGCATTACGTTTTTCTATCTGCTTTATTGTGCTGAAAGCATGTAGGTGTTTGGATGCCCTGCTTTTTTTTTTTTAAACTAGCAGTATTATTTATGTAATATGATTTTAATGTCTTTTCAAATATATATAAGGTTCATTTAATATGTTTTTAAATCTTGGAAGTACAATTCTGCTCTATTTTTATAAAAAAATTTAATCCACACTCTTCTTGTATTTCTTTTGTAAATGGAAAAAAAAGTTAAAAAAGCACTGATATATTGCTATATATAGACTTGTGAAAAACTATTTAAAATGATATTTTTGCAAGAATTTGCAAATTCCATTCAGAGCAAAACTATCATTTCTAATAGCAAACATGGTCTTTCTCATGAACATAGGGAAATTATGACATTTTTATTCCAGGTGGGAATTTGCCATTTTCACAGAGAAATTTCCCCATGTCTGTGTGACACATCTTATTTAGCCTGCAAAGCTGATACAAATCCATAAAAACAGAAACTAATAAAATGTGTTTTAAAATCAATAGATTAAAGGCTTACTTTGTTTTTATGTTTCAGAATTTAAATAAGTCTTTACTACTGCATTTTATAACAAACAATAAAGTTATCTTACTTCATCTTCACTGAAATAAAGAGAAAAATGTTGAACTTATCCAGGAAAGTGGAATTAAGATTTTTTTCTTTCTTCTATATACACACTTTACAATAAATTGACTAATTTTTATTGGCCAAAAACATTTTTCCTATCATTACCCTTCTCAGTTAAAGTTAAAATAGAAATTAGAAAATGAAATGTAATTTGTATGAAACAAATGGACTGTTTGACTAATATTTAAATGAAAGTTTATAAACAAATATTTTTAATAGGGCCTTCAGCTGATTGATTTAGAATCTTATTTTGATTCTTCCAATTTTATCACCACGAAAACATAAAAGTATTCGGAACAGGTATATCATAAATATATAATATTAATATACTGCTTTTACCAAATTTTTCCAAGTGTGAAGTTTAATGGACATCCCATGTGATTAATGTTAGTTTGACTGACTTTTGTTTCTAATGTTTATTGTTCACTAATGAAGAGGAAACTCCAAGTACCACTACTATGGGATTCGTGTCAAGCCAGATTCCCCTCTTAATCGTCTGCAAGAAGACATGCAGTATATGGCTATGAGACAACAACCCATGCAACAGAAACAAAGGTAGACTTTGGAGTTATCGTTGATATGTCCAAGCTATGTATTTCTTAGTTGTTTGGGTCTCCTTTTTTCTGAACAAATACCTAAGTACAAAAGAATGTTCTTATTATTGGCATACTTTCACTATGGATAGTTCTTAAATATGATTTAGAATTTCAATGATCCTGCCTGTTTTACAAATTTTTAAAAATTACTTATCAGTCAGCCTATTTGGCCCCTTTTAAGTTAAGTGTGACATCCCAAACTGTTCAGACAGGGAAATGAAACTCAAAATAGAAGGAGCATACCCAAGCAAATACCGCATGGAGAAATTTGTTTCAGTATTCATGAGCTTCTGACTTGCTATTCTGCACATCCCTCAGTCATTCTTTTTGACACAGTATGAAGTCTTGCAGAATGTTTGGGATGTCTTACATTTGCTTTGAATCCAACTTTCATAGATATAGAATTGCTGATATTAGAGTTGTAAGAGATCTCAAGCATTCATGAATGAATGGATGGATGATGGATGATGGGTGGACATATGGACGGATGGATGGATGGATGAATAGAATCATAGATCTTAGAATTGAAAGATATGTCAGTCTAGTCTGGCCTTACAACCTTGTGGCCATCAAAGCATTAATAGCCTCTGTTTTTCAGATGAGTTCCAGAGACATTAAATGATTTGCACAAGCCCATAATAAAGTTGCGTAGCCAGGGGCCTTCTAGTCCCATGTGACTTATGTCACAATTCAGAGTAAATTAAAAAAAAAAATCCTTTCCACTCTGCCAGCATAGCTCAACCATGACAGCAATTATGATTTTTCTCTTCAAGTGAGTATGCAGAATCAGATAGAGAAAGGAGGCCTCTGCATAGGTCCCAATGTATTGATCTATAGTGATTAGTTGCCTTGGCCAATCTCCCCATTCATGCTAGTTCAGTCAGGAGCATTAACTCTAAGATAATGTCAGAGAAAAGAATATATCACACAGTAATTTTATACTATTTAGTCAGCCAACATCGATTGAGTCTCTGCTGTGTGTTAGGCCCTGCATGCAGAGATAAGACACAGTTCCTGTGTGTGAAGAGTTAAGAAATTAGAAGGGGAGGCACATGGGGAATTGAAAAAAAATGGAATGCAGTCTAGGAAGTGCTAAAATAAAACTTTGATCAAGGAACTATCACAATACAGAGGAGTTTTCAGCAAACTCTGGGAGAAGGGGAGATTGGGAAGTTTGTAGAGAAAGTGCTGTTTGATTAGGAATTTAGAGTAGTCATAAAAAAGAAAAATATTGAAGTAGAAGGAAAATGCACCTAGGGGTGAAGTCCATGATGTCTTTGGTAAATGGTCCATGATTTATTTAGTTAGGTTGGTATTATGGAAGAAGAATCAAGGAGTGGTTGAGTAGTTTAGTGGGAGATGAGATCTTAAAAGTAGTTGGATCATATATTAAGGGATTTGCTTGTATATAAAGCTAATAAGTTTGTTCTTTGTGCAGAATATAGCTTTGAAGCTATGTAAGGCTTTGAAGCAAAACAATGAAACTTTGATTTTTTCTAGAGAGATGACTTTTTGATTTTGGGCAAGACATATTTAATGGAAAGAGACTGGAGGTAAGGATACTTGTTAAGTGGTTTTATAACACAGTCATAATTTCTAGTGTAAGTGTTCCAGACTGAAGACTCAGTTCAAGATTGGCTGTTATATAAAAGGTATCTTAAAGATTTTAGATTTTTTTATTACAGATTCTCAATCTTATTTTTTTAATTGCTGATTCTTATTTTTTGATGTATAGCCAGTGAGAAATAAGAGGGACTCTGAAAAAAATAATAAAATAAATTATAGAATACTACCTCATAGAGTTGGAGATAGAGGTTGTGTGATTTGCAGTAAATTATTACTGTTTTGAGTTATGATTGCTTTTTGTATCTGTTAATGGCAGCACTTATAGCCCTTACTTTCTGGTGTTATTTCTACACTAATGCATAGCAGCACTCCATAGTGGAGATGATGATGATATCAAGAAAAAGAAGGTTCGCTTCAGAAATAACATATATTCAAACTTAAATATGAACGAAACTTAATAAATTGTACCTAAGACAGTTGAAGCCTATGATTTGACTGCAAGGAATTTCCTGTGATTTAACTGCAAGGAATTCTAGCAAGCTTTCATAGAAATAGAAGCCTTCAAGGAACATTCTTTATAAAAAACCTGAGTTACATAAGCAAGGCCCAGGACTTTCCGTGGTTTTCTCATGAAACATACTCTATAAAGATTAGCAAGCCATAAAAACCCCTGCATTCTCAGGACAGTGGTACTTGAGTTTGGAAACAGATAAAAGATGGAAGTATTTAAGAAATGATACAAAAATCTCAGTAGTATTAATAAATTAGGTTTTAATTCTTATTTCTTATGAAGTAAGAATGTGAAAGAACCAAAGAATACTGAAACTTCCTTTAATTTGTTGGGTTTTTTTAAAAAAATAATGCACGTATAGGATTATGGACAGTTCTTGAAATGGTGTCTTGCTGATTGCAGCGTTAGTGTTGCCAATTACATGGGCCTCTCTTTAGGGCAGCAGGGGTCTTCTCTTGTCTCTCTGAAGGAATCTGTCCACTGGCAACATTGATAAGCCTTAACTGAAACCAGTTACCCTATTGTGCAGAATCATTTAGACAGGAGAGAAGGAGTTTCTTTTCATGGGTGTGGACATAGTCTAATTTAAGAGTATTTTTTGAAAACAATGGGAAAATAACTTTTTAATAATTTAATTTATGGCTTAAAAATTTTTTGCATGATTTCAAAATTCAAATGATTCTACTGAATATAGTAAAATTTATATAAAGGGATTGCCAGTCTCTTCTAAAAATACAAATGACATGTGAAAGGTTTCAAGTATAAAATAATGGATATTTCAAAATAGTCATATTATTTGAGTACTTCAAGGTTTATTGAATGCATCCATGTGTGCTTATCTTTCATAATGTAAATTTATGTTTTATATGTTCTTATAGTGAAGAAATGCAAGTGTATACAGTGATTATTTTGTTCATTACATTTAAGTTTTAGAGTTCAATGTTTACATTATTCTCATGAATTTGGAATTATACTCATTGATAATAATGATTATTGTTTTTATATAGCTCACAATTTCTTGAGCTTTTTTATATAAGATGTCACTTGAAGGTTTGATAAGATGGTAGAGGAAATCTCCATTTATCTATGAATCCGATTCCCAGCAATACCACTATATGGAACGTAAATGTAAACAACTTCTGATTGGAAAGCAGATGTCACAGAGCCTACAGTTTCACTTAGTTGAAAAGATGAAGCCATGCTCAAACCATTTTACCTAAAGTAAAGGAGATTAGAGCCCCCTTGATTGACAGGCAATCATAAACTATGTCGGCTGGCAAGAAGAAATAAAAGTAGACAGCGTCTTCTATTTTTGAAGTTGTTCAATACAGCAGTTTGTGGACACTCAATGGAGGGGCACATGGACCTACGCACTCCAGTAAATACTTCAAATATCACTCTAGTGACTAAAATGTAGTCTAACACAATGTAATAACTGCTTTGCATATTTATGGCATTATAGGCAATCAAGGAGAGGTAAAATACCATGGTTAAAGAGACAGAAAACCTTCTGTTAAAAATACTTCATATGAAAATAATGTTTTTGCACTGATATGAAGTAGTCTTCAGTTTTTGACAAAATTCACTCGTGGACTAATTTGTTTACCCTAATTTGGATAATAAGTAAGTTAGGTTATTATAGAGCAAAAAGGAGATCAGTAATTTCCATCTCTCCAAACTAAGTAAAAATGTTTGCTGCAGTTTAGTTTCAATACATAAAAGAAGTATATAGGGAGTGTTGGCACATAGATTTTAGATATTTTTCCAGATTCCAGTAGCAAAAGCCAAATGCTTTTGATAATGTGCTTGGCTGTGTTTAATCCCAGTAGCCATTCTCAAAATATTAAATACCGTTTATCATTTCTTCAACAAATACTTATCAATTGTTATTTGCATGCAGAATCTGTCAATTACATCTAAAAGATATAACACAGAATCATAGAATGTTAGAAATGAAAGAAAGATTACCTAGTCTACCTCATCTTCTTGATGAGAAACCTGAAGTCCATAAAGGTTAAATAACTTGATATTCACAGTCATATAGCAACCAGGATAAGAACTCTTGTCTTTATTCTCATGAGAATTCCACCCTCAAAGAGGTAATATAACCCAAGCAGAAACACACACACACACACACCCCCCCCCCAAAATATTTGCATATGAAATAAAGGGAGAAATCACATTTTAATGATTATGTTTCAAGTAACTGAGGAAATGTGCCACCTCCTGCCTCTTTGCATGGTCTCTTCACAGCAATTAAGTTCTGTGAAAGAATGAACCTTTCTTTCACAGAATGTGAAATAAGAATATCACTAAGAAGAGGTCATTTGGAAAGGTGGTACAGCAAGGCTACTTTTGCTTTGGCTATAGATAGATGTGAAAGCATGCACGTTCTTTTAGGAATAAGAAAGGAATTTTAAGAACCTTTATCATTAGATGGCCTTTCTTAATATAGAGTTTATAGACTAGTGAAATGAACCCTATATTTAGAATTGGAAAATGGGGCTTTGAGTACAGGCTACATGGGCACTTCTACAGAGTGTATGACTTAACCTCACTGAGTCTCAGTTTCTTCATCTACAAAACAGAAATTCTTAATAGACTATCTCACAGATTATTTTGAAGTTCAAGTGAAATAAACTATCTGAAAGTTTTTGCAATAACTAGAAATGTTCAAGTGTTAGATAATTATTATTGGGATCATTATTATGCAGTAAGCACTAAAGAAAAATACCTGTCTTAAGGAATATTTAGTGTTTTGGAGGAGAAGGAAGCCTAGCAGTTGGTCAGGTTGGGCTTCCATTTCTCTATACCTCTAGGCTAGTAGTTTCTAACTTTGATTGATGTTAATAGTTTATGATTCCTTTCCTACACATTAATTCTCTGGGATCATTACAGAGTTAAGCATCTAGAGCTGGTAAATTGATCTGAAGCAGCCGAGGGAGGCAGAAGTCTTTAGTGAGAAAATAATTGTGCCTGTGTTTTTGGCTTTTGGAGACAACTAAGGAATGTTGGCATTAAGATATTTAATGTTCACTATGCCATTGCGCTAGTCCCTGATGTAATGATCACCTTTCCCATTGAAAAGAGAAGAAACATAAATGATCACAACTCAATAACTACCGAACTGTAGAAATTCATGTAAAGTTTGTTAATAATAACAGTCACCACTTGCTCTCATGAGTAGTATTTATTGAACATTTAAAATGTTTTTCAGTAAACATATTACATGCAAGATCTCATTTGGCAATTATATTGTTACTTACTGATAAGGAAACTGAGGGATCCTCAATTTTGCTGTATTCAAGAAGCTCACTAATTTATTTTTTTCCTAGAGCAAGCCTCAGATGACTTTTGTTGTTGTTGTTGTTGTTATTTATCTTTTGGCATCCGATGGAGCCAGATTGTGATTCTCTAAATAAAGAAGGTGAGAAAGGATAAGAGAATGGGCCAACTGTAGATAAAAGAAGTGTCATGCATACTTGTAGCAAGAATATATCAGTTCTATTTAGCTAACCATAAACCACCTATGCTTAGAGGACTCAATGCAGAAATTCATGAGATCAGAGAATCAATCATGTCTGCCTCTTTCAGCACTGCATCCTCAGCACCTGGGAGAGCTCTAAACACATTGTCAGTGATCTCTAAATATTTGTTAAATGAATGAATGACCTACAACTCCAATTTTCACCAGCAGCTTCGACCTCCTCCTTTACCTGCTGCAGTTAACATATACCCCATTTCAATTTAATTTTTTCTACTTCTTCTTGCCCAATTATAGATGTAAAGCTAATGAAGAGACAAATACTCACATAGCCATTAACAAGAATTGAAAGATGGAATACCTATCATTAACCAATAGGGTTGATGGTAAAAATAATTTAGATGTATTATCAATATATTCAGTGTGACTTCAAAGTTAGTTACTATGGAACTCTTCATATTTACTATTTTCTTCTGATCCATTAGTGTGTATACCACTTGGTTCATTTCAGACATCAAGTCATCTAAAGACTTTGTGCGACAGTTTTTTCCAAAGAAGATTACAAAATTCCAGTAGAAAATTCTAGCCTCCTGCCCTTGTTCTGAGCTCAGTATTTCAGTTTATTCATGCAAACAAAATGATTATATACTTTCTGGAGTTACAAACATAATGATGACTTTTTGCCTATACAGTTTATATTTTGTGTTTTGCATGTGCATTTTTTTCAGCCACCTTGAAAGGATTTTCCAAATGTTTCATTTAATCTGTTGAAAATCCTTCCACCTGGTGCTGTTAGTTTAATGTAATGGTAAATATATACCATTCTTTGCCTTCCATTGGACTGTTTTAGTGTCTGTATGTGTGGGATTGACAGAACATTACTTTTACAGTAGAGTTACAACTGTCCAAGTCCTAAATAGCAGCTATGACTAACCCCATGGGGGAAGATTCCTAATTATTTTCTAAGTTTTCTGTGTTAGTGACAGGTTTTATGCATACAGTCAGCTATTAAAGCATTAGCGTTTCTTTTATTTCTTAATCATTAACAACTTTAGCACTGATTGCCCATGGAGTTGCAAGCTGTTAAAATTATCATTTGCCTCTTACTAATTTTGAAACCAAGAGCTGTTCCTTTATTTGACGAAGCATAGGTCTTTCTCAGAGCATACACAATGCAAGAGTACTAAGAGTTTACTCTGGGAAAACCAAATCTGAACATAATTAATTTGCAAAGTAAATGGAAGTAAAGGGAGGAAATACGCTTAAATATTAATAAGTTTAGTATTTTTAAAGAATTCAACAGAAAGCGTTTTTTGTTTGGCTTTTTTTCAATAGAAAGCTTTCTTGGGTTTTTTATTTATTATTCTCCAAATATGGTAGATTTGGTAAAGTTTATGGTGATTATTCAATAAATATTTTTAAATGGATTTGATATATGTTAAAGTCAGTTGATGATGATATGATAAAAATCAAACATGTTACCTTAAACATTCATTCATGTAAATATATTTATTGTACATTCCAAATATAGTTTGTTGGAAAAAATAAAAATTGATGACTTATTTTGTTTAAAATGATGTTTTTCTAATTTTAATTGATGTATATCTATAACATTGAGCTAAAGGAGTATTTGGGACCAAGAGGCTCCTGTGGATTAGGGCTGTACTAGCTACTTAAGAAATATCTCAGAAATGTGTTAGAATAACCAGTTCCTAAGCTCCATTCCCAAATATTTTGGGAGTGGATCTAGGGTGAGCCTAGGCATCTGAATTTTTTGAAAACTACCCAGATATTGATATGCACTTAGATTTTAAAACCAGTGATAATAATCTACAACTACTGCTTTTAGGAAGAATCAGTTGCTACCCATATTTGTTTAGCCTATTTTTAATGTGATTGTTCTTGACTTCCTGTTAAACTTCCTCCTTCTTTGGGAAGACACAAACTTCAGAGGTGAGGGTAGGGATAGGATATTTTCCTTAGTTAGGGTACCAGGAAAATGAGAATCTAGGCTTTCTCAAAGTCCAGTATTTCTGATTTCTGGGGATTTTTTTCTAAGTTCCAATCCATTGCCAGACAATACATTGTGGATATATCACGACACGATTCACTACTTCAAGCTGGAAAAGCATAAGTTAGCACTACCTGGACGCTCTCCATAATTTACCAGCTTACCTCCTTTTTTCCCCTAAAAGTTGATCTTGATGCATTTTCCACCTCCCACATAATATAGTTTATTTCTAATTAGTGTTTCCCACTCAGTATCATGAACTATAATCATACATTAATTATAATGCATCATGATTTTGATTCCTTATTAAAAATAAAATCTCTCCTTCCATTTGGAGCTTCCATTTGCAATACTAACAGCTGTCTCCATCTTCCTAAGGAAGCAGACAATTTTGCTTGTAGACTATAGGCTTCGAGGCATTGTGTGCAGTTAGATTGTTATGTAACATCTGTCTTTTGAAAACTTACAGTCTAAGTGAAATATAAGTCATTTTCTTTTATGGTTAATTTCCACTTGCCCTTGATATTTGTGCCTGTTAAACATCTGTAGTCTGTTAAATACTGTGTAGGACAAAGAAATGTGACAAAGCATAGCTGGCAAAGTCTCATAATAACTTTATAATCCTGTATTAAAACTTAATGTAATTGAAGTCTATTGGAATTATTTTCATTTTCTCCCTCTCCAGGGAAAATATTAATAACTCATATTCCTTTAAACACTTTTGTTTAAGCTCTATGAGTCCCAAACTCCATTAACTTAAATGAAGAAACATGGTTAAACAATTTTAGGCTATTTTATTAATGAGAAAATTCCATAGCTGAAAAAGGGAAGCTAAAATCAACTGAAACTTGGAATGGATCAATAAGGACAAGAAACTTCCCTTAACAAAATAAAGTTAAAATCATTCAAGTCTACTACAACAGAATGGTTAGCAACTGCTCTCCCATACATGTGCACAAAGTACTTGCCTCATGAAGTTTCTTTGCTTCTCTAAGTTGATTCTTTAAGGAGGAAAAAAAATCAGAAAATCATAAAATATTTTATAAACAAGACTTACAGCACATGACAACATTAACTCTTCTACTATCTTTGGATATGGCCCCTGTTGAAAAGTACCTCCCAGAAGGTTTTTCCATTAAATAAAAGATTAGCCCTGAGTTCTTTTCTCTTGTTAGAAAACAGCAGTCAATATTTTGCTAATGAGGAGTCATCACTAAAATTATAATCATAAGGATGAAGAGTGCTGTACTATTTTCCAGTCTCTTCACCCTCTGACTTTATTTTTGCTTTTCGTAGGTATTTGTAAGATACTGTCACATAAGAAATAAATATAAATGTAATTATGAGAGATTAGGCAATTTTCTTGAAAACTTCATTTATCTAAGTTGTAATTGATAACATCCAAGACTGATTCATTTCCTAAGGCAAGCTCAGCCTTAGTTTGTTTGATGTTCTACCAGCTTCAGTCATTTCATGTCTGTTGTCAGCATGCAGGCACCTTTGAGTATGTCCTGTTCACATCTTAGGGGCATTATTATTCATAGTAACTTCATATTAATGATACAGTTGAATTAAAGTGTCAATATAGGCGTCAAGTGTCTGGATGGTGAGAATATTAATTTATTTTGTTTATAAACAGAAATAGGGGAAAAAAGAATGGAAAGACAGCATAATGTGACTGTTATCTCTAGATAGGAAGTTTATTATAGGTTTTAATTTTTTCTTATGCTTTTCTGTTATTTCCAAATTTCTAAAATAAAGAAAAATAAGTGGAATCAGAGAAAAAGAAGAAATTATAGTTGCTGCCTGCTTACTTATTTTGTTTTTGCTTTTTCTAGGAGACTTGTCTAGGCTTTTTTTTTGATGTGATATTTCTTTTCCAAGCCATATTTCTTCTTCCCCGTGCCACTGAAGCACATTTTTTGTATTTTAGTTGTATGGAAAGTACGTGAGTTTGTATGTCTAGGACCTAAAGATACATAACTTAAGCTGACTTTGATTCTTTATTTTAATTTAATAAACTCCATTTGTAGATGGATTCTTGGCTATATTTTGCTACAAACTGATGCTTATGGCCTTTGTATTTGAGGATGTTGATAAGTGTCATGGAGATAAATGTGTTGAGATGCACCAAAAGTTCTAGGAGATACGAAAAACAACACAATAGGATTTGTAGACTGATCATGTTTTTGAGATATTGACTGATTGAAAGCCGTTCATCAACATTTCTCAGGCCTGAGCTCCTAGATCATTGTTCAGATAAAAGTTCTAATATATCCATTGGCCATTAAAAGTTACTTTCAAGCTGTGTATTAAAACTTAATCATGGACATCTTTGCTGCTGCTGTCCAAAGAAATACCTTATAATTCTTGCATTCTTAGGTAAATTTCTGGATTTCCATAAATGGGCCCCCTTCATGCACCCCTTCAACCGCTTTTTTCTTTTAATGATTGAAAAAAAATCTGCATCCTAACTTTATGAGACTATCAAGGAAAAAAAAAATCCTACAACCATCATGAGATATTAAAGAATATAGAATAAAATTGAATGCTTTGGGAGTTTCGGGTAGTACAAAAAAGCAAGGAATAATTTGGTTTATTTGTTTTTTTCCATCTAATATTTTTAGGTACAAGCCTATGCAGAAAGTGGATGGGGTTGCAGATGGTTTCACAGGAAGTGGTCAACAGACAGGCACATCTGTTGAGCAAACTGTAATTGCCCAAAGCCAACATCATCAACAGTTTTTAGGTATGTTAAGGTGTAATGCATATTAGTTGCTACTAGGATTTTGAAAAGAGAACAATGGTAGTCTTTTCTCCAAGTGCAATGTCTATTATAGATGTTAATGACATAGAAAGTTTTCTTTTGGTGCCAAAATTATGCACATCATATGTGTAATAGTCCTAGTTTCTCTTTGCCTTTCATGTTTATTAGAGATTATTTTTAAGAATATTGAGCTATATAGGACTTTTATGCATATGAATTAAAGACTCATTGCTATGAAATTGTTTTCCAGAATTTGTATTAATCAGCTTTTATTGTCAAAATTATGCTGTTTACTTTCAGTAGTAACTTCAAGTGCCAAAAGGAATTCTCATTTCCTATGTATAAAGTTACATACTCACAGGCTCAGATTAGAAAAAAAAAAAATTATTGTAAACTTTTAAGAAGTAATTTATGCTTTTAAATTAATCACAGCATTTTCTATTATAATTTATAGATGGTTTACATGTTTCTTGTTATTGAAAGAATTAGGAAAAGGAACTTGCATATTTTTGCCATAGCCAAAGGGGCAAAACAAAAATGGCACTTTAATTGACAACTCTTCTAGAGATGAACATGCATATTTTCCATATAACAGATCAAGATAAGTAGAAGCTATCAGAGAGTGACTGTGTGTATGTGTCTGTGTGTGTGTATATGTGTTTATGTGCACTTTCTGACAAAGACAACTAAAATAGACTCTCAGGTTGGAATAGTTACTAAAGTTGAAAACATCATAGCAGCATTTCTCAGACTGAAGTCCTTGGGTTATATTTTTGTGGCCCTTTGGTCATTCAACAAGAATTTTATTTTGTGATTTCATTTCAATTATCATCTTAAAAGCTAAGCATATTGTGGATTACCTAGAAAACTAGAACTAAATACTGTTCTGCAATTTTAGCTTCCATATTTGTACCTGGATTTATGATGAGACAGGCACCAAAATGTCTTACGTTAATTGTCCAGAGCTAATAAGAAAAGATCAGAGAGAGACTTACTATGTAAATTACACCTCCCTCCCAAGGGAAGCCTAAATCATGTCCCTGTATTCTGTGTGGAGGAAAGTTTCACATTCATTTGCACATAGAAGAGTAATGGAAGAAGCAGCCACCATAAAGCACATGTTGGTATAGGCCTGCCAGACCCAAAAGATCCTGTGCTGCAGCAGTCAATACTGATCCTTTTGCAAGAGTTAACGTAGTTACAGGACAGGAGCATCATCCATCACATCAAATTAATATTACTAAGTTTTATGTTATTTTTGTAGTTTTCTTTGTATTTACTTTGTAGTTCTTTTGGTTTATGACTCTATAACAGTTATGAACATAATGAGTTTAAAGCTAGATTTTTTTTTTTAGTAATGAAGTAACATAATAAAAATATTTAAAATAGGTACTAGCAAGCTCGAGATATTTTTCATTTAATAGGCGCCTTGTGGTGAGAGACACTGTGATATGCAGTATGCTATTTGCAGTATAATTGTAGTGCAAATTTTGTTTCTAGAAAATTCTTAAGAGTGTTCCCTTTATTTTTGTATTTTGTGCTGATGATGGTGCTACATTTTGCTTGTAAAATATTAATATAAAAAGTCCTTGCTCTCTGGACCTCTGACATTAAAAATTTGTTTTTCTTTTTGGTCTTCTTAAATTTTTCCTCATTAATCTGTAATTGGCACCATCCACAATAGCATTTTTCTTTTCTGTTGTCATGGTAACAGATGCATCTCGAGCACTTCCAGAGTTTGGAGAAGTTGAAATCTCTTCTTTGCCAGATGGTACTACCTTTGAGGATATCAAGTCACTGCAGAGTCTTTATCGAGAGCACTGTGAGGTAAGTCTTTTCAAATGTAGTATGAACACATGCTTGGTTTTGCCAGACAACTTGCTAAAATAAAATAATCAAGCTTATTCCTAAAGGAGAGATGAACTTAGCACTAGTTCTTTTGAGCATATCTTTTAACACTAACAAATTCATTTTTCTTCTTTCCCGTCTCAGAGTGGAGAGATGAGGAATGCAGAAAAGTGAGAATAAATTTTATTCTCTATTTCTTAAGCCTATCTTAATATGAATCCTTTGATGCAGGAATTCCACTTCTAGGTATTTGTCCTACAAAAATACTTACATATGGGTGGCAAGGCAAGTGTACAAGGGAATTTGTTGCATTATTATTTTTAATGCAAAAGATTGGTTATAATTTCTTTATCTAATAGGGATATGGCTGTAGAATACTATACAGCCATCAAAAAGAGTAGGCAACTCTATAAACATACTAAAATGGATCACTTCGAGATTTAAAGTTAAAGGAAAAAGCAAACGCAAAAAAAAATGTATATTTTCACTTGAGTGAAAAATGTGTGTGTGTGTCTGTGTGTGTGTATATATATATATATATGTATTAACAACTAGTTTGTTGTTACTGGGGTTTTTGTTTGTTTTTTTTTTTTTTTTTTTTTTGAGACGGCGTTTCACTCTTGATACCCAGGCTGGAGCGCAATGGCGCGATCTCGGCTCACTGCAATCTCCGCCTCCTGGGTTCAGGCAGTTCTCCTGCCTCAGCCTCCTGAGTAGCTGGGATTACAGGCACGCGCCACCGTGCCCAGCTAATTTTTTTGTATTAGTAGAGACGGGGTTTCACCATGTTGACCAGGATGGTCTCGATCTCTTGACCTCGTGATCCACCCGCCTCGACCTCCCAAAGTGCTGGGATTACAGGCTTGAGCCACCGCGCCCGGCCTTGTTTGTTTTTTAAAGAAACCAGAATGTATCCATTTTAAGCTGTCCTTCCCTGTAGTTACCTTGTCTCATTGCATTATCCACTTCATTTATCATTGTTGCTGACAATAAATGTTTTTGGAAGAAAAATATATATATATGTGTGTGTGTGTGTGTGTGTGTGTCTGTGTGTGTGTGTGTCTTTCTCTTCCTTTATATGTGTGTGTGTGTGTGTGTGTGTGTGTGTGTGTGTGTATCCAGAAGAAAGAACGAGAAAATGTTAACAGTGGTTGCCTTTGTGAAGGAAACTGGGTGTCTGGGAGTTAGAGGAAAGGGACTTCATTTTTCAACAGACCTTTTTTATCTTTTGAATTTTATATCATAAGTATAAATTTCTATTAAAAATAATTTCTGGAAATGTTTAATAAAGCACCTTAGGTGTTCTTTCCATGGATCATTGAGGCTCCAGTTTTGCTTGTTTCACTTTTGTGGTTAATTAGGGTTTCTTTTGGTGTTTTCTAACCCTGCTCCTACTCTCATTCTGAGTCTCCCACATCAGAGGTTGGCTTCATTGTCTAGGAGGTGAACTGTCTCCATGCCAGCATATTAATATACTACAGCTCACCTGGTAAATAGAGGATAAGATAATGGATTATAGTAAGAGTTTTCTTGAGTGCTTCTCCTTTTGAAAGAAGAGTCTATTTAGAATTCAATTAGCTTTATTCCAGGGATATTTGTGATCTACTTAGGAGTAAAAGATGATCCTTTGGATTTCCTGGGCAGTCCTCCTGACTGCTGACAATGTGGTATGCAGTAAGAGGTCTTATCTCATAGCATTAACAGATATTTTCCCCCACTCTAGAAATAAGAATTGCTAGAGTAAATCTGAGTGCTTGTCAAGGGTACTAGATTATTAACAACCAAGGGCAGGTTCTCTCCTTGTTAACGTAGCATGTGCCAGATGTGTTCTTCAACATTTCTTGGAATGATGAAAGCACTTAATATTCATTTTCCTTTGACTACCATACTTTTACCCATGTTAGAGAATTTCTAGATTATCCTTATGTATATAGAAAAAGATTCTTTCTATATCTGTCATCTTATTCAATAAAGATTTGTATAAAGATTCTCTAAACAATTTCTCATTCCTGTGTGTTCAAGTGAACTTTGCTTTAACCAAACCAGCCTATATGTATTTTTTTTTTTAGACAGAGTCTCACTGTCACCCAGGCTGGAGTGCAGTAGCACAGTCTCAGCTCACTGCAACCTCCACCTCCTGGGTTCAACTAATTCTGCCTCAGCCTCCCGAGTAGCTGGGATTACCCAGCAGGGCATGGGTGTGCACTGCCATGCCCTGCTAACTTACTATATTTTTAGTAGAGACAGGGTTTCACCATGTTAGCGAGGCTTGTTTTGAACTCCTGATTTCAAGTGATCCACCCACCTTGGCCTCCCAAAGTGCTGGTATTACAGGCATGAGCCACCGTGCCCGACCAATATGGATTTTTAAAAAAATTCTCATATTTATTCAGAAAGTTGGAGCATAATTTTTTACATTGCTACAAAATGTACAGTAAGATTATTCTAAGTGACAAATTCCCCCAAATAAGATTGAAATAGTCTTTGGATTATAAGATTTTATTAACGTACCATTTTCAAAAATAAATATACTTTATATGATTAAATAGGGACATATAATCTGTGAGGAAAATGGCAGTCCACAGAATGATCCCCATTTATTTCGGAATAACCAGAGTTCATGCTATCTTTCTCATACAGCTCAGCAGCATATATAAAAAAGAAAAAATATAATTATTTTTTCCTGTTAATAAATATTCATTTTGAATAAATATGAAAAACTTTTGAAATACAGCTGCCTGAATCTCATATTTAGTCCTGTAAATAGTCATTTGCCCTAAGCCCGTAGAATATGCATTATTTTAATTTATATTTGCCTATATATTTTAGTCTGAACATATTTGAAAGTAGGTGGACAAATGATAAAATGTTTTATTCATGTGTAAAACTGCCTCAAATGAAGCTGATACGAATGTCTTTTTCAAAAGAGTTATTTGAGATTATTTAATTTGAAGAGATACTGAATTTAAGATACACTGAAATTCTTTACTTGCCTAATTATATTTCACATTTCCTACAGTATATATTTTTAAAGAAAGATTAATATACCCACTTTGCGTATTATTTGGAATTCTCACAATTTGTTTGTCAAATATATTTTTGTAAGTATCACTAGTTTTGTTATGTAAGGAACAAGTATAACTTTTTATACAAGTTGCTGAAACATTTTCTTTTAAGGTAGATTAAAAGAATAGTGTTCTTACAGCAATGTCATACAAAGAACTATGTAAGGTATTATGTGTAAGATATTAATAGTTGCATCACACTTTTAGAGATGTCTCTTGTATTGTGCCTAAGCTACGATGGAGAAAGCAGTTGCAAAAATTTGCTGTTTGAGAAGATTTTGATTTTTGCTTGGATGAGGGACATCTACATGCCCTTTATTTTTAGGGCTTGCATTTTGCTTTTTTTTTTTCTTTTTGGGACAGAGTCTCGCTCTGTCACCAGGTGCCAGGCTGGAGTGCAGTGGCGCGATCTCAGCTCACTGCAACCTCCGCCTCCCAGGCTCAAGCAATTCTCCTGCCTCAGCCTCCCAAGTAGCTGGGACTACAGGCACACGCCACCATGCCCAGCTAATTTTTGTATTTTTAGTAGAGATGGGGTTTCACCATGTTGGCCAGGATGGTCTCTATCTCTTGACCTCGTGATCCGCCTGCCTGGGCCTCCCAGAGTTCTGGGATTACAGGCATGAGCCACCACGCCCGGCCATATTTTGCATTTTTATTGTTACTGAGTAATGTGTTAATTAATTTGTCTCCCTATCTTCATTTTCATTATTTAACTACTTGCAAAATTTTATATTCTTAGAGTATATTTTATATCAGTTATTCTCTGTATCATGCCTAGGCCAGCTTTATACAGATAGCCCAAACTTAACAAATATAAAGTTATGGTTTGCTGTTTTTGCCTAAAATACTCTTATAGACTCTTTAGATGGTCCACTGATTTCTTATATCTTCCATGAATTTTGTAGATCTTTGTGGGGATGTTTTACCTTTGCCTCAATGCTGATGACATGGATCACATTCTACTAACGACTTCTGTCTTTTAATGGCCAAAATAATCACAGAATCATGTGTTCTTGGCACAAACAAGTTATTATTTGGTTTTGTGACTGCTTCTACCTTATTTACAAACTAATTGCAATGGCAGGGTAAAATTAAATATCATCATTGACAGTTAACAGGGAAAGTGGTAGATTTAACGCTATAAAAATGTCTTTGATGCATCTGGGAAATAGTTTTAGGAGATAAAATTAAGCAGAAAGAGGAGGTGAGGCCGCCAAGATTTGAAAAGCAAGATAGTCTTAAAGCTGTTCTGTAAAGAAGGTGTGCAGAGATCGGGTTGGATTCTCTAATGTTGAATGCTATGCCCAGAGAGGCAGTATCCACTGAAAGCCTGCTGACTCCATGGTTTCTGCCCTAGCCTCTGTTTGGCTGGGAACACACTGGAACCCCTGGTCACCTGCCTTAGACAAAGCTAATTCTAATTCAGCTGTAACTCCATCTGCCACACAAAAGCACCTCCACACCCTTCGCTGTCATCCTCTTTGATGGTCAGTGGTTACCTAGCCCAAAGAGGACTGATGTAAATTGAATCTATGTTCTGTACCCTTCAAGGTCTGAGAATAGGTTGGGTGACAATAGCTATAGAGGCAGAAGGAAGTAGTAGGTAAAGGAATTTGAAAAAGAAAGAAACTGGAGAGGAAGGAAAGCAAGAATAAAAACGAAAGAAAAAAGAGGTAGAAGTGAGGGTGGCATGAGTCCATTTTGAGAAGAATGTTATGCTGCTTAATCTTCCAAGAGTTTTTCCCCCTTTCATCTTCTTCCTAGCTAGTTTTTGTTGTTGTTACTGTTGTTTCTTCCACTTGCTTTGGTAAAATTTAGTGTCGTTTCACCATGTTAACTTACGAGCACATGGGAAAACTTGTGTCATATTAGGCTGTCCTCACACAGTCCCGTAAGTAATATTGTAAGGTAACGCTGATACCATTTTGTTTTTTAGGCAATATTGGATGTTGTTGTGAATCTTCAGTTTAGCCTGATAGAAAAATTGTGGCAAACATTCTGGCGCTATTCTCCCTCTACTCCAACTGATGGCACTACCATTACTGAATCAAGGTCAGAATCAACATCTTTTCCAGTTCATTTTCATGGCTGAGTAGATGTCACAGCTAATAAATTAGAGATATGTATACCAGTTGTGAACCTTTCTTGATAACATTAAATGAATAGATTGATGTTTTGGCCATCCTGGAAATAAACCACAAACTGCTCTCTTGAGGTTTCAGTCTGTATATATAGCTCCCATTTGTATTGATTTGGGGGACTGTGGTATAGTTATTTCATCCTCATGGAATTACTATCATATCTGCCTTTCATACCGTCAGAAAATATGAATGTGCATAGACAGCTCTGGGGGAGTGTTTTATCTATCTATCTATCTATCTCTCTATCTATCTATCTATCTATCCAGCTGTGTGGCACCAGTGCAATGGTGGTATAGTTCTAACCTCAGTAATATTTGGTAAACTTAAACTATTTGTAAAGTCCATTTTCTTTTTTATCCTCATTTGCCATCTATTCATTTGCTACATTTATTCACACCAGCAATCTGAGTGAAATAGAAAGTCGACTTCCGAAAGCAAAGCTGATAACTCTGTGCAAACATGAGTCTATCCTGAAATGGATGTGTAACTGTGACCATGGGATGTACCAGGCTTTGGTGGAGATTCTCATCCCCGACGTCCTTAGACCTATTCCTAGTAAGTTAAATGCAGACGAGTATGGATGCTTTTATTCTCATACATTCCACCCAGGAAGTTTTGAGAAGTGACATTGCAATCTAGAATGATTCTAATTTCATTTAGATTTGCCAGAAAGAAAACATGCAGCACAGAATACTGCTTAAAAGCCACCTAAAGCAAAACTGTACTAAAAGGGAAAAGATTATCTATTTTTCAGTATATACACACACACACACACACACATATATATGCCAACCGGTAGATGTAACAGCCCAGTAAACTAATTGCAAGAACACTACAAGGCCAGTCAACCATGTAAAAATTATTCTACCCAAGGACAGAGTCCCCTTCGTAAAGCCAAAAATTTTGGAAATCTGTAATTGCTAGGCTAGCCTCCTTCATGGTTCCTTTTGATTTGAAGTGAATCTATCTTGATTTCTAGTAAAGTTGAATTCCATTATAACAGCATTTACTTTGTCACCTACATCATGTTAAGAACTACAAATGCAGTTTCCATTAACAGTAATGGTTAACTGGCATTTTGAGAGAAAAATCTTTGTAACTATACAAGCATTGTAGTCCCACTATGAAGAAAATGGGAATTACATAGATAGGTTAAATTACCTTTTTAAGTGATGGTGCTTTTTAAACTACTTTGTAGCAAACAAAGCTATTTTCTGCAAGTATCTATATAAACGCTACCACAGATACTGTTAAAGGCAGCTGAAACTATTTTATGCCTACATCTATATAAGTACACACTAGTTACCTTAACTTTTTAAGAAATGAGACAGTTTCTATTCTACGTTGACATTAATAAAGTAAAAGCAAGCATGTAGCTTGTGAAATTGGCCACTGTGTACGTATACTCGTCACAGATGATTTGTGTTATTCTAGAAAATCCGAAAATAAGAATTTAGTAGAACAAAAGGGGAAGATATTAACATTTGTATGCTTACACCTTTTTCTAAATAATAAAAGACAACAGTAGAAGGTATGAGATCTTTAATATGTTCCTGACCACCTTAAAATATATGCTCAAACATATTTCCATATAATATTAATGAACACACATAAATTTATGTAGGAATAAGTAAAAAAATATTAGTTGACATTATCTCAAAATTTTGTAAATTGCTAATACAGTCTACTCTATCTACACCAAGTTCCCTGACTAAAGGTTGATTAAAAGTGGTTTTTTGGAAAGTTTCACTAGCTAAATTCTCTACCGATTTATGTTCCAGAATCGGATTTTCCTTGTTTTTCTCTTGCTTCCTGTGCTCTGAGTGATAATCTCTAGAGATGTTTATAAGAAGTTGCATAGGGTAGCTCATTAGCCTATGACATCTTGTTACCAACATAAAATTTTTCTCATGAGATAAAAGAAGGGATGTCAGCAAGTATTTTCTTTTTTGAGGCAAATCAACAACATCAGTTTTCATTAAACAGTTCTAAAATCTTTTGCTTCTGTAACAGCATCATAAGACTTTAACTTGTGAACTTAACAGTTCCCTAATTTAAATCTTGTATCAATTTTAGTTTGATTTAAGCCCCTAATTTTAAGTACACAATACACTGATCTTTGTCTTTTGCAAATTTTGATTTGAAAACCTTTTTATTCTGTCAAAAAGCTTGTCTCTACATTCAGCCGACATCTGAATAGTTTTATAGTTTCTCTGAAATTATAAGATGCATTGATTGATATACCACTCTATCAGGGAAATTTGGAAATTTAATTCCCGTTCTACAATGAGGTATAACAAAATAAAGCTTAAAATACAATTTAGATAGCTATCTTCTGTTTGTATGCATTTTAATATTAATCTTGAGCAGGTTGAGACAAATCAGCTTTAGAATAGAATTTAAATTTCAAACCATCCATTCATGGGCCTTTGAAAGTTGTCAATCTGCACAATTTTGTACATACAAGAATCCCTATAGAGACAGCGAACTTAATTTTATTTTTAAAAATTGTATTTTCCTGGCTACTAGCACTTCACTCTACCATTTTCTGTCCAGATGGGATTTCTTTTTTTAGCTAAAAAAAAGTCTGCACATCACACTAATTTAAAGTCAGCTTGAAGCTACTATATTCTAAAATACATTTATCTGAAAAAGAAAAAAATATTAATTGTATGAACACTCAATGGGCAACACTTAAATGTACAATTACAAGTATAACCAAAGGTGGCCCAGAATATGATTTAGTAGAAAAAAAACCTCACAATTATTTAAAATGCAAAATAGACATTTTCTTATCTAATTTTCCTTGCATTAAATTTATCTAGATAAAACAAGGTCCATAATAAATATTTTTAAAGTAACATTTATAGATTTGGGGGTTACTTTTCAGATTAAGTAATTATTGTACACTCATTGTAGGAAAAATGGAAAATGCAGATTGCCAAAATTAACCTTGAACAAATTTTTTTTCACTCTTTTTCATTTTCATTCATGCCTGCCCTCCATGGTTCTAGCACATGATACAACAGAAAAATATTTTTCTTTCTTTTTCCTTTTTTTGGCTAAAGTGGGAAGCTTTGGAGGTTTCAAGAGATTAATTCTCAAGAAATTTCAAATTCAGTGTTTCCAATAGGTGATCCTCGTGGTTAAGGATCTGCACGGCTTTAGTGTTTTTCCTAGCCAAAATTTAGCCCATTCCAATCTTGTCTTTCCAGTTTTGAATAGTTAAACAAATCTCTTAAAAACACATTTAGTTGTCTTTATTATTGGAATAGTAAAATTTATATTGTTGGCAAATAACATGAGTAAGTGAAATTATTTCTAACACCTGCTCTTAACAGAAGTCATAGAGAATCATGTCAGACTCATTTGAGCACAGAAAGAAAAACCAAGGAATTTAAGCCTATTAGTAACATTAATATTCTTGGGGCTGTGTTTCTTATAGTAGACAGCATATTTTGATACCTACCCCATGATAGAGAAGCTACAAAGATTAATTTTGTGTTGTGGGTGCTTCAGACACTTATCTACTAAATATCTAAAATTGTTCTCTTCACTACTGTGGAGCCTTAGGCACAAGAAGTAAAATACTATTAATAACTGAATTACTTGTTGAACAAGAAAAGTATTCTGTCTCTAATATAGAGCAGTCTCAATAAGCAGATTTTTTTCTAATAAAATAGTCATAGTCAACACTGATAACTAAAGATGTTTCTAATCATTTTATGACCACCATAAAATCTTCTGTCATGGGACCTATCCCTATTTCACGTTTTAACAGATACATCAAGAATACAGAATGAACTATTTTAGGAATATCTTAAGAATATGGGTTTCTGTGACTGCAGTTTTATCCTACTGATCTTTTATCTCTACCTGCCAAGTGAAATGGAAAATAGTTATTCAAAAATTTCAATTCAGACAACTTTAATTTTTACCTTTTAAACAATGAGAGAATTACTACAATTCGTAGATTTTTAAGTAAATAGTTACATAGAGAAAGCTTTGCGTTATTTTTCTTTTTAATAAAAGAAATGAAAATAGATTAGGAGCTTGAAAAAACAAGATGAAGAATTTCTAAGAAAATACATAGCCTTTATCACAAAACTGCTAATGAAAGGAATGCTTTTTTCAAGCAAGAAAATTCTATAAGTATATTCACAACTGGTATATGTTGCTGTAAGCAAAAATGTTTGTATCCTTTTTTTCCCAAAATAGTGTCATAAGTATCTGGGAACAAAATAACTTTAAAAGAAAAAGCCCAATATATAATTCTTGGATGCTTTAAAAAGTTAGAAATAATGTTAAAGTGTCATCAATGAGGTCAATACGAATTCTGTGCTTTATCAGATATTGTGTACAAGCGTTTTCTTTTATTCTAGCGTAAAGATTAATATTATTTCATACCTTTTTCATTCTGCTTTTATTCTTCAATGTTTAGGTGCCTTGACCCAAGCCATTCGAAATTTTGCAAAAAGCCTTGAAGGTTGGCTTTCCAATGCCATGAACAATATTCCACAGAGAATGATACAAACCAAGGTATACTTTATGTCTTTGCTTTTTCTTTTGTGTTTAGGAAATTATTCTGAACTGTGAACTTTACATCTATCCTATCAAATGGTATTATATAAAATGTCGAGGTTATAATATACATCATCTTTTAAAACTGATTTTTATATTTGTATTTTATAACCATGTAATAAAGAACTTGCACAAGAGATGTTTGACAATGTTCCTTTCAAAGAGACTAGAGAAGCTTCTTAAGTGTGGTGCATTTACAAGATCTTTCTAAACAATACATTAGATATATATAGATATATAGATATATATTCTAAACTATATAAGAAGCATATAAACCATAAATGTTTAATTTTAAATATTAAAGTAATAGCCTAGAATATTCAAATAGTTTCCATTTGAAGGAATTTTCTATTTCTAAAATTTCCTCCTGTACTTATGCAGAAAAGTTCATAAAAATTAATATTCTTTTGCTTTTTCAGGATGTTTTGGGGTTTTTTTAAACACTGGAGAATGCTTTTATGAATCAAGTGAATAATTAACTCACAATTAATCAATATTATCTCAGGAATGTGGATTATTTAGCTAGAGATGTAAATTTTAGTCTGTACTTTGTCTTCTATCAGCCATGTTACTTTCAGTTTATCTGTGAACACATCCCCATAGCAAGATGGGACAAATTCTAAATTTTATTTAAATCTTGGTATCAGAAATCACATTTGTGGCTTCTTGTCAATGACTGTATTTACTATCAGACTCCAACAATATACCTTGCCCTTGAATCTGGGGGCAGAGTTGATAAATGGAAGTTATTTTAGCTGATAAACCTCTATGGGAACATAAGTAGCCTCTAGTTCTTTTGCTTGGGCTTAAAGTTTGCAGTAAAACTCTCCAGAACATATAGAAGGCAACATTTCATTGATGTGCCCACATTAGATTGTTCCTCTAGAGCTGTGCTGTCACAGTAGGGCCAGTCACATGTGGCTATCCACTAGGGCCAGCCTTGCGTGGCTATTTAAATTAGAATTTTAAATTAAGTGAAATGAAAAATTTAGTTCCTCAGTCACATTAGCTACATTTCGAGTGCTCAGTAGCCTCCTCTGGCTGCTGGCTACCGTATTAGGCAGCATATACGTAGAGCATGTCCATCACTGCAGAGAGTTCTCTTTGGCAGTGCTGTTGTAGAGTACCACATTGAGGTGTGCAAAAAAGAAGACTGTCTTTGATTATGATCGAGGAATCCTTTTCAACTTTCTGTCAGTCACATTTGTAACAATATCTCAAACAGTTAAAGCACTTCCCTTCCTAGTACTGTCAAAGTGAATGTGGTAACAATGCAGTTGCAACACTGGCCATCTCATTGACCTCCAGAGTTGGCTTGAATGATTCACTACAGTAGAGGGTGCCATCTCTTCTGGTTTCACTGATATGTAGTCTTTTTTTCCTCTCCACATTCAATTAATGGAGACAATTTACCCTGACACAGGAGACAGCATTCCAACTACTATGGCTTTTGGAATCAAAATGCCCGGGTTAGTTCCCATCACTAATGGAGTTTCTTTGCAACCTTGAGCAAACTACTTCTTTAAATCATACTATATGTCTAATAGGATAGTTATGAGACTTAAATAAGATAATATATGTAAGACACTTAACCCAGAGCCTGGCACATAGTATATACTGGATTAATTTAAACCACAAAAATGGAATAAGATTCTTTTGAGCGTCCCCTGAGTTGCAAATAGTCCTCAAGCATCTCACTGTCAAGATTCAGCATCCTGTTCCCTGTGAACACCCTCTACCACTCCCAACTGATCATTCAACTACTTGCACCTTATATACCCATACAGTGATTGAGTACAATACTATACATCCCTGTAAACATGTCAGATTTTAAATATATATTTAAAAGATTAAAATCATTAAATCTATATTGTGCACATAACAAATTTCCTTGAGATTATGAGATTTAGATTTTATCTAGAATTTTTTTGCATTATCTTTGCTATCTTTCAACATAACTGCTGTACTCAGGATCTGAACAGGAAAGAAATCGTGCATCCAAAGGTAGGGATAATCTAAGAATGTTTAAGAAGAGTTTATCTCCAAAGGTATGAACAAAGTTAAAAAAAACCAGGGAGGAATAGTAAAGCATCCCAGGGCTAGCAATAGTGGGAATCCTAACCATCCCTAGGAATGAAGGGGTGAAAGGTGAAAGCTGTGGCATTAGGAGATCAAGTCTTTCCCTCAGGACTGTGGTAACATTAGAAAAAGAAGGCAGGCTCTGCTAAAACAGGCAGCAAGCAGAGGTTGTAGAGAATAAGTACCCTAGTAACCACTGTTTCTTCCCATTCTTTCATCTCCTGCCAGTGCCTGTCATTGGTCAAACCCAGGTGGAAGCCAGAGAACAAGGTGGGAGGTTAATGTGGTCCATTCAGATCAATCTTCCTGGGCACAGAACAAGATGAAGAAAAATGGAAAGTAGATTTTGAGAGGCAAATAGAGATTTACCGCATAGCCCTTTTAAAGAAACTCTAATTCTAAAAAATGCCTCTTCTGATTGTTTGCTTCTGATAATTTCACCTCAAACTTACTTGTTTCTACAAAATAAAGGTAGTAAGAATACATCTGAATGGTAATGCTCTGACATGCATTTTTAAATTCAATTTAAAGAGTAGGAGTGTTCAGATCTCTTTTTATTTGAAAAACCAAACTGTACATCCCTACTTTTAAAATTTGCCTAGTTTCTCGTTGGCTATCCAAAGAGCAGTTAAAAAGAAATGAAAACCACCATTTTTCCTCCTTCCCTACTCAAAGTCATTTCTCACTGTGAATGAGTAGTTCCTTGCAAGGCTGGTTTAATTTTTTCTTTTTTGAGACAGAGTCTCGCTCTGTCACCAGGTGCCAGGCTGGAGTGCAATGGCGCAATCTCAGCTCACTGCAACCTCCACCTCCTGGGTTCAAGCAATTCTCCTGCCTCAGCCTCCCAAGTAGCTGGGACTACAGGCGCACGCCACCACATCCAGCTAATTTTTGTATTTTAGTAGAGACGAGGTTTCACTATGTTGGCCAGGATGGTCTCGATCTCTGGACCTCATGATCCTCCCGTCTCAGCCTCCCAAAGTGCTGAAATTACAGGCATGAGCCCCTGCGCCTGGCCTAAGGCTGATTTAATTAATGCTACACTCAGACATCAAAGAATGGGGGAGTTTGTTTTAGTCTTGACCTCAACCTACTAAAAAGAAAAATAATACTTGGTTTAGAGATTTAAATGCTATACTTTACAAGTAAACTCTCTCACCAAACGATTTTTAAATAAGTGTCAGGGGCAAGCATTTAAAATTTGGCAAGGGAAAAAATATTCGAAGACTGCAGTGGTTTCTTTTACCAGAGAAAACAGAATCCCAACTTAATTGGATTGCTTTACAGGTTGCCGCTGTAAGTGCCTTTGCCCAGACTCTGCGAAGATACACATCGCTCAATCACCTGGCCCAGGCAGCTCGTGCAGTGCTTCAGAACACTTCCCAAATCAACCAGATGCTCAATGACCTCAACCGTGTCGACTTTGCCAATGTCCAGGTACTCTATTTTCTTGTGAAGTATGTCTCTTAAGGAAAGATACCCAATTTGTTCTTCTTAATTAGAATCATCAAAATTTGTTTTCAAAGTCTCATCTATACACAGGCAGCATCTATATTCACAGTGTCCTGAAAGAGAGAAGCTTGACCCAGATACAGCTATACTACTTCCATGTTTGTGGTTAAAGTCTGCTCACATTTACAGTTCTAAAAGACAACATAATGTATCACCAGGGTTTGCTGAATAGTTAGTGGAATAATAAAGGTCACAGTCATTAAAGATAGACAGGCAAGAAATTAAACTCTTTTCATCTATAAGCTGTGAGATCTTGGGCAGGTTGCTTAACTACTGTGGCTTCACTTTCCCCACCATATAGCACCTATCTTAGATTATTGCTTATGTATTTAATAATTTGTACCATGACATGCAGAGATATTTCTAAGTGCCCCTCCTTGAAAAACTAAGAACAATTCTATTTCAAAGTTTACTATATCTGCCTAGTAAATATTTATTCACTTGAAAAGGATTATGTGCAGTAAGTTCGGCTATTGTAATAGTTCAATGAAAAAATATTTTTTAACCTTGTGATCCGGTTACCCACTTGTACTTTAAAGTACACTTTGAAAGCCAAGTTAGAAACATTATGAAATTTCAATATCAATATTTTATTTCTGATACTAAAGTAATGAATCTAAATGTTGCTGTATATAAACAATACCATTGTCCACCAAAAGCATAAGCAACAAAAGGAAAACTACATAAACTGTACGTAATCAAAATTTTAAAGTTTTGAGTTTCAAAGGAGACCATCAAGAATGTGAAATGACAACCCCAAGAATGTAAGAAGAGTTTTGCAAATCATATATCTGATAAAGGACTTGGATATAGAATATATAAAGAACTATTACAACCCAGTAGTAAAAGACAACCTGATTAAATATGGACAAACATCTGAGTAGATAGATGTTTCCCAAAAAAAACACACAAATGGCCAATAAGCACATTAAAAGATACTCAGTGTCATTAGCCATCAGGGAAATACAAGTCAAAACCACAGTGAGGTGCCATTTCATATACTCTAAAATGGGTCTAAGCAAAAAGACAGATAAAAATATATCCCATTGGTGAGGATGTGAAAAAAATGGAAACTCATACACTGCTGTTCAGAATATAAAATCCTGTAGCCACTTAGGAAAACAGTGTGGCAATTTGTCAAAAAGATAAGCATGGAGTTATCATATGATTCAGCAATTCAACCCCTTGTTATATACCCAAGAGAAATGAAAACATGCCCACACAAAAATAGATGTTCATAGCAGCACTGTGTCAGCCACATAAAAGCAGAAACAACCCAAATGGGCATTACTGATTAACAAACAAAATGTGATCTATCCATACAATGGAATATTATTGGGCAATAAAAAGAAATGAAGTTCTGATTCATTCTGCAACATAGATGAATCTTGGAAACATTATGCTAAAGTGGAAAGAACCCAGGTACAAAGGACTACACATTGCATGATTCCATTCATATGAAATTCGGGAATAGATAAATCTGTACAGACAGAAGGTATATTGGTGGTTGCCTAGGGCTGGGGGATTGAGAAGATTGGGAGGTAACAAATAAGAGGCATGGGGTTAATTTTTGAGAAAAAATGAAAAGGTCTAAAATTGATTGTGGTGAGTGATGTACAGCTTTGTGAATATACTAAAAGAAGCCTTTGAATGGCATACTTTAGATGAATGAATTGTATAATATGTGAATTACATCTCAATAAGGCTGTTAAAAAAAAATACCATTGTTTAAAAGTAAACTAATTATTATTTTCTAGATATTTTAATTTCTACTTCTCACCTACTTTTATCATTTAAAATATATCAAAAAGTAATATTTGGGCTTGATCCATTGTAGAGTATAATAAATTAGTTGTTCATTGTGATTTTCATGGATTGGGTCAAACTTCTATCTATCTGTCTATCTATCTATCTTTAAATTATTATATAAAGTTTCAAAAAAACTCTGTCTACGAAAACACATACACACATACAAATATGTTCTTTACAAGAACAAACTTTCTCAGCTTTACAAAACCATTTACTTTATATATTTCAATATAATTTACATTAATTGAATAAGCAAGAATATTAAGTTTATATTGCCTTAAAATCTATACTGTAATATTTATTTCAATTCTTTTTGCAGGAAAGATATGTTTAAAAGTATCTTAAGAAAAGTTGAAGAAGTAAGGCAACTTCTAGTTTCAAAAGTAATTTAAGCTCAATAACAGAAAACATTTTAGAGAATAATTTCTAATAATATCTGAGGAAGGTTTTCAGTGTTCTGTTAGCATTATTATATGTATAAATACACATGTATTTGAGTATCTGCAGTTCAATGAATTATTTCTACAAATGAGTTCTTCCCTTGTTATAAGCATTCATCTTGATAAATCTTTGCATATTAATGATTAGTGATATGTCTAATAGACTGCTTACCCTCGGCCCACCAACTTTGAGATTACCCTTTCTTTTCCTCTATTTTCAAGTATCATGTTTTTCTGGGTCTACCATGATAGTCGTTGTTGCTGAAACCAGTATGATTCAGCATCTGCCCTCCAAAACCGTCTTCCTTTCTTCAGAGTACCATGACACAATAGTGAGCCCTTCATTTCCTTCTATATTTTACTTTTCACACCTCTGTACATTTTAATGAGTAATCTCTTTCTCAAGTTAGCTCTTTTCATCTTTAACACCCTTGTTTCTTTCCTTTTCTTTTCCTAGTTTTGCCAGATTTTCCCAGAGTCCTTTGCCTCCCATTTCACCATTATCCCCATCTTCAGTTCATTTGGAAAGCATCCCAACTCCTATAACATGAACCTCAATAATCTGACAATATAAGAATGACACTCTTGTAATAAGGAGACTTCTATTTAAAACAATGAAATTACATATGTGTCAATATTATAATTCACTAAGAGCTTGAAAGTACCAAAAGTTCTTTTCAGGATATCCATATATCACTTTTCACTACTTTATTCTCCTCTAATTAAATTTTCTTTTCTTTATGTGTTTATTTTTCTATTGCAGGATAATTGGTTTCTTGTTTCATTTAATTGATAGTATTACAATGGCATCATTCTCTAATTTTTCTGTGTGTTAATGGGTAGGCTTTGAAATCTACATTATGGGCTAAATAGGTTTGGGTGAACTGACCTGGTAACTTAGCTATTGCACATACTTGTGTTTCTGTATTTAAAAGGCATTCTGATTTTGAAACTCATGACTACTTTTCATTTTGGATATATATTTTTTCTAAGTTAAGAAAATCTCTAAATGTCCTTAGCTTTTTCAATTATAGACTTGAAATATCTATATTTGTTTCACAAGGGAATATTTACAGTGTGCTCTATTGTTAGTATATTTTCACTTTAGAGAGTATTAAAATGAAGTATAATATAAAGTACTTTGAAAAGCCAGAATAATGTGCTGTGGTTTTATTTCTCTAAGTTTGGTTTTAAATTATCTTTTCTTGGCAAAAACTAACTGCCAAGTAAATAGTGAGTTTGAATTTATGGTAAAAAATGAAATTAAATTCCTTCATGAATACTGGTAAGTTTCTCCTTCCAATTATCAATGTGCAAACAAACAAAAACACCTATCCTACTAATGACAGCTTTATTTATAATACTAAAATATTGGAACAAACAAATGTCTAACTATGTGGGATTGGTTATATAAATAATGGTATATTATGAAATAAAACAAATTCATTCAGTGGACAATAAATATAGGTCTAATTTGCCTACATGGAAAGATGGTTATTATATATTACTAAGTGAAACTAAGCAGAATAGCTAATAGAAAATATAATATGATCCTCTTATTTTAAACATTTAAGTATGTATAAGCTTATAAGAATATAAAACATGTATAAATATTTGAATGTGTTTTATAATACAAATATATATTTAAAATATAAATGTATGCATAAATAATATAGTATATGTATATATGATAATATATGCATAGATATATTTATGTATGCATGTGGAAAGTCTGAAAGGTACATACATCAACATGTTATAACCTCTTACTGTTGTCATTTTAAGTATTCTTAATATTTTGTTCCTTTTTGCTTATTCATATTTACATTTTTTTATAATTATATTTCAGTATACTTAAAACATTTAAAAGTGGTATTTAGAAGGTAACATCTGAAAGGATTTATGACTAATTAGATAAGAGAAAAAAAGACAGTGAATTGTATCATCAGCTGAGATGTAGAAGAAACAGTATGCTTCCCTGGGAAAATAAAATAAGTTGAGTTTGGGGCATTTTGCATTTGAAGTGCCTCAAGGTTGAAATTCCCTCAAATAGGTAAAGTCTGTAGGATCAGGAGAGATACTGGAACTAGAGGATGGAGAAAATGGATTTATTCAGTTGAAGTTGTCAATTTGAATGAACTTATTTTTTGAGAGCATATAGAAAAAAGCTATAGACACTCTTTTGAGAAAAATTTATATATATGTATATATATGTGTGTGTATATATATGTGTATATATGTGTGTGTGTGTGTGTGTGTGTGTATATATGTGTGTGTGTATATATATATATAAGCCTCAAAGACACTTCTCCAAAGACATCTATCTTGACAAAATTATCTGGACACAATGAACCTAGCTTAAAATTTTTCATTAAATTTTATTTCTCTAATTTTATGCTTAGGGAAACTGAGACCCACATAAATTAATTGTTTGAGGTCAATTTCGTTAATTAAAGACCTAAAGTCTATGTCTTCTCATTCCTAGTTAAATATTACATTACCAAAGAATTAGGTTTTTCCTTGAGTGAATAGGTTTTTTTAAATCTCAAAATACAACATAGCACTAGAAACATTACAAAGCTTACGGCAACCACTGAAAAGTAGCCTTAAAAGTTCCTATTTTCATTGCTGTTACCAAACATGAAATTTCCCACCCAGAACCAGAAGGAAAATTGCAATAAGCACATTTTTTTGGCAGGAAGCATATCTACATTTTCTCCAAAGAGTTTTTGTTGTTGTTGTTATTGTTGTTTTCAGTTCTCTGAATTAATTTGCATTCATAGCCTTGCCTTGATAGCCCTTGAGATTTCTGTTCCCAATCCATAAAACTCTTAACAGCATATGCTTCTACCTAGTACCATTCAGTGTTTATTTCTGTTTTAATCTTGAGGAGACCACTTTGGGCCAATTCTGTCTATTTGTCTGTCTGACTTACCCTAAATCTTCTTAAATGAATTGGTTTTAAAGTTTTATCTGATGGGGAGCAAAAAGATAACTTTTGAAAGCTGAATAGAATGAAAAACCCTGCCTACTGTAGGTTCAAACTTCTATTTTTTGAAGTAATCATGTATTTTGGTCTTTTACACAGACTAGTTAATGTAGAAAAACCAAGTCATACTTACATGTGACATCACTTTTTTATGGACCAGAGTGGGCCAGGAAATATATTCATCCCTTAAAACTGATAGATTGTGTTACCTTAATAATTGACAAGTCATTGTTTATTTTCTGGATTCATTTAACTGTTTGAAGCTTTTATTATAATTTTCTGTTCTTGCATCTGGTGTGTGTGCTGACATTCAATTAAAGGATGCTGAGTTGAACTTTTCCTTTGCTTTACATGTTACTGTCTCAGGAGCAGGCTTCCTGGGTGTGCCAGTGTGATGACAACATGGTTCAGAGACTAGAAACAGACTTCAAGATGACTCTTCAGCAGCAGAGCACCCTGGAGCAGTGGGCTGCATGGCTTGACAATGTGATGATGCAAGCACTGAAACCCTATGAAGGAAGACCCAGTTTTCCTAAAGCCGCCAGGCAATTTCTGCTAAAATGGTCTTTCTACAGGTATCATCTAAGTTTTTCCTAAGTTTTCTTCTTCATATTCTGCAAATATGTATGTGTATGTGTATGTGTATGCATATGCTTCTCTGACAGAAGAAAAGAAATGAGTAAGGACTTTAGTTTGTGGAAATTCCCTGTTATAACTACCTTCAACCCAACTCAGTGATTACAACATCATAGAAGTGTACCAAGAAACTTAGGGAAACAAACTTTCTTTTAGGAAAAGAAATCTCTTGCTCCAAGCCCTAGATGTTCTCAGATGTTCCCATCTGAGATTCCAGTCTAGATAATGTGTTCAGCAGTAATCAGAAAAGGGCTACTGTCCTCCCTTTTGCAACATACATTATTTAGGCTACTTTCTTGAGGCCTAACACTAGTCTCCTTTTTGTTCTCTAGTTTAGTGATGTCCCTAAACTGGTAGCATCATTATCAATTGGAAACATGTTAGAAATGCAAATTCTTAGCACCTTCTCCAAATCTACCGTATCAGAACCTGTAGAGGTAAGGCCCAGCAAGTCATATTTTAAAAAGTACTTCAGTTGATTCTGATGCATGCCCCGCACTATTATTTAACTTCTTAATTTTATCAGTTGTAACTGTATTCAAACCTGGCTGCACATCAGAATTAATGTAAAAAAAGGAAAAAATCCTAGGTGCCTCCCAAGACCTACTAAATCAAAATCTTGGTGGTTAAGAGATAGCAAATAGAAATGGAGGTGATCAGGAATTTTTTCAGAAAGCTCTCCTGGTGATTCTAATGATAGCCAATAATCTATTAGACAGTAACACAGCTTATTAATAATATAAATCACTTTTTGACTATAATAGTATAGGTAGAAACATGTATTTTCGATAGAAGCACCCAGAAGAAAAGAGCTTTCTGATTACATGACATACATCAAATGCTGGGATGAGCTGTTGACCATAACTCTGCCACAAAGATTAAAACCAGCATTTATGACCTTTGTAGGTCAGTGTTTCTACTATATATGTAGGATGGAACTGGCAGGTGGAATTCTCTTTCATAAGTTGGGAAAATTACATTTTTAACTCTGGCATTGGTTCTTGTGGTGAGAGTTCAGTTTTGAGCTTCTTTAGATAAAACTGCCACACTGATTTGGCCCTAAGATTAATATCTGCTGTAAAGTATAGGCAGTCTCTAGTGTAGATTCTGTGCAGCCATGAACATATCAGAAAGTGGTGGCCACAGGACATTCGCCTGACTGTATCTGTGGCTACATGATAGTCATCATCTGGACATCAGTGATGAGTCCAAAGCTGGTTGTGAGGAAGGAGAGACTATGAATAACACAATTTAGGAACTAATAGTACTTGTAAACTTAGTGAACCCAGACTATATAACATATTGTTATCACCATTGGTTATAATGATGGAATCAGAGGTCTTTTAATTTTGATGGTAGTTCCTTTGGTTTTATTTTAAGTGACTTTTTTCTTTCTCCATTGATTTGGTCCAAATTTGCATTTCTTAAACTGAAGTAAACATATAGATCTACATTACCTGTTTCATTAAGAGTTACATTGTCCTAACATCCTGAAAATTGCTGTATAGTGTCTACCCAAGGGTCAAATGCAATGAAAGAAAGCCAGCCAGTTTTTTGCTGTTGTTTGGTTTTTGTTTTTGTAGTTGTACAGTTCCACAGTTCTGCCTCTCATATATTTAATACCTTTAGCCCACATAATTCTAGGAGCACATTATTAAGGTGTTGTCTGGCTCTGTGACCCACTGGTATGCATCAGTGAAGCCAGTGCTAGATTTAGATCTGGGTGTTAATGAGAAATGTGTTGACAAGAAATTAAGTTTTCCTGGGAGGATTTGAAATGCATTATCACAGCGTTCTCAAAGTAGATGCAGCAACAGTTGTAGTATTGGTAGAATTAGAAATTTTAATTCGGGAACAATTTTTAGGATTTCAGATATTTTCCCAGTTGCCCGAGAGTTTATTTTTTATTTATTGAGTGTTTTTCTCAGAAAATAACATAGATGGTATATGTGCTCCATGATGATTGATGAAACAGCAGTACACTGACTGGCTGTTCCAAAACGTACAGCACCAAAGGCAGAGTCCATCCTCTACATCCAAAAAAGCAAGGTGGTTTTTTTCTTCCTACGGTGTTCTTATGTTGTTAGTGTCAGACTTGCCCTTACTTCTACTGTGGTTGTTGGGTTCTTTTTCTTCTATATTTAGTTGGTATTGTTTTAGAAATACATCCCTAGAGCCTTCATCTCCACAGAGATCTGTTACAGGTATCTTGCAAGGAGAGAAAATTACTTACTTGTATTTCAGTTCTCTGCAGATATACACACCCAGTAGATCATCACTTACCTGCCCTCTGTCCTCTCTGAGTTGGGGATAATTGGCTTGTATTATTAGACACTATTATGGTTATTATTTTCATTTCAAAAAGACTCGAAGGCGTACAGTTCAGGGCCCCAGAAGGAAAGGCACATTCAGACAGATGCATACCTCCTGCTGGTAGGCAAAATCAATAGCTTAGAAACTTGAACCTTTAATATCTGAACTGTTTTTTTCTGATACATAAGAACATATTGAGTAATAAAAATTGCATTCACAAACTATCAGAGAAGCAGAATTAGAATATTTTTAAATATTTTTGGCATTACAGATGCCAAAAATTTGTAAATTTGTAAATGCCATTATAAATTTGGTAATCACATATACAGACACTTCATGTTCTGAAATCAGATGCTTAATCTTCTAATTTCTAAAATTCTTTGTATATATTTACATGCATAGAAATATAGAAATGAACTTGCAGAGAATTATGATAGTAGCAGCTGATACAGCCCTGCAAACAGGCTCTGCTCTGAATGGGGGCTCTCTCCTTGCCAAACCTGGCTTTAAGCGACTAATGGTGGTTCCCTGGGAGGCAGGAAAAAAAATCACTGTCTTTCTTGGGTAGAATTGGAGATGTTATGTGGGCCATTTCTCAGCTTGTGTGTTTTGTGAATAACAGAAGAGAGCATTCTTCAGGGCCACCCTGAAGGTCATTCAGATATCCCATTTTTAAAGAATGAAATGTATAGCTTTGATACTGTGGCTTGAAAGTAGGCACAACATGCCTACTTTGCCTAAAACTGGACAATATATGAATCTTCCAAAAAGTAATACTCTTTTTTAATCAACTGTAAGCACTTTTCAAAGAGAGTTCACATAAGGATCACAGGTGTGATGTTTTCACCTGAAGGGTGTGATGCATCTTCAAACACTCAGAAGAGGCAGGTTGACTATCATGTGTTAGGGTATGTGTTTCGATTTCCACACCATGAGTTATAAAGATAAATATACAAAGATATTTCTTGTCCATTATAAAATAATTAACGTTTACAACTCTGATCTTAAAAAGAGTTGAATTCATGGTAACTTAGCAACAATTCAGTGGAGTCAGTTTTACAGCATATCTTACAGAAGTCTGAATCGGACAATAGGATTCCAATTAAACTGTTAATTGTGTCATTTAATACTTGGCATGTAGAGCGGAGGCCTGACACAGAGATAATAAAGTAGATACAGCATTAATGATACAATTCAACTGATTCTTTTCTAAACATATGACAATAATTTCATGACATACTTGTCTACTTGTCAGTGTTTTTTTAAATAACTAGGTATTATAATTGAGAATTAATAATTAAAAAAAAAACTTCCAACAGTATTTAGTATTACATGTGCATTGTATGCTGTAATAAGGTGACTGCCTAACCATCCAAAAAGTTTCCAAAACACTCAGAATGAAATCCAAAGGCCTTATCATGGCCTGCTAGACCCTACACAGTCCAGCCACTAGGGACCTCCAGGCCCTATCATGTATTCTTCTCTTTGCTCACTGCCTTCCTACCACATTAGCCTCCTGGCCGCTCTCTGAACACAGCAAACAGTTCTGCCCCCAGGTCTTTTATTTGCTCTCCTTTCTTCCAGGAAAGCTCTTCACCTGTGTTCATTTCCTCATTTCAATCCAGTTTCTGCTCAGATTATCACCTCTTCAGAAAGAATTTTTCAGATACCCCAATTTAAAATGCCTGCCTCCATCACTCTCCAATCTCTGGCCCTGATTTGTAGATGTATTATTCCCTAACTTTATATTTTTTATCTACCTATATATTTACTGACTGTCTCACCTAACAGAATGTGAACTGTTTTGAAACCAAATTTTGTCTGATTTCTCTGAACCAAGACCCTGCCATAGAGTAGGAACACAATAAATATCTGCTGAATAAATAAATGTGAGTTTTCTTGGAAAAAGTTAAACTTGCATTTCTAAAATGATATCAGAAAACTGCTTGTTATGAACATTCTCCTTAGTTGTTCACATGATTTCAGGGTTATTGTATTTTAAGAGATATACAAAGGCCTAAAATTTGAACTTAGAAATATATAAAAAATTCATTCTGTATCTGATATTTATTCCTGCAAACATTTATTAACATTCACCTGACTCAGTATTGTTTTTCTATATTATTATATAATTAATATCATATTTTAAAATAAATATTTTTATTACACAATTAATATGTGCTCACATTAGAAATTCTGGTAAATACAGGCTTGCACCTGTAATCCCAGCTAATTGGGAGGCTGAGACAAGAGGATCACTTGAGTCCAGCCTGGGCAGCATAGTGAGACCCCATCTCTAACAAAATAAAATAATTAGCTGGGCATGGTAGCAAGTGCCTATGGGAGGGGAAGAGGGTAAGATCATTGGAACCGAGGAGTTCGAGGGTACAGTGAAGTATAATGGCATCACTGCACCCCAGCCTGGGCAATACAGCAAGACCCCCATCTCTAAAAAAATTAATTAATTAATTATTTAAAAAGATAACCTAGGATCTACAAAAACCTTCTACCCAGAAATTACCACTGGTTAAATGTTTGCTTTTTGTGTTAAATAAAATTGGGATCCAGTTATTTACCATAGACTATTTACCTATTTTTTTCTCAACACTTTTTATTTACCATCATATCTTGAGCATTTCTTGCAATTTAATATCTTCAGAAACATAATGTTTATTGTCCTCATATCATTTTATTATGTTTATGCCTTATACATTATTTAAACATTCCCTTTTTCTTGAACATTAAGATGGGTTTTGGTGTTTTGATACAGTTTTTAAAAATACTGTTATGTTTATCTTCATATATAATTATACATATATCATTGGATAAGTTCAAGTAAAAGGATATAAATGTTTAAAGTGACTAATACTAGTTTAATGAAGTGTGTGATCTCAGTGCTAATAAAGTATTAGATATTCCAATTTAGGAGTAGGAATTTTTGACATATAGAGAGCTTTTATGTAAATGAGCTCATATATCTTGCTTCAACTTAACCATTATATTATAAACACCTTTCTATGTTACTACTTATATTCCTACTTCATTTTTATAATAATTGCAGAAAATTATTTATCTAAATGAACAATAATCTATTTAATCAGCATCCTACTAGATTATCTTTTTAAGGATATTTACCTTTTTCTCCTAGTTCCTAACTAGTACAAATATTGTGCTGCAGTTTTAACTATCTTTGGTCATTTGTGTAAATTTCTAGAATAGATTGCTGGATCAAAGGTTTTGACATTTTAAATTTTGATACATACTGCCAAATTTCCCTCAACAAAACGTTTCGATAAGTAAAGGAGAGTTTTCCAAACCAACTATAACATTGGGTCTTTTAATTTCTGACAGTTTTATAGATTGTATATGGTATCTTACTTTAATTTTCATTTCTTTAATTCTAAATAAGATTAGTCATGTTTTTGTATGTTTGTTAGCCATTTGTCTTATACTTTACATTTTTAAAATTTGAAAATTTTAAATATTTGCTAGCTTTCTTCAGCAAGATAAATGCAATTAGGAGTAAATATTCTATACATGTTTTGCTTTAAAAATCATTTATTTCATGTCATTGTTAGTATTGATAAAAATGTTATATAACATTTTATTTTTGTGTGGCTTTTGCTTTTTTTTTTTAGCAAGTGATTCACTGCTTTAATTGTTTTTTCCATAGGAATAGAAATATTTATTTTCACATAGCTATTATATTATAATCTTATAGATTATTTTTACAAATTGGTAATATGTCACTGAATTTTAGGAAAAGTCATGGATAGAATTATATATAGAATGTTGTCATATATTTTGGCATGCAAAGGAAAGTATTCATTTATTTTTAATAATTATTTATAGAGTTGTAAACTTCAGGAATTCATTAAGGTAATCCGTTCTAAGATATCATTCACTAGACCTAACTATTTATAATAATGAATATATTATTAACACTAATGTATATAACAGTATAGTTACATGGATAGTTTTCTTATGATTTCACATATGTTATGTCAGTTGACTCTTAGGCTAAACTTTGAACCTTACAAAATATTATGTAATCACAATTGAAATCACATCGTGGTAACTTGGGTCTGTGTAACTACAAACCCGTGCTTATCATTATTATTATCATCATCATCATCATTATTTTAGTAAATAGATTCACAGAAATGAGAAGTCCTCTGCCATCATCATATAATAATTGCTATTCTTGCTACCCGTAAATAAATGAGGATGATGAAAGCTCCTCCTATTCTGTGTATTATAACCACAGTCACTTACATTTGAATAGTGTTCTATTCATTCATAAGTTGATTTCACATCCTTTAACTTATTTTATCCTTTAAATAAGCATGTTACTTAGCTAAGACTAAAAGTAGGGTTTTGTTTTCATGCAAGAGGAAAAACATCTCAGGGAAATGATCTTTTTGAGGTCAACAGTCAGTTAATGAAGAGACAGAATCCAAGGCTTCTGTGTTTCAGATGGACAATGATGATATGTCACTTGCCAAGTTGAATGCATACAATTTGATGTATTAGTAGTCTCTATTTAAACAAGGTTGAAAAATGAAACAGAAAACAGAAGTACAGTCTTTTGTTTTTCCATTTGCCTGATGTTTTATAATTCTTTACTGTAAAATGAGACATAGGTAAGATTTTACCTCTTCCTTCTGAGAAAGTATGGTTGTTCATAGGCCAAAAATCTTTAGGAAAGCCACTAAATTAAAGTGATAAGAAACATACACATAGAAACACTCAAACACACTTCACTCTGATTCTAAATTAGGAATATTTTAAGGTTTAAAGTGCCTGAACAAGCCTAATGATTGGCATTTTGAAGCCAAGATTTTATTTTATTTTGGACTTATTTCTATTTTAAATATAGTAGAGTTTATTATTGGCATTTTATTAATAATATTGCTTATATTTTGGTATTATATACATTAAATGTTTGCCTTTTCAAAGATAGACATTTCTTAATTGATCTTATTATGCTTATTTTTAATGGAAATATGCCTTAATTTAAATGGAAATCATTAAGAAACTGGAAGCACTTAATACATTTGCCTTCCAAAAACATTGCTGGAATCCCTATACATGCTTGCCTATATTCTATATTGCCACATCTGAGAACATTGCTTAGTATATTTTGTAAATTTTGTCTGGCAGAAATACATATTTTTCTTAATGCATACCCCCAAGGTCATTATCATTGAGAGAGTACAGACTGCCAACCCTCATCAATAAGATTTTTACTTCGAGTTGCTTTTTCTTAGGGTGTTGATGAGTGGTCAACCTTTCAGAAATATTTTTGTTCAATTCTGATTAATTCATGAGTTTGCTAGAAGGAGCAGACTTGCCTATGACAGTAAAATGACTTTTTCCATTAAGACCTATCTGTCTCTAAAAAGGATCAAGTCTCAGTGAGAATTACCTCTTTATCACTCTATTTAAATGAGTTGAACCAACTGCTTTCAATAGTGAAATTATTTCATGGCAGGTTTTATGCTATACCAACCATATAGGCTCCCAGCTTGACATTTTTAAAGAGGAAAGACAGGTTGAATGCTAATTCTTGTCACTAATATTAGCTGCATATATGTCTTTTCTCTTGGAACAGCTCAATGGTTATTCGGGACTTAACCTTACGCAGTGCTGCTAGCTTTGGCTCCTTCCACCTGATTCGTCTACTCTACGATGAATATATGTTTTACTTAGTAGAACATCGTGTTGCTCAGGCAACAGGAGAGACTCCTATAGCAGTCATGGGCGAGGTAAGAGAGGCTGAAAGAGCTATGACCCAATGGGTTTTAAAAAATAAACTAGAATTACACTTCAGTCTAAATATTAATTATTGATTAAAACCATGGTTCCTAACCAAGTCAGCCTCAGACCCAGGAGGGGCTGTATAGTTATTGCAAGGGTTCCTTAAATATCTCTGTTCATATGTGCTTAATCAAAAGATTCTAAAATTGTAGATTGTATCATGTGAAAGTTCATGGATTATCTCTATTATACAGGTGCCTATGTAAAAGAAAAGCTTGAGAACCATTGGAATATGAAAAATATTTTAAATGGGAAAAAGATTGGTGCTTCTGATAAAGCAGATGGCTAGGAATACAAAGGAAAATGTTTGAATATTCTAGGCTATTCTTTTGTAGACTCTTTTTCCTAGTCCCCAAGAACAAAGTAAATGATTGTATTTTAGAAGGATAAAAATGGTAATGATGATAAGCAACATTTTTTGGACACTTACTATGTGCCAGGCACAGATCAATGTTTTTTACCTGTAATTCAGCACTTAACACAAGTCCTTGAGATAGGTTCAACTTTATCTGTTTGACAATAAGCATCCAAGGTTTATATAGAAAGCTAAGGCACAGAAAGGTTAAACAATTACTCAGCTAAAAAGTGGTAGAGATTTTTTTTCGAACACAGTCTGATTTTCAGACCCATGTTTCTAACCACTAATGATGTGAGGGGGAAAATTCTCTTCTCCAGAATTTCTGGATAGTAATCAAAATGGCTTATCTTCAACAAGTGTCAAAAAGCTAAAACTCTGAATATGAACAAGAGCTGGTTAATATAATGAGGAATAGATGCAAATGTTCAAATGATTCAGCACTAGCTTATTTTGTTATATTGAATGCTGAACAGGCCGGGGTGGTTTATACCTTGTTGAATTATACCAGATTAGAAAATGTGACAAATTACCCAAGGCAGCAGAAAAGACATGTTTACCTTTAAACTAGGTGTATGTGTGTATATAGATAAAAAAGAATGAAAATATATATTATTAGATGTTGTTCCTAGTTTAATATAACAAGTTATACATTAAAATATATCAAAATACTTCAAGGACCTCCATAATATTCTAGTGTAAATAAAATACATGTCAAACTTGTCTAGAAGGTCAGTTAAAATATTCCTCTTTTCCACTTCTTTAAAACCCCTTGCTGTATAGCAATCTATATGTCTTTGTATGGTGTTCCCTGATGATTAATCTTAAATGATGTCAAATATATATGTGTGATTAAGCAGGAATCACTGTGGCTTTTCCATTGTAAGCAGGACCTCACGTGACCAAAACAATCTGGACTTTTCTTACATTTGACTTCCTTTCATTGCCTCTTTCTTTACTCGTTTTATAGATGCCTTGTTAGAAAATGCCCAGTTAGAACGTGGATTCAGTACTATAAAATTTCTCAACTCGGGGTTCAAGACTTCAGAAATGAACTTTGCCTTTTAGTATACTTAACACATTTGCCATCTACCTCATATGCTCTAGGACTTCTTTAACAGGATAAACAGGATAATGATAGTGGGGATTCTCATTAACACCATGTGGCTAATCCTGATGCATGACCTTTGGTTTACTAGATGCAAGTATGCATCTCTAGGGAACAAAGGCAGTGGACCTAAGCCAGTCACATAGTGTGAAGGCTTAGCAATCTCCTGGTATGCTTGCACAGGTGGCACCTGAATTAAAATGGGCTACATAATCAATAGTGCCAACTAACCATCATAATAGGTATTCTTTTTTTTCTACATGTAAACAATCTAAATGAATATGACAGATTTTACATGAGACAAAGATATATACATAAAATCTAAATTAAAAAAAAACAAGGTCAAAGATCTAAGCATACTTTTTGATTTCTTTGCTTACTCAGTTTATAGGAAAGCTCTTTGACCTATCTATGCTTATCCATTGTTTGCCCTAAAAGGCAAATTAAGGCTAATTTTATTTGATCTCCCCATACAGCATTGATGCCTCATATAACTGTTTGCTCTAATAAATCTGTTGGTCATGGTCATACTATCGTATCTAAAATTTCTTGATTTGGGGAAAAAGAGAAGGACATTCAAAAAATAGGAAGTCTGTTTTCTCATGTTCTCCTCATTATCCTAAGCCTACCTTCTCTTGGTCCCTTGGGTGACTTCTTTTTCCAATCACCAAATCCAGATGTGCTTGGGTACATAGTGGGAGCAACACATCAGGCCAAAATCCATTGAAATCTATAAAAATCACCATAACTCCCAGTCACAGAGAGTGGTATGGAATAATGAGTAATAATAGCAACCGCAAAGACAATAACAATTGTCACTATTTATTGGGAGCATATTATATACTTAACAAAATTAATAGTCTTGCTGTATCTACTAATGGCTCTTTCTCAGTAAATGGCGCCGCAATCCTTCCAGGTGATCATATCAGACACGTGAGCATTCCCTTTTTATGTCCTTCTATCTTGACTTTCATCTCCAACCAATTACTAAGTCTTCTGTCTCTCAAATCCCTCATAGTGCAGTCAGTATCATCTTATGAAAATGCAAAGCTGACTGTGTCATCCCCCACTTGAAATGCGTCAGTGGCTTTCCCTTCTGTTACTAACATGAGCTCTTGCATGATCTGACCCTGCCCCTCTGATCAATGTCAACCTCCCACTTCCTACTCTTTCTGTTCCAATCACAGTGGCCTTTTCTCTGTCCTCATTCACCAAGCTTTTCTCATCCTTGGACTACTGTGTGTAAATAGTTCTTTCTACCTAGAAGCCTCTGCCCATCTCCCCGTGCCCATTCTAACTCCTACTTCATGTCTTAAAAATCAGTTTCCCAGGGAGACTCAGTTCTTACAGAATACCTTAAATAGTTCTAGTCTTTCTGATTTATACACTTGTCATTCTAGAAGCTCCACAATACTAACTGCAGAGTTCTTTGTTCGATTTGTATAATAATCAAAGATGTAACACCTGGAAACAATGAAGGACTTTGAGTCAAGCATGAATTCTACTTCGGTTCTGTCATGTCTAGTGGTATAGTCTTGTTGACTTGTGTTGAACTTCAGATTTCTGATCTCTGAAATTGATTTATCATTTATTAAACAAGTTTTTCTTGTGCAAATACTCTATGCCAAATATATCATGATTGGGATATAATGATGAACAAAATGGATTTTTACCTGCCTTCAAGGAGCTTACATTTCAATGGGGTATACATATTTAAATAGTCACATAACTATAGCTACAAAGTTTGTTAAGTGCTATGAAGAAAAGTTAAAGGGATATAAGAATGCTTAAAGCATGGGGTGCTACATCTAGCCTGATTGGAACAAGCCTTCCCTGGTCCACTCAGGCTAGATTTAGCACCCCATGCTTTAAGCAGGGATGTGCGAGGTGAGAGCTAAAGGACAAAAGATGTTAACTCTGTGAAGACAGAATCTGAAGGAAAGGGGTGAAAAACACCCCAGGCACAGGGGAATGTTCACGCAGCCAAGGGGAAGTTTTCCTGGGAAACCTAAGGTTCAAGCACCAGGTAAACCAAATAAACACTGCCAAATTCAACAGAGGAGGAGCAATTGAATTAGGATAGAAGGTCAAAGATTTCAAGTGAAGCTAACACCTACGTAGCAATTGTGTGCCAGGTACTATTCTGAGTGTCACATATATATGTTAATAACTTCCCACAGACATGTAAGTGGATACTATTATTACACCTATTTTACAAATGATGAAATGAGAGGCTGGGCACAGTGGCTCACGCCTGTAATCCCAGCACTTTGGGAGGCCAAGGCAGGTGGATCACCTGAGGTCAGGAGTTTGAGATCAGCCTGGCCAATATGGTGAAACCCTGTCTCTACTAAAAATACAAAAAAATTAGCTGGGCTTGGTGGTATACACCTATAGCCCTAGCTACTCAGAAGGTTGAGACAGGAAAATTGCTTGAACTCGGGAAGCAGAGGTTACAGTGAGCCTAGATCACACCACTGCACTCTAGCCTGGGCAACAGAACAGGACTCTGTCTCAAAAACACAACAACAACAAAAAAAAAAAAAAAAAAAAAAAAGAAGAAGAAATGAGACACAGAGCCAACAATTAACTTGCCCAAGGTCACACAACTACTAAATTGTGAAATCAGGTTCTGAAACCATGCAGTCTGGCACCAAAGTCCATGCTGTTAATCTACCATGCTTATGACTTGCTACAGATTGGGGTAGGATTGGAGCAAGAACAATTTTAGGGGAAAACCTCCCAAATAGTCACAAACTTTGCTGGACATTTATTTTTGCCTTTATAGGTGCTTTATTTGAAGAATGTGTCAGTTAAATAGTTTCATAAGCAAGGAAAAAGACTTTCCTTTTAAAGTAACATAAGAACAATTAATATATCTTTTCAATAATGTGAACTCAGTAAATGAGTTTTAAAATTAACATTACTTACATTATTTGAGGAGGCAAGCAGAACAGACCAAAACGTTTTACATATAAACAAAATCTACAAGCATATAAACTATTGCTTTTGAATTCACTGTGACACTGTCATTTCAATGTTATAAATGTTTTTGTTGGTGTTGTTGAAATAAAGACTACTATACAGTGGACCTCCCCCACCCCGCCCAAACTGGAAACAGCTTCACAGTCCAAAAAAGTTTTGCTCTAAATGTCAGTCTACTACTACATTAATACTGACTAGTAAATTATTTAAAGCATATGCAATTCTAGAGTTTCTTTTCTTTTTTTTTTTTGCCTAAATGATAAAAAGGAAACAATTTACGTATTGCTAGAATTTGTATAATTTTTAAATTTTCATTTAAATATTATAAATTTGTCTACAGGCTTTCTGGCAGTGGTGAAATTGTAAGAGTAGGAATAAAATAAAGTTGCATCTGCTTACATAACTGTTAATTAACAATTTTAAAAATCATAAAGCTTTCTGTACAACTCTGACCAGAAAAATTGAACAGAAAAATGTCCTTTTATTCAAATGTTATGACTATTTAGAATCTTTCTGCTTTATCTCTTTAAAACACACATAGTCCATTAATATATTCACTAAATCTGTAAAATTTTTATTGCTTCATAAAATTATTTTGTTACAAACCTTTTAATAATCTATTAAGTATATCTAAATTCTTGTAATCATAATTTAATTATACTTAATACTCTCTTTAAGCCACCCCTTTAGCCATTTTCATATCAAGAAAAACCAGTAGAGTCTTTAAGTATTCAGTTGTGAATATCAATATAGAAAAGATAATATTTCAGTAATATTATTAGAAAAAAAATTAACCTGTAACAGTTTACCATCAAAAGAAAAATGTCTTGGATTCATCAAAATTGATGTACTCAGTCAATTTTTTTGGAAGGAAGAAAAATCTTCAAAACCTAAAAACTGAAGAAGAGCAATAATAATTGAGCAGGTTAGCTTTTGGGATAAAAGCTTAGTGAAAGAATTCCATTTGGTGGAAGTAGAATTACAGTCATAGTAAACAAGTATTGGTGCTTAAAGTAAAATCAAACCAAAGAAAAACAAATTTTAGTGAACATTGTGCTAGTGTGACTAGGGAATACACTTTAAATGTCCCTGTTGAACAATAGACTTGTTCTAACACAGTATTTTAAAAGGAAAGAACATTATCACAAGTTGAGATAGTTTGCAGGAAAAAGAAAAAAAGAATCTTGGAACAGTAGTAGCTTAAAAAATGTAAGGAATACTTGTCAAAGTTATATTGTTGATTGTTGTTATTTATAGTAAAGCTTATTTATTATATTATTAATTTTCTAGTTGAGGGCAGGCCTTGTGCCAATTACTCTTAGTATCCTCATTTTACCAGTGAAGAAAACAGAAATTGAAAGTTGCCCCAAATCAAAACTAGCAAGTGGTAGAAGTAACTTTAGAAAGTAGGACTGCCTCACTTTAAATAGTCAAATGGGATGGGCTTAATCTATATTTCAGTTTTTCACCATATAAATTACTTACAGTTTCAGAATAGGGACTATATGCAACTCCCCCAAACACATAGACACACATTTTCTCTCTGACAATCACAAGCCAGGTGCCTAGCTTATAAGCTTTATTATTTTGTAATAATGAGGCTTTTTTTCTCTGCCTTACAGGATGCTCCTTAACAGTCTTGCTGTCTTTCCCCCTTCCACTTTTTGTTAGTAGATGTTTAGAGTATGCAAACTAAATGGAATACTAGTCTAAGCAAATTGCATTTGGAAAACTAAATCTGCCAGAAAATAACAAATTACACCCTACAGCTCCTCTGCACCCATCCTGAGACCAGACCTAAATCAAACATTTTTTTTAAGAATTCATAGTTCGGTTTTAGTTGTAAATCTGCTCATCTACATTAGCACAATTTCTGACAATTTGAAAACAAAAGTGACCCCAAAGTTCCCAAGAATTGGCTCCATATCCCATTTTTCTTCCTTTTCCCTGGTTTGTCATTCTGTTCATTTTTCTTGCATTTGAGAAAAGAATCTGTTGACTCTGCAGCCCAGGGTTATGGTTCTTTTCCTCTGGGATCCCTGCTCATTAGCTTCCATTGCATGGCTTTCTTCCCTGCTGGCTCTGGGCTATAACCTCTCCTCTCATTCTCTTCAGGGAATGGAGAAAACACAATCACACAGTAGGTACCCAAAAAATACTCAAGGAAGGAAGTACAAAGGAGTGAGGGAAGGACAGACTACCAATTGATAGGATGATGTCCTTGGATTTCATGATTGATACACTCGATTTCTTTACCGTGGGGGAAGAAAAAACTCCTAGACCAAAAAGTGTACCTTCTCCTTAGAAAGTGCCTGTCAATACTATTTCAGAGAAATACTGTGAAGCTGGGCTTCCGTAGGTGCTTACAACGACAGTAATTTTCCTAAAGTACTTAGAAGTGGGGAAAGAAACAAAAATAGAAGTTGAAGACTTTTTAAAATACTTCAAGGACTAAAATGGTCACTGTAGACATTAGGAGAGACATCAGCACACAGTCCTCTTCAGCAAAGTACACCACTAAGTTCTTTGTTCAGTGAAGAGTGTCAGGTAGCACTGCAGCTATTTGAGCCTCCCCAACCAGAGGAAAAGATTCCCTGGCATAGAGTCAGCATGATGGTGCCACCTACTGGCTACTTTGCCACACTCTGTCATCCTGTGCCTAGCCCAAGTGGCTCTGGCTTTGAGATTGTCTTTATGGTAGTTTTGCTCTTAACCACAGGTGAAGATAGTGGTTGCTGGACCCCCTTATAAAGAAATAGCTCTTGTTTGGGATAGGCAAATTCCTAAACTCACAGGAATTGTTTTCTGCCTTTCTTTATGCCATCCTTAGATGAAATATACTGCCATAAAGTGTCATAAAAATTAGAGATTCTCTGCAAGAATATGGGTCTTGTGTGATGATAATACAAGCACTTCAAACCTGATTGATACTTGTAAAGGTTTTCATAGCACAAAGAGAACAGGTTTCTAACTGCCATCCTGATTGTCTCTCCAGTTAATGATTTCCAAAAAACAGAGGTGGTATGATCAAAATTAAGATATGGTCCTCTGATATAATAAATTAATGCTATGCTTTCCTATTAAATAATATAGGGGAGCCAGTGTTAAATTAGGAGCAAGATTCATTCTATTTCCCCTATAGCTTTACCTGCATAAAGGATGTGCTGCCTGGCCTAACCAGGCAATTTGCAGAGCCCAGGATACCATATGTCTAAATATTTTAAAAGTTATGAATCAGACTATAAATAAAATCTATCCACCTACCGTGACAAATATGTCTTGATAACAACTTGGAAGGCTGAGTTTGGATTTGAAATTCTGTCTTCCCTGAGTTCCATGCCAGAAAATAGTGATGTAGACATAGCCAGCGCCTGTCCCCAGCCTCTGGCCCCTAGACTGCTTCATCACTCCCCATCTTATAAACAGCTCTGTGCTCAAATTTGTGGATACCTCAGCCCAGTGTTCAAGTTTTGTCTACCTTTTGCAAACAGCTGCTCCTTTTTGGCTGTCCTTTCATGCCTCTGAATGGTAGATTTGGAGAAGAGACCTGCCTGGGCCTGGAAGGGAACTCAGAGCCATGGGGCAGGGAATTCTAGGGTCTCAGGTAACAAGAGGTGGTCTGGGAAAAGGGAGGGAAGCACAGGCTCCAAGAAGTCACATCCATTGGCTCTGTAGACTCCTTACACTGTAGGAAAGGGAATGGCAATGGAAAAGACAAAGCAGAGTTCTCCATAATGTGGGTCTTGGACCAAAGGCCCCTCTTGCTTTGGCCTTAATGATGGTGTTAAATGGTCCTATTTTTGAAAATACTTTTCTCTTCCAAGGCAGCTAACACCAGTATTCTAAGTTGAACACTTTACCACCTGCGCACTCACTCATAAGTGTGTCTTAGAGATTTAGAAGCAGTATAAAGGTACATCTGTTGCTGTGTCGCCAGGGCAGGCAAAGCCGGAACACTTAAAATCATGATGTAAATATGCTGCCCTATGTACAGAGTGGCCAGCAGCACACATTGCCAAGACAGCTGGCTAGCCCAAAAGAGCAAGACCAACAGAACTACAGGACAGAATTTCCCATGTGTGGAGCAAACTACCAGAGATCTTGGCCTTCTTAGCAGGTTTCAATAAAAACTATTTAAAGATAGATAGAAAAGTACACATACATATATATAGAAAAGGAACCAAGGAACACAAGGTTTTACCAAATGGAATGTTAATAATCCTTGCAAATATTATAAAACTAAAAATTAAAGTCAGTAACTTTTTCCTCTGTTGTAAAACCATGTATCGATGCTAAATGCAAAATGCTTTGATTTATTTGGTTCTTGTTTGGGAGACATTTAAAGAAAATAATAATGCTCTGGATTCCTTATATTGAAATTTCAAGATGTTTCTTTTCACCTTGAAAAAACATCCAAAATAGTTGCCATTACCTACCATTTTTTGATCACTTTTATTAACTAAGTTTAATCGAATTGAAATCTTAGGAGATTGCTGAGCTATATATTATTTGTAAAATGTTACACAGGTCAAGCTAAGTATAGAATGTTGAAAAGATAAGCATTGAGTAAGGAAGTTCCAAATCTGCACGTGAACAGTCTCCCTGATTCTGTAATAAAGGCTTTAAAGGGGCTTATTCCTTCGTTGACTTTTTTGAAGAACAGAGAGAAAGACTCAGGTCAAGGTTTACATGCTGATACTCATCTAAGTTGATCAGTTATTTCCAGTTGTGTAATCACCCCCATTATAACAAACACATGCATGCACAAGCACCTCCTCCATGCTCAGTCCAGCCCTTCTCATGGTATTTGCTTGCTTGAATCATAAGTGGCTTGATCAGTACATAAACTGACTTCTGACTCCAGCCCTAGATTGAGTTTACAGTGTCAACCTGAAGTCAAAGCATACGGTACCCTTCCTGGATCCCACTCAGCTAGAGGCATTTATTTCATTTTAAAATCACCATCTTATGACCTTATTATTAAATGGAATTCTACGGTTTTATCAATAGTATTTGAAAATTGAGTTTTAAAGATAATACGACATGGTAGAAGCACCGTTCTAGGTCCCTTTGCAAACAGGAGCAAATTCAGTCCTCATGTTAACACTGTCTGTTCATATATTGGGAAGTCTAAGGCTCAAAGAATTTAACTTGTCTGGAATCACATAGTTTTGTTGTTTGTTTTTGTTTTTGAGACAGGGTCTTGCTCTGTTGCCCAGGCTAGAGTTCAGTGGCACAGTCATGGCTCACTGCAGCCTTGACCTCATGGGCTCAGGCATAGGATCACATAGTTGGTTGATAGTGGTAGAGTTGTGATTCAAACCCAGGCCAGGCTGGCTCTACTTCTTATGTTGTTCCTCCCATGCTGTGCTCCATGGCTGTATTTAAATTCCGTATTTCCCATTTAATATATTTGCAACTGGGAAAGTTATATATAATATCCTTGTTTGAGTCTTGGTTTTCTCCTCAACAAAATAAGCATAAGGACATTTCTTCATAGGGCTTTTGTGAAGATTAATTTAAGTAGGTAAGTAGAGTAGATAGGCAGGCAGACGGACACATAGTAGGTTCCCGATCTTTGTTAGTTTTTTCTCCTTCCCCTTTCCATAAATACATAAATATCTGATAGGTATTTGATTGCTTTCTACTCTGGATTAGATTTTAAAAAATCAATTCTGCTTTGACAGTCCAAGCAATAGTGTATATAATTAGATCATCATTTTTTGGACCATACAAAGATAAACTTAAAAGCTGAAATTGATAAAACAGATAATAAAAAGACAGATGAAGGCATTCATAATACTGTATTGCAACTGGAAGAATACCCTGCAAACAATTTTTGAATGTTGAGTCAAATGATTCATGGAATTACAAAGAATCCAACAGCATTCTTTGGTATATAGCCAACGTGGTAATCAAAGGCAAACTAATTCAATGCTTTGAAAAACACAACCAACAAAATAGATTGGGGAAACAAGTCAATTAGAAAAGAAAATGGGAACATTAGAGAAGAAGCATAAACATAATTAGTTCTAACTAGACAGTCATAGCTAGACTTGAATTAAATCTTAACAAGTGGAAATGAATGAAAGATTTTATAAGTACTTGTGAAATGGAGAGAAAGGATAATATATAAAATTTAAGCAATTTAAAAGGTAACTTCCCAAAGAGGTATCTTATTCCAACCACAAGATAGAAACTACTTCAGAAAATGTTATAATAATTTGTTCTTTGGGCCTGTGACAGCTTAAAAATCTTCTTTCCTGGGGCTAATGATTCATTCACAGAAACTGGCAAAATGTTTCCATATACACATACATACATATTTTCTCCCCTACATATGTTTATCTAAAGTTACTGTTGCCGGCAGAATTGGTCTCCTAGGTGGCTGATGACCCTCAAGTGAGTAGCCTTTTCTAGTTAACATTTTCACATATGTGGCCTCTCTGTTGCTGATGATCATTTTCCCAGGTCAGCAGGAATGCTTGTGATAACGTGGTATTTGCTTTGTGTGTTCTGGTGTGTCCACTGCCTGTGGTCACTTCCTCCATCTGTTCACATGCCAGCACCTTGGTGTCTGACTGCCTGCCTCTGCACAGCATGGATCCTCATGGAACCATTGAGAAGTGCTGACACAGAGGGCTTTTCAAGGTCTTTGGGGCTGCTTGTGGTGCAGCTGGTAGCATGGGTTGGTGCTCATGAAACCAGGATGTATCCTCTTCCTTAGAATGTAACTTTAGAGTTACTGGTAGAAATTCACTTGGATATGGAGCTTAAGACTGCTCTGGCTCCACTACCCCCTAGTAAATTTTGGTTTCCTCAGTTTTGATTTCCACTTCTTTCTCTGAATGACTTCCCTGTCAACTTCATTAACAACTTTCAGCTCTGTGAGCCTCGTAGACTTTTTAGACGCATGTGTAGTTTCAACCTAGACCTTGAAATGCATGCTGTAAACCTAGTTTCAACCTAGACCTTGAAATGCATGCTGTAAACACTTTCAGACTGGTAGGGACTTTTACATAAAATTAAAAGTCTGTAAATGAAAAATAAAGTACAAGTAGAAAATATATCATAAAAGATTGATTCTTATATACCACTGTACCTTACCCTTAGTGAAGAACATAAACAAAATTGAGGAAAAAATTACTGTGTTCCAAATAGCTTAATCTGGTTGGATATGTTTTCTTCAGTACTAGGGAAAAAAAAAGTCATATGTTTCACTCAAGCTAATGTGATAATTTTAAAAACATAATTTATGTTTGTGTGATAAGCAATAGAATGGGCCTCCAAATATGTCCACATCTTAATCCCTGGAACCTGTGATACTAAGTTACAAATGGAACTAAGGTTGCTAATTGGTTGAATTTAGGGAGATTAGCCTGGATTATCCAGGTGTGCCCAGTGTAGTTACAAGGGTTCTTAAAAGTGGAAGAATTGGTCAGAGTGATGCAGTATAAAACTCAACCTGACATCGCTGGCTTTGAAAATGGAAGGAGGCCAGAAACCAAGAATTGGTGACAACCTCTAGAAGCTGGAAAGGCGGAAAAAATTCTTTTCTAGACCCTTCAGAAAGCACCACAATTTGGCCAACACCTTGATTTTAGTGACTCCAAACCCTTTTGGGAATTCCGACCTCCACAATAACAAGATAATAAGTTTGTCTTGTTTTTAGCCACTAAGTGTGGTAATTTGTTAAAGCAGCAATAGGCAGCTGTTACAGTATGAAAATAATATTGCTCTGAATGAATATTGCTCATTGATTACTTATGGATTATAGGTTCTTCCTCCAGTATATTATTTTTTCTTGCTTCCACCTCCACTTGGCATACATCTTACTGTCATTTTTCCATTGATGACCCACCCTGAAAGCCATCATTATCTGGAACACTCCCTATTTGCTTTTTCCTATGGAGAACTTCTATATTAGACTCTTTCTTTACATCTTCACCTGCCATCCAGATTGGAGCAATTATCTCATTAGGGAAGCTTGCCCCACCTGAGTTAATACACATGTAAACTTTTCTCCATTCTCTTGTCTTGCCAACTTTCATTCAATCTTTTCTCTCATTCTAGGCTTCTTCCTTCTTCATTCACTAATTCATACAGTTAAACAACAGCTTTGGTCTGTCTCTCTGCCTGTGTATGCAAGTACCCAGCAAAAGTGGAGGAAGATTATTTTTCTAACTCATTTCTGTCTTTAAAAGCTGACCCCCGCCTTTTTTTTTTTTTTTGTCTTATGACCTTCATCAGTTGATGCCCATATGCATGAGCTGTGCTCTCTTGAAGCCTTTGGTTCCATATCCTTCCTGTGGCCCAAGTCCTTATATACCTTTCTCAAAGATAAAATCTATTGTTTCTTTCACTGTTAATGAACTGGAGCAGGTCTTCCAGGGCCTTACAGGCTCTTCCTCTAGCCAGGTGTCAGCAAACAGTGGTCCACAGGCCAAATCCAGCTCATCTGTTTTTGTAAATAGTGTTTTGATTTTGGGTGGGGTTTTTTTATTTCATTTATTTGTTTATTTTTTGAGACTGGGCCTTACTCTTTCACCCAGGCTGGAGTGCAGTGGCACAATCACAGCTCACTGCAGCCTCAACCACCTTGGTTTGGTGGGTGATACTCCTACCTTAGCTTTCTGAGTAGATGGGACTGCAGATGCATGCCACTACACCCAGCTAACTTTTTTGTATTTTTTTTGTAGAGATAGGGTTTTGCCATGTTGCCCAGACTGGCCTCAAACTCCTGGGCTTAAGCAGTCTGCACACCTGTGCCTCCCAAAGTATTAGGATTACAAGCATAAGCCATTGTGCCCAGCCCTGTTTTTGTAAAGTTTTATTAGAGCTATATCACACACCTTCATATACCTGTTATCTGTGGCAATTTTTGCACAACAGTGGTAGAGTTGAATAATTGTCACAGTCTTAATGGCACTATAAAGCCTAAAATATTTACTCTCTGGTTCCTTACTGAAAATTTTTGCTGGACCCTGTTCTAGACCGTACACTTTCATACTTTGCTGCCACCAGTTTTGTTTTGTTGTGTGGAAGATAGTTAACAAAGTGATATCAGACTTGGACATAGAGAAAGAGAGAAAGGAAGGACGAAAATGTGCGTACCCATAAATCTGTAATCTGGAAATACAGGGAAATTTTCTGAAAGATGCAATTTTTCTATACAGGCTATTCACCTGGCTCGAGATGGCTTGTCCTTATTAAAAGGGCAATTATGTAAGATGCAATTCTTTTGGTATCTTTTCAGAGTACTGAGAGTCAGACTGATTCTGCATGTCTGGTCTACAGTTATTGGGAAAACAATAGATACATGTTGAGAAATGCTGAGTGTATGATTGCTGAGAAATGCTGAGTTTACGATAAATTGTTTGCTAAGAACCGTGGCAAGGAAAACCCAGCTGCCCCCTACTCATGTGGAAAACTACTTGGGGCATTCAAAAGTAGCAAAACAGTGTATGTGTATCATACACCAGTTAAAACAATTCTTTAGGTACAGGATATGTGACCCTGCCCCCATGGCTCCCTCGTGGAGAATACTTTCTAGTTTCTCCTTGATCAGTGGTAAGCAGGCACCAGCTGCCTACCTAGTTTATCTTGGTTCTATGAGAAAACAGAGGACACCTGCTGTTAATAATAATCACCTGTTCGGAGACAATAAATACGTGGGTCCATCTGCTCGAAGCCCTTAGCCCGGAATGCTGTCAGCTCGCTAAGGCTCTCAGTTCAGAAGGGTGTTCATTCCCAGATAGTCCCACTTTTCTGTTCTATCAGATGTCTGCTGCTACTTTTTTTTTTGCAGAAAAGTGATTCGTTTAGGTAGAGAAAGAGAAAAGGGAGAAGAGAGTAAAGTTCCACAAAGAGTGTGGAAGGGGATTCCAGAGGGGAAATCGAGGAGGGTAAAGAGCTCCCACCATGTGGGAGGGGCTTCCAGAGAGCTGGAAAGCTGGGTGTCTGCTTCTTAATGCCTTCAGCGCCGCCTGGGTGGGGAGATCTACGGCCGAGCTGGACTCGGTAGATAGGCTTTCTCTACGATCTGTTCTAATTTCTCTTCGGAACGTTTCCAGTTTCTCTCTGACTGATAGAATGTGAATTCAAACACTGAAGGCCATATGCTTTCTAACTGCACAGCACTTTTTAAATTCCTTAGTTTATATTTCTTCCTCCATGTGTGGGTGTAGCGCTCTCTCCCCACTTCCTTTCCTCTTTTCCCTCTCTCACCCTCATCCTATCTCATTTCTTTTTCTCTCTCTCTGATTCTAAACCAAGGAGAATATCTGGTCTCAAATCTAACAATATTTTATTTGCTATATGACGTTAGACAAATCAACTCATTGTTTTCAGTAACTGTAAGATGAAATCTAAACTCTTAGCTTGCCAGATTCCTAAGTTGTTTCGGTGAGGCTGAAATGAGGAAGTAAATTCATTTATCTAGTAAGTATTTATTCAGCCTTTAATGTGTATCGGGCACTATACTAGGTTCTGGGATACATTTATGAAGAGAACAAATGAACTTTCTTACCCGTGGCAGTGACATTTTTGTTGGGAGGACATATATTACATGAGGAAACAATAAGCTCTGCAGGTTGTGGTGGGTGCTTTGTAGGAAGTGAGCATGATGCGGTGACTGAGAAAGGCAGGGATGGCAATACTCAAGGCTGCCAGGAAAAGCCTCTTCAGGGAAGCGATATTGACAGTGTGACACTTGCAGTCTATTTAAGAGAAAGCCTACAATATACTAAACCACAAACACGTAAGTGGTAAGATGTCACATCAATGAATAGTAACCCCCTCTAATCCTTTGTGTGAGAGGGAAAATTACAAAACAGTAAGTTTTCCCGATTTGTGATGCTGTAACTTCATAATAATCTCTACTTTTTTGTGAGTTTCCTTTTTTATTTTTAATCTAAATCTTTTATGCTTCCTCCTCTTCTGGTTTTGGGGGTTTTTTGTTGTTGTTTTTGTTGTTTGGTTTTCTGTTTTTTGGGTTTTTTTTGAGACTGTTTCCCTCCTGTTGCCCAGGCTGGAGTGCAATGGCATGATCTCAGCTCACTGAAACCTCTGACTCCTGGGTTCAAGTGATTCTCCTGCCTCAGCCTCCCAAGTAGCTGGGATTACAGGCATGTGCCACCATGCCCAGCTAATTTTTGTATTTTTAGTGGAGATGGGGTTTCACCTTGTTGGTCAGGCTAATCTCCAACTGCTGACCCCAGGTGAGCCACCACGCCTGGCCTCTCTTCCGTTTTTGATTTGTGCAAGTCTGATCTCGTCATCTGGCCCCTATCTATGGTGCTGTTTTCCTTCTGCCCACTCTCAGTCTTCCCTGCTGCTGTTCATACACTTCTTTCCTGCTGCTTGGCCTGCTGCATGCCATAAACCCATGCAATTGGTTTCCATTTCTAAGATTTGAATCCTGTATTTCTAACACTTTCCCGAAGATTTCCTAAGCTTCTTATTTTTCTGCAAACCTACCTACCCTTCAGAATATAGGGAATGTCTGCTATTTAGCTCCTGAAGACAGAATATTTCCAAATTGATCTGACTAGAATTGTCTGCCATAGTGCCTGGCATGTAGTAAACCCTCAATAATTGACTAAATGAGTGAGTGAACTAATTTTGCTAATCTCATGCAGTCCATCTGTAGAGTTAAAGTGTTTTTCCCTCTCTAATTTTAGGGTTATTTTCCCTTCACATGTAAAATGCATATAAAAGTTTTTACCTTCAGCTCTATGGCATAGTAAAATCTTCTCTTCACAGGATTTTAAAAATTTTTAATCTACTCTCTACTTGCTGTATATATGAAACTTTGTAATTGATCCCAGAGACCCCTCGAGGCATTGACAGTGTCTCGGAGATTCTTTGTACATTGTGCAGAGTAGTGCGTAATGACGAGCCTCGGCATTCAATGTCACTGGATTTTTGTTAATGATAATCTCTGAGATTTCGGCTGTTTCGGTTTCTGTTTTCAGCATCTTGAATTATCACATATATTATTCATATTAAGTAGAAACGTCTAAGGAAAATCTTTGTGTTAAGGAAGTTGTCATGTTTTCAGAGTTAAGTAACAACTAAAGGCAATGTTTCTTTTGTAGAAAATTTTCAAGTATGGCCAAAGTTTGGTAGACACTTTGTGTGATATTATTGATCAGCAATGGCAATAATAACTTAGCTACAAACAACTTTCAGAGACTTTTCAACAGCAAATATCAGTTTTTATCAGTATAAAGGTGTATTTAGATCATCACTGCCAACTCATTTCAAGAACTTAAGTGTTAAGTAGTACCTTAAATCTATATCTTGTGTTATGTCTGTTAGAAATAATTTGTAAATTATGAACAGTTTTGAACATTCTATAAATATTTAATACCAAAAATTGATTTTCAAAAATCCCTTTGGGTTTTTGTCATTTATATTATATTCTTTAATTCAAGAAAACCTACATAATTTACACTGTGATTTTTATTTACTCTTACACAAGGATCTGACCTATATGATTAGGAACAACTTAAAAACTTCAGTATTTATGATTTGTATTTATTGCCCGGTGGGATGTATTAGGTTGGTACAAAAGTAATAGTGGTTTTTGCTATTACTTTTAATAACTCTAAAAAATAACTCTAAAGCAGTGGGACAGACTGTCAAATATACTAATAGTTACATGTCTAGGAGGTCCCGTCTCCTTCAAAGCAGTCACCTAGGAAAGCTACACATTTGTTCCAGTAATGCTCCTATGGCTTAAAAATGTTGTGGAATGCCTCTGAAATGCTAAGAAATAAAATGACATTATTTTAAATATCCTGAATTGTGTCAGAGGTGAATTTAATTTTGTTGAGTAGTCAAATCATCCCAGGACCAAGTATAGTAAATGAAATCTGGAGTGTCGTTTGGAGCCATAGTTGAATATAAAATAACAAGATGGACTTTCCTAGTGATAAATAAACTAACTCTTGAAATTGATTGTCCAAGAGAAATTTCAGAACCTTGGACCTTGGAATAAATGTATATGCTCCCGAGGTAGCTACTATGAAGAACAGTACTTGTCTAGGTGGGGAAAAAATATGTGTATGTTTGCAAAATAAGATCAGTTTTACTACTTTATAGACAGACCTTACAGATGAAAAAAATACTCCTATCATGGAACTCTTTATAAGCAAACGTCTGAATATAAGTAGAATTTCTGCCTCATCCTTTCTAAGCCTGTTGAGAAATCTGAATTTCTAACAACGACTTACTGCTTTAAAAAAAAAAAAAAAGGGATGTTTACTGTGTAAAAAGTAGATGGCTTGCAGTTTCTCTTCACTTTTTCCTGATTAGTTTCATTACTCTATTCAATTTTTATTTCAGTGTATCTATCTTTGTTCACACTCAGATTCTCAAAATGTGTTTTTTCATTGTAAAATTATCAAACTATTGAACCAAGTTACAAAATAATGCCTAAGCTGAAGGCTATTAATTATTCTATATTGTTTCAGGCTCTTTTGTTCACATTAGTAATCATCAGATGCCTTTCTTTTTAAAGTGGGACCCTATTATCTTAGTAAATAAGAGCATCAAATTTAAAGAGAGAAGTCTCAAAGATTTTGTAAAAATAAATACCTTCAATTTTGGAGTTTCTGTTATATTTTCATTTTTACTAATAAAAGCTTTAAAAACAGAGTTCAGCCAAAGTGCTGGATCCTGTTTCTCTAATGTAGAAACTTCCAGGTAGACTCACCAGCCAAGCATGGGGGATGGAGCTGATGTGTCCTGCTTGATTAGGGCTTTTCCAAATTCATTTCACCACATCCGTCTTCATCCAAGTCATCCAGGCCCCTATTTCTTCATTGCTGAGTTGAAATAATAAAAGGTAAAGTGGAGCATGGAAAGCAGAGAAAATTGTTATCCTTCTGCAAAGAGGCTAAGACAGCTAAATTGTGACATAATTTAAACTGTTCAAATTTGACAAGTTTGACTGGAAAATTATGAGACCCATGTGATTAGAGATCAAAATGGCCACTAGTTTACAGTTTTGAAGAGTCATAGAGTGGCATTTTTACCACAGACTGAGTGAATATGATTTTGTTCTGCCCAATAGTAACTGTTGCACAAATGACTATTGTTTTGCAGTTTGGTGATTTAAATGCCGTGTCTCCTGGAAATCTGGATAAAGGTAAAAATCAAAAATAATGTACATTTTTAAGAACTTTTTTTTACTGACAAATTCTCGTAGAGGAAAATACAGTATATGTTTACAACACTCTGATTTTGTGAAAGTGGCATAAAAATCCTAAAGATGACACTCATGTCTTTTCATTATTTCTCCATTTTTTTTCATCCCTGTACCTTCTACATGTGAGATATATTAAATGCAGATAATTGAATTTAAATGTAGTTATAAACTTCTTTACACTTTTTGCCTGAAGTTCATTACAAGTGACAAATTATTTCTGACCATGGCTAGAATCCTGGAGAGAAGTGATAAAATTGGATGAGACATTTTCATTCAAGGCCCACCAGGCAAGAAAAAAGATTCCTCAGCCCACCTATTTCACTAATTCATACTTTTCTGTAGATAAAGAACTCGGAGATAGGAATGAGGTTTACTGTAAATGCAAGATTAGTAGTGGTATAGATGAAGAAGGTAACATATATACTTCTGAAATTTTAATATGAGCATTGTCACTCTAATATGCAGTATAATATGATAACATGATCAACAAAATCACACAGTAAAAAGAGCAAGATGGACTTAGCGGGAGATAGACTAGGAATAGAACACACAAGTCTTACCCACCTTTATAAACAGAGCACAAACAAAACAATACGATAAAAATACCAGTACAATTTTTAAAAACAAGTAAATTTTCTATTAAACACTGCAGGAAACGGAGAGCTCTTTCTATTAAAAGGTGGTGGAGGGAGGGAGGTATCTTGAGGTTTTAAGGAGCTGTTATGGTTATTGGCTATCAGAGACAGGTACAAAATGCACATAGACTGGGAAGAGCTACACACTTAGCCCTTCCAGGCCAGAGCCATTGGGGAAAATGAGGTAAAAGGAAGTACTTGGGGAGTCAGCAAAGAGGTGCAGTGCTGTTCTCCAGACCGTGCTATATTAAGGTACTCAGTACACTAGCAACGCAAGGAGATTTGAAAATTATAGCCAAAAAAATTGTTGCTACAAATACATACCCTATGGGATTAACCAAATAACCCTCAGAAAAATAAGTCAGTGATGATATTAATTAGTAATTTTAGAGCAAGAGAGGTGGTAACTGAAACCCATGTCCAACATAAAGCAACACTGATGATATACTCACACCAAAGCTTCATAACCCAAATTCAGGAATTTCATCCCGGAGTGCCCAGAGTTCAGTAAAGTTTTACTACTCAGTCAGAGACTGAGTTCCAGCCAGGCTTCTTCACACTGTGCTGAACCAGACGGTTTTCTGTTAACTCCTGTAGCTCCTAATTTTAGTTTTTATATACCAAATTTCCATAACCTGAAGTAGATTCCTAGGAAGTGTCTTTGAGTTTTTAATAGAAGCATAAAATGTCTACAGAATTACATTTCTTTGTCCTTAGGACCTGGAGAATGGGCTTGCTTTTGTAAGCTGCTTTGTAGGCTCTCCAAAGGAAACCTCTCACCCAGAGATAGACTCAAGCAAAACCTACCCGGAACACTTAAATTTGTCCAATCTGTTACCTCACTGCCCTTTCCATCCACAACAAAATAGATAGAAGGACTTTCCTCACCTTGTCTCCACTGCCCTCCTGCTTGAAAATGATTCTTTGTCTTTTCAGTGCTGCCCCTTTTATTATTTTGACACTAATTTCTTAGGCACAGGGAAGTAAGTGTGTGAACAGGTAGCAGAGAAGCAGTATGACTTGTCCTCACCTGCTGGATGTGGCGGCACTGGTCCCATTTACCCCCAGACCTCTTGATGCCTCTTGATATAGAGTCATATGGGCATACTCAGAGCCTAAAGATTGAATGTGAAATCCTAGGTGTTTCTGTGAGCTTCTCCCACAAAATGAGAATTCTTGTCCTTGATAATAAAAGGGATATTTGCTCCGTATAAAAATTTCAAATAATACAGAGAATTAGTAACTATAGAAAGTGAAGCTTTATTATCACAACCCTAAGAGACTGCCACCGTGAAGAGTTTGTGTTAAGATCCTTCCAGACATTTTTGTTTAATGTATAAACACATGCAACACCAAAATGTATCATGCAAACATGTTTCAAGCATACCCTCTTGATGAAAGCAAATGTCTACAAAAGATATCCCTCTCCCTGTAACCCCCAACCCTTTGAATATACTTACTCTGACACACTGTAATATTATCATTAAGTTCATTTTCCAGAGGCAAAAAGGTAACTAGATAAAGTAGGTGGGCCAAGATATCTTTTGCCTCATCTAAGAGGACTTCTTTGTTTTATTGGTCACTAATGCATGACACACATTTGTAACCAATGTATGTTAATCTCTACTTGTTTAATCACAAATTGCCATTTCTCAGACCTTGCTCCCGGTGGCTGTACACTGTACAACCATATAGGTAAGGCCTTTACTTCTCACTGCTTTCTTCTAGAAGCATCTTTGCCCCAATCATAATGAAATAAAAGTCAAAGGGCCTTGTTTATTGAGACAATTGCATTAGCAGAGATTTTTGCTATGGATGTCTACCAACTGGTAAAGCTGCAGTCTTACTGCTTGCAAAGACTCCAACTTAATCTGACCAAAGAGATACTTGTTGTACACTCATTGTATGTGATATGCCATAGCATAATAATGGAGACCTGACTCTGTTTATACAAGCCACTGTAATTTTTCCTCTTGAAGAGGTATTCTGAGGAGACTCTCGCACAGTAGTAAAGCTGTATATGTGCATTTTCTCTCTGTACTGTACTTTTGAATTTTAACAGTGCATGCTGGAAAAAATTAAATGGCATTCCATTATAATGATGCTTTAGTTAATATAAAATGTATTACAATTTGGGGGTAACAGTGACTATATAACACATTTAGTTTCTAGAAATGAATACCAGCTATTAATAATATCAGTTGCCAAGAATGGAAATACATTGCACATTTTTAATCTGATACTACTGCCTCAGCTTTAATAATTTTTATAATAAAAATTAAGGGTTTATTTTATACTGTGACCATCTACAACATTGATGAGTGCCAAAAAGTCTCTACAGCAGCCTCTGTTTATACATGCAGTAGTAATATTAACAACATAGGTCTCACCCACATTGATGCTAGCATAGATAAAATTTCTATTTAGTGTAGAATTTTAAAGGAAACAAAACCAAAGCTTTTTTTTGTGTTTGCATTTTCAGCTCAGTACATTCCCCAGAAGCTAAAGTGACTACTTTATTATAACACAAATTATACCATTATTTAATATAAACACTAAGGGAAATTCCAAAGTCCTTTTTAAAAAACTTAGTGAAGTATCAATCACAAATTGCCAAAAATAAATTTTCCTTGCTATGTTTCGAAGAATTATAGATGCCTAAATACAGCATTTGAGGAGAGCTAAGATGTTTACTTTCTTAATGTACTATATATTATAGTGTTTCTAAAGCACATGTTGATGCTATTTTCTAATTTGTCTTCTGATAATAGTCTTGATATTATTTGTTTGTGCAGATGAAGGCAGTGAAGTAGAAAGTGAAATGGATGAAGAACTGGATGACTCTTCAGAGCCTCAAGCCAAAAGAGAGAAAACAGAGCTGAGCCAGGCATTTCCAGTGGGCTGCATGCAGCCTGTTCTCGAGACTGGCGTGCAACCAAGCCTCCTGAATCCAATTCACAGCGAGCACATTGTCACAAGTACTCAGACTATCAGACAGTGCAGCGCTACAGGAAATACCTACACTGCAGTCTAAAGAATATGAAAGCGTATTTTTCCAGCTTACATTACCCCTGTTGATATTGGGCTTAAGTTGAAAATTTAATAAGCCTGAAGGTCGACTGTTGTCAAATTCTATCTGTGCTGAACATTAACTTTTTGGAGTTGTGAAATGGAATGGGTGTATGTATTTTGGCAGGTCTTTTTATTTTTAACGTAAGCAAATTATTTGCCTCTTAATAATGAATTTTTTCCCTTAGTTTCAGGTGTCAAGAAGGATTTTTACAACACTTAATGTCAGTTTTGTTTTCTTAAAATTAAAAAGTAATTTACATTTTTTTGTAGCTTAAAATATTTTATTGTTGATTGTTAGTCTTGGTGTATGATTTCATGTGTAAGTTTTTTAATTAGATGCACTTCTGTGAAATATCAAAAGAAATGAATTTTTTTGATTTACACTGGAGGCATGCCCATTTGGCAGCAGATGCATCAAATTTGCTTTTGAAAGGTGCTTTTCATTGGACAGAACCATAAGACACTATTTTGATAACATTTTGAGTACGGAGAGAGAATACAGAGCATTTTTATTATAGTGCTAGAGGGTTTGGAAGGTCATCTATTTTTCTCTGAGGAAAAATTGAGCTGTGCATTTATCAGTTCAGAGTAAATGACAGAATTGCAAGAGATTATGCTAATATGTACATAATTTGTGTACATAATTATTAAACCATATTAACAATGCAAGCTTCTGTTAAACATTGAATTTTAACTATTATTTGCATACCAATTCCTCCGTTTAAAGACTACTGATTCTGTATTTGGGACCACTGCACAGATGCATTCTGCTGTTAAGTGGGGGCTATTAGAGTTAGATACTGAAGCAGAAAAAAATGACTTGACTTTTTTTTTTAAGTGTACATGCTACTTATGCTGAGCTGGACATACAGGAAACCATTCCATTTGGATGACTTTCTTTTATTCCAGGTCTTTTTCCTAATAGTAGTTCAATATGCTGCTATTATAAAAGAAAATTTATAGAATGCAAGGAATGTAGCAACCTACATAACGTTATTTCCTTCAAAACTATTTCCTGGTTTCTAAAATATGTGGATTTAAATTGTAAACAGAACCTGAAGGCAGTGTAACTGGCACACCTCACTGTTACTTATCCCCGATTCTGTAGGATTTGGATAGGTGGCTGGATGGACCATTGCCATTGAAGAATGTACATCAGGGATCATCGTACCTCGGCTATTACATGGTGCCTTAAAACAGAACTGAAGCTAAGGTTTAGTAAGGTTTATTTTGTTCATGTGAAATAACTCTTCAATCCATTTGACAAAGTGTGCCTGTCATTTTCAGATTCCCGAAGTAAGGACAGGTGACATGTTCTTCAAAGGAAATTTAGGGAAAACAAAGCAAAACAAAAAGACAAAAATCAATTTCCCCCTTTGAGTGACCGTGAATCTATTTTTTATTCTTAGAGCTGCATATTTGCTTAAGGGTGTGGAATAGCAGGCTAGTTTTAATACCAACTTGTTACATGAAGTCATATATGTTTTAGACCATTCTTATCTAGTTACCATTTTAGAAAGTTAACAAAGTAAGCAGATACTTATCGAAGTGCATCTTTTCAGTCTAAATGTTTGTCTGTGTGTCTAGGTGCCGGTGTGTCCACATGCACACATGAGTGCCCATGGGGCAGGAGTCTGCTACAAAGTCAGAAGGTGAGATCCTAGAGAGTTACACCCAGCCCTATTTTAATTTGCATGAAAAGCCAAGGTTCTTTTAAGCCCTCAAATTATTTAATGATTAAAACACAAAAAGGCACATCTGTTCATTTAAATAGTTGTAAAATACTAATCAGCAAAAATAGAGAATAAAGCCAAAAAAAAAAGCACAAATTGATTCACAGATTATTAATGAGGCCTATATTAAACCCGAGATGTTTATCTTTCCAGTTGTATTGGGGCGGGGGGGGTGGGGGCGTGGAAAGCAGAGGTGAGCCAGTCTGTAAAGTTAGAAATACCAAATGGCTTATCGGGTAATACACAGTGTATTTAAGCTGTTGTTGCTTGGTTGCCTCAGACTACTCAAATAACATCAACAGCATTTCTTAAGTAAAATTTAAATATTTAGATGTAATTTTGGAAACTGATCCAATTTTTTTATCATACAACTCATATATTTGAAAGTCTTCACTAGCATAGTAGCATCACCTTCATCTAAATATCATTTAAATTACAGTACCTCTTTTTCCTCCCAAAAAGACAATGGATTTGTACCAAAACACACAAAAAAGGCAAACAAAACATGGTAAGCTGCAAAAGATCATGTATCTACTTCACTGTGCATAGGAAGTATTTACAGGTAAAATTAAAATCAAAAATTGAAAAGACACTCTTCATTTTGGCTCTCCTTTCTGAATTTTTTCAGTTTCCTGTTCTCTACCCGCCATCCCTTGAATGATACTATGTATTGGACCAAATGTTTTTACTGGTTTCATTTTGTTTATTGAATGACTTTAATGTATTTATTATCATTGTTTCCATTAATTTAATGTTGGATATATTTGTATCATTAGAGGAATCTGATAATGGCAAATTTAGATTGATGAGACTTAGGGATTGGGGATGCTCCAGGATTCAACATTTCTTCCAATTGTTCATGGTTTGTTCTAAATTAGGACAGATTAAGAACTAATAAACATTATCACATTTGAACTTGACTCAATAAAAATATTCTCATCTCCTTTATGAATATTTAGGCATATTCTTTGTGACTGCTGTAAATAGTTTGGACCAAAACTTAAAAGAAGACCTATGGTTTATGTTACTTCCAGTTATTTGTAGTTTACAGTAAAACGTGAACACACATACACACATTTTCATCAATTTAGAATTTGAATCGTGAAATATATGAGAAAATGAAAACATAATTTATACATTTGAACAAATTGAGCAATGACATTTATTGCATTTATTTCCATTTTTTCCTTTTTTCATTCATTGAAACTAGGTTTTCTAAATATTATTAGACAGTAACACTCTCAATAGATTTATTCACAAATGATACAAGTACACATTTTAAGGACTTCTTTGTATTTCTTGCAATTATAACCAATCACTAGTCATGAAATATTATTGTATAAATCAAGTGCTACACTTTGAGTGAGGAAGAAGGTTAAGGAAGTTATGTTGACCATTTTTAAGTTTCAGAAAAGACATTTTCATATGATAGGATTGAGTATCATGGGTATAGTTTGATCTTGACATATACTTTGAAAATCATACCCAAAAGATTTGCTTTCATGAAACCAGTGAACAATAGGGTGGAATGGATGAACCATCTCCTTGGAAGACAGGGCCCAATTTTCAATTTTTTCTTTGGCTATCAAGTTGCTAATCACTTATTCAGGATTTTCATCCAAACTGTGTTTGGACTGACTGTATAAGTCTTACTGCCTTTTCGGAAATCTGCTTTCCTTTTTGTGATTTTTCTTGTACTGTATAGCACGGTTTATGCACCTCTCTTTAGATGGTGTACTTTAAAAACAAAAGTAAAATTTAGAAAATGGTTTTAACACTGCATACCTGAAATTAGTAGTGTGCAACATTGACTGCCTTTGATTTCTAGTAGACAAGTAAAAATGAATATGTTCTTGTAGAATGCTGTAAAAGTCATTCAGGAATGAATGCGGTTTTAGTGCCGTAATCATGAATCTTTTTATATGAATGCACTGTCTAAAAGTGCTAAATGCATTTTCAAATTTTTAAAAATTCCTTAGATGATATATTTGAAATGTCTAAAATAATGCTGTGCTTGAAACATTAGTATAAAAGAAAAAAGTGTGTCACTGTGATGTTGGTCCTCCCTGTGTGGACACAAGTAGAAAGTAAAAGCTTGGCAATTCACCTTTGTGTACAATTTGAGGCAGTGGTTATATATAATGAATTGACCTTTATTATGACCCCTCTGCACACACATTCTTGGTGAGAAAATAACAGCCACCCACAAATTAAGATCAGAACTTTTGTGATCTGTATGAATCACACTAGAACATGGGGGAGGAGGATTGGCATGCAGTGCTATTGAAAATTGGGCTTGTTGCTAGATCAGAACAACCTCCATGTATATGGTTAGAACAAATCAATTAATGGAATCCTAGTATTTCTGCAAGTTTGGTGATTTTTAAAAACTGGAATAGGAGCATTAATTCAGTGCTTAGTTCTAGTATTAGAAAACCCCTTTGATGTAATGCCTTGTATTAACCCTTTGAGCATTGTAAGATATACAATGGGGGACAAAAGCCTTTCAGATCATTTATTTAGACTTAGACCGGTAAAGTATACTCTATATCCAAATGTCTAATTATGCTGTTTTTTTTAAAGGGGGGTAGGAAGAGAAAGTGTTTCCACGCCAAACACTTGCATTTTATACACAACTCTTAATTTTTCTTCAAGAGGGCTTGATATATTTATTCCCAAATATTCACTGCCATCTAAGTAAGTGTACTGTTTACAGAAAAAAAAAAGAATCAACTTTTCTAGCATCACACCATAGTCTCTAGAAAAGAAGGACAAATACATGGGCCTGGATAGACCCATGTCATAACTGATTTCTGCACATTGAAGGTACCTAGATTGCCTTTAAAAGGTATAAAGAAAGGGTTAAGTTTCTTTTTTTTCTTTTTTTCCCAAAACAAAACAAAAGATCTCATTTATTTAGCTTTAGAAAGTACAAGCGTAAGTGAAGCCTTAGGAAGAAACGAGTTCGCGTGGATTAAGAGAATGTGAACTCTTTGGGGGCAGTTAGGCTATTTGGAGTTAGATCGCTCATAAAATATTGTTTGGGAATTTCGCCCAGGGCATAATTTTATCTATGCTCCAAAACTTTAATACTTTGTCAAAAATTTATATATAGATAGAATGGAGAGCAAAGCACTTGATTTTAAGCTCATTGTCAGGAGATGCTATGACTACTGCTTCTGGTATCTCTAAATGTCAGTCTGCTTACACCATTGCTGATTTTGTTCAAGGGAATCTCTTCATGCACTTGATTCCCTCTGTTCCCTGTGTGATCGAACATGAAAGCAGTGTTGTCAGCAGATGTGCTTGTGCTGCCCTAGCTGGGCGCAAATAAGAGTGTAACCTATTCTGATGTCTGGTGAAAGGACATCCATAACATAGTGCAAGTATGCCGTAAACGTTGCTTTTTAGGCAGTTTAGGAAGTCAAACCATGCAAATTACTCATATGTTAACATGCAATACTCAAAGGGTTTTAATTTAACTCTCTTCTTTTGAATTCTTCATGATGATTTACTGTAAATGCTTCTCAGTTTGCATGCCTTGATCATTGCTGCTAGTGATTTTATGTGCCAGTAGACCTGAGTTTAGTTTACCAATTTTACTTAAATAGTAAAAGCCACTTACAAAGTGACTGCCTAGGATTTTTTTCCCTTTCCTTTAAAATAATTGACAATATGGTTTTTTTTTTTTAAGAAAAATGTGTTTTGTCTCTTCTTTTATTTGATTCTGGTTTGATTCTTTTTCCCCCGTCTTTCCTTTGTTTTTTTAAATAAATTATGATGTTGGGATTGGAAGCCCTGAGTAATGAAATCTTTGGTAAGAATTATTTATGTAGCTCAATAATGAGGACAACAAATCTTTTTTAGAAGAATTTTGATTCTGGAGAGGAAAGAAAATATTAAAACTCCCATTGACTCTTGATAACCAAGTAAATTTTTCCTTCAGTAAATTAGTATTTTTGAAGAAACAAGAGCCTTGTTTTAACCTGCTAAACACAATTTTAAATGATCCAATAAAGAAGCTACTGAATTGTATTCATTCAAAAAGCATCTTTTGTACCAAAGCAAATTCTTTTCTCTACTCATCTCCATCATCAATTTGGACCTATGGTGGTGACCAATGCGTTGGTTACAGAAACTTTAAGTGAGTGCCTTGAGAAAACTTGGAAATTTGTGCCTGAGGTGGTAAACTTTTAATTAGGTTAATTGTAGTGCTTACCAATCAGTAACTCCACTATCACTCAGGGCTTTCGTACCTTCTAGGTAAAACTTCTTTCATTGTGTTTTTTTAAGATACTGTATTTTTTTTTAAGTGCCATCATTTAAATTTCACTTAGTAAGTGGCCGATTACATTATTCAGTCCCACAAGCACAGGAACATAGTAACACTAGGAGATATTTGAACATTTATTTTACAATCGACTGAATATATTATGTAAATGAGGTAAGCAACTTTTGTAGAGATTGTATGTGTGAGATAATGTAATGTTCTTTTCCAGTTTTTGGACTACAGTTGAATAAACTTTTTAATTATTTAAAAACATCTTTACCGAATAACATGTGATGGTTTTTTGTATAATGTATTTGATTTTGTAAATACGTATTTCCTGATGTGATTTTTGTGAGAAATGCTAAATCTTTTAGTATATCATGTCCTCTCAAAATTGGCAGGAGCTAAATAATAGTTTGTGGGCGATTTGTATTGTGTACTGTACAATAACTGGGGAACTTTTATAATTATAAAAATATATATTAACTTTTAGTGTGTTGTTTAAACAAATGACTGGAACATACTAAAGATATTAGTAGGATTTTTCTGAATATTTCAGACTTGAACTCAGGCTAGCTTTCTTGTGTTTTTCAAAACAAAATGGTGTCTTGTCTTTTAAAATCAATAAATTTGTTTCCTTGTTACAAATACATTGGAAACGGCTTGGTTTTTTCCCCTCAAATCACTGCCTGGAAGCTAATAATACAGTACCTCATATGGAGGGTAGTATCTGTCATCCATTAACTTAGAAACAAAATTAAGTTGTTTTCCTTTTTTGTGTCAAATGAAATTGGCAATATTTACACGTGAACAGCACAAAAAGGGAAAATTATAAGCCCAGCAGGGTACAAATCTTACCCTCAAAGGAAATTAATGATTGAGTGCTATTTAATTTCAGAAGCTGTCACATTTCCATTGTAAATCCAGATTTTTGGATGTTCATAATGTGTTTGTTTTATGTCATTTCACATTGATTTTGGCACTCAAGTTCCTTTCTTATATTGAACTTGCTTATTAAAATTTATTTTAACACACTTAAGATATGCTACCAGTTTTTTCCTTTAAATACCTACAGGGAAATTCACTTTTTGGTGTACAATCTTATGAGTATTGACAGACACATAGAATTATGTAACCACTACCCTAATCAAGTTTAAAATGATTTACCTAGCAGACATTTAATTTTCTTTCAAATCACAATATATATAGGGCCTCCTCTTAGAATATGGAAAAGCCCATTTATGTGGGGTTTCTTTAAAAGAAAGAAATACAAGGCAGAAATATCCTTTTGAGACTCTTCAGCATGATACTTCCAGATCGCTCTGTAAAGTTATCTCTAAAACTACACTATTGCCGGGTACAGTGGCTCACGCCTGTAATCCCAGTGCTTTGGGAGGCCAAGGCAGGTGGATCACGAGGTCAGGAGTTTGAGACCAACCTGGCCAATGTGGTGAAACCCCTGTCTACAAATATTACAAAAATTAGCCAGGCATGGCGGCACATGCCTGTAGTTCCAGATACTCAGAAAGCTGAGGCAGGAGAATCACTCGAACCCACGAGCCAGAGGTTGCAGTGAACCTAGATTTCACCACTGCACTCCAGCCTGGGCGACAGAGCAAGACTCCGTTTAAAAAAAAAAAAAAAAAAAACTACACTATTGGCTTAGCCTACGGAAACACCAAATTCATTCCAACTTACATTGATATTTAAACCAGTAGCTTAGAAATGTATCCAAATACTGTAATTTAATTAATAAATGGTAGGCAAAATTATAGCTAATAGTAGAGACAATACTAGACTAGAAAGAAAAATAATCTGACCAATTCGGGCATTTTTATGTCGCAGCCGTTGCCACTTTTGAGATATTTGGAATTTCCATACAAAACGAAGAGTTCCCAGTTTCTAATCTTATTTTCATACTTGATTTCTCTTGGAAATTAGAGGTCTTTCAAATCTCTTGTAATTAGTGCATTACTTGGCTATAATACTCTTCCTGCCATGATGTTTAATAGTATTTTCTTATGCTTTAGAACTCAGACATTTGAAAACTTGAACTTAGCCAGAGAAACGTAACTGGTTTTTATTTATCCATTCAATCCACCAAATATTTTTTTAGCTTTGGTCTAAATGTAATGTAGTTTCTCTCTCTTGCTCACTCTCTCTGTCTTTGAAAATACAAATAAAAGGCAAAGAAGTTCCTTAAGACTATGGAGTTCACATAGTGTCTCATGATCAGTAATCACAATAACCTGGAAGGAGACAAACATTCACTTGAATGTGGAGCAGCCTCTAAAACTGAGGTTTTAACTTGTATAAAACTTGAAAGTTCTGCAGTTTGTGTGTCTGCCCATATTCCTGCAAAGAAGTTTCATAGCTTTCATCACATTTTCAAAGGTATATGCAACCCAAAACTGTAAAACTCACTGTTTAGAAGATTACCACTAAATTTCAAACTTAATGTAAGTTATAAAATGGCAACTCTAGAAATAGCATATTAATAATTACTAATAGCATATTGATTCCTTTTGTGGAGGGGAGGATGACAGAGTCTCACTCTGTCACCCAGGTTGGAGTACAGTAGCGTAACCTCGGCTCACTGCAACCTCCGCCTCCCAGGTTCAAGCAATTGTCCTGCTCAGCCTCCTGAGTAGCTGGGATTACAGGTACGTACCACCACGCCCAGCTAATTTTTGTATTTTTAGTAGAGACGGGATTTCATCATGTTGGTCTCGAACTCCTGACCTTGTGATCCACCCACCTCGGCCTCCCAAAGTGCTGGGATTACAGGCATGAGCCACCATGCCTGGACTGATTCTTTATTATTAACAGGAAATAATAAACCCCAAGCATTTTTATATTTTTAATAGATTATTCTCTCTTGGGTTCAAAAAGCTGTAGTGAAGCCTTCAAACTATAAATCCACTCTATTTTTATACTCAGGTTGCAATGCAATAGTAACAATGCCAATCAAAGTCAAGATGGCAAAATTCAGTCGGAGTTTCTGAAGAATTAACTGATTTTAAAGCTATTGGTGATAATTCTTCATCTAGAACTGTATCCAGTCATGACAAGAATTAGATGACACGCTTCCACAGGAATGGAGGAAAGCTTAATGGAGTATTTGCAAGGATGTGTTAAGGGTTAATTTTTTCTTTTGTCTTTAATGATAAAATGTTTAGATACAACAGTTCTGTTTATATAAAATATGGATAATAGTTGCGTAAATAAGTACTAAGACCATTGCTATAGTTCCCACTTCCCTAGTTGGTCATTAGGCCTAAATTGATGACCACATCTTACTAACTCCTCTGTTGCACGTTCTTACTCTGCCAGGGCCTGTTTGGTAGGTTGCTGGTAGCGTGACTTGACCCTTCACTCCTTGAAGTCTTGTCTTTATTGGGTTATAGTTTTCCATTGACTATGAAGCTGAGACTCCTGAGAGGACAAGTTGCAAGATAGTCCTCCCGGCTCCAGTTATGAAGCGATAACCCAACTTCCTTTTTATAACTGCAGTTAACTACCTGAATCACTAGCCTTCCTTACCTGTTGGTTCAGAACCATAGGGAACCCTAACTGGCCAAGGGATAGTCTTAGGACTGACTGTCTCGGCTTCCAGTTTAATAAAATCATGACTTGGTTCCGAAGTCGAAGCAGTCCTGCCTTGAATACTTGGACCTCCAAAGCCACTAAGCTCAATGTTTAAGGCCTGAAAAGCAAAAATCATGTAAATGGCTTATTTGATGTAATAGAGGGGCTACTCCCAACTCAATTCCTTGATTCCAGGAACTGTGCATTCTTACTGTGAGAGAAGTGGTGCTGAATATTGATGGATATCTGTTGTCTCCTAGCTGACATCATGGCTGAGCCTTTAGCAGACTGTTCTATTTCTTGTTCTATGGAGTGAGCAGCTTCTGTGTGATGAAATATGAGACCTCTGAATTTTGTGGTGAAAGCCACATCCCTTTGCCATGTAATTAGTTCTATAATCAGTAGTAGGATCCTGTAGGATATATTCATGAATAAAATACCTATAAATGGAAGAACGATGGAAAAGGCAAATCTATATCTGGAATATTTCTCTATGCCTTTAGGAGAGTTGCTTTACCCTATTTGATGAAAAAAGATCCTATGTAATAAAACTGCCAGTTGGCCCCTGTGAGGAGTACGGCCACTTCAGGAGGCTTAGCATTCATTTCTGTTATGGGCAGGCTGGCGCTCAGCAGCTCAGCAGCAGCAATGGCCGTATCTGCCTTGGTGAGGGAGAAGTCTGCTTGCTGAGTTGCTGAGCCCCTCAAGAGCCTTATGCATTCTGCTATGGCCGCTTTGTACCTGGGCCCATTTAGCTAGTGGAGGTGGCTGATGAAGGAAGTGGCCATCATTCTCAGATCCCTTGTCTGTTGAGAGTCTCCCCTGCACCGAAACCTGGTGGGCTACATGAGCTACAAGTATTCTCACACTCAGTGTCCCTTCAAAAAGGCCCAACCACATGTTCTCCACCAGATCCTCTTGTCCCCATGCTTCCAATCTTGTACAAATTCCTGACCAAGAGTTTTAATCTGCTTATCAGCCACTGCTAGCCCCTTTCATGTCAAGAGGACAAAAGATGTAAAGCAGGAAGTTCTGACAGCCCAGAGGAATTCCCTTCACAACTACCTTCCAAGGGCACCCCTGAATGACACTGGCAAACAGCATTTGCCACATAACGGACCCTAGCTGAGCCCAGCATGAAATGCCAACCCAAAGAATTAGGATTGTGGAATAAAGCATTTCTTATTTGAGTTTCCAGGTTCATGGGGGATTTCCATCTTAGTCTTAAAGTAATTAACATTCTCCTGACTTAGAGATAAATAAGATAATTACATGAGGGAAGTGTTCAGGACTGGGAGTCAGAAGCCTGAACTGTCTGTCTTACTACAAGTCTGCAACATACTAGATTTATATTCTTGAGAAATTTACTTAACTTCTACAAATCTGAGTATATTTAGAAGGAAAATGAGATCTCTTCCCTAAGCAATGACTGGTAAGGATGGTATATATATATGCTGGTTAAGAGATAGTCTTAGAAGTCAGGTAGGCCAGGTGTCATAGCTCGCACCTGTAATCCCAGCACTTTTGGAGGCTGAGGCGGGAGGATCATGAGGTCAAGAGATTGAGACCATCCTGGCTAACATGGTGAAACCCTGTCCCTACTAAAAATAAAAAATTTAGCCAGGCGTGATGGTGCACGCCTATGATTCCATCTACTTAAGAGGCTGAGGCAAAAGAATCACTTGAACCCAAATGGCAGAGGTTGCAGTGAGCCGAGATTGCGCCACTGCATTCCGGCCTGGGTGACAGAGTGAGACTCCATCACAAAAAAAAAAAAAGAGGTCAGGGAAATCTGGGCTTGAATTCCAACCCCACAACCAGCTAGTTATGTGACCTCACTGGGTAAATTTAGTAACACACATTTATAAGGCCTTGCAATATTTGCTAAATACTTAGCAGGTACTCACATGTGGCAAGCTCTCAATAAATGCTAACTTTTGGCGGTAACCTGCTTTAACTACCCTCTAAATTAAAAGTATAAGAGCTTCATTAACTGCCAATCAGTAATCTTGTAAAATGGGCTCATCCTATCATTTCCAGGTAGAAATTTATCTAGAATGGAGACGGGTTGACTCAACTAGGGTATTGTTTAACTGTGATTAAGCTTTGCCAATAAAGTGCATACTTGATTTAAACAAAGAAAAAAGAAAATGGAAAAAAAAGGAGGAATTTTCAGAACTCTAGACCCGAGACAAAAGAGAATTTACTTTCTCATTCAGTCAATTCAGGCTTCCCAGGAGGTAAAAATATTTCCTCTGGATGCTTAGATTCTTCTGAGCTTCTCCTTCCTGCATGCATTCAAAAAATAACCATTGAATCTCCCAGAGTTTCTTTTAAGTATTCCAGACACCCTGACAACAGTTTGGGGATAGACTGTCCCCATTTCTCTCTGTAAATTATTTTTTTAATAGTCAGCTCATCTGCCTTTTAAACTTGTCTTGTTTTTAGTGGACATAGTGGCTGGACAGAATCCCACCTCTGAATCTTTTTTTTTTTTTTTTTTTTTTTTTTTTTTTTTTTTTTTTTTTTGAGACAGAGTACTGCTCAGTTACCCAGTCTGGAATGCAGTGGCTCAATCTCGGCTCACTGCAACCTCTACCTCCCGGGCTCAAGCCGTTGTCCTGCCTCAGCCTCCTGAGTAGCTAGTATTACAGGCACCTGCCACCATGCCCAGCTAATTTTTGTATTTTTAGTAGAGACAGGGTTTCACCATGTTGGCTAGGGTGGTCTTGAACTCCTGACCTCAGGAGATTCGTTCACCTTGGCCTTTCAATGTGCTGGGATTACAAGCGTGAGCCACCTCGCCCTGCCCTGCCTCTGAATCTTACAGCACTTATCATCTATATCAGAGGCCGTGCATTAGCAGGCTATGGACCACAGGAAAGTGATGTTCAGCTTATGTGGTGTGGTGTTAGGATACAAAGGGCTTTTGTGGTGTGTGTGTGTGTGTTTATTTTATTTTAATTTACTGTCAGAAATTTTAAAGTATCAGAAGATCTCACAGTAATTCTGTCAAAGGAAAATCTGGTTTGTAGTTTCTCTTGAGCATTGGAGGGTGTGGCAACCCTGAGGCTCCATGCCCACATGGCAGTCTGCTAGGACCAGAGAGACAGGGCTTGTACACTCCAGGTGGCCCCGCTACTTTATGTTGAGTCCATGTTGCTGCTTTGGATCCACTCTATTACCTTCCTTACCCTGTAGGCGTCAACACATAGTCACTGCGTTTTTATGGGCTACAGTGTGATATTTTTAGACATGTGCACCTTGTGTAATGATCCATACAGGGCGTTCAGCCTATTCATCATCTCATACATTTATCATTTCTGTGTGTTGAGAACATTCAAAATTCTCTTTTGTAGCTTGTATTAGTTCATTTTTGCATTGCTAAAAGGAATACCTGAGATTGGATAATTTATAAAGAGGTATATTTGGCTCACAGTTTTGCAGCCTATACGCAAAACATAGCGCCAGCATCTGTTTCTGGAGAGGCCTCAGGAAACTTGCAATCATGAAAGATGATGAAGGGGGAGCAGACACGTCACATGGCAATAGAGGGAGCAAGAGAGAGAGGCAGGAGAAAGGTGCCTGGCTCTTTTAAACAACCAGCTCTCATGGGTGAACTCACAGAGTGAGAACTCACTCACTACCACAGGGAGGACACCAAGCCATTAATGCAGGATCTACCCCCACAACTCAAACACCTCCCATCAGGCCCCATCTCCAACCCCGGGGATCACAATTCAACATGAGATTTGGAGGGGACAAAACATCCAAAGTATATCATAGCTATTTTGAAATAGACAATACGATATTATTAACCATAGTCACCCTACTGTGCACTAGAACACCAGAACCTGTTCCTCCTATCAAACTGTAACTTTGTACCCACTGACCAACCTTTCTCTCTCCCCTCCTCCACAACCTCCCAGCCTCTGCTACTTACTATTTCTACTCTCTGTTTCTGTGAGGTCAGTGAGTGAGAACATGCAATATTTGTCTTTCTGTGCCTGGTTCATTTCACTTAACATAATGTCATTCCGGCTTCCTCCATGTTGCCACAAATGACAGGACTTCATTCATTTTTACGGCTGACTAGTATTCCATTGTGTATGTAGACCATGTTTTTCTTTATCCATTCATCCATTGAAGGACACTTAGGTGGATTCTGTATCTTGACTTTTGTAAATAGTGTTGTGATAAACATGTGAGTGCAGATATGTCTCTGACATGCTGATTTCATTTCCTTTGGATATATACCCAGTAGTGCCTTTGAGTTTTTGGCTTGTGGTTCACATGCTCTTAGCATTTGAACTTCTCTGCCAGATACAATTTATCTATCAAGCAAAGACAAATGAGCAGTCCTCACTCATGGCACATAGAGTGGAACTGGTAGCAGGTGTGTGGCCTCCCTGTTGCCTGTCATGCTCTGAGACAGAATGAGTGTCTAGCATGGCTGGACGTCAGACTCGGAGAGAGAGACCAGCCCTTTAATTGTGAGCTTTAATCTACACAATTAGAGGAAGTAGCAGCCCCACCCTTGGAGCGATTAGATGCTAGCACCCAGCAGCCGTATGTGCTGTTGAGAATGTCGTCTTCTTCTTCAATTTCAGCATTCATTGAACAGGAGAGCACCATTCTCTCCCCGGACATGTGTTCTAAGCCTTGAGTTGTGTGACGTGGAAAATCAGTGCCTTTGGCATTGATTCTTCACTTCAGCATTAGCCAGAATTGACTGCCTTATGCCAGAAATGTGGAAAGTTTTGAGATAGTAAGTTTCAGGCATCTGACAGTTTCTGCTGTGCAGAAGGCCAACCTTCTTTTAAAGAGGGAAGCCTGCAGGGAATTTTCCCGGGAAAAGTTAAACTTTGCTTTTTATGATTTCTTCAAGTTCTTCCTATTTCCCTGTAGCCCTTGCTAGCTGCATTTTCGTGATTGACAGATATTTGCTGGTTGTTTGACTTTGCTGTAGTGTTTCACAAATCTGGCAATCAACCAATAATTTTTAGGTTCTTCAATTACTTACATAGTAGGAAGGAAAGGAAAAGACTATGCCTCATTAGCTACCTGTTGGCACTTCATTAATGCCTTATATTTGCGTCCTAAAAACAAGAAAGCAGGGCATATCTTTAATAAAAGTGGTCAGATTACTATTATCTGGCAGAGGATGGGGCAAGAGATTTTTTAAGCAAAGAGAATAGCAAAGGTTGTCACACTAAAAGAAAGATCTCAAAGCAAAGTCTATGTCTCAAGATGATTGAATAACATTTTTAAAATTAAATTCCTTTACACAAGGCCTAAAACCAACTGGTAAGAAATATTTCAGACTGAACCCACAGAGACAGTGTCCGTCTGTTTTGTGGAAAAAATGTAAAGGAGATGTCAAATTAACACGCTTAATTTCTTACAAGCGTGACTACCATTTTCAAAGATCTTTTTATATGTCTAGCCTAGTAGAATGGGATGCTGCATAATGAAGAGAGAAAGCAAAAGTAGACAAAGTTTAGAGAAAAGGATTCAACTCCGTGAGATAATAAAAGATTTCTAAGGAGAATTTCAGAAAGAAAGTTTCTGGCTGGGCGCAGTGGCTCACGCCTGTAATCCTAGCACTTTGGGAGGCCGAGGTGGGTGGATTGCCTGAGTTCGAGACCAGCCTGGGCAACATAGTGAAACCCCATCTCTACCAAAATGGAAAAAATTAGCTGGGCATGGCAGCGTATGCCTATAGTACCAGCTACTCGGGAGGCTGAGGTAGGAGAATTGCTTAAACCCAGGAGATGGAGGTTGCAGTGAGCTGAGATCGTGTAGTGCAGTGGCACTACAGCCTGGGCAACAGAGCGACACTCCATCTCCAAAAACACATAAAAGAAAGTTCCTTATTAGATCAGAACTCTGGAAAGCTCAAGGCAGCAAAATGCATCTTATTTATCTCATCACCTCTCAATTCTCATGCTGGTGTTCCAGGAAGGCATGGCTTAACAGCTGGTCCCTGGGTCTCTCCTCCAGGCTAAAGAATTGACCTTGAACATTTTGGAACATGGTCCTTGAAGAGAAAAGAAAGTCCTATCATGCCTGCCACCTACAAAATACTGCAGTATCCAAGAATCTTCCATAAAATGTATTTGGCTGTCAAGATTGTTCATTGTGAAACTTGTAATTTGTGATGTGTATGTATACCACAGAATGAAAGTTAGTCACTTACCCTCATGGGGGCCAGATGGAGCAAAGTATTTATGCTGAGGGCCCTTAGACAAAAGAGTTTCCCTATGCTGATGAGACCTGTTTTGCATCAGCTTATTTGCTAGCCCTGAAATCACAAAGTATTCCGTGCATGACTGGGAACGTGGGAAGCTGTGTCTGAGTTGTCTGAATACAAATATAAATGTACTATATACTCCAATTAAAAGGAAAACATTCTCAAATGGGATTTTAAAAATGTAACACTGCATACAAGTAAAAAGGCTCGGAAAGGTTGAAAATACAAAGATAGGGAAGAAATAGAAACACAAACTATTAAAAACTTAATGATAAATCAAATAAAAGATATGCAAGACCTGTACCCTGAAAACTACAAAATATTACTAGGGAAAATTTAAACTTAAATAAATGTAGCGATATACTGTGTTCATGGGTCAGATGACTCAATGTTGTTAAGATATTAATTCTCTTCAAATTGATTTATGAGTTCAACACAATCCCATTCAAAATCCCAGCAAGCTTTTAATAGAAAATGGCAAGCTGATTGTATAATATAATACGTATGGAAATTCAAAAGACCTAGAATAGCTAAAACAGCTTTGAAAAAGAAGGACAAAATTGGAGGAATATCGGTACCTAATTCTAAGACCTTTGTAAAGCTACAGTATTCAAAATAATGTGGTACTGGCATCAAGATATCTCAGTGGAACCTATCAAATCAATGAAGCAAAATAGAGTGCAGAAATGAACACACACATTTATGGGCCATTGATTTTTTTACGATTTTTTTTTTACGCATAGGCAGTCAATTCACTGGAAAAGATAGTCTTTCAAAAAGTGATGCTGGAACTATTAGGTGTGTGTATGTGAAATTTGATCCATGTCTCACACCACACACAAAAATAACTCAAAATTAATTATAAACATAAATGTAAAACCTACAACTATAAAACTTTTGGAAGAAAACAGAGAAAAAAATCTTAGGGACTTTGGGTTGGGCAGAAATATTTTAGATTTCACCGTAAGCATTATCTATGAAAAAACAAATTGATAAATTACACTTCATCAAAAAAATAATTTTCTGTTCTTCAAAAGACACTGCTAAGAGAATAAAATGGCAAGTCATATATTAAGAGGCAATTTTCTTTGGGTCTCTCGTGTTTCTGCAGGTGTTCTGAGCAAATGCATTCACCACTTTTGTTCTGAACCATCTCATCAAAGATATTTATGCAGCAAAAGCCTTGGAAGAGAGAGATAATGGCTCCCTGTCATTATGGGCTGGGTTACTTTGTTTCCTGACCAGTATTAGAAAGATATTGTCTTTTGGATTTGGAGGGGCCCTCTTTAAATGACTAGGGTTTCCTAAGCTTGGAGTTTCTCACCTATGGCATAAACCCACTTTGTCTATAGAACCTCCCTGGGCCTCGACACAACACCCTCGTGGGTCTTGGGTCGGGGTGGGCAATGAAAGCAGATGTGAATGTGAAGCTCATGCTGCTTGCTGTGATGTTATCAAGTCCCTTTTCTCAAACCCATGAGTTGTCATCTCCTGTTCATATCTTGGAAACTGGCAAGCTCACTTGTTTGTTCACCAGCAAAGTAAAATACCAGATCCTTCACAGTCCTTGACACCACAGACTGGGAGAAAATATTTATAAATAATATATCTGATAATGGACTGGTACCCAAAAGATGTAAAGAACTCTCAAGTTCTATTTTCTCCTGTCCTTTAACATTCTTCTACAAAATCACTTTTTAAAAATAATTCAAAAATTAAACTCTGAGGGGTCTCACAATCACTGGTAAATAAATAAATAGGTCTGGTGCTGTCACTGACATCTGTAATCCCAGCACTTTGGGAGGCTGAGACAGCTATCACCTGAGGCCAAGAGTGTGAGATTAGCCTGGGCAACATATCCTATCTCTAAAAAAATGTTTTAAAATTAGCCAGGCATGGTGGTGAGAGCCTGTGGTCCTAGCTACTTGGGAGGCTGAGGCAGGAGGATTGCTTGAGTCTGAAAGGTGGGGGTTGCAGTGAGCTATGATAGCACCACTGCACTCCAGATTGGGTGGCAGAGTAAAATCCTCTATGTTAAAAAAAAAAAAAAATCTGAAAACCCAAGGTGTTGAAAGTATACGCATAGTACTTAACTTTTTAACATTAAATACGTATTTGGATGAATATTTAACATCTGTCTCTCTTTAAATTTCAAACTTCACGATCTCAAGAACCTTTCAGTCTTGATCATTACAAAATTCCCAATGTATAGCAGTGTTTGGTATCTAACCAATGAGTATTTGTTGTATGAATTAAGAAACCAATTCTCTTATGATTATACCTAATGATTATATGATTTAAGGTTGTCTCTGCTATTACAAATAACTCTTAATGATTCTTCTCCGCATACATTTCTAAAAGCAGAATGTGGGGGCCAATAAATTGCAAAATTGTAAGCCTTTGGAATATGTTGCCAAACTCAACTTTGAAACCTTGAACCGATTTCTAATTCCTTCAACAGCTCTGGCTCAGATCCTTAGAAGCCAATTAACTGAAAAAAAGTAGAAACATATTATATCTGATCTAGGACTGTTTGCCATTTTACAAGCAGAGAAACCAATACTTCAGAGATTCTTAAATAACTAGCAAATTGTTTACTCAGAAAATGATATTTGATTATTTGGAACTTTTCTCAACAACTGTCATATTAATTTTAGATGCACTTTGGGTAAATAAATATTTTATACATCAAGTGATCATCCTAAATTTGGAGTATGAATTGTAAATACAATGCTAAGCACTTATGTTAACATATTATACGTCATCATTTTAATTGCAGCCCATTAAATATATATGCATATTCTCACTTCATTGTATGAAGGAAAATGTTCTTTAAATTCAATATGAAAAAATAATTTTTATAAAGAAAGCTTTCTTACCTAAAAAATAATATCACACTAAAAACAACCAAAGTTCCTTTCAAATGTGGAATGAAAAAGGAAATTATAGGCTGTTCATACAATGGAAACTATATATTAGTAAATTGATCCAAGTACAAGTAACAAGGTGATAATTCGCACAAACACATGGAAACAGGAGGCCAGATATGAAAAAGATACGTATTACATTATTCTATTTATAAGGTTCAAAAAGAGGAGGAAGTATGCTACAGTATTGTTTACCTTCGAAGAGAAGGAAACATTTGTACTTAGGAAAGAGCTCAAGGCCACTTTTAGGTGCTAGCAATGTTCTAGTTCTTGATCTGTATATTGGTTATCTTTGTATTTGCGTTGAGGTAATTTACTGAGCTGACTTTTTTAAAAGTTAAAACTAATTTGGGTCCAGAATCCCCTCTCTAGTAGAGCTTAATGGCTTAAAACTCCAAATCCAATTAATGACTTTTTGAAGTGCAGGGAGCATTTAACTTCTGCTTTCACTTGAAAGACATCCTGAATACTTTTCTGCATTCTAGCTTTACTTTTAAGACAATTTTATCAATGTCTTGGACCAGAAGTAGCCATGAAATGTTCATGCTTTAATAACCACAAATAAATACTGCCGACCTCATTTCTTACATTTTATCACAAAAAGGATAGCTTTGTTGAATTTAATTTAACAAATCAATATTAAGAATCTTCTTTAAAAAAAAAAACTCTGGGCATCTGAAAAGTTACAAGTAGAGGCTACAATTTTAATTAGATCATCTTAGAAAAATCAGAACAGGAAATTTTGGAGAGTCTCCAAAATTCACAAGCTGCAGAAATGCTTCTCAATGGTCTACAGTGCCCAGTGTTTTTCCACTTTGCCCAAATGGCTATTCAGATGATTAACGTCAGCAGGCTCTGTGCATTTGAGTACTAGCTCTGTGATCTTTACAATACAGAGACCTCAGTGTGATATGTGGCAGACAACCAAGACCACAGAATGTGTCTAGGGGAAACTTTAAGAAATAGCAGCTACTATGGGCAGGAAATCAACCTGTTTGTGTTGCAGAAATAGGACAGTTTACTGGCTCGATAGGTGTGCTATCACTGTGATATGCCCAATCCCAGGCAATTAGATTTAGGATGCCATATGGCCATCCTGAATGAATGCATAATCTAAAATGTCACACAGCTTAGGACCGGTGGAACAGCAACAATCACACACATAACACTTGTGCTAAACAGTGTCATGCAAATGAAGAGAGTCAGAGAGTGGTCACTCCCCAGGGCTTGTCCACCTCACTCTGGCAGCTCTCACCCTTGCTTACTTTCAATTACTGAGCAATGAGAATGTTCACACTCTCAGTTTCTGCCCTCCTCTCTATCCCACCATTCTATTTCCAACTTTTAGTGAACATGACTTTATTTTCCAGCCCTAGAATATTTCAGTATTTTATTAGAGGCCCAATCCTGACAGTGATCTAGCGGTGTATCCATCCTAACATCCGGTTCTACAAGGTGGCCTGGGAGAACATAGCTGTGTAGGGACAAAAAGGTGTCATATTTCACAGACCATGGCTGATTCTCCTATAACAAAAGACAGATTAACAAGAGAAATGTATGACAAAGTTATTTAATCAAAGTTTTTTTGTGACATGAAGACCCAAAGAGCCTGGCAAAACTGTGTTTTTGTAGGTTTGTTGGGGGAAGCAGCAAAGGAGAAAGGACTTACAGAGTGCCTCCATAACTTGGTTATGAGTAACATAAACTGGGAACAGCAAACTGCAGCAAACTGCGGGAGGCCTCTGGGGAGGCAAACTTTTCCATGCCTCGGGTTCCAGTGCAGGGTGAACTAGGCTCTGTTACCATAAACTTTGTGCTCAAGGACATAAAACCCCTTTGTAGCACTATGACGTAGCCAGACTTATAGGCTCCTGGTAAGGCCTGCGTTCCACCAGCTGCACACAGATAATAAGCGAAAGATAACCACCTGTTCTTGTTTTGTGACACTCCCAAACCACCGCTGTTATCACTCTTTAGAATGACATACCAGTTCCTGCTCACTCATTGAGTTCCAGCTCACTGATTCACTCCGTCATCAAACACATTTGTGGTTATTGTTTTGAATTTTGGTTACTGAAGGGTAAATCTTGATAATACTTTAAAAACAAAAGGAGACTCTTCCAGAAGTAATCACATTCGGCCAGGCGTGGTGGCTCACGCCTGTAATCCCAGCACTTTGGGAGGCCAAAGCGAGCAGATCACAAGGTCAGTAGTTCAAGACTAGTCTAGCCAAGATGGTGAAACCCTGTCCCTACTAAATATAAAAATTAACTGGGTGCGGTGGTGGGCGCCTGTAATTCCAGCTAGTCGGGAGGTTCAGGCAGAGAATTGCTTCAACCTGGGAGGCGGAGGTTGGGAGGTTGCAGTGAGCCTAGATCGCACCACTGCACTCCAGCCTGGGCAAAAAAGAAAAAAATTAAAAATGAAAAGTAATCACGTTGCACTTCAGAAGCAGAGACTTGCCAGCAACCTCGCAAATGGCAGACTCCTCCCTCCGTTAAAAACAACAACTTGTTGCTTCTCTGTCACTGGGCATCCAACCACACAAAATGGGTGCAATGTGGTGGCTAAGTGGCTGCTACTCTCAGTAGCGTGAAATTTTGAATAGTAAAAGATGGTCAAACCAAAGATGTTCAAACCAAATGCCCAACATTGTACAATGGTCAAAATTATACAATGGAGCATGCTTTTTGATGATTAGGTACAAAGTTATGGAAAACATTTTATCATGATATATTATCAACTTCAAATGCAGGCTAAAAATAATTTTAGACACAGATGTGTAGGAAAAATATGTGGAGGATATGCATCAAAATATTAACAATGATTGTCCCTGGATGCATGAATTATGACTTTTATTTTCTTTGCTTTACTTTCTGCAGCTCCTACTTTCTTTGTGGAGAACTTGTGCAACTGTTGAAAGTTAAATAAAGATGAATAAATCCACCTACTTAATCCACCCCACCCCAACCCAAGAGAAAAAACAGGCGGCACGTGTGGACATTTTGTTCTTCCAGCGCCTTTAGCAATCTGACCACGGGTCTCACACGCCCTGTCAACATTGTGTTGTGCTGGTGGTTTGTATCCTCTTCTCCAACCACCCCTCACAAAACATCGGCTGGAGCCCTAGAAATTTCAGTCATTCTGACATGACTTTGTTCCTGCTCCACTTTATTTTGAATTAATGAGTTCTCGTCTCACTGTAGTAATAATTGCTACGGAGTTCTCTAGAGACCACACCTGGCTGACTGTGTTGCGTTCTGAGCCTCTCAATTGCAAGAGGCTGGAAAGATTTGAGAGAAGATTCCTAAAAAGTACTTCAGGGGCCCTGGAGGCACTGATTTAGGAGGCGGAGGAAAGACATGCGAGGGAAGATGTCAACCCTGCGCTGACTAAATAGGGAATGTGGGGAAACCAGACTTCCGGTTTATGAAGACTGCAAATGCCAGAAACACCCCAAAGGGTAAGTGAGACCCCCTTAGGAGGTGTGGAGCGGGGGCGGGGTGGAAAATGTATGATGCACAGATTTCTGGGCAGTATAATTCTGCCTAAGAATGAAGAAGAAAGTGGAATCTGATTAACGTGGCCTAAGAATTAAGAAGGGTGTTCACACCAGGTCGGCCAAACCTGGAGAAAGTATTTAACAAAGGGAATGGGGAAGAATAAAAGGAGAGTTTGGGCTGAGGGTGTGATGTGATAAGGTTTAAAAGGCCTTTCTCGTGTTTGTTGGGACGACTGTTATGCAAAGCAGTCTGGAAAACTGACTTAAAAAATCATGTAAAAGGAGTGTGATGGGGCAGTGTGGAAAGAGACTGGAATTTCGAGTCTAAGATTCCAGCTTTTGAGCGCTGACTCCGCTGACTTCGGGCTCGTTAATCCCCTTGTATGAGCTTTAGTTTCCCTCCCTGGAAAAAATGGGGAAAGGACTCCTCTGAGTAGTTGTGAAAATCAAATGGGATAGTGGACATTAATGCCCAGGACTTGTGGCTTCTAAGGAGTTCTGTTTCGGGAGATTCAGATCATAGGACTCGGTGACTATTTAAACACAGGTGCTGAGGGAAGCGGAGACACGGCATTCAGCAACCACTCTGCTGCTTCTGCCTGTTTAGGCTAAGTGCTCACCGATCTAATTTGCTGCAGATACTTACTGGCAGCTGTGGTGATTGCCTATGCTGGGGCCCAAGCACAGGTTTAGTTTTATTTTTTAAAGGTTTGCACGTGATTCCAATGTGCAGAAAGGATTGAGACCCACTGAGGCAGGGTAATGAGAATGAGGCACACAGCCTGGAACAGAAAGAAGAAAGAAATGAGTCTGTGGTGAAGAGTAAGTCTCCTCTGCTCTCAGCTCTCTCTTGAGGCAAACACTTTTAATCAGTTTCTTTTTTTTATCCTTCCAGAGAGTTCTATTATAGATCAGAACCTATTGTGCATCTTGCTTTTTTCACTTAGCACCACACCGCGGAGATTGCTCCACGTCAGTACTATCTAGTCTCCCTCCTGTTTAACACAGCTACGCTGTATGCCATAGTATGGCTGTACCAAATGTATGTAATCACCTTATTAAGTCGTTTGCAATCTCTTTCAGCAGTAAATACCCTTGTCCACACATTTCGAGCACCTGTGTGATTATGAAGTAGCGTTGCATCAAAAGACATTTGAGTAAGCTCTTCTAAAGAGAATTAAAAATTGCCACTAATTTGGGAAAAGATGGATTGTTCTGTGGCCATAAAAACAAGGAGCCACCAGAACTGAGACATGCCAGTGGATTCATGCTCACCACCTTTGAAAACTGACCAACCCTGAAATTCAGACTTCCAAAATAATCCATATAAGAACAGTAGCTGATTCTATGCAGAATATGCCATTATAACTCTATAGGATATGTTGTTCCTTGAGGCGAACTGAGGGGACTTCAGGGTAAATTGGTGATTTTTGCTTAGATTTTGACTTTAAAATCTAGCCTCATCATGAGATTTGATTCCAGTCCATCTGTAGTCCATTTTTTAGAAGCGGAATTGTTGAGTAATAAGACATGAGTACTTTGAAATTCGGTAGATGCCATCCTCCGAAGAGATTTGCCGGTTTACCTATCCATAATCAGTGACATGCTACTTATTTCTCTGTCCCTTAACTGAAACAGCTTAAAAAAATCTTTTGCAATTCTACAAAGTGAAAGAATATTTTCTTCAGATTTTCATTTCACATTTTCCAGATTTAATAAGCTTGAGCATCTGATCTTATACATACATGTGTATATATATATAATGTATACACTCATACATATATGTTACTTTGAGTTTTGTGTGAATTGGTGGTTTATAGCCTGTAGACTAGTGATTTTTGAAAATCATCCTCAGAGATGATCATTTCTCTCAATTGTAGTAATGTACATGAAGAAAGTGAAAAGTTGCAGTAGTCCATTTTTCATTAAAATTAGTTCACCAAGAAATATGCTATTTGGCTAGTTCATTTCAGATATTCAGAAAAACAACTTATATTTGTTTGAGGAAAAAAGTCTAGATTGTTTTATGATAGAAAGGAGGAGGAAAAACCTTTGCAAGTACTAAGGTTGAGGTAGCTCTCTGCTCCCACTTGTGTTAAGTCTACACAAGTTAAAGTGGTTTTCTATTTTTAAAGAGCAGAGATTGCAGCTGTTCTAAAGCACAGCCCTCTCAGCAGGTACCTGGGGAAGATAATTGGCAGGTACCACTGAAGGTCGATGTGAAGCACTGAACACTGCCCACTCTGAAAGACCTAACGAGGCCTGGGCTCGGGAAACCTGCAGGAGGCTCAGCTCACAAGTGGCCATTTGGGAGTGTTTCTGCCAATGGCCAGCAGCTATGTTTCTTCCTTATTTGGGAAGGTTTGTAAAATAACACCAATACATTTTTTTCTGTAGCTTTTGGTATTACTAGGTACTTTTATATGTATTATTCCTATTGCCATGCCTTAGGCTATAGAAGTGTGCCTGTTTTCAGGAATGGAAACTAGCTTTAAATTAGCCCAAATAAATAAAAATGAAGAAGGCCACCCTGGCCATTATGCTAGGGGTTAGTTTTATTATCATCCCCCTGCTATCAGGAGACATTTGAGGCACAGAGTGGTTAAAAAGGTATGCTAGCTTGTAAAAATGAGATGGAAACACAGATCTTCTGACTTGGAACCCTGTTTCCTTTCACCATGATAAATCAAAAACTATATACATAAATATCAAAAATATTCCCTATTCAGCATGTGATAGGAATCCTTTTTCTATATTGACATAATTTTCCATATATAAAAATTAGTGGCAGAGGAAGGAGCACAGACCCTTCCTGTAAAACTACAGAAAACTTGAATTTATTTTGAAAGCTTCCCAAATTAATGCTGTATCTGACAAACAGCACAGCACATTAGGCTTGGTTCTGATTGTATAGCACAGGAAAGCTAAAATGGTCTATTTTACACTTAGGTATGTGTAGAAATTGTTTTAAGATTTATATTTATTGTCTGCAATTAGCTTGTGTATAGCTGCCTTGTCTTCTGCCTCAGGAACTGAGCTGTTTATTTCTCTTCTAAGAAAACACACGTCGCAGTACACCTTGACTAAGAGCTCAGCGATATAGTGTCTCTGTCCTATTATGCAATTTCTATTTTTAACTTGTACAGTAGAACTGTCATACTAATACTATCCTCATACCAAAAGTTAATTTTGATCCTTGAAAGGTAAAAATTTGAGTGCTCTGTGCGTGTCAGTGTTCTTGGCAATCTAATTGAGCAGTTTTTCCCCAGACCATCATTATAAATTTGACAAATTTGGCAGACCTAGAGGAACTATTGAGCCGTAAATCTGCATTGTGCTTGTAAGATTCTATGCTTACCACTGATTTCAGTTTTTTATTAAGGAGAACTCAGAAAGAACAGGCAATGAATTTGAAGAAATCAGAGGCAGTAGATTCTTAAACAAAAAAGGACAACCCAAGAGATTAGTGGCTCAGCTTAATTGTTTTTTCTAGTAGGTAATGATCCAATTCTTAAACACGAGTCTTCATGTTTGCTTTATAGTTGCAAGGAGCTAGAGACTTCAGCAGTTTTCTGCCAATGCTATGTTGGCTGTGAAGTCAGTTCTACTGTCATGTTGTGGTTCTTAATTATTAAGAATACCTTCCTTTTCTTAATTTCACATTTTGATTATACCTAATATATTGTACATACATATATATATATTTATATATTCACTTTTAAATGGATATTAACTGAGTTTTTACCACGGGCCAAACATTGTCATTCATTCAACAAATATTTTCTGGTTGTCTGCTATGATCACAACTAGGTGAAGTGTTGTAGCTTTAACAATGGGCAAAATAGATATTCATGGAGTTTACAATAGCCTAAGGGAGAGAGATATTAATCAAATTACAATCCTGCCTCTCAAATACATAGTTCCAATCCATGATAAGTGTTCTGAAAGAAAAGAATGAGGTACCCTGAGAGAATGGGGATTGATCTGCAGGCAACTCAGGGATGATTTTCCTGGGCAGTGTTGTTGCTTTCACGTGCATTATTCACTAAATCTTCACAGTGAGTCTTTGGAACAGGAGTTACCACCCACACTTTGTAGATAAAGAAGTGGAAACACGGAAGAGGTTAAAGTGTTCTTTGTACGATGCCTCAGATGCTTATGTAACAAATATGAATGAAAGGGGAGTGCTGATTTGTTGGTATACACGTGGAGTTAAGGCTCTTTAAGATAATTCTATCCTTCATTTGCCCTTTCTAGGAACTTTATTTGTGTCAACCTGTCCCTAAGAAGATAAGCCATTATTATAGCTTTGAAATGATGTGGAAATAGTTTCAAAATGTGGCAAAGTGAACTACCCACAAGTACTACACACTTGAAATTGAAAGATACATTTATCGTCTTAGTCCATGTGGGCTGCTGTGACAAAGTACCATAGACTGGGTCACTTATGAAAACTAAGAATTTATTTCTTACAGTTCTGGAGCTGGGAAGTCCAAGATCCAGGCACCGGCAGATCCAGTGTCTGGTGCGGACATGCTTCCTGCTTCACAGATGGTGACTTTTAGCTGTGTCTCTGCACAGTGGAAGGAGAAGGCAGATCTCTGGAGTCTCTTTTATTTTTTATTTTATTAATTTTTTAACCAACAAGAATGATCTTGACAGGGGGCCCTTTTTATTAGGGTGCTAATCCTAATCATGAAAGCTCTGCCTCCAGGACCTAATCACCGCCCAAAAGGCCCCACCTCCTAACACCATCACCTTGCAGGTTAGGATTCTAAAATATAAATTTTCTGGGACACAAACATTCAGACAGTAGCAGTTATCCTCTGTTATCTGTATGTAATTCATCAGCTTCCTGAATTAGCTGCTGCACGTTTTAACTTGCAGCCTGACTTTGGATGCCACTCCTCCCAAGCTTGGAACAGAGCTGCTTTAAGTCCACAGGTGTCAGAATGGCAGCACCAGCAGTACCTAAGATTTTGTTAGAGATAGATTAGAAGTAACAGCTCTTGGGCACTGCACTAGGCCCGCTAAATCAGAATCACTGGAGGCAGAGCCCAGCAATCTGCATTTTAACAGTCTCTCCAGGTGATTCTCATGCGTGATAAATTTTAACCAGCATTTAACATCAGAATGTGGACTAATGTTACTACTGGCCTAAAGGTAAATCTGCAACCATATGATATTTACAAATAAGTCAATGCATGTAGAGCAATGAATAAATATTAGCTATTCTTCTCTATACATGGAATATTAAAATTGGAAAGAAATACCAAGATTACCTGGGATAGCAACTTTCTTTTATGTATGAAGAACTTGAAAAGGATGTGGATACCTTACTTAAGTATATACTGATGCATTTTTTAATATCGTCTATTTTATTCTTTTCACTATGTTCTCCAGTAAATCAGATAATCAAATGTATTCTGGTTTATGGTCAGTTGCTGAGAGAATAAGAGGTGTGTCAGCTACCTTACTATGTCTGTCTTGTAATTTGCGCTTGAAGATCAAGAAAATAACCTTATGAGAAATCATGTATAAATCTCACACAGACACATCAGCTCTCTGAAAAAAGCTTCAGGCTGATGATCAGGGAAATCGTGTCTTTGTAGCTGTCTCCTGCAGGGGTTCTCACTTTGGATTTGAATGTGGATTGGCAAGTTATTCATATGCACATTATTTTTCCAAAATGCACCCCCAACCTCCACTTCTCTTAATTTTCCAGCTTGCTTTCCTTAATCTACTTTGTTTTCACTTCCATACAGATAGAAAAATATAGCTGCTGTTTATGTATTTGGTAGATTTATAAAACATGCCACTGTGCCTCTGAGACTGAGTATGATATAAATCCCAAGCCATAAATGAATGACTGAACAACAAAAACAAAAATAAAAGCTGAAACTCACATGATTTTGTAACTAATAAACCTTTTTTCTCTGGTCAAGGGACAACTGAGTCAGGTCTTCTTTTACAGGGGTTATTCACACTGTTTTTCTCTTTCTATTAAAAAAGAAGCTGACAATGCCAAGATTAAGAAAAAAACAGAAATAACTACTCTAACGTTATTCCAATAATTGCCTTCAGGTGAGGGGATGTGGTTCATTCAAGCTTCTTTTAACTTTTCCATATTTTCTTCAGCAAATACTGATGATAGCCACTATATGTTGAGTGCTTGCTATACAGTGCTATTTAATTTGAACAAAAAGCCTTATAGGGTTATTATGGGTTTACTGTAATGGCTTCCCCAAATTCAAAGCATCTAAGTAATTGCCCCATTTATCCAGGCAATAAGGAGTGGGGCTGGGGTTGGATCCCAAATCTGCCTCCTCCAGAACCCATTAGCATACTACCCAGCGTGGCTTGCTCCTTCCTTGCCCTCCTGCTCCTTTGGGGCTCCCTTTCACATCCTGCTAGTAATGATCAGCAATCCTGGACTTGGTCTTCTAGATAAAATGCTCCCTTCCCATGAAGCAGGCCACGTTTCTCTCTCTTACCCTGTCTCATCCCATGCCACGCTGACAGACTGAACCACTGAAATGAGGTAATGAGAAGAAACTGTACCCCAAATGAGACTTTTCCTCGTGAGCTACAGACAACACCTCTCGGCATGTTCCCAGGTCCTACCTTTGCTTCTCTCTTGGCAGGTGCACCCTCTTTCTGAGACCAGATCACCTCTGTGACTTCTAACTTGGGCCATCCCATGCACTCTTCTCAAAAGACCTGACCTCACCCTTGAGAGTTGCTTTTACCTTAGCATTTCTTCTCTTTCCTCCAGAAGCACCTTTCCCAAGTTGGATTTATTCAGGCTAGAATCATGTGCTGATGACATCAGTAGAGCTGTTCCAGGTAGTCTCTGGCATCCAGGTTCCATTGGGAAGAGTCGGGGAGGAGAAACATCTTAAAGCTCCTGATAGCACAGAGGCGTTGCCATGCCTCTTTCTTTAATCGGCTTGTCTACCAAAATGTTATTTATTTATTTATTTGCTGTGTATCCCTAAAAGAATTTCGTAAATTCAGATTACTGTTAGCAGCGGAACGTACAGATCTGCAGCAACCTCAATTCTTGCTTCCTTTGAAGGAACAATTTGACTGAGGGGCATAAGAAGAAGGAGAGACCAAGGCAAGTTTTAGAGCAAGAGTGAAAGTTTATTAAGAAGCTTTAGACCAGGAGTGAAAGGAATTAAAGTACCCTCGGGAGACAGCGACTTGAGAGATCAAATGCATAGTTTGACATTTTGACTTGGGGTTTTATACACTGGCATATTTCCTGGGTCTTGGGTTACTTCTCCCCTGATTCCTCCCTTGGGGTAGACTGTCCACATGCGAAGTGGCCTGCCAGCCCTTAGGAGGGGATCGCATGGTGTGGTTATTGGATGTTAGGAACATGGCTGTGCTACAGCCAAGCAGGCATAGGCCAAGGTAAAGAGCCTAGCTGACTCAGTGGGATTGGGGTGCAAGTGCACAGTCCCATGTCTTGTACAATCATAGCCATGTAGACACAATATATCGAAGCTCCCCACCTGGCTCTCAGCCACAACTGTCTGTGTAGTGTATAAATGTAACATTGACCCTGTGAAGGGGCTGCTGAATAAAGCCATATCTCATTTACCTGCTGTCTCCTGAGTGTTCTTCCAGCTTCCTGTCCCATATCCACCCACTCTCCTCAGACCTCAGCTGGGGCTGGACCCCAACCCTGAGCGTGACACTGGACTTCCTCCCTTCCCAGTCTAGCATTCCTAGAGGAAGCTTATATACCAGTTAAACTCTGCCATTTTGCCTCTTAGTGCACATGCTTGAGCCCATGTGCCCAGTTCCTGAGATCTTGAGAAGCTGCTGATCATCAGTTTCGGGTGTTTTCTATTAGGAGACTGCCTTTCCCTGGTGCCAGCTGTGACCAATTATTATTTTACTATTTTAGAGAGCTAGTTAACAACCACCTGACCATCACCTGATGGTCGCCTGACATTCCTGATGTGTCTGTATGGTGGGGAGTCCTCTCCTGCCTGCTCATGCCTGACTAGCTACCTACTGTAACATTACCTGCACACATTTTAAAGTTGACATGTAAAATGTTTCAAGTTTAAATATGCACAAGAATATTATTTCCAGTTCATTGCTAATATTGACATTTAGGAATAGTTATAGTCACATTTTAAAGGAAGCCAGCAATTATAATTAATATGGTTATTTGATATTCATTATCCATTAAAATATCTGACAAGCTCTTATAGTCAGAAATTATATATATTTTATCTTCTTCAAATCTTATTTTCACTGTACTTTCTCCATAGAATTCTATCCTACTTGTAATATATTTTATGCTTAAACATCTGTTATCCTAACCTTATCATACCTGCTACAACTAAAATGTATATAAATTTAAATGCAACTTAAAAATATTTCCATGACCAAATGTCTCATAAAAACTCTTAATTTAATTATTACTATACTTTTGATTACTAATCATAGATGAAGATAGCCATGAAGGTAAGGGAATTAAGTGTCAGGGCACTTCAGTCCATGGCCACTGTGATTGCTGGGAGTTGCCAAGTCACACAGTAATTTATCATCAAAGATTATTATTATTATTTTGAGACAGAGTCTTGCTCTGTCGCCAGGCACCAGGCTAGAGTGCAGTGGCTTGATCTCAGCTCACTGCAACCTCTGCCTCCCGGGTTCAAGCAATTCTCCTGCCTCAGCCTCCCGAGTAGCTGGGACTACAGGCGCGCGCCACCACGCCCAGCTAATTTTTGTATTTTTTAGTAGAGCAGGGGTTTCACCATGTTGGCCAGGATGGTTTCGATCTCTTGAGCTGGTGATCTGCCTGCCTCAGCCTCCCAAAGTGCTGGAATTACAGGCTTGAGCCACTGCGCCCGGCCCATCAAAGATTATTTTTAACCATCTCTCAGTTGGGAGCTCAATAGGTCTCCCTCAACTTTATTATGAACAAAGAATTAGCTACCATCTGAGTTTTGAAATGATTACAGTCATTTGCTTTCTTGACAGCTACAGCAATATTTTGAATTGCATCTTTTTTTGGTGCTGTAAATATTTTTATACCTGTGGAACTAGACACTAGATGTCGTAAAATTTAGGGTGAGTGAGAGGTATGCCTTTCCTTAACAAAGTAAGCACTGAGAAGAGGAATCTGCATCTTCGTTAGTGTTTCTCAGATCAGTTTTAGAAAAATCTATTTGTGGAAGTAGAGGGTCTGGAAATTTATTTCCTCAAAATGCTTCATCCTGGGTCTTAATGTACCTCAGTTTGAAGACCACTGGTATAGAGAGTAAAAGTTGGCTCATTCTGTTTCTCTATCTCTTTCTCCCTCTCCTGTCCCCAGGAAAATATAATTTTGTAGAATCGATATCGTTTATTTTTCAGGAAAGATAAACATGGGCCGGGCATGGTGGCTCACACCTGTAATCCCAGCACTTTGGGAGGCCCAGGGTGGCATGCGCCCATAGTCCCAGCTACTTGGGAGGCTGAGGCAGAAGAATTGCTTGAACCCAGGAGGTGGAGGCTGTGGTGAGCCGAAGTTGCGACATTGCACTTCAGCCTGGTCAACAAGAGCAAAACTCCATCTCAAAAAAAAAAAAGAAAGATAAACATTCTTATTTCTTCATAATGTTTCTGAACTTTTATAAAGAAGTCCATTTTTTTTTTTCCTGTAATATGCAGTACGTTTTAGTTCCTCTAGTAACCCGGGCTAGTTACCATGCCCTCCTCACTCTGCCTCCTCCCCACAATCCCTCTCTCAACCTGTCTTCTCTCACATCTGCCAGGAATAGGAAGTGTATTCATCACCAAGTCACACACACAAGAGCTGGGCCTAAGCTTTTGAAATGATATCTTGTAAGCACATTCTCCTCCCTAGTGGTGGCTACCAGGGAATGTGTGGGTTCCTTCAATGGTGGCCCTCCAAAAGACATTCTGACTTCCCAGACCTGTGAATGCAACCTTACTTGGAAAAAGGGTGTCTGCAGATGTAATCAAGGATATTGAGTGGAGATCATCCTGGACAACCTGGATTGGCCCTAAATCCAATGGCAAGTATCTTCATAAGAGACAGTAGAGGAGAAGACATGTGAAGATGAGGAGGTAATGTGATCATGGAGGCAGAGGTTGGAGGGATGCAGGCAAGGCAGCCAAGAGACGTGGAACACTTCCAGAAGCTGGAAGAAACAAGGAAGGATTCTCCCCAGAGCCTCTAGAGGAAGTACAACCATGCTGATGCCTTGATTCCAGGCTGCCAGCCTCTGGAACTATGAGGAAAATTTTCTGTTGTTTGAAGCAACCAAGTTTGTGGTAACTTGTTATAGCAGCCCTTGGAAACCAATACATCCATCTAAAGAAATAGTAAATGAGGCCGGGTGCGGTGGCTCACACCTGTAAACCCAGCACTTTGGGAGGCCAAGGCAGGTGAATCACAAAATCAGGAGTTCGAGACCAGCCTGGCCAATATGGTGAAACCCTGTCTCTACTAAAAATACAAAAACTAGCGGGGCATGGCAGTGCACACTTGTAATTCCAGCTACTCAGGAGGCTGAGGCAGAAGAATCGCTTGAACCCAGGAGGCGGAGGTTGCTGTGAACTGAGATCGCACCACTATATTCCAGCCTCGGTGACAGAGTGAGACTCCATCTCAAAATAAATAAATAAATAAAAGAATAAATGAAACACAGTAAGCCAATGTTATCAATGATTAATGTTAGTATTACCATAAAGATTTCATAAAGGATTTGTTTTGAGGAACTTCAAAAAAAAAAATAATGAGGTCCTTTCAGCCTAGGGCAGTTTTGTTCTTGGCTGTAAACTATGTGAGAGGAGCTTGAGGAAGCACTTTATATTCTGAGAGGAAAGTGAGTTAGTTCATAGGCAGCCTCTTATTTTTATGACCAGATCCTGACTTATGTCCAGGCAGAATAGGTGAAACACTGTGTAAGATTTGATCTGAGAGGCTTGGGAAGCCTATGAGCCAAAATACCTCATATACCAAGGATATGTGACCTAAAAGTCAACAGGATTCATTTTTGAGGCAGGAGCTCTGAACTTAGATGATCTAGTAGTTACTGGGCTCTCTTTGTTAAGCACCCTCAAAAAGGCATTGTTCTTGTGAAATATAGTCAAATGTTGTTATTCATGGTGGCTATGTTCTATGAAGGTGCCATTAACGTTCCTCCTAGGGGAAATTCTTAAGATTAGGTTCCTGCAAGCTTCTTGGTCACAGTGTTGTTATCCATCCATCAACAGGTGGGAAGGCGTGTGAGGGTGGAGTGGGATGCAATGTTCTATGGCCTTTAAACCAGACTGAGAAAATCTCAGTCCTAAGGGCTTACGGAGCATGAATCAAAGCCATGCAGCAACAGAATGTGAGAATGAGAAAAAGGAAAATGAGTGCTTAGATGATTGAGAAAGATGAGACAGAGAGAAGGAGGAAAATGTCTTAAAGGAAAATGGGAGAAACCAGAAAGGGCTGATCAGGAACTAGGAGAAAGAAGAAGGTGTGAGGGGCAGATAAATGAGGCCCAGGATTTCACACAGCTTGTCTGGGTTTAACAGTCCCACTTGGGAGCTCTGAAGTCATAGAACCCAGGACTTCTAGGGAAACCGGTTCTTCTCAAGCCAACCTGCGTAGTTAAGAGGAACATTGTCTTCAGAGGATCAGAATGGATTTACAAACCTTGCTTCCTCCTTGCAATTCATTCTATTAGGAGGTCACTGGACTGGGGGCACACAGAAAGCGGTTCAGCATTTGAAGAGAAGGTCCTTTTATGGAACATGAATCTGTAAGCGTGGGGGATTCTTGTCAAAAGAAGAACTACTTCTTTTTCTTAACTCTGCAGTGGATCAGTTTCTCTGCACAAAGGACTAAGGACCTGCTAATCAGTTACTCAAGGCTTGGAGAGTCCAACCTTTGAAGCTGGGGCCAAGAGACTGTGCTGGGTAGCTGCTGGAGACAGGCATCAACCCTGGCTCTGCCGGGCCACTTCTAGGAAAATGGTTCACAGTACAGCAGCGAGTAAACCTTTAATCCCAAGTTAAGTAATGGAAGACGAATATGGTCATTCGGGCCCAGCCAGTTGCACTAGTGTCTGCGGGCTTTCCTACCACATTGCTGCTGCTCTCTCGACACTGTCAATAAAAAAGAACTCAGCACTTGGGACTGCTGCTCACACATAGGTGCCAGTTGCGCCAGAATCACACCAAGAACAAGTGCCCACTCACCAAGCAGAGAGCTTAGGCAAAGGCCATTTCCAAACCGACGCCCACGCCCGCAGAGCGGTCCCAGCAAACAGCAGGTGTCACCCTTTTGCTTCCAAACTCCAACCACTTTCAGGTGCCTGGCGCGCTCTCCAAACTTGCGTGTTCAGGGCTACCGCCCCGCTGGGTTGTTGGGTCCATCTGTGCGTCTACAGCTCGCTCCTGTGCGGTGGGTGCGGAGTTGCAACTTTCCAGCGCGTCCCCCAGGGGGATGAGGGAGATGATCCTGAGGGCATCAGGTGCCAGCAGAAGCCACTGGGCGTCTCGGAAGTCGAAGATTGAACTTGCGGCGGGAGCTGGGGAAGGTGGTGCGCGCGCTTCCAAGTCCCTCCCCCTTGCCCTAGCAGTTTCTCTGTGCCCAGAGCAGCGCGGGGAAGGCTCTGCTAAGGCTCACAGGTAGAAGCGCTTGGACCGTGGCAGCGACCCCGGCTCCGGCCCGGGTCCTGGCGCGCCTGCATTACAGAGTGCAACTACGCTTTGTGACCGAGGAGCAGCTCTTTCGGCCTAGGCAGTTCTTGTGCCCCAGCTGGAAATCTCTGCGGCTGGAGGTGCACCCAGCAGGGGAGAAGGCGGACGCAACGGTGACTGACGGTGAAGTACCGGGCACGACCCCCTCATGCCGAGTCCCATTCGGAAGTTGCGGCTCTTTTGCGTGCAAGCGCGGTAATAGGAGCGCGATGTGTGCGCTTTAGCGCACGTGTAGGGATGCGAGTGTGTGCGCCCATCGCGCCTGCAGGCAACTGCGGGTGTGTGCTCCTGGTGCGCTTGTATGAGTACGGCTAAGTGCGCTTGTTGAGCATGTACGGGAGTGCGTGTGTCCGGTCGGCGCGCGTGTACTGCGGCGCGCTATGTTGCCTAGCGAGCGCGTGTAGAAGTGCGGGTTGCACACTCTGGGTAAAGCTGAGCAGGTGTGCACCCCCAGCAACTCTCTGAAGGGAAAGGCGGGGCTGCCTCTCGTCAGGAAAACGTCCAGATGGATCCCTTCATAACTTTATTGCTCTCAGAGAACTTAGTAGCTATAGGCAGACGGGCTCTGAGAACCAGCCTTAAGAGATGCCAAAAGTGGGGTCAGGAGAAGAGAGGCCTGTCATCTCCTCGCCGGGAATCTATTCAGGACCAAAACAGGAGAGGCGCCAATGCCTCAGTATTTCCAAGCCTATGTGTTTCTCATTCCTTTCCAAAGGACTAGGCCACCTTACAGTTGCACCCGAAGCTCTCTGGTTAGCGAAGCTGTGAAGTTGAGGAAGGTCTGAGCGGGGTGTACACCAGGCTAAGTGGCTGTTGCGGTCAGTGTGCCATCCATTTGGCATTATTTTTTGGTTCAACATGTGGCCTTCACCAGGAAAGTGCAAGCGCATTTACCTGGGCTCCATGAGTTGTGGGTGTGTTAGGGGAATGCTTTTAGTCTTGGTAGGACCCCAGATCTTTTTGAGAATTCGAAGACACCTGTAGAGTCTGGCTCCAGCAAGTGCTCATACTTGCTCACAAAACTTTGCATAAAAATAGGAGGGGTTCACGCTTCCTGTCCCCAGCTCATATTTAATGCCTGGCTCTAGTAAATGTGGAAAACAGAGCCCCTAAGGCAGCTGTGAGGCTTCAGAGACTTAGGGAGTTTCTCACCCTAAGAAACTCTGAGTTTCTCAAAGTCTGAGTGAGTTGGTTCTAGTGGGAATTTCAGGTAACTGACAAGTACTGCCTTCTCCCTCCTCAGTGATAAGAATACAAGTTCACTGCTCTGTCTTCAAGGACTTAGAACATGGTCAGGTACATAGTAGAAGATAAATGCTTGTTGTGGAGCAAAGGCAAGCCCTGGGATATGTCTTCTGCTGTTACTGTAGGCTGGGATGGGCAAGTTTTGGTCTTAAAAGAAAGTATTAAATACCATTTGACTAGTGTCTTCGGAAGCTTGAGACTTGACAGTGAATCAAATGTCTTAATAGCTCATTGATTTCTCTTTTGGATGCAAGAGAAGAAAGGGCATAGACTTTAGTGTTTCTCCTGGAAATTCTGAAACTCAAGGTTACAGAAAAGAGTTCTGTTTGCTTTCTGTAGTCAACTTATTTAATCTGTAGTCATACATAGAGAAAAGAGCAGATTTGCAACTTATGCAGTATTTCATGTGCTGTGGTTTTCTTTTCCACAAATGTATGTTAAGAGAAGAAATATCCAAAGTTCAAGGTGATTGGAGTTTCAGACTTTCCAAGGCATTACCCCAACGCCTGGTCTATGAGGACCTAACTATCCCAGAGAATCTTGCCTTTAATGCAATACGTCAAGTCCAGAGATAACCTCTGTGGTGTGTGTTGACCCAGACTAATGGAAATAGAAAGAATAATTAAAGCTAAGGCAGGGAGGTGGTCATTGCCATATGATTTTGACAGAATTCCTTGGGAAACATTCACAAATAAGGAAACAGAAAACTCACTCTCCAGTCCTAAGGTACATTCTGTGTATGAATTTAGTTATTAAAGCTCAGTACCCTTTTATGGAAAGTTGTGGAGAGAAACTATACTGGAGTTTTTATTTAAAGTAGCTCATTTTATTATATCACCAACTAGGCCACTGTGGATGGGGGCCAGGCAGAGAAAGCTTAAAAAGAAATTTTAATATGTTATTGGAAGAAAAAAGATTCTGGCAAACTCAAATATTGTGTATTTAGTAGCAGGATTTTGAGTGGCTAGGATTTCTTTGGGAATAAATTTGGCCCAAATTCTTTCACAAACTTTAGAAATGGGTCTAAGCAATGTACACTGAGAAAATTATACAGATTTATCTCATAGCTCATGTTAAATAGGTAGATTTTGGGGTAATGCTGCCTCGATTAGAATCCTGGCTGTACTCACTGGCTGTGTTACCTGTAGTGAATGAGTCACTCTAAGCTTCATTTCCTCATCTGTAACATAAGGATGATAATATGAATTATAATGTTTAAACAAAATAATACATATACCATGTTTGGGACAATACCTGGCATATATTAAGAGCTCAGTAAATATTAGCTATTATTATTATTTAGAGACAAGTTCTCTCTGTCACCCAGGCTGGAATGCAGGGGAGTGATCATAGCTCACTATAACCTCAAACTCCTGGGTTTGTATGATCCTTCTGCCTCTGCCTCCTGAGTTGCTAGGACTGCAGGCATATACCACCATGCCCGAATAATTTTTACAATTTTTTGTTGAGACGGCATCTTGCTATATTGTCCAGCCTCAAGCCCTCCTCCCACCTCAGCTTCCCAAAGCACTGGGATTACAGACATGAACCACTGCACTTGACCTATGGTTACTGTTAGATTTACTTTCCGTCCCCCAAACAACAGTTTCCTTAGGCTCTTCTTAGAGCGAGTTAGGCTATATTTTTGTAAAGATGTTCCAAGGGAGACAATTAAATCTAAATAATAAGTTGGAAAATGTGAACAATCTTTTAGAGTCCTGATTTCAATAGCTTGCCATGTAAAAAATGGAATAGAACAAGACAAACCAGTCTATTCTAGTTTCAAACTTACCGAAATCGACAATAATTTTATAAAGGTAACACACCAGGGGATCCGGCAAGCCATGGGCTCTAGCTTGTGAACTCTGGGAAGACATTGATTCATTTCTTCTTTTCTTACATATTTTTTGAGTCCTCATCCTGTCAGAAGCCTGCCTAAAAGCGTATTTTATTCATCCTCCTATCCCCAGGGCCTTCCACAATACCAAGTACACATGAGACATCAAAAATTGTTTCCTGAATGAATCAGTGCTTTAAATCAAGTTTCTAAATCTTGCTAAAATAAGACTTAAAATACTGTGCACTGAGTGTACAGAATCTAAGTTGCCCAAAAACAATTAAGACATTGGCTTGACTTACAGTCTAGAGGGATGGGAAATACAGTATGTTAATAGAAATTTGAAGTACAGTAAGGTCAACAGATAAGGAGACAATTGCCATTGAAAAGATAGTTTGTTACACACAATTCCCAATAGGAGGGGGCATACCACACTGCAAGGGGGTCACATGGAGAAGCATCTGGGTGAGTCAGGGGCAGAGGCCAGGGTCAGGGAACTGTGATTGGAGCCTTTATTGTGCTTTCTATGGGAAAGAATGGGTGAGGCAGGGGGTTGGCTAATTTGAATGATTTCAGCGGGCTCTAGGGTTTAGGGGCTCTCTCTAGGTGTGTGGTACCTGGCTCTGGGGTAAATAGGACAGACAGATAATGACCCAGAGTGTGAAAACCCAGTAAAAGAGGTGGTTGGGCTGTGGACTCTGGACTGTTTGGTTTATACTTGAAAGGCATGCTCTCAAGTGAGTTGTTTACTCTGTCTAGAAATTGGCAAACCTTGGGAGGGGCAATCTCTCCAGTGTTAGCGAGACCTCAAATGTTGAAGCATCGGAATATAGAAAATGAAAGACATGGTTAATACAAGGGAGAATCAGAATACAAGAGAATGAGGAAGCATGTAGAGTGCGGGTTGAGTGCTGGCTTTGGATAAGAACTTCAGTTCAGGTGATGAGAGAAAACATTTGTTGCTGCTTCTGCTTCAAGTGTATCTAAACCAATAACTGGAAAAGTGGGGAACAAAAAAGTAGGGGATGGACCTGCTTCTCTGCCACCGTTTAACCCAAGCTCTCTGCGAGCCCCCTGCTGGGGGACTGGAGAAGAAAGAAATTAGAGCTGCGGCTGAATTACACCAAGGCTAAGAGTAGCCTGGATTTCCAGGAAATAAGAGAAAAGTTTTTCCTTTTTCAGTTTAGAGATATCTTTTAATTAATCTGCAAGAGTTAGGAAAATTTATAAATAAGCCCCACAGATAATCACGTATTAAAATGCAGTGGTTTTTGTCTCTGAGGTATTGTAAAAGGATGCTAGGCTTTTTGTTCCCTGGTGAATGCTCATCTCATTAGAGGGGGAAAAAAGAGCAGAAGAAAAGTCAGAAAAACACCCTTTATCACTCATGGGAACTGTAATCTTCCTTCATTAAACTCTGTGATAGCAAACTTAGTAAGTGGAGGCCTGTGGACAGGATCCTGAAGTCAGTCACCCACATACGAGATGAGCATTCATTACTTTTCCTTCCACACATGTCTATGGAACACATGTTCTGTGCCAATCACTGTGTGAGCCATAGATGAGCTAGCTAAGAACCTACCCTACAGAGCTGGTGCTTTAATTGAGGAAAACAATAGTCAAAGATAGAAAGCATGATAATATCAGATCGAGATCAATATTTTGAAGAAAATGAACAGAATGAAAAAAAAGCTACGTAGATGCGGAGGGAGGCCAATTTAGGGAGTGTGGTCAGGGAAGCCTTCTCTGAGGAAGTAATATTTGATCTAAAGCAGGAAGGAAAGATGAAAGGAGCCAGCTAAGCAAAGAGCTGGAGGAAAAATATTGCAGACAGAAAGAATGGCAGGTAGAAACACCCTGAGGCTAGCCTAGGAGGGAGTAAGTGTGTTTTCAGTGGCCTGTGTAACTGAAGTTTCATAAGGAAGAGGGGGAGTGATAGGAGTTTAAAATTAGTGTTCCAGTTATTATTGCAGCATAACAACCCACCTCAAAACTTGGTGACTTAAAATAACCATTTTATAATATTCCCAGATTCTGTGAGTTAGAAATCAGGTAGGGCTTGGCCAGGTTATTCTTTGTGGCATTGACTGAGGTCACTTGCTGGCACTCAGCTGGTGACTGGCCTGGTCTGGAGATCCGAGAACGCAACACTCTTCTGGGCAGGCGCTGGAGCTGGTGTGATGTGTCAAGTTGGCTGGGCCACAGTGCCTAGACAATTGATCAAGCATTCTAGATGTTTCTGTGAGGGCATATTTTGGATGAGATTAACACTGAAATTGGTAGGCTTTGAGTGAAGCAGATAAATGCATGGATTTTGATGTGCATCACAATGGACTTCCTAATTCTTCACTCCCAAATTGAACTTAACCCCATTCCTCAAAAACAAAACAAAACAAAACAACCTGTAGGCCTACCCCAGAAAACACCTTCTCTGCAGGCAGACTGACCAGGAAGCAAGAGTGGATGGGGCTAGGCTGGGCAGGCTCGTGTGTTCTTCTGATAACATCCATCAGAGAACCTCAGGGAGAAAGACTGGAGCTGGGGAGAGAGGCCAAAATTGTTACTGGAGCACAGTGTTTCTCAACAGAGCATGAATAACCTGGGCTGGGAATATTCTTCACTGTAAAGGCATTGCAGAATGGTTAAGATCCCTGGCCTCTTGGCAGTATACATCAGCATCCCTATTCCCCAATTACTGTGACGATGAAGAACAACCTTCCTGCGTTGCTAGCGCAACTCCCTTCACATGGACGTGAGAGAGAAAAAGATGCACAAACCACAGTCCTTTCCCCGCAAACGATCACAGACTCAGAATACTCTCTCACAATTTCCCATCCAAACTCCCAAAAACACAGCACTCATTTGTGACACAGCAGTCCCTCTCCCAAACAGCAGAGTACGCGTTACACTCATCATCAGATCCAACCTTGCTGCCATTTCACCCCAGCAACAGTTTAGATATTATTGTTGCACTGAAAAGTGATTTTAAAAATGTGAAATACAGTCAGAATCCTGCTAAGTAATTTCTTTCTTTTATTGTTATTTTGCCAAGAGCAATACTTTCATGGTTTCAGTATAACTTTTGGAGAAAGATCTTTAATGAGACTAAACTGAGAATTTCGGGCAGCCCTGGTTTTGTGTGTCCTCATTATGGAATGTGTATCAGTGAAGAGAACGCATTTCCTTCCTCGGTCAGGCAGGACTGGTACCTTGAGCAGATGACAAATGATAAACTATTCAAAGCCCCATGTGACTGGGTCTGAAGACACAGAAGTGAAAATAGATGAAAAGGCTTGTTTTCCTGGCCAGATAAAGACTCTGTAAGATTCCTTTTTTTGACAGGGCACGGCGGCTCACGCCTGTAATCCCAGCACTTTGGGAGGCCGGGGGCAGGTGGATCACCTGAGGTCCACAGTGTGAGACCAGCCTGGCAGCGTGGGGAAATCCCGTCTCTACTAAAAAAAATACAGAAATTAGCCAGGCATGGTAGCGTGTGCCTGTAATCTCATCTACTTGGGAGGCTGAGGCAGGAGAATTGCTTGAACAGGGTAGGTGGAGGTTGCAGTGAGCCAAGATCGCACCATTGCACTCCAGGTTGGAAGACAGAGCAAAACTCCGCCTCAAAAAAAAAAAAATGATAAAGAGAGTCCTCCCCCCTCCATTTTTAATAGTTGCACCAAATTGTGGTTCTTTTTTCAGTACTTGTGAATAAACCAGTTTGAAGACAGGTTGATACTTATATTGAATGTCACTTTGAAGAAAAAGAGGTATGGTTATCTTGTGAGTGAAGTGTAGATAGTGTGGTTGGTCGGCCCCTGATTTTGAGAGTTAACACTAAAAACAAAGAGGTTATTGAGGTAAGAAAAAAGTATCATTGATAGCATATTTATGCTTTGTGTTGTGATTGATCACAGAGTCTTTAAAATTAATTTTTAATGAAATGCATTTAAAGTGTACAGCATAATGTGTTATACATAGTGAAATGATTACTACGGTCAAGCAAATTAGCATATCCAGCAGCTTCCATAGTTACCTAATTTTTTTTTTATGGCGAGAGCATCGCAGTTCTATTCTCTTAGCAAAATTTCAATATGCAGTACAATATTATTACCATAGTCCTCATGCTGTATATTAGATTTACTCTTAGTGTTTGAAATAATTACTTTAAAATACGAGGCTTATAAAAATGTACCAGACTAGAGACATGCTACTGGTGGAAATCCCTCCCTATCCCCTCTTCCCCATGCTTCTGTCAGATGGTATGTGCTCATAACCCTGGCAGTTTAAAGCAGAAGTATGAAGTGAGTGCACTCTGTCAACAAGCAGAACCCTCCTCCTCCTCCTTCCACGATTATCCTCCCTTGTAAACTCCCAGTGCCTAAGAGGCTTTCTCACATCCCATCCCCCATCCCATGCAGCCAGTGTTTCACCCTGAAGATTTGCCGATAAAGTGGAAGGGGTCAGGTTTTTCCCCAGTGCACCAGCATTTTAATACGAAACAAACCCTTTGCTCAGAGGAATGACCTTACATCCTTGAATAAGGTCTTTTTGTCAGGTCTGAGAGATCTCTGGGTTTTCCAAATTACTCTCAAATGCAGATGTTTACCTTCATTCACCTAAGCTGTTCCTTTGTGTTAGGTGCTGTATGAATTATCTTTAACTATACAGTAACCTGCAGGGTAGATAATAGTGACATCATTTTATTGCTCCATTTTATCACAGGTGTATTGTCCTTACAACCTGATTCTTTCCATTTTTCCATGATACCTTCTTGTATTTAGTGACCCAACATTTGGCCTGCGGTAGAGGTGGATTTACCCATAGAATGAGGAAGCATTTGTTAGTTGTGTTTCGGGTAGCTGGGTCCTTTCATAAGCTTAGAAACCTAGTGAGACAGTGGAATGATGACAATATATTCTTGGCATATTCTGGACAAAATTGAGGTTTTCTAATCTCCAGACCACCCCTATAAATAAAATTATCCATGACCTTCTTTTGTTAATTGCTTCCTACCATTTTAACCCCTGTTTCGTGAGGACTAGGCTGGTGAGGGAGTTCAGTCAGCCAGGTCAGAGGTCCCTATTTATGAGCTTTGTGGCCTTAGAAGATTTATTGGAACCTGCCTGAACCTTAGTTTTTTTCTCCTAAAAGATAGGATAATTTTTAACCTCATAAGGTTATACAGGAAAAAGTAATAAATAAACAATGTGAAAAAATGCAAAATGATTTAATTTTGAAGATAAATGGAATTTACAGAATTATCAAATAAAAATAACATCAAGATATTTTTTACAAGCGGTTGTAAAGAGAGGTTACCACTTCTGTGGAGCATTCTAGTACCATCCAAAAAAGTGTTAGGATACTTCGTCTGTGCTGGACATTTTTTGTGTGTGTCACCTGACTGATTGTGTATAGTTGTCCTTCACATTCACAATATGGCTGACTTTGTAAAATCAACTCTGCTGAGGAACTCATTCTCATGCCTTTTGATGTGCTGTTCCTTCTATTGAAATGCTATTCTATGCCCATGCCCCCATCCTGGCCCTTTGTATATTTGGGCTCTTCTCATCTTTTAGTTCAAAGTTTGAAAGTCACAATTGCAGAAAGGAATTCTCATCATGCTAAGCACCCACTGCTCCTACGACGTCCACTGCCATTTCTCTCAGCCTTCTTTCTTTCCTAGCAATTATCACACTGGCAATGAGAACTAAAAATATTTTTTAAAAATTTGCCCTTGGTTAAAAATGAAGTTGGACTCACAGGCCACAAATCACAAGAGTATTTAATGAGAAACCTTGAGAGAAGGGAAGAGGCTGACCCAAATGCTTTTGAGAATAGGAGTGAGAAAATTGAAGCACGTTTCCCAATTAGGAATCATAAAGGCAGAAAGAATAAAGAGCACAAGCCAGCCGGGGTAAAGGACTGCTTAGTTGGGAGCAATGCATATTCTGAATGTTGCCATTATGAAATTGAATTCCTGGTCAGTTTTTTTGCCAAGAAGGGTAAAAGGGGTCTCCAGTGCTATTTTGTTTTAAACTCTAAAGTTTATTGTTCTATCCTAGGAAATATAAGTCGACCTTGAGGCTATTATGATGACTGAAAAGCTTGTTTAACATGTTCATTGTGGGAAATTGTGTTTATTTACTACATGTTTGTTTTTAGAAAATTGAGTTTGTTAGAAGGCTTGTTGTAAAAATTGGCTTTATTCATCTGCTTATACATTGCAGCACCGTGATGAATAGTTAACTGACCTTCAGTAATTCTATATCAGTGACAGGACTTAATTTCATTTATTGATTTGTGCAATTTGTATTTATTACATACCTACTATAAGCCAGACACTGTTCAAGGAATTGAGGAAATAGCAGTGTATTAGTTGTGCATTGCTGTGTAACAAATAATCACCAACTTAGTGTCTTAAAACAATACACATTTATTATCTCAGAGTATCTGTGGCCAGGAGTCTGGGCATGGCTTAGCTGGGTTCTCTATTGCAGGGTCTCTCAGGAGCTACAATCAAGGATCCAGCTAGTTCCAGGGTCTCATATAAATACTTGACTAGTAGAGCATCCTCCTCTGAGCCAACCATATGATTGTTGGCTTAAGTCAACTCAATTTGTTGCCAGCTGTTCTCTGGCGCCCTGAGTTCCTTGGCACATGGGCTTGCCTTACATGGCATCCTGCTTTATGAAAGCCAGAAAGAGAGAGGGAATCCGATAGCAAGATAAAAGTCTCAATTTTATGGAGCCCAATCACGGAAGTGACATTCCATGATTTTTATCATATTCAATTGGTTAGTCTCAAGGTCCGTCCACACTTGGGTAGAAATTACACAGGGACTGAAATCCTGGAGGTGGGGGTTACTGGGGACTGCCTTGGAGTCTGCCTACCATGAACTGTGAATAAAACAAAATCAGTGATTTTATGGAGCTTGCATTCTAGTACCATTCAGTAAGTATCCGGGTCTTTTGTCTGTGCGTGACTTTGTACAGGCCTGTTTGAGAAAAACGTATTTTGTGCTGCTAATGGATTCATTGCTAATCACTATATGAAGAAATCTTTTTTTAAAAAAATGAGTTATCAGATACAGTCCTGCCCTGAAGCCCTCAGGGTGTTTGCAGTTGAATTTCAGAACCAAAGAATGTACATAAAAGTATATAAAAATCTCTCGGCAGAGTGGCAGCGATCAGTGGAACAGAAAGGCTCCAGTGTGCTTCTGGCTTCCAAGTCCTTTACTCTACTTTGGATAGCTGGACGGAAGAGGCTCTTATTTCTGAAGAAGACAGATCTTGTTGTGGTAACCTCTATTTAACTTTTTGTCAGGTTTATTGCATCACAACTTCATTTCTTTATGGGGAGGCTTAGCTAGATTTTCTTCTCTGTAGGGAATAGGTGTGTTGAAGATAAATTTTACCTTGTGTCTATATTCAGATGCTATTTGAAATATTTTATTAAGTCACTCACAGGGAGATAGTCTGAGCTGCTGTTTCAAATACCAGAAGTTAAAATGCGGTTTTATAGAATGAAACAAATAAATTAATACAAAATGAAAAAGGGGTGAGAGAAAAGAAGGAAGAAAGGAGGAAGGAAGGAAGAAAGGAATAGAGGAGGAAGAGAGGGGGAGGAAAGAAGGAAGGGAGAAAGAAAGGAAGCTAGAGGCTCACTGGATTTGTTGCATCTTAGGGGATGATGAATGGTACACTCTATTTTTTTTTACTAGCTATGTCTTCTGGCTATAAGTAATTATCTAAACATATTTCACAAGTCTTGATGTTTACACTGTCTTGGGTTTAGAACTTATATTTTAAAAGATATGGAGATAGACCCTGTACCATCTTGAGAGAATACTCATGTCTGGGATCTTGGGTGTCAGAAAAATCAAAGATAAATGAAAATCCCTTAATTGGAAAAGGGAAGAGGAAAGTGAGTGAATCTGAATTGTACGCATTCTTAGCCTAACCAAGGCCAGGTAATGGCATTGCAGATTCCATGATATTTGTAAATACAGAATTGCAAACTGATGTGAGTTGCTTTGCTGCACTTGGAAAAGAATGGAGGCACTGTTCAAAAGCTGGTCTAAGACATTAGGAGGAAAGAGCAGAGCTGAGATGCAAACCCAGCTGTTGTCTGGAGACTGAGCTTTCATGATGCTTCTCTGCGCTCAGAAAACAGTTCCATGGAGTTGTTTCATGAAATTTCCTGTGGACAAAGCTGATTTTTTCCTTACAAGGACATTCACTTCTGATTTCATAGTTTTTTCTTGCCCAGAGAAGTAAGTTTTCTTATTCTGTTTCCACAGATAGCAAATCCTTCAGTATATGAATTCTGTTTCTTAGATTTCAAGGCTAGCAGATCAAAAGAACAGAGAACATGTCAACTACAGGCAATTCACATTAAGTTTTTAATCTATGGAATGACATCTTCAGAAGACACTGGAGTTCAGAGAGGTGGAATACATTGGCAGACTCCCCTAGCTAGTTCATAAAGAGCCAGGGCCGCTGCTCAGTCCTCCCAATGGCCAGCTCTACTGTCTCTCCGCCAGTCTCCATAGAGGATATTTAGAATGCATTCTCTTAACCAGTTTAATATGGTTTTTATCTCTTGACTCCCAGAAGTCGTTGTGATTTTTCTTTTCCATTTACAAGAAATCTTTGGCCCTCTGCCCCCAACCATAAGGCGTTTGATTCTTTGAAGTTCCAGTCAGAATGATAATATGTTATCTAGGTTGAAGCATGTTAGTAATACTGCCTGCTTTCTTTGTGCCTCCCCAGAGTCTGATGTGGCTCTTCCCTTTCACATTTTTCAGGTTTAGGATTGTGTCTTTATCATTTCTGTATTCCTAGGAAGATACACAGTAGGACCTGGTTCTAGTGAATATAATTATACAGCTTCCAGGGCAGAAGGTGTACTTTTATTCTTGGAAAATACAGACCAGGAATTTTTATCATATTTTCTCAGTCATTATCACAGTGAGCCAATGTGTCTATAATGTTTGTTACAAATCAGTCAAGTCATTCTTTGCTTTTTTTGGTTAATTTTGTCCCTCTTAGAGCAAATTATTCCCAGAATCTGTGCCTGAACTTTAAAATAATAATGTGACAAAGGGAAGCCGCTGAGTTAATTCTCAATGTCTACTTCAACAAAGCATCATTTTGTGTTGGAAATAATCTCCAGGTCTTTCCACTCTTTTTCCCCTTGACTCTTTCTCCAATGTATTCCTGTGGTTTTTATTAATTCATGTGGGGCAAAACTTATTTGCAATTTGTAGGTCACACCCATCTCTCAAAAAGGTCCCATGATTTCTAATGAATCAAGTTCCTTAGAAAACCAGAGAAGACACTTTTCTTCATGGGGCTTACATCCCAAGCAGTAATTATTTGCTTGATGTAGAACAGGAGGCTTTAAAAAACTTTTCCAAAGCAGCATTTTCTATTGGCAAGTAGGAGGATTATAACATTTGATGGTCATTTTTATTATTTTTGATAGTCATTCACTTATTTACAATGATTTGTTGAGCACCTTTCAGTGCCTACACCATTATACTGCCCAACCAGTAATAAAAAATAATCAGTTATTTTATATGATTTTTACTCTTGATAATATGACCTAAGAGACACAGAGACTGGTATTTGTACTTAGTGGACCCAAGAGTACCTAACCTTGTGAAAAGGTACATTCTTGCCCCTTCACTGCTTGACTTGGTCCTGGTTGCTCCTGGCTGTCTCTATGGAGACCACCATCTCTAACATTCATGGAATGAAATGTCTTTTAAAGATATCAATAACACAATATTAATAGAATGAGACAAGAGACAACACAGAGGAACTGAGGCATGAGAGGTTGAGTAGTGAAGTCTAGAAGGAACCATGAAGCCATGCTTATCTTTTTATAACACCATTTAGAGAGTAACTGCCAAATACATTGTCTACTCTGGCAAAGTCTTTCATTGGACAACTATGTGCCATGTAACTGCTCCCCAACATTCTGCTTCCCTTCTTTCTTTCACACTTTTCACTTTTAGTTGGTTAACTATTGGGGTTGGGGGCATCTTTTTGGAATAATCCTCAAATACCTATTAGTCTTCTATGGTTCTAGGATGCCCAGCTTTCCTGTGTCAATAAATATAATGATGTGTTACAACCATTTACTAGATAAAAGCATGTTTTGAGGTATGTTTTATGACAAGGGTAGAAAACTAGAGCTCTCACAACTGACTGTCATTAGAAATGTTTTATGTGGTGGCATATTACTAAATCCTTTCATTTGATGGGTAACCAAGGTAATAGTGACGGTATAAATCCTAATCTCCCAACATATCCTTTCCCAACACATAAATAATAATGAGAACTAAAATTCATGCTCTCAGCATAACAAGAACACAAATAACGTCCAAACTTCAAAAGACCCGCAGCTGCAAAAATGAACACCAGATCTCTATGAGTTATCTCTTGTCCTCCTCCCAAAGTCCTTGTGAAGTACAAGGGCAGTCTCTAAAAACTTGATTGAAAGAGCGAAGGAAGACTTAGCAGCAGGCCTGATATTGATCTAAAACCATCACCATAAAAAGAAAAAAAAGCAATCTGGTGGATCAGGAAACTGACAACCAGGAGGAAGGTAAAATTGTTCACAGTGTGTCAAGAGGAAGTCTTGGAAAGGTAACATTTGAGGAGAATAATTTTAAAAAGACAGGCACTCTTTCAAAGCTACATGCTGAATCAAAAAGAGAGCACATTTGCAATCCTACAAGCCAAAAGAAAAAAGGCAAAGGACAAGTAGCCCTACTCTACAGCCCTGTTTAAAACAACAACAACAGCAACAGCAAAAACCCTCTCATCTATATTTTACTGCCCTGACATAAGAGAGAACTCTTGAACTAGGAATCTCTGAAACCTCCTCAATCCTAAAGCACCAGCCCTGTACACAGAAATGCAGCAGCACAAGCAGTCTTCAATGATTTATCACCACCATAAAAATATAGAAGAAAATGAGAATCAAATTAATTCAGATGACAAAAATTATACCCACTAAATGCCACTAAATGAAATATCCTCAAATAAGTAAGCATTTTTGGATAAGAAGTATAATATAAACCACTTTGAAACAGAAATGAAAACACCAAGAACAGAAATGAATGCAAAATAAGTAGAACTAAACGTTGATTGATTTTAGGAAAACAGATGTCTAAGTTATATAAAAAAATGAAAACTAATTCAGACAGTCTCTAAACAATAAGAGATTTAAATGAAAATGTAAGGAGAACATTGAAGAAAATCAGGAAAACAACCAAGACAAAAAGAAATTTTTAAAAATAAATAAAAATTTTAAATAAAATCTTAAGACTAAGAGAGAAAGTGTTTAAAACAAAATGTAGGCAAAAATAATCCAATTAGGTATAAATGGTATCTCTAGAAAGAGATATATAAAACAATGGAACAAATTCATATTTAAAACTATAATTAAAAATCCTTATTTCTGTAAATAAAAGATCAGAACCTACAAATTAAAAAAAGCCCAGGGAATATTGACCCATATACTAACTCTGAGACCTATCTGAGTAAAACTATAGGAATTTATAAAGATTAAAAACAATCCTCAGAGCTACAAGGTAAAAAGATAAAATATCTGTTTTTTTTTTTTTTTTTTTTAAGACGGAGCCTTGCTCTGTCATTAGGCTGAAGTGCACTGGCGTGATCTCAGGCAACCTCTGCCTCCCAGGTTCAAGCAATTCTCCTGCCTCAGCCTCCCGAGTAGCTGGGATTACAGGCGTGTGCCACCACACCCTGCTAATTTTTGTATTTTTAGTAGAAACGGGTTTTACCATGTTGACCAGGATGGTCTTGATCTCATGACCTCATGATCTGCTCACCTCGGCCTCCCAAACTGCTGGGATTACAGGCATGAGTCACTGCACCTGGCTGAAAAGATAAAATATCTTACAAAGAAAAAAGTACTAGGCTGGCTTTAGATATTCAAAAACATAATGCTTGTTGTTCAGAAACAAGATAAGACAGTACAGCAGCACTCTGTGTGTGTGTGTGTGTGTGTGTGTATGTGTGTGTGTGTGTTTTAGATATGCAAGAGTGTAGGAATTTGTATCCAGGCATCTTTCTTGAGAATCTACTAGAATCCCACTAAGACATGAGTGAATGATGTTGGTTAAAGGATTGATGATGAGGATTTAATATACTTAATTGTGTATCTAATACTAAATCAAGTGGAGATGAGGATAGAACAATATACAATATATTTTATATGTTAAAGTAGTGATTAGAGGCAAATTCATAGCCTTAAATACTTTTATCAAGAAAACTGAAAGAATGAAAATTAGCAAATTAAATTCCCAACTGAAAAAAGCTAGAAAATGTCAAGATGTAAAGCAAAAGAAAAAAATGAGAAAAATAAATAAACAAAAGTAGATATAATTAATAAGTCATAACTCTGGCTGGGTTTTGAAAAACTAACAAAATATGAAAACAGCTAATTAACCTAATGAAGAATAAAAGGGAGAAACCACAAATATTCAAAATAAGAATTGGCAAGGGGAAATATCATTGAGACAGAAGAGTTATAAAAAACTGGAGACTCATTTGCCAACATGTGTGCAAATAAGCTTGAAAACCTGTATGAATTGGACAATTTCCTAAAGAAGTTCACTCTATTTAAAGACACCGATTTACATCAAAGAAATAAAGAAGGTTATAAGGGGGTTACTTCACAAGAAAGCACCAGACTCAGACAGCTTCACAGGAGAACTCTACCAAACCTTCAAAGACCAGATAGACTGAGGGCTCTATAACTTATTCCAGAGTATTAAAATTATTTTTCAGAACTAAGTATGAAAATGACAATGTAGTTAGAAAATTATTACCAGTATCATGTATGAATATTGATGTAAAAATACTTAATACAGTATTAGCAAACAGAATCCAACATTGTAATAAAAAAACTGACAAACCATCATTAAGTGACATTTATTTCAGGAATGTAAGCTTGGTTCACTATTAGGAGATCCAGTCAATACACTATGTTAACAGATCAAAGGAGAAGAAAACATATGAATATCTCATATGTTGCTCAAATTTCTTTGGATGGTCAAAATTCTTTGGATGAAATCCAGCATATATATATATATATATATATATATATATATATATGATTTATATATATGTATATAACTTATTCTTAAAGCCCATATCTTTCTTGATGGGAAAACTTAGTAAGAAAATGTTCCGCTAAGAGCAGAAACAGGAAAGTATGCTTACCATCTATTCAATTTAACCTTGTCCTGGAAGTAATAGACAAGGCAATTAGAGGGAAAAGAATTGGAAACAAAGAAGTAAAATTATCTCTATTTGCAAGTGATATGATCATGTACCTGGAAAAAACCTACAGAAACAATGGTAAAACATCTTCAAATAAGAAAAATAATTCAGTAAAGTCTCTGAATATAAAATTAACATAAGGGAATTACTAGTTTTCAGATATAGAAAAAATAACCTGTTTGATGACATAATGCTAGAGAAACTCCATTTAAATAGCAACAAAGAACATACTTGAATTCAACACTAAATTTGCAAAAATGAGTAAGGCAATCTTCAAAACATTCCTGAAAGTCGCAAAAGTATGTGAATAAATTGAGAGCCTCTCTACCCTGCACTTGGATAGGATGACTCATAACATAAAGATGTCACTTCTCCGTAAGTTAATTTATTGACACCATCCTTATGAAATACCAATAAGCTTTAAAAATAGTTAACAAGTTGATATTAGAGTTTATATGAAAAAATAGCCAGGAAAACACTAAAAAGAATAGCTATGAAAGAAAAATATCCCTGGTATTCACTAAAACACCACGAAGCCACTATAATTAAAACACGAAGAGACAGATCAATGGAATAAAATAAAAAGTCTAGAAACAGACTCAAGAACATCTGGAACTATAATATATTGTAAAGGTGGCATCTCAAATAAGCAGAGCAAAAATGGACTTTTAAATAAATGGTTTAGGACAACAGGCCAGCCATTGGGAAAATTAAAATTAGATTTATAACTCACATCATACAAAAGAATAAATTTCAGGTGGATCAGAAATTGAAACATAAAAAAAAAAAATCATGTAAATGCCAGTAGAAAACATGCATGATTCTTTTTTACTTGTGTGAAGGACAAGACCACTGAGATTCAAAATGGTGATGTAATTTAAAAAAAACTATTAATAAATTTTATTAAAATTTATTTAAAAATTTTAAAAATGTTTACAAGTCAAAGTATAACTGATGAGCTGGGAGAAAATATTTGCGGTATAGTGTTAATGTCCTTAATATACAAGAAGTCATTAAAAATGAAAGGAAAAGACTAAAATCCAACAGAAAAATGTACAAAAGACACAAATAATATACCAAAAGAGATATAAAATGGACCTTCAATATATGAAAGCCTCACTTTAAAAAGAAAAATGAAAAAATAAAAATACATTGAGGAATTATTTCTTGTCTATCAGATTGGCAAAAATCAAAACATGTAATAATACATTCTGTTTTTAAGGTCATAAGGAAACAAGCATATTGGAGGTTAAAATGCAAATTGGTATAAACCTTATGGAGGGGAGTTTGGCAATATCTAAAAAAAGAACACAAACTGCATATGTCTTTACCTTTTGATCCAGCAAATCCACTCTTAGGAATTTACCATGAAGGTTCTATTCTGGAAATAGACAAATTGTTTGCAAGAATCCCTTTAAAGTATGACTAATCAAGATTAGCCAGGAAAATCTTTAAAAAGAAGAGAAATGGGTAGGGATGGGCAGCTCTACCAGACCAGTCCTGCATGTTACAAAGCTTTAATACTCATTGAAGGACTGTATTAGCAAACAGGCCAGTGGGAAAGAATAGAAATTTGGCCATGATAGGTCCAATTCATATATATATATATATATCATATGTGTATATATATATATCATATATATATCATATATATATATATATTTAGTAACAGTAAATATAGCAACTCAAATAATTGAGAACAGATAACTGGTGTTGGAATACTTGGATAGACATATGAAAAACAATAAAAACGGGATCCATTCCTTTTTCATATACCTGGTTAAATTCAGAGATTAATTGTAAAAAAAATGAAAACCCTACATATACTAGAAGAAAAATAGACTAATAGCTCTATGCCATGGGAATAGAGGAAACCTTCTGAAACACTCAAAATTTAGATACAATAAGGAATAAGATCGATATGTTTGATTATGTTAAAAAATGTTATATAGCAAAACAAACACCATAAAGTAGATAAATGTGGGTGGCAATCTGAGGGCAAAATTCTTGCACCTTAAAATGCAGAGAAAAAGTTGATTTTTCTAACATATGAAGAGATGCTTAAGTAGGCCAACAATTCAGGAGAAATGGGCTAAAGATGTGAGCACAGCATTCACAGAGAAGCAGAAGCAAATGGTTCCTATCCATGTGAAAAAGAGGCTCAATTTTGATCAAAATAAGAGATGCAAATTAAAACTAAACTGAGATATCATTTCTCACCATTTACATTTGGAAAAAGAAAATCAGAATTTAACAGTGTACTTTGTTGGCAAGGCTGTGGGTAAACAGCCCGCCTACACATTGCTGAGAGGGTATAAATAGTATTACATAGGCATTGACCTACTTCTAGGAATTTATCCTGAGGGTACAGTGGCAAAAATTTAAAAAGTCAAATGTCAAAACTATTCTCTGCAGAACTATTAGTAATAACAAAAGACTGGAAACATACAGTGTCATCAATAAAGGAGGAGTTGAATAAACTAGATAATTGATAAAGAGAAATACTGTGCAGCTATAAGTAGGCAGGAAAATATAAAGAATATAGATATATACACATGCAGATACACACACATAGACACACTTCTGTGGGGTGATGGCAAATGTACATACAGTATGGTGTCATTCATCTGGGAATATAGGAAGAACTATCTATCTACTTATCTATTAGTTTTTTTCCTCTATTTAAAAAGTAGTGGAATAATAAACCCTAAAAGAAAGAAATCCTGATTGTGATATTGTACTAAACTTTGTTCCAGATATTATCATTGGGAGAAACAAGGTAAAGGATCTAGGGGTCTCTCTGTATTATTTATTACAACTTCATATGAACCCTTTCCTTTGTGACAATTATCTCAAAGAAAAAAAAATTATAAAAAAGGATTTTTCATAAAGCACATTCCTTTTGAGGCTGGTTTTGTAAAACTAGTTTACCTATCATGCAGAAGTTATATGATGCTATGGATCAAACAAAGTCCATCTCTGAAGCTGCCCCTAAGAGATGGGTTTGTTTGATCCACAGATTATTTTTTAAAGTTGAGCTCACGTTAAACAATGGAGATATTTTACATGAAAATCCAGATTTCTGCTTTCTCTTAAAAAAATCCATAACAACTCTTGCCACACAGGCTTGTGTCAGCTCATGCTAAGGAAATACTCCCTCCATTGCTCCATGGCCCACATCTTTCCTTACTGTTTTGGTCCCCTGGATATCAGCTCTAGTTCTTAAGTTCCCTGCCTGGTCCCTAGAGGCATTCCACTTTGTGACCACTGTGGTAGGCATCTCATAGAACCGTATGAGGTTGGATTTGAAGCGAAATATTCCAAATTAAATAGAGTAGAATCTTATTTGTGATAAAACCAGACTTGGCAAAAAGGGACACAGAATTCTGATATTGTCTAAAATATTCACCTATCACAAGCCTTGGCACATAAGTGTTTAATAAAATATTTTGTTTGATGAGTGAATTACATATATTTAAGCTGACAGTTACCATTTCTCCTCTGTCCATTTTTATTTTACTATTTTTCAAACGCCTCATAGCTAGCAAGGTTCAATGAATTTTATCTTCATTTTGTAACCACTTTCTTTGAAAGAGGAAAACAGAACTGGACAAAGGAAAACAAGAGCATGTAAGATACAAACACCTAATATCTAAACTTTGATTTGGCTGATTTTGAAGCTTTCTCTTTTCTTTTCTTTTTGTTTCTTTTCTTTTCTTTTGATTCAAATGCTTCCCTTAGTAGAATCACTAAGTGGCTACATTCTAAATTTACAGAATTTTTCTCTACTGGAAGATTTATGAATGCCCAAATAATTATTTTATGGAAAATAATTTAAGCTGGCTAGTTATGGAACGAATATTGACTGATTGTAGAAGGTGTAGAGAAGGGTTGGACTTTGAAGCAGGTCAGAAGTTTGTATCTGCTCTCCTACTCACTAACTGGGCATGCCATGTAAGCTCTTGGGGGCCCAGCTCTTTCACTCATATATCTGGGATAATTTAGGTGAAAAGCTTTAAGTTATAAAAGGAGGAAGTATCTAGTTAAAGTCCTAAGACTGACAGCTTAGACCAAGGTTCAGCAACATTTTCTATATAAAGTATCAGACAGTAAATATGCTGCGCTCTGTGGGCCACATTCAGTCTCTTCCTCCTATCCCTGACCCCATGTGTGTTTTATGGTGCTTTATAAACGTTAGTGGGCATTTTATCTCATAGATTATACAAAATCAGATGGAGGATTTGGTCCATGAGCTGTAATTTGACAACCTCTTGTTTATACCACATTAGTGTTTTCCATGGGGGCTCTGAAGTTTGGCTCCTGCTTGCTGATTTTCTGCATATATGCCCTTGAATTACACTGGATGTTTATTGGGTATGGCAGATACTATTGGTATTTTTTGTCAAGCACCCAGGAGGCAAAGCCAAGGCCAAGGCCTAACTGATTTGGCTGGTAAGATACAAGGAAGCCCTTCTAGTTTCAGACCGCTTATTAGTTTCATAGACAGCTAAAGAAAGAGTACCCAAAGATGCCAGTTTTCTGGGTCCTCATTCCACACACCAAAAATGATGACACCAAAAGAAAAAGGGCCAGATGAGTACAGTGTGAGTTGTGGGATTCCCTGTTGCAGAGCAATTTGTGATGACGGCTAAGCAATTTTATAGTGTGGAGCTATTAATATATCCTAAGAAGAGTGGGACATAGAGCCGCATACCTCATCGGAACTTGGAGGCAGTAGGAAACTGACAGCCTCCCAAGAAAAATAAGGAGATGAATGGGAGATGGCTTCAAGATGGTTCCTCAGGAGCCTCCTATTTTTTTGTATTTTGGAATGATCATAAGGCATTCTTCCAACATTTAGATTAGTTGCAGTACAAGTCTTTTCCTGCATGACCTCTGTGGGTACATGCATGATTGCTGGGTTGTTGTGAGGAAGCTGCTCTCTACAATTCTCCAACAGTTACCCTTGTTGGAGAACAAAGTTTTCTCTTTTTTTGTTGATATAATCCCATTTGATCATGCAACCAGCCTCAAGAAATGAATGGTGATTGATGTAAGTCATTCATGGCCATCCCATTCTCCTTTCCAGTGACTGATTTAGATTTAGGCATCTGACCCAGTTTTGGCCAATGATATGTAAGAGGAGATTTACTTAGGGAATTTGGGAAAGAAATTACTTTCTGGCAAAGTTGGAAGGCCCATTAAAAGCAGCTTTTTCCTGCCTTTCTTATTGCTTTGGATGTTATTTGTGTAATTCACTAGAATTAAAACTGCAGCAGCCAATTTAGGATCATAAAAAATAAGCCTTAAGGTGATAAGCAATATGTGAGTATGGCAGACCAGAAGGATGAAAAGAGCCTCAACTCTTGATGACAGCCATGAACTGCTGAATGAACCCGGGGGCTTCTGAACATATGGAATGCAGTTATTAATCTAATAGCTGTTTTAATGCCCTCGTCTGATCATTCTAACATTTGCATCAGTTTTGAGTTGATCTTGATTGATTTTTATCTTCAACATAGGTCATTTTCCAATTTCCTTTCATGCCTGGTATTTTTGAAATTCAGATTGCACATTTCATTGACAGTGAATTTTACCTTTGTGGATGCTGAATATCTTTGTGTGTCTGTAAATTTTCCTGCATTTATTCTGGGATGCAGTTATTTGGAAATTTTTATCTTTATGGATCTTGCTTTTAAGATTTATTAAGTACAAACAGAGGAGGGTTTAGTGTAGGGCTAATGATACCCTCTATTCAGACAGGACTTTTCTGAAGTACTAGACTCAATGTCCCAGGAGTTGTGGGGTTTTCCCCACTGGCCAGTGAGATCAGGGTTTATTCCTGGCCATGTGTCATCTCTGATCACTGTTTCCTCTGATCCTTTTGGGGGTTCTTTCCTGGACTAAAAGCAGTTTTCTCAAATGCATTCATGAATGATTACTGTGTGAATACTCAAGGAGGACCCTCTGCAGGTGTCTGTATTTTTTTCTCTCTCTGTAGCGCTCTAGTTTCTGTTACTCTGTCTAGGAACTCTAGCTGCCTTCCCCTTCCTCTCTCTGGACTCTGCACTCCACCTTTTTAATCAAGCAGTCTGTATAGCTCTGATTGTGTCTCCTTACCCTGAGCTGCAGCCTGGAAATTTTTGAGGCAGTAAGTTGGGACAATCATGGGGCTCACCTCACTTGTTTCCCATGTCTCAGACATTACTTCTCTTTGATGACTGATGTCTAATTTCTTGAGAATTTTTTTTTAGTTGTTTCATTTAAGTAGGAGCATAATTCAGTCTCTGTAAACTCATCTGTGCTGGAAGCAGAGATAAACAGTTAATTACCCTTTTTATAAAAGGATAAATCAGGAGGCTGGGCATGATGGCTCTTGTCTGTAATCCCAGCACTTTGGGAGGTGGAGGCAGAGGTGGGAGGATTGCTTGAGCCCAGAAGTTCAAGACGAGCCTAGGTAACATAGCGAGACTTGGTCTCTACAAAAAATGTAAAAAATAGCCAGGTGTGGTGACCTGTGCCTATAATTCCAGCTACTTGGGAGGTTGAGGTGGGAGGATTGCTGGAGCCTAAGAGCTCGAGGCCTCAGTGAGCCATGATGGTGTCACTGCACTTCAACCTGGGTGACAGAGCAAGACCTGGTCTCAAAAAAAAAAAAAAAAAAAGAAAATAGAGATAAATTATGATATTAATGGGAACACATGGGTTTATGGTTAAGTGACCCTTCATTGGCAACTGACAGTAGGTAACAGATTATCCCTTTTTTGTCTCGTTTGTCTTCATCTGGCTTTTTCCAATGACTAGGCTGGTTTTGCTCTTTCTAGCCAGGGAGAGAGTTAATTATCATTTAAATAAATATTGAAGTGGCTGGCAAGATATCTGAATAGGAATAGCTCCAGTCTGCAGCTCCCAGTGAGATCAATGCAGAAGATGGGTGATTTCTGCATTTCCAACTGAGGTACCCAGCTCATCTCATTGAGACTGGCTATACAGTGGGTACAGCCCATGGAGGATGAGCTGAAGCAGAGTGGAGCATTGCCTCACCCAGGAAGCACAAGGGATTGGGGAACTCCTTCCCCTAGCCGAGAGAAGCATGAGGGACCGTGCGGTGAGGGATGATGCATTCCACCCTAGATACTATGCTTTTCCCAGGGTCTTCGCAACCCATAGACCAGGGGATTCCCTCAGGGGCCTATGCCACCAGGGCCCTGGCTTTCAGGCACAAAACTGGGCAGCCATTTGGGCAGATACTGAGCTAGCTGCAGGAGTTTTTTTTCATACTCTAGTGGCACCTGGAATGCCAGTGAGACAGAACTGTTTACTCCCCTGGAAAGAGGGCTGAAGCCAGGGAGCAAAGTGGTCTAGTTCAGCAAATCCCACCCCCATGGAGCCCAGCAAGCTAAGATCCACTGGCTTGAAATTCTCACTTCCAGCACAGCAGTCTGAATTGACCTGGGATGCTTGAGCTTGGTGTGGGGAGGGGCTTCTGTCATTATTGAGGCTTGAGTAGGTGGTTTTCCCCTCATAGTGTAAACAAAGCTGTGAAAAGTTTGAAGTGGGTGGAGCCCACTGCAGCTTGGCAAAGCTGCTGTAGCTAGAACTGCCTCTCTAGAATTTTCCTCTCTGGGCAAGACATCTCTGAAAGAAAGGCAGCAGCTCCAGTCAGTGGCTTATAGATCAAACTCCCATCTCCCTGGGACAGAGCACCTGAGGGTAGGGGCAGCTGTGGAGACAGCTTCCGCTGACTTAAATGTTCCTGCCTACCGGCTCTGAAGAGAGCAGTGGATCTCCCAGCAAAGTGCTCGAGCTCTGCCAAGGGACAGACTGCCTCCTCGAGTGGGTCTCTGAACCCCATGCCTCCTGACCAGGACACACCTCCTAGCAGAGTTCAACAAACCAGGGGCCTCATACAGGAGAGTTCCTGCTGACATCTGGCAGGTGACCCTCTGGGATGAACCTTCCAGAGGAAGGAACAGGCAGCATTCTTTGCTGTTGGGCAGCCTCTGCTGGATATCACCCAGGCAAAGAGACCTCTAGCAAACTCCAGTAGACCTGTAGCAGAAGGGCCTGACTGTTAGAAGGACAACTAACAAAAAGAAAAAAAATAGCATCAACAACAAAAAGGACATCCACACAGAAACTGCATCCAAAGGTCACCAACTTCAAAGACCGAAGTTAGAATAAATCCATGAAGATGAGGAAAAACTAGTGCAAAAAGGCTGAAAATTCCAAAAACCAGAACACCTCGTCTCTTCCAAAGGGTCGCTACTCCTCACCAGTAAGGGAACAAAACTAAATGAAGAATGAGTTTGACAAATAAGTTTGAGAATGAATTGACAGAAGTAGGCTTCAGAAGGCAGGTATTAACAAACTCCTCCAAGGTAAAGCAGCATGTTTTAACCCAACGCAAGGAAGCAGAGAGCCTTGAAAAAAGGTTAGAGGAATTGGTAACTAGAGCAACCAGTTTAGAGAAGCACATAAATGACCTGATGGAGCTGAAAAACACAGCACGAGAACTTTGTGAAGCATACACGAGTATCAATAGCTGAATCGACCAAGCAGAAGAAAAGATATCAGAGATTGAAGATCAACTTAATGAAATAAAGCATGAAGACAAGATTAGAGAAAAAAAGAATGAAAAGGAACAAACAAAGCCTCCAAGAAATATGGGAATATGTGAAGAGACCAAACTTCCATTTGATTGGTGTACTTGAAAGTGACAGGGAGAATGGAACCAAGTTAGAAAACACTCTTCAGGATATTATCCAGGAGAATTTTGCCAACCTAGCAAGACAGGCCAACATTCAAATTCAGGAACTACAGAGAATATTACAAAGATATTCCTCAAGAAGAGCCACCGCAAGACACAAAATCATCAGATTCACCAAGGTTGAAATGAAGGAAAAAAACATTGAGGGCAGCCAGAGAGAAAGGTTGGGTTACCCACAAAGGGAGGCTTATCAGATCAATAGTAGATCTCTCTGCAGACACCCTACAAGCCAGAAGAGAATGGGGCCAATATTCAACACTCTTAAAGAAAATAATTTTCAACCCTTAATTTCATATGCAGCCAAAGTAAGCTTCATAAGGGAAGAAGAAATATCCTTTACAGACAAGCAAATGCTGAGAGATTTTGTCACCACCAGGCTTGCCTTACAAGAGCTCTTGAGGGAAGCACTAAATATGGAAAGGAAAAACCACTACCAGCCACTGCAAAAGCATACCAAATTGTAAACATCAGCACTATGAAGAAACTGCATCAACAAATGGGCAAAGTAACCAGCTAGCATCATAGTGACAGGATCAAATTCACACATAACAATATTAACCTTAAAAATAAATGGGCTAAATGCCCCAATTAAAAGACACAGACTGGCAAATTGGATAAAGAGTTCAGACCCATTGGTGTGCTGTATTTAGGAAACCCATCTCACGTGCAAAGACACATATAGGCTCAAAATAAAGGGATGGAGGAATATTTACCAAGTAAATGGAAAGAAAAAAAATGGGAGTTGCAGTCCTAGTCTCTGATAAAACAGATTTTTAACCAACAAAGATCAAAAAAGGCAAAGAAGGGGATTACACAATAGTAAAGTGATCAATGCAACAAGAATAACTATTCTAAATACATATTCACCCAATACAGCAGCACCAAGATTCATAAAGCAAGTTCTTAGAGACCTACAAAGAGGCTTAGACTCCCATATAACAATAGCAGGAGATTTTAACACCCCACTGTCGATATTAGACAGATCAATGAGACAGAAAATTAACAAGCCTATTTAGGACTTAAACTCAGCTCTGGACCAAGTAGACCTAATAGACATCAATAGAACTCTCCACCCCAAATCAACATAATATACATTCTTCTCAGCACCATATCCCACTTATTCTAAAATTGGCCACATAATTGGAAGTAAAACACTCATTAGCAAATGCAAAAGATCCGACATCATAACAAACAGTCTCTCCGACCACAGTGCAATCAAATTAGAGCTCAGGATTAAGAAACTCAAAACTGCACAACTACATGGAAACTGAACAATTTGCTCCTGAATAACTACTGGGTAAATAACAAAATTAAGCCAGAAATAAAGAAGTTCTTGGAAATCAATGAGAAAAAAGACACAATGTACCACAATCTTTGGGACACAGCTAAAGCAGTGTTTAAAGGGAAATTTATAGCACTAAATGCCCACAGGAGAAAGCAGGCAAGCTCCAAAATCGATACCCTAACATCACAATTAAAAGAACTAGAGAAGCAAGAGCAAACAAATAAAAAAGCTAACAGAAGATAAGAAATAACTAAGATCAGAGCAGAACTGAAGGAGATAGAGACATAGAAAAACCTTCAAAAAATCAGTGAATTCAGGAGCTGGTTTTTTGAAAAGATCAACAAAATAGATATACCACACTAGCCAGACTATACAGAAGAAAAGAGAGAAGAATAGAATAGACACAATTAAAAATGATAAAGGGGAGATCACCACTGATCCCACAGAAATACAAACTGCCATCAGAGAATACTATAAACACCTTTATGCAAATAAACTAGAAAATCTAGAAGAAATGGATAAACTCCTGGACACATAACACCCTCCCAAGACTAAACCAAGAAGAAGCTGAATCCCTGAATTGACCAATAACAAGTTCTGAAATTGAGGCAGTAATTCATAGCCTACCAACCAAATAAAACCCAGGACCAGACGGATTCAGATCTGAATTCTATCAGAGGTACAAAGAGGAGCTGGTACTATTCTTTCTGAAACTATTCCAAACAATAAAACAAGAAGGACTCATTCCTAACTCATTTTATGAGGCCAGCATCATCCTGATACCAAACCCTGGCAGAGACACCACAAAAAAAGAAAATTTCATGCCAACATCCCTGGTGAACATTGATGGGAAAATTCTCAATAAAATACTGGCAGCACATCAAAAAGCTTATCCACCATGATCAAGTTGGCTTCATCCCTGGGATGCGAGTCTCGTTGAACATATACAAATCAATAAATGTAATCCATCACATAAACAAAACCAATGACAAAGACCACATGATTGTCTCAATAGAAGCAGAAAAGGCCTTCGATAAAATTCAAAACCCCTTCAGGCTAAAAACTCTCAATAAACTACGTATTGATGGAACGTATCTCAAAATAATAAGAGCTACTTATGACAAACCCACAGCCAATATAATACTGAATGGACAAAAGCTGGAAGCATTTCCTTTGAAAATTGGCACAAGATGAGGATGCCCTCTCTCAGCACTCCTATTCAACATAGTATTGGAAGTTCTGATCAGGGCAATCAGGCAAGAGAAAGAAATAAAGTGTATTCAGATAGGAAGAGAGGAAGTCAAATTGTCTCTGTTTGCAGATGACATGATTGTATATTTAGAAAACCCCATCATCTCAGTTCAAAATCTCCTTAAGCTGATAAGCAAATTCAGCGAAGTCTCAGGATAGAAAATCAATGTACAAACGTCGCAAACATTCCTATACACCAATAAAAGAAAGAGAGCTAAATCATGAGTGAACTTGCACTCACAATTGCTACAAAGAGAATAAAATACCTAGGAATAAAGGATGTGAGGGGTCTCTTCAAGGAGAACTATAAACCATTGCTCAAGGAAATAAGAGAGGACACAAAAAAATGGAAAAACATTCCATGCTCATGGATAAGAAGAAACAATATTGTGAAAATGTCCATACTGCCCAAAATGATTTATAGATTCAATGCTATTCTCATCAAGCTACAATTGAATTTCTTCACAGAATTAGAAAAAACTGCTTTAAATTTCATATGAAACCAAAAAAAGAGGCCATATAACTAAGACAATTCTAAGCAAAAAGGACAAAGCTGGAGGCATCACACTACCTGACTTCAAACTATACTACAAGGCTACAGTAATCAAAACAGCTTGGTACTGGTACCAAAACAGATATATAGACCAATGAGACAGAACAGAGGCCTCAAAAATAATGCCACACATCTACAACCATCTGTTTTTTGACAAACCTAACAAAAATAAGCAAATGGGAAAGGATTCCCTATTTAATAAATGGTGTTGGGAAAACTGGCTAGCAATATGCGGAAAGCTGAAACTGGATCCCTTCCTTACACCTTAAACAAAAATTAAGATGGATTAAAGACTTAAGTTTAAGACCTAAAACCATAAAAACCCTAGAAGAAAACCTAGGCAATACCATTCAGGGCATAGGCATGGCCAAAGAGTTCATGACTAAAACACCAAAAGCAATGACAAAAATAGCCAAAATTGACAAATGGGTTCTCGTTAAACTAAAGTGCAAAAAAACTGTCATCAGAGTGAAGAGGCAACCTACAGAATGAGAGAAAATTTTTGCAGTCTATCCATTTGATAAGGGGCTAATATCCAGAATGCACAAAGAACTTAAACAGATTTACAAGAAAAAAATAACCCCATCAAAAAGTGAGTGAAGGATATGAACAGACACTTCTCAAAATAAGATGTTTATGTGGACAACAAACACATGGAAGAAAGCTTATCATCACTGGTCATTAGAGAAATGCAAATCAAAACCACAATGAGATACCATCTTACGCCAGTTAGAATGGCAGTCATTAAAATGTCAGGAAACAGATGCTGGAGAGGATGCGGAGAAATAGGAACACTTTTACACTGTCAGTGGAAGTGTAAATTAGTTCAACCATTGTGGAAGACAGTGTGGAGATTCCTCGATCTAAAACCAGAAATACCATTTGACCCAACAATCCCATCACAGGGTATATACCCAAAGGATTATAAATCATTCTACTATAAAGACACATGCTCACGTATGTTTATTGCAGCACTGTTCACAATAGCAAAGATTTGGAACCAACCCAAATGCTTATTGATGATAGACTGGATAAAGAAACTGTGGCACTTATACACCATGGAATATTATGCAGTCATAAAAAAGGATGAGTCATGTCCTTTGCAGGGACATGGATGAAGTTGGAAACCATCATTCTCAGCAAACTAACACATGAACAGAAAACCAAATACTACATGTTCTCACTCATTAAGTGGGAGTCGAACAATGAGAATACATGGACCCAGGGAGGGGAACATCACACACTGGGACCGGTTGGGAGTTGGGGGCCTGGGGGAGGGGTAGCATTAGGAGAAATACCTAATGTAGATGACGGATTGATAGGTGTAGCAAACCACCATGGCAAATGTATACCTATGTAACAAACCTGCATGTTCTGCACATGTATCCCAGAACTTAAATATAATTTAAAAATAAGTAAAGAAATACTCAAAATATTTCTATTTTGGTCCCTCATGTTTTTATGTATGTTTTCAGTGCTGTTCATTTCTTGCATTGATCCAGAGCATTAAAGAATTTTCTTTAACATTTTCTTCAATATTGCAGGCATACTGGCAAGTTATTTCAGCACTTTTTTTTTGTCTGAAAAAGCTTTATTTTTATTTTTTAAGGATTTTTTTGCTGTTTGTATATTTATATGGTAACAGGTTTTTATTATATTTCATTTATTTAAGGATGTCTCTCCATTGTCGTCAGGAGTGCATAGTTTCCAATGAGATCTCTAGTATTCTTTCCTTTGTTTCATTCTATGTAAAATGGCTTTTTTCCCTGTGCTTTCCCAACTTTATCTTTGATTTTTAGTATTTTGACTATGATATGCAAAAAGTGTGTTTTTGTTTACATTTGTTCTTCTTTGGACTTTTCAAACTTTTTGAATCTATGGAAAATTCTCATCTATTATCTTTTTTTGGCATGGGGAGGGGAAGGAGTCTCATTCCATCGCTGCCCAGGCTGGAGTACAGCAGTGCGATCTTGGCTCACTGCAACCTTTGCCTCCTGGATTCAAGCATTTCTCCTGCCTCCACCTCCCAAGTAGCTGGGTTAATTTTTCTATATTTAGTAGAGATGAGGTTTTATCATATTGGCCAGGCCCTCTAACTCCTGACCTTGTGATCCACCTGCCTCAGCTTCCCAAAGTGCTGGGATTACAGGCATGAGCCACCATGCCTGACCCTATTATCTTTTCAAACACATCTTCTGGACACTTCTTTGTCTTTTCTTTTGAATTCCAGCTATGTATATGTAGGTCATCTGATATCTCTTTGTTCTCCTCTTTTTATTTCTTCTACTTTTGTTTTATTGTATTTCAATTTGAATAATTTCTATTGATCTATCTTCACATTTAGTGATTCTTTCTTAGGTAATAGCCTGGTTGACTATTACCGCCTGAGAGTTATTCTTCATAGGTATCATATGTTTTACCTTCAAAGGTATCATATTTTACATTTCTAGCATTTTGATTTCAGTCTTTATGACAGTTTCCATCTCTTTTCTGAAATTTTCCAGCTGTTTGTGGATGTTATTTGCTCTTTCCAATAGAACTTTTAATGTTTTGATCATAGTTATGTAAAATTGTTTGGCTGACCATTCTAATACCAGGGCCATCACTGAGCCTGGTTTTACTGATGGTTTTATGCCTTGACATGGGTCTTTTTCTTGTTGTTGTCTTTCTGTGCCTCAGTTTTCATCTTGTTTTGCATGCCTGTGTCACAGATGTTGTTTCTTTGTGTGATTGTAGTTTGTTACTCATTTTGGTGCTGTTAGCATAGTATGAGGAGGGACAATTTCCAGTACCTCCTCTTCAGTCTCAGTCTTAGGCAGACCCTGTAGGCCTGAGTTTTGGGGGCAGGACTTCCTGAGCATTGCTTCTCTTCCTTGAGTGGTAGATAGTTTCCCCTTTCTGTTCAGTTCATGCTTGTATTGGAAGCAGTTTCCCTGTCTCTACCTTCACAGTGGCCTAACTCTGCCCTGTCTTGGTGGGTGGTATTCTGCATAAGTGGGTTTTTCCTCAGCATCAGCAGAATTTTGCTTTATATCATTCTAAGATTTGGGTATGAACAGGCATTCTGATCCTTTCTTAGTAACACATGGGTTTTACCTATTATCAATGTAGGGTGGGGAATAGGTTTTCTATCCCTCTCCTGGTGACAAATAATTTACCTGGGAAGTTTCTTACCCAGGGACAGATATTCCAATAAGGGTCAAGTTCTGAGTTTCTTACACCTTCCCCAGGGGCAGATGTCTTTTGGTCTACATCAGAGTAAAATTTGGGGGACACATGAGGTTGTACTTGCCTTCCAGATGCAGTCCATTACATACTTCTACTCATGCAAGGGCCCAAGCACAAATGGGCGTCATGGGTCATCCTGCTCCTCTCATGACTCATTAGGCTCTGAGCCCTGTGGCATCAGGGGTGAGATGGCACACCTGGGTTTCCTGCCCTGCCTTCAATCTTTCTCATAAACACCCAGCAGAGACTCACAGAAAACAGTTGCTGAGTGGGTTAGGACTCCACTTGTGCTGGGCTCCCTGAGATTCTAAACTGCTGTGCTAGTTCACCCACAGTCTTCACAAATGCAGTAATCTTTCAGATGTTTTTTTCTTCCTCCTTTTAAGATTGCCACCTCCTTCTTTCCTAGTCTGCTGAGAGTGAAACAATCTGTGTGTGCTCTTTCTCCTCAGAGGGCTTTGTCACCTTTTGAATTCATTTCATTTGGTTGTCATGTATCCTCAACTCTTCAACCCTATATTTATTATTAGGGTTAGAGTGATAGTCTCTTGTGGCTGCTTACACATTCTAAACTCAGGAACTGTGGCTTATTCATCAATATATCCCTACAGTTAAGCATATGCAGTTCTCTTATTAACATAATAATATGTTCTGTTCATTATTGGAATAAAGTAGACATGCTAAGTTACTTTAATATTGGAAGATTTTCTATTTTTTTTCCTTCTTTTACAAAGAATCTCAATATTTACTCTTGGTTACTCCCTAGTGGTAGCATTTTTAAAACAACTAACAGTATTTCTTAGTAAATTATTTGACAGTATTTCAGGAATGAAAGAATAGCAGCGATACAGAAACCATTACACAGGACAGAAACAGATCTTTTTAGAGCCAAATAAATATTGCTACATTACAGAAAGATGAAGGAATAATCAGCAAGCTTTTTCTGAACAGGAGGCATGTCTGAGAAAAGTTACCAAGCTCAGATTTTCACCCCAGAGACTTCGGCCTTCTTTTATGTTGTCAGAGCTCTTGTCTCTACTGAATGTTGAGTTTAGGGAGGAGAAGAAGAACACAAAAACAAACAGATGCCAAATGAAATGCCCAGCCGTGACAATGACAAGTCCAGTCCTCTACAGCTGCTCACAGCCAGCACAAGTGTTGAAAGTAGTTGAGTATTTTCTTCCTCTTTCCTTGCTTCTGTTGTAACTTTGTTCCTCTTGGCTTCTTATTTTTTCTTTCTTTATTTATGTTCCTATGTTTGGAAAGCTTTGATTCTGATTTTGGTTGCTTCTGGTTCCTGTCCCCTGTTGTTCTTGTGCCTGGTATTTTCCCTCGGTTTCATGACTTACCTTGGTTCTTGCTTCTCTGAGTGGATCTGATAGCCACAAGCCTTTTCAGGCAAATACCTCTGATATGGTCAAGCTCTACTCCATGGCCAATGTCCTAAAATAGATGAGGACATCTGCCTGTCTACTCTTTCTTCTGACATTTCATATCTCTTTCTAGTTTTTTTCTAATGTTTAATCACATAGTTTTTGGAATTTTTTAACCTTAATCCAGGTCAATCTATATCTCATACTTTCTCGTTCCCTCAAACTGATTTGTGTGTTAATGTGCCTAAATTATGTGTATATATTTTCATTTTTCCCTTGTGTTAATAGAATCTGTGTATGTTTCTGGTGAGTCATTAGTGGACTATTTGTGGTATCTCTTTGTCCATTCTGTTTTCCTCAGGAGATTTTAAAATCAGCTTAGGCAAGATTGAAATTTAGCCCATCTCTAAACTTTAGAACAATGTTCAATTTCGTGATTCTTGGGAGGATGCAATAGCTTGTGATTCTGATGACCTCATTGTGAGCTGTAATTAATGTATACCCTTTAGTAGTTGTTTGGAAATGCCTGCATCTGAATGTGCTAGGGATGATAATGGGTTTTGGAAGATAATGCACATAGCAAGCATACCATATTAACTATTCATTTTTGTTGTTGTTGTTTTTGTTTTTTTTGAGACAAAGTCTTGCTCTGTTTCTCAGGCTGGAGTGCAGTGGTGTGATCTTGGCTCACTGCAACCTCTGCCTCCCAGGTTCAAGCTATTCTCCTGCCTCAGTCTCCTGAGTGGCCGGGACTACAGGCACCTGCCACCACGCCTGGCTAATTTTTTTGTATTTTAGTAGAGACAGTGTTTCACCCTGTTGCTCAGGGTAGTCTTGAATTCCTGAGCTCAAGTGATCTGCCGGCCTTGGCCTCCCAAAGTGCTGGGATTACAGGTGTGAGCCACTGTGCCCAGTCCCTGTATTAACTATTCTTACCCTTATTATCCTTTGCTCAGTTTTCTTTTGGACTAAAGAAGCATGTCCATAGTTGTTTAACCAGTGAGGACTCAGATCATCACATCTATCACTAATAATATAGATGACCAGGTTTTTTTGTTTTTTTTTTAATTCAACTAGAACAAATTGGTAGTTGACAGACTTTCCAATATGCTACCCTATCCCTGTCAGTGCAGGCAGACTATCTTTTGAGTGGATAATATCTCACTGGGACACGTATGATACCTGTATTTTGCTTCTTCCTCTTTTTCTTTCGAAGGTTGATTTTTGTAATTTTTCTCTTTCCCTCAAATTTCTTGAATGATGAACTTTCCTTGGCTTTACGAATGGCAGATGTTAGAGTTTGTACCATCTAGTTCTTGGGCTATGTGGCATTACTGGCTCTACATAACAACTAGACTTCAAATATCTTTGGAGAAAAATCGCCTTCAAAATAAGTTTTGGTCAGCTAACAGTAGGTGCATTTGTGTTGCATAATCTGATTTTTAAAATCCTGATGTCTTGTTTCTCATTCATGTCATATCAATTTACACTTTTAAAAGTTTTCTGTGTGAATTAAGAACAGTATTATTTAGCAAAGGCAATTATTTGATTGCCTCCCCTGTGCTAGTCACAGCCTGGCATTGAATCTGACTGAGGCCCACAGACCGCAATTTGAACAATCAGGGTAGTTTTCTGTAATTGCAATAAATCATATCATTAACCATGACAGACTTTTCCTCCCACAGATTTTTTTTTTTTTTCGTAGCAGTTAACTCCTGAACTTTTCATGAAGGCCAGATTTCACTGTAGTCAAGTGAATTTCATAGTCAGCTGGCAGAATATAAAGACGAAGTTTGTGTTGGAAAAACAGTGATGTCCCAAGAGCAGAGCCTGAAGAGGTCATTCTAACTTTAAGGATGTAAGGCTCAAACGAATATGCCTCACACAGAGGCCATCTGAAAGAATAATTTGTGAAAGGATTATCTGCTATAAGGCTGTTTAATTTTCTAACAAGGAAACAGATGGAGATCAAAATGTGAGGCATACTTATATTGTTACATTTTGGTCATTTATATAAAATATACTTGCTACTGCATTGAGGCTTCCTGGGATTAAAAAAAAGTATAAAAAATGAAAATATTTAAAAAGGAATATTTATTGCCACCTTATGTAAGATAACTTTACAATACGTCCATTTTAAATGAAATTTTTACAGCAGACTATGTTTAAGGCTCTACCATCTTAAAAACTTCACTTTTGCCTTTGCTCAAATCCAATGCCTGATGTGTAGCCACCTTTAAAAGTTTACAACTTTATATGATATACTTTTCTTTGTAATGCAGTTTGGGTTCAAAATATTGGCTCTAGCTATGGAAGAATGAGAAATGAGAACATGTGAGCGTTTACCTTATTTCTTTCATCTATTGATTTTCTTAAGCACATATTTTGTTCATGTTTTTGACATTTTGACCATTTATACCTTGCCCGATAGCTGTTAAGTCTCCTTTGCTTTGTCTCCAAGTTCAATAACATAGCTTAGTGTTATGATTATCTAACTTGTGCTGAAAACAGAAGCAAGTACTGATTAAGATTTACATAAAATATGTAATTTCACATCTCTAAGCCCTCGCTAATCAAGGGAGAATATCCCAATGTCAAGGGCTCCTTGTTTCTCTTTAATTTCTTTTGAGCCTTCTTTCTACTTCTAAATCATTATTACTGTCACTGTGTCTTGTACTGGGTGTGTGGGAGGTAAATTCTTTGAATCTTGCATGACCCATGCTGTCTTTATTTTGCCCTGAAATTAATTTCTATCTGTACAGGCTATCTAATTCTGATTTTCCCTCAGACATTTGAATGTATTTCTCCATAGTCTCCTAGTGCTCGGTGTTGTGTTGAGGCATCTGTCCCTGGTATGATACCATTTTTAATAGGTAATCTTTTTTTCTCTTTAGTGGTTTTCCTTTTCTTCTATACTTGGTATTCTGAAACCTCATAATGAGTCTGAATCTTTTGTTGTTGTTATTTTGAAATTTTATCTTTGTCAGCATTTGGTGACCCTTTCACCCTTTTGGTTTTTAGACCTTTTGGTTGTAATAATCATACCATTTGATTTCAGAGTTTTGTTTGTTTGTTTCTCATCCTCAGTTATAATAGCTTGTCCTTGTCTTTGTTTTTATATAAGTAATATCCTTTTGTCTGTTAAGTTTTTAAAAAACAAAGTTTATTTGGCTGGGTGTGGTGGCTCACTCCTGTAATCTCATCACTTTGGGAGGCTGAGGCAAACGGATTACTTGAGGTCAGGAGTTCAAGACCAGTCTTGCCAACATGGCAAAACCTCGTCTCTACTAAAAATACAAAAAAATTAGCCAGGCATAATGGCGGGTGCCTATCATCCCAACTCCTCAGAAGGCTGAGGCAGGAGAATCCCTTAAACTCGGGAGGTGGAAGTTGCAGTGAGTTGAGATCGTGCTATTGCACTGCAGTCTGGGTGTCGCCAAACAAACAAACAAACAAACAAACTTTATTTTTTAGAGCAGTTTTAAGTTCACAGGAAAATTGAGTGGAAGTTATGGAATCTTCCCATATATCCCCATCCCTACATTTGCATAGCCCTCCTCCTTATCAGCATTGCCCTCAAGAGGGGGACATTTGTCACAATTGATAAACTTACACTGACACATCACTATCACCCAAAGTCCATAGTTTACGTTAGGGTTCACTCTTGCTGTTGCACGTTGTGTGGGTTTGGACAAATTCATAATGACATGAATCCAACCTTATAGTATCATACAGAGTAGTTTCACTGCCCTAAAAATCCTCTGTGCCCTGACTATTCATCCTTCCCTTTCCCCTAAGCCCTAGAAACCACTGATCTTTTTACTGTCTCCACAGTTTTGCCTTTTCTATATTGTTATATAGTTATAATCATACAGTTTGTAGCCTTTTAAGATAAGTTTCTTTTCACTTAGTAATAATGCATTCATGTTCCCTCCATGTAATTTCATGACTTGACAGCTTGCTTCTTTTTAGTGCTGAATAATATTTTATTGTTTGATGTTCCACAGTTTATTTTATCCATTGACCTATTGAAGAACATTTTGGTTTATTTCATGTTTTGATAATTTTGAATAAAGCTGCTATAAACATGTTTATGTATGTTTTTGTGTGGACCTAAGTTTTCAATTTCTTTGGGTAAAGAAGAGTGGTTGCTGGATTATTATTTGGTGAGAGTATGTTTGGTTTTTATAAATATTTGCCAAACCACTTTCCAAAGTGGTTGGGCTAGTTTGCATTCCCACCAGCAGTGGATGAGAGTACCTGTTGCTCCCCATCCTCATCAGCATTTGGTGTTGTCAGTGTTCTGGATTTTGGCCATTCTAGTAGGCTTGACGTGGTTATCTCATTGTTATTCTCGGTCGTGTTTCTCTAATGAGATGATGTTGGACATCTTTTCATATGCTTATTTACTATCTATGTACTTTGGTGAGGTGTCTATTAAGGTCTTTTAGTCATTTTTAAATTGGGTTGTTTTCCTGTTGTTGAGTTTTAAGAGTTCTTTGTATGTTTTCGATAATAATCCTTTATCAGACAAGATATTTTTTGCAAATATTTTCCCTCAGTCTATTTTTTCATTATCTTAACAGTGTCTCTTAAAGAGCAGAACTATTTAATTTTAATGAAGTTCAGCTTATGAATTACTTCATGGGTTGTGCTTTTGGCATGTTAACTAAAAAGTCATCAGCCAACCCAGGATCATCTCAATTTTCTCTTATGTTGTCTTTGAGGAGGTTATCGCTTTAGATATACATATGTGATTTGTTCTGAGTTAATTTTTGCATAGATTGTAAAGTCTATGTCTACATTCTTTTTTATTCATGTGGATATCCTGTGGCTCTAGTGCCATTTTATAAAAAGAGTATCTTTTTTTCCGCTGTATTGACTCTACTTCTTTTCAAAGCTTAGTTGACTAAGCTTTGCATTTCTGGGCTCTCTATTCTGTTCTATTGATCTATTGATCTATTCTTTTGCCAATACTACAATCTTTTGATTACAATAGCACTATACCTAACTTTTAAAAAATATTTGAACACAGAAAAAAGTTGAAAGGTGGGTTTAGTGAATACCCTATATCCACCAACTAGAGTCAAACATTTGATCTAACATTTGATACAATATACATTTAAATTTCTTTGTGGATATCAAAACTTCTAAAATAATCTTTCTTGTTTAGTAAATTATTCCTATTTTTTCTGATATCAATGTCTGATCATTTCTCCTGGTTATTCTGTTTCATGTGATTGGTTTTCCTTGAAGAAATGATCCTTAGTTACACAGATTATTTTAAAGACTAGATTGATTAGTATATTGGGTTGGCAGAAGTTTCTTATGCAATTGTATGATGATTAATTCTGTAAACTGGCCTGAGTTTCCACTAGCATTGCATTGGTATCTGCTTCCCTAACACATTTTATTCTTCAATGAAAAGAAGCCTGTTGTAGGCTCTGTGTAAGAGGGCAGGATGTGTTGGTTGTCAGGCTTCACTTGGATGTGGAGCTGGAGCAGCCAGTCAGCTGAGACCTCTGCTCCAATTGCCGAAGATACAGACAACCTCATTTGTCTGAGTGAAGTGATGTTTCCTCTTTTTCCTCCTGCATATCCGTTATGTGATTCAAGAGTTATCTTAAACTTTGTTTGCTTTGTTAGACTTCTAAACATAGGCCTGTTATTATTCAGTTAGGAAAACGTATTCCCCTCTGTACAGATACAAAAGATTTGATAAACAAGAGCATGGCTGGGGTTTCAGCTTCTGGAAAACCCCTTGCCGGGAACCTATGTGTATAGTACAACTTACACAGCCGTATGTAGCAGCCTTACCCACATTCAGGACTTAACATCCTCTTTCAGAATGTAATTCTTTTTAAATATTTGAATATCTCTGTCAGGGTGCTGGGAGAAAGATGGAAGACTGCAGTGGCCTTTCTAGTGCCCACCGCAGTTCCCATCTAAATATAATTTCTACATTGATACCAGCAAGATTCCTCTAATATACGTAAACATAACTTTTTCACTTGCCCAACAAGAGAGGGAGGTGTGAGTTTGAGGCCCCAATCATGAATGAAATTATATTAATAGATACAGGGAAGTCATGATAGGGAGTTACTGAATGGTTGGGACAGAGGGAGCCAGAAACCAAGTTCAAATGCCAGATGAAAGTAAAAACTGTGGGGATAAAGCTCAGAAAGTGTGCAGGGTTAGACATGGTGTCTTCCAAATCAGCTCAATGGAAGGGATCCCTGAAGCCGAAGAAGTTAAAGAAACCCAGAGGGGCCCAATGTAGAGAGAGCAAAGAGCCTTGGCAAATATGGTCAGGGTGGTGAAGGCATGAAGAATTTGTAAAGTTCAAAGAAGAAACATTTTAGGCATAGAAGAATAATCTGTGCCATTTTATATTATCTGTGTCTTACATTTATGACTGACTATTCAAACTTTCCTCATTATCATACACATAGTCAGGACTATAGTGCATTGTATAAAATTTCCCCCAGATGTGGCCAGTGCTTAACTGCCTCCTCTCTCGCTCATTCCCAGCTTTACCATACACTATTGCATTTTCAAACCCTTTGTGGTCCCTTGAACACAGTTATCCCATGTGTCTATAACTTTGAACATAATATTTTATCTAATTCTTTCCAGCCAGCCTGAAAAATGAATTTACCTCCTCCTAGACCTAGCTAGACATTTCTTTGCCACTGGAAACATTCCTAACTGTAGCCCGTATTAAGTTGATGCTCCATCTTCTTCCCTCTGTGTGTTGTCCTTAAATTATATGCAATTGTTTAATTGCTTATCACAAATTATTCCCTTTTAGAACTGTCATCATCATATCTATATTACTTGATACTTACAGGAAGATGCTTAGTGATTGTTAGCTAAACAGATGAATGAGGTCTATAGTCTATCCGTCTCTAACCTCTATTCTCTGATATATTCCCTCTCCTTTTAGTTCTCTTTTATGCATGAGCAATTTTCATTTTTGAAACTCAGAAAAGTGCATCTGAAAAATGTGTCTGCTCAGAGGCTATGATAGCAGTCTATTTATTATTTCCCCTTACAGTCATTTAATACATACTATGTATGTATATATGGGGCATTGGCAGAAACATTGGATAGAGTTGATTGTTTATCACATGGTTATACAGACAAATGTAATCATATTATCAGAAGGAGGACCGCGTGGTGCTAATGGTGATGCCAGAAGCTCTAATCATGGCAGTAGGTAATTAGGGAGGTCCGGAAAGGCTGCTTCTGGGAAAGTGACAAAGAAGCTGAAATTGAACAGGAGTAAACAGAATGATCCAGAAAGAGTGCACAGTATGTTCAAAAGCCCTGCAGCTGGCACACAGAATAGGTTAGATTAAAAGAAGTCAGTGTGAGTAGGAGTGAAGAGCAAAGATAAGCATATTGAAGAAGTTGGACAGTAGCAGGCATTAGCATACACAGTATTGTCTGGGCTATGCTAAGCAGCTCTTATAAACTGCCTGTGTTTATAACCTGACTCCAGCACTTAAGTCCTTGGCAAAGTCTCTTTACCTCTATTTTCTCATTTGTAAAGCAGAGATCATATTACTACCTACCTGATGAGGATTATGTGAATTAGTAGAAAAGCATTTAGAACAGTTTCTAGCACATAGTACTATGGTAATTGTTAGCCATCATTATTATTCTAGAAAATGTACATATATATAATATATTTGTGTATGTATATATATGTGTGTGTTTCCATGACTTTTTCATGACTTAGTGTAAATACTTCCTTGTATCTAATCTTGGCCGTATTTACTTGGTAATATCCCAGGAAAAACATTCTGTATTGGAACGGAGAGGGAGATGGGAAATTAAGAGATTTTTTTTCTAATTTTCTCTTTGAAACTATAGTTTTAAGACTTGTGAAGATTTTGATGCAGTTTTAAAACCTCTTTGTATAAAGGATTATATTTTTTCCATTTATTACCCCTGTGTAGGAGCATGAGGACTGAGTAGGTAGCAATTTTCTTCAGGCTAAGAAACAGTGTGCTTTAAGCATCTAAATACATTTATTCAGCACCTCTTGACCCCTTATGTTGAGGTGGACCTGCAGTAGCAGAAATCTTGCTGATAAAAAACCCCCCTTTCAAGTCACTGACTACTAAGACATACATGCATAAAGGATATAAAAGGATTTCATTTCAAGCATCATTGAGTTGTGAAGGTAAGAATTATGCATAATTTGTTCCATTGGAACTGTTATTTGAGACACTGTATTGATTTCATTGGTGACCACATATAACCTGTAACATTTCCTTCAATGATCATTTTGATTCTAATTGTGTTGAAATAGCATCCAAAGCACAAATGGGGGGAAAGAGAGATTTCATCTAGCACTGCTTTTTTTTTTTTTTATTGAGTGCCTCCTTTATATTATTTAGTGAAAGTGGAGCCTGATGTGTGTGTGTGTGTGTGTGTGTGATTCTGTGTGTATATGTATGTGTTTCACAAGTATCACCAAACATAGTGGCTCTTAGAACATCCTACCTTCTGAGTACATTTGGACCACAAAACAATATTTCCTTTTATCTCCCTTTGTTATCGTTAATTAGGAAAAATTGCCAGAGTTCCCAGTGGTAGCATGTCTAATTTAATAACCTGAGAGTCTGATGCTTGAAAATATAATGAAGTGTACTAAATGCCATTGTAGTTTTATAATTACTTATACAAAACATATTGTCACTAATCTTTACTGATTAGAAAAGACTGTTATAAAGCACAAAATGCTTTCAGATGAGAACTACAGCTCTATTTACATAATTCAATATAATTATTAATCATGAAATTTTTCCTGAGTATTGGCCAATGGACCAGAATTTGTTTGAAGATGAGGAATACTAGTTCAAAAATCCCCTTTAGATTACTTCTTAATTCTATTAAAAAAATCCAAAAAACAAAAAAACAAAGAAAAATAAATTTAGTGGAAGTCTCCCTCTCTCTTTTTCTTTGGAAATATTTTTATCATTTGGTTTTATTACCAGCCTAAGTGATTGCCCTAACAGGATTGGCTATTTTAATTTATATTTTGGTATCTTGTAAAGACTGCCTGAGCCAGTATTTCTATACATTTTAGAAAACTCAGTCTCTTCCAGTATATTTTTTATTTTAAAAAATTATATAGGCAGCACTATGGAATAGTGGGTCTTACTTTTGTGGAATCCCAGTTTGAGTCTTCCCTAGTTTTATGATCTCAGAGAAAGGTGATATTTAGCAGATGACTTAACCTTGGAAACTTAATTTCTTTATCTGAAAACACAGGAATGTTTATTATAAGGATTAAATAAAATTTTACTGTAAACCATATCACCTGTGCATTGTAGGTATCAAAAAACTCATAAACCTTTTCCCCTTAGGAAAATGGCCATGATGTGGGAGCAGGAACACATGAAGGCTATGTAATGAGTGACTTTGTAGCAATAATACCATATAATAGCTTATATTTAAGTGCCTTTAACTTGGCAGAAAGAGTCTAGCCCTCTTTGCATGGGTAAATGATGAGCATGGTGTTTTAGAACTTGGATGTGTCAGACAGATCTGAGCTTGAATCTCGACTTTGCCACTTACGTGTTTTGTGACTCTAGGGAGATTACTTAGTCTCTGGGAACCTTACCTTCCTATCTGTTAAATGGAGATAATAATAGAATCACTTCTTGGGGATTAAATAGTGAAAGTTTAATACATTGAAGCATGTGGAAACTTCATACAATAAGAGATCTGTGAGTGCTTTTCTGGGTCTTTTTGTTTTGGGTATATCTCTTATAATTTACATACCCTGATGAAGACTTCCAATTCATTGTTACACTCCTTTTTTTTTTTTTTTTTTTTTTTTTGGTGTTGGTATCTGAAATTCCCTTAAGGTAAAATATGGGTTTTTATTTCATTTTTTTTGCAACCAATTTGACTATGCTACCTACTGGGTCCTCATGCTTTTACATAGGGATAATAAATAGAAAAAAATAATACTTTACACACAGAGGTTTTAAAACCGTACCAAAATCTTTATAGGACTAGTTTAATTATTTGGATTTGTGATTGGTGGTAGAATCAGATTTTTTCTTATTAAGGATGATAGCAAAGAGGTTCAAAAGCAGTTAGAAAGTAATAATATGAGTTTTTCCAAAAAAGAATAATGCGTCCACAAAGTTTTTCCAAAATTACCAATTTGGGGATAGTTTTGGGGAGTTGAGATGATGTGCAAAACTCCAAAGTTTTGCACAATTCAAAAATATTCCCCCCTTTTTTCTTTAGCATAGACTAGATTCTCTGTATATGTCTTTGTTTTATTCATTTTATTTGCTGAACATTGATTGAGCATTTACTAGGATAGAAAGGCTCAGATATTAATTCTGCCATCAAAACATTCATAGATGGGGTGAAGAACAATGGGAACAGATGCATAAATGGATATTTCTAATACACTTTATTAAGGACAGTGCCAAAGAAATGTGAAAGTATTATGGGAACATGACAAGGGGTACTTGGCCTAGTCTAGGGAAAAGCAGGAAAGGAATAATGCACTAGGTGATGAATACAGATTGGTTTTCAATCAGAGATGGTTCTATACTCCTAAGCAGATGTTTAGAAAATATAGGGGCATTTTTGGTTGCCACAATGATTGGAGAGTGGCATTATTGGCCTTTAGTGAGTGGAGGTTGGTGACGCTGAATGTCTTTTAATGTACAGGATAATCCCCACATAGCAAAAACTGTCCTTTCCTAAATACTGACAGGAAATGTTGAGTATTCTAGGGAATGCAGACTATTATTTATATTGTGTATATATTGTAATATGAAAAAAATTGCATTGAGCTTGTAGTATACTTAAAAATAAAGCAATTAGAGATTGTGAGTACTCTTTTTCTGTCTATTGCTTTCAGTTGGAATGCCCTGAATTGGTTTTTCAAGCCCATGATTTTTCCAAAGCCTAAAGTAATGATACATGTTGGTTTTGAGTTATGCCTCCTGGTGATGTCTGGGCTTCTCAAGTCCCTGGAGAATAAGTTCACTTAGGTCACTATCAGAATGATGAAACCCCAGGAAAGAACATTTCCACTTTTTTTTCTTTCCAACAGACTGCCAAGTTAAGAAGGGGCCAGCTATAAAACAGTATTGACATTTTGAACTAGAAAATCTGTTTTTCTTTGCTTTGATATGTTTTAAAATAAAATAGCTTTGCTCAGACATTCAAAACAGTTAATAAAATTGTCCATGGCTATGGCCTAAATGCAGAGGAAATAACAGGAGAAATAATTAAATTGCATACATGCAGGAGCAGAAGCAGGTGGAAAAGAAAAGGAATGGGGGACAGCAGTCTAGGAGCCTCTGGCTCTAGGGATGTGTCCAGTGAGCACAGAGGATAATCCCCAATAATGAAATAACTCAATAGTAAAGACACAGGCAAGAAGTATTTTAGCAGAAAAGGTAGAATGGCCATGATGATATGCGCAAAGCTTTTCAGGGCTTGCTGCATCAAATCCCAAGGTTTTGCAGAGGAGTTATCCAGGACAGAATTGGGAAAGGATTTAGGGAGGGACAATAAGTGAGAAGAGGGGCAAGGAGAAGCTGAGTGAGCCAATTCCTACTCTGGCCTTTAGCAGGCTTCTCTGATTATTTTTAGGTTGGTGCAAAAGTAATTGCAGCTTTCACCTTTACTTTCAATAGCAAAAGCCACAATTGTTTTTGCACCAATATGAGTTGGAGTTATGTATAGGATTTCATTTAAAAATGATACAAATTTCTGCTTTAAAATTATTTGAAAACCACTAATAAAGCATCAAAATTCTCATTGCTAGTGTCACTTATTCATTTAGAAATTAATCTGCTGTGCAAGTTTGATCAAGTGCCTTAACCTCTCTGTGCCACTATTTTTTTTAAAAAATTTACCTAGGTAGTGAGGGTTTCAGACTGAAAATCTTAAGGGCCTTTTTAGCTTTAACATTCTATGAATTTTCAAATGTATTAGTCAGCTTTCTGATTTATTGTGAAGAGGAATGATTCGATGGGCTAACTATAGACTGAATCACAGGAACTAACAGATGAACCACACAGAAGACCTAGGACACTCTAGGTTTTTGATCTGAAAGTTATAAGAAGTGTGAAATTAAAATGAGGTTATTTATGGAAATTCACAGTTTCCAGCATTCACAGTTGCTACTGGTTTCATCAAGGCAGAACATCTTGGCAAATAAAAAACAGGAACCCTAATTCCTCAATTTACCTGATGTTCTAGTTAAAGTCTTTCACTGGGACAATTAGTGGGCCTGCATTCCACTGGGTAGAGGTGCTGATTTTATGAAGTTATCAGAACCTTTACAAGAGGATGGTCAGAAAAGAGTCCTTTCAACTCTTTAATACACATTTTTAGTTAGTTGGACACAGCTGCATGAGGTATGAATTTACTTTTCTAAGAATCATTTGATAAAGCAATACCCTTGATATGCCTATACTTCCCAGCAAGGATTGGAAACATTATGCAGCCTGTCTAGTCTGACAATTTCATACATTCACTTCCTATTTTCCTATTAGCATTTAAGAAATTGTGTTACTCACTTGACCTCCATTCATTTTAAGCACATTATCCTGGCTGAATGTTCAAGCTGGTTGTTAAGGAGCAGCACCTCTGGGTTCTGCTGTCATCTGTATTTGCCTGGGCAGGTCCCTTGGCCATTTGGTAGTAATTTAAAATGGTTCCATGGGATTGCTGGATTTAGGCTTGCTCTTTTCTTGTTTAGAAGTATACTGGCTGGCATTGTAGTAGTTCATTTAGAACATTCTCTGCGTTGAAGAGAGAAATGAAATGCTCCACTAGTGGGGCACAGACAAGCACGTTTATGCAGTGATTACGAAACCACATACTGGTATTGGTATTATGCTAAGCACTATATGTAGGTCATTTTATTTCATTTAAGCCTTACAACAGCCTCATGAGGAAAGTGTCATCATCATCCTTACCATCATCATCATCATCTCGTGACTAGAGTTGAGCAAATTGAGGCTTGGAGAGGTAATAACTTATCCTAAGTCTCACAAGCTAATTACTGTTTCTTAGTAAACTTCCTTGGCTAACTTTTCCTTGGTGGTTTGTAGAAATTACAAAGATGTGTGGCAATATGTTATTTAGGCACAAGTGTACCGACATAGTCTAATATACCCAATTTTTGTGCTAATTTAAATTAGAATTAGAATACAAGACTTTTATTAGATTAATTCACACTCAGATCAAATTAAATGTCATGGACACCAGGTAAAGCTTGACTATTGTTGGAGCTTTTGGTTGGGAGCTGGTACTGCGTATTTTATTGCTAATGCATTCATATCCACAAAGTGGAGGGTGGCTTGGTTCACAGCCCCTTAACTACCGAATGCATGGCCACTGCTGTCCTTCAATTACGTTTTGTGATTCTGCATTAGAGAATAATCCAGTTATTTTCTTTGTTATACCTGAAAGCGGCTGGGAAGCCTGAAGTCTTTATTTCTTTCAGGGAGTCCTTGCAGACAAACAGTGAAAGAAAAGGATTCATTAGACATTGTTTTTCAGCTCTTCTAACAAGGGAGTAAAGTGAATAGGTGGGTTCAAGTGATGTCAAGTATCAATGCTGGTTTGTTTTTACTGCCTAGCACAATTACTGCTTTCAGAATACTGTCAGTATGTATTTAACATTGCTTTGACTCAGAACTCTATGCAGTTGTAAGAGTGGCTGGTATTCACATAGATATACTAAAATACACACTATTAAAGCATTGTGACCGATGTGTGCCAAATTCACCTGTACTCTCCAAGGAGATTTGTCAGAAGTTTTCCAGCTTTTGACCTCATCAAATCTTATAAACAATCTGAAATCTTTATCAGAACCATCAGGGGATGTAAATAATAAATGAATAATTTCTACTACTGTGTATTCTGCTGCAGGCCTATGTTTCAGTGTAAACTGATTTCTTCTGCTTTTTTCCCCTCACATGTTTCTCAGTAATTATTTTCATTTAATTTACATATGTACGAATTGTCTCAATGTTTGTGAGAGCACGAAATTACATTCATTTCTCAGCATAAAGGCATTTGTTTTTTTCTTGGTATAGAAGTACTGCAGACTCATTTTGTAAAGGAAAAAGGCAACTAAAGAAGTTGTCCCCTCAGACAATCATCACTAATACTTTGTGTTTCTAAGTCTCTTTGTTTTAAGCATTTAAGAAATATATTCGTTTTTCAAATGTACATAAAATCTGTAATTTTTAAAATTTATCATAGCATAGCACTTCCCTATGCTAAAACATAACCTCTCTAAATGCCATTCTAAATAACTGTGTGGCATTGTATCAAGAAATATGTCGACATACTTATTCGGCATGCTATTAAACTAGGGAAGAAAATAATTCCTTCTTAATGTATTTACAGCTATGTATCTTCACCTAACAGACTGTTCCTAGCTATGAAATATGAGAAGCTTTAACCATTGTCAAGCCTAGTACAGGCACCATTGATAAGGATGGCCAGGAGCCTTTGTGCTGGGGCAGAGTTCTTTAAAGTTCCCTGCTATGCCAGGCGTTGACATTTTTGGTGGGAGTCTGGGGGTTTCTAAGGGGTGTCAGGACAGTAGCTCTTCATTTGCCTGTAAGCATGCAAACAAAGTGGCTGAAAATTAGTCCTGGCTTTTTTTTTAAAGAGTCAGGACTAGGACAGAGACACCTGCTATTACAATTGTTATTATGGAAAATTCTAACCAATTCAATAACAATCATCAAAAATAAGAAAGAAGGGAAGAAATAAAATCTATAACTGATATGATTGTCTAGCTGGAAAAACTAAAGAGAATCAATTGAAAAATCAGAATTATTGAGAGTTTAGCTAAGTGACCAGATTTTCAAAACAAATATACAAAAATGAATAACATTACCACGGATGAGCAAAAACATAATAGGACATGTAATGCAAGAAGTTCTGTTTAAGTTGTTGCTGTAAATATACAATCTCTAGAAATAGCCTTCTAAGTGTCTAGGGATCTACATGAAGAAACTTTAAAACTTTACAGAGATCCATGAAAAACTTGGATAAATGTAGAAACATGTTGTGTTGCACTTTGAAAAAAATCGTTGTTGTTAATGCTGATAGTAAAATCTCCTCCAAAATACAATTAACAGATTCATCAGTGGAAGAGAATTGATTTTGCAGAAACGGACCTAAATATTCACTTTCACATATTATGGATATTATTGTGAGATATCGTGGCATAATACTGTGTAAGGGAGTATATATGGAGTTTAAGACAAAACACTGTGGAATCAAACAATCATTAATTAAAATCCAAAATATGCTAAGCTTTATTGCTTGCTGTCATTTTTACCACTGTTGTAATAATTCCCATTTCATGGAGTGGATCGAGGATTAAATAGGACATATATATGCACTCAGTATATGGTAGAGTTAATTAATATCATTTCATCCTCAAATATTTGGAAAATTAGGCATCCTGATTTTTTTCCTAATACATTATACTTGAAATGTTTAAATGTATTCTAAATCTGCATTTATATAATGATTAAAGATAAAATATAACATTAGACTCCTATGAAATATAAGAAAATTAATAGATTATTTTTCCTGTCCCTACATATCTCTATTAATTATCATGAAGTCTATCATTTTCAGCTGGGTTCTAGAAGCATCTTAGAAATAAGTTAGGTATTTCTATGATTCAATTCTCTGCAGTGTTGAATCTATGATTTACTATACTATTATAGGTAAGCAATTCTTGGTTATAATAATAATAATTGTCCATTGTAGAAGGTGGAAAAACACAAAAAGGTGTCAAGAAGAAATTTGGAATGACCCAAAGTTCCATTACTTGAAAATAATCATCATTAATATTCTTGTGTTTTTTATTTTGGATTCTTTTTTGACTGATGGGTGCTCTTGAGTTTCAGAATTAATAAATTTGCTTAAGGCAATTTCAGTAAAAATCTCAACTAAATTTGTTGGAAGTTTAATTTGATTCAATGACATGATTTCAAGAATAATTTTAAAATATGTTTTTAAAAGACTAAAATTTTGGGGAGACTTTTCTTTACCAGTTTTGCTGTGTTATAAAACTCCTCAAATTAAAATTGTGTTTTACTGGTGCAAAATTGGATAGTAAATTTGTGATTTTATAGATAGTCAAGGAAAAAATTTAGTGTTTAAAGTATTCAGTATATGATAAAATTCCTATGATTATTAGCAGGAGAAAATATTATATAGCAAAATTTTCAGGGATAAAAAAATCAAATACTACTTTTTACCATATAGCAAAATAAATTTCAAAGTAATTTCAGGCTACACTAACTATGATTTTTAATTACTGTATTTGTAATTTTCATTCAGGTTTGCTTTATCTTAGCCTATACTCCTCTTGTAATATTTTACTTTAAAAAGACAGTGTCTTCTTTTATCTTACTGAGAACTTGAAGTATACAATTAAAATTTTATTTCTTGCCATAAATTTTTTTTAGAAAGGTGACTTTTATTTTAGATCCTTACCATTACTTAATGTTTTTCTTATGCTGCAGAATAATTTCATAGGCCTAGCACAGTTGTTCTTTACTTATCCTCACAGAGAGAATGTAATTATTATTTTGTTGTAGCAGAATTAGTTTTTCGTGCTTTGTAGAGGACTTCTTGGACCTTTTCATGGCACACACTCAGGTGCCCATCCTGATTTATATCTGATTTATTGTTTTCATTTTTCTTTGCTTTTTATACTGTAGGTGCTAAGTTCTTCTTAATTCATAGTTCAATTTATTTTGAAGAGAATTCTACTAATTTGCATTTCTGTGGCTTCCTCAATTTGGATTTTGATTTGTAAAACTCGTATAACCGTTTTATCAAATAACTGGAAATGCATACAAAGTTACTGACACCGCTAGCATTTTAACTGTTGAAGGTTGAGGGTTCTTCTCAAGATTACCCAAGAATTATGTGGCTGAATAATTGCTCCTTTGGAATGCTCTATACATTTTATTTAATGCACCATATAACTTGCCCATGATGGAGAAAATTCATCATGAACCTTGACATTTTTCTGATCACCTAACAATTCTCATTCCTGGTTTGTGACATGCTGAATATATTCAGTGATTTCAACAGTGTTAGAAAATTCTAGAAACAATTCTCAAAGTAAAATTAATTCTGATTTCCTGTGAATTAGAATGTCATATGGCTGCATACATGGTGTATATGTGCCACATTTTCTTTATCCAGTCTATCATTGGTAGGCATTTGGGTTGGTTCCAAGTCTTTGCTATTGTGAATAGTGCTGCAATAAACATATGTGTACATGTGTCTTTATAGAATGATTTATAATCCTTCATGTATATACCTAGTAATGGGATTGCTGAGTCAAATGGTATTTCTAGTTCTAGATCTTTGAAGAATTGCCACACTGTCTTCCACAATAAAGGGTGAGTTCTGTCCTTTGCAGAAACATGGATGAAGCTGGAAACCATCACTCTTAGCAAACTAACACAGGAACAGAAAACCAAACACTACATGTTCTCACTCATAAGTGGGAGTTTAACGATGAGAACACATGGACACAGGAGGGCAACATTACACACTGGGGCATGCCAGAGGGTGGGGGATAGAAGAAGGATAGCATTAGGAGAAATACCTAATGTAGATGACAGGTTGATGGATGCAGCAAACCACCATGACACATGTATACCTATGTAACAAACCTGCACATGCTGCACATGTATCCCAGAACTTTAAGTATAATAATAATAAAAAGAAGAATGTCAGATGGCTTTCGGAGAATGATAGAGGAGATTGATGCAATTATTGTTAAAAAATAATAAATTAGTGATCAGATAATAATCACTGATAATGAAGCCCAATATACTAAAATCTTAAGCTTTTGCTATTGTACAAAAATGGTGTTTGTACTCCCCACTTAAAAAAAAAGATTGCAATGAAATAATTCTTTTCCTTTCCCTGCAATTGCGGAGTAGTTTCAGTTGCTTTGTCTATTTTTAAACTGTGAGGATGTGCTTCCGAGACATGAGCTTTTTTATTTCTTCTTCAAATACTCTTGTAATAATCTATATTGATGCGCTAATATTCTGTTTGTCTGAATTTCCAACATTATAAAAATGGTCATATAACCAGCAATGTGCCATAGCAATAAGAAATACAACATATCCCTTAAGGTTTTTGCAATTAGCTACTTAATGAGAAAATTTGCTAATTGTATTGAATTAAAGGACTAGGTATATTTATTTGGAGATTAGATTTCAAAGGAAGATATTTTTTAAGCAAATAAAATGCAACTATAGCATTGTATAACTAATGTGCACAATTCACTGTTTTTTAAGATAACAATTTTAATCTATTAACAAAGATCTGATTTCAGAGTTTCATAATTTTGAGGATTTATTTAGCTTGTAAAACCTATAGCAACCTATTCATATATTCTGAGATAGAAAATACATCAAGGAAATTTTTGTCGTGTATCCAATAAAGAAGAATTAATTAACGTAGTCAGTTTGCTAATCTCTAAGAATGTGTGAATTTCCATGTTTCATGTTTCCAATTTCAAATTAGAGTAGGTGGGACTGGAATAATTTTAGTAAATATTCTCTTGAAATGAGTTTTCAATGTGGCTCTCCAATGTTAATAAGTTTGTTGTGGCTATCAATACCTGAAATGGCCCATAAATCTATATTTGAAAAGCTGCCATCAGGCAAAGTTTTATTCAGTCTTTGTCTTTCATGTAACAATATTACTTGAATATCTGTATGGTTTCCTCCTGTAGCAGGTTTGTGCAAATCCCATCAGGGGAGAAAGCCCAAGCTATATCCCTGCTTTACAGAGAGAAAACTAGTTTTACAGAGAAATGTCTTACCTAGAGTACTCAGTCAAGTGGCACAGCTAAGAGCAGAGTCTGTTTATATGATTAAGTGATACAAGTAATGCTTTATTGCTTCCTATCACTAATTCTTACCCCAGTCAGTCAGCTCATCTGTGCAGTTAGTGTAATGTAGATGACGTGGCTACAAATCCTAAAGTCTAACCTAGGATTTGGTGTTCTATGCTTATTTTTTTTAATCCTATGAACAGGATCTGAGAAATAGCATATGGTACAAATGTCATGAGTTGTGTCAAATATTGCCATCCCCATGCCAGTTATGGCTGATGATTCATCTGTGAAATAGAGCCACCAATATTAAGAACTTTCCAAATATAACCTCAAAAATTTTTGTATCACAGATTTTTCATTAAAAAAAACCCAACAAATCAGAGTCAGGCAAAGAGAATACAGACACACATTTGAACTGATCTCAGTTGGTTGGAGATTCTTAAATTCAGAGAGCAAGCCCAGTGACTGTGCTTGCCTCATTTATGGAATCATTATAAGAAAACCTCTGTCTCCCTTTACTTATGTCTTTATCAAATGTTTTAATGTATATTCGGGACTGTTTTTTCTCCCCACCTTGAGATGTTAATCAATATAACTGGTCATCCAAAATGACCAGCTGGAAAAGTTACATGATTGAGTACCTTGGTACCTATGGTGGTTAATTCTATGTACCACACACACAAATATCCATAGAAGTTAAAAGAAAAAGAAAAAGGAATACAAGTGTATCAATGCAAAACATCCAAAACACAGAGGAAGAAAGCAAGAGAGGAAATGGTTTTTAAAAACTATATGATTAACAGAGAACAACAAAATGGCATTAATAAATCTTGCTCTGTTGATAATTATTTTAAATATGAACGGATTAAACTCCTCAATCAAAAGATATAGACTGGTTGAAAGAAAATAAGACTCAACTACTGTCTATAAGAAATTTACTTTAGATTTAAGAGCACGTATAGCCTGAAAATGAAGGGGTAGGAAAAGATGTTTTATACAAATGGTAACCAAAAGAGAGCAGAAGCATCTATATTATATTGGAGAGAACAGACTTTGTCAAAAAGTGTCACAAAGACAAAGAGGGAATTTTATAATGATAAAGGTAAATCCATCAGGAAAACACAACAATTACAATTGTGTATGTACCCAATATCAAAGCACCTAAATATATATTAAAATATTGACAGATCTGAAGGGAAAAATAGAAAATAGTAGGGGACATTAACACCCTATTTTCAACAGTGGACAGAACATCCAAATCAGTAGGGAAACAGAACTTGAATAACACTGTAAGCCAAATGGACCTAACAGACATATACAGAACATTTTGCCCAACGGGAGCGGAGTATACATTCTTCTGAAGTGCATACCAATCTCCCTCCATTGTAGATCATATGTTAGGTCACAAAAACAAGTCTTAACAAGTTTAAGAAGAATGATGTTGTGCAAAGTATATATTCTGGCCACACTGGAATGACATTGGAAATCAATAGCAGAAGGAATAGTGCAAAATTCACAATGATATGGAAACTAAACAAGACTCTCTTAAACAACCACTTGGTCCAAAGAAGAAATTAAAAAAGGAAATCAGAAGATATCTCTAGAAAAAAATGAAAATGAAAACAGAACATTTCAAAATTTATGGGATTCAGCAAAAGCAGTAGTTATAGGGCAATTCTTTGAGATAAACACTTATATTAAAAAGGAGAAGGATTTCAAATACAGAACCTAATTTTATTCCCCAAGAATCTTGAAAAAGAAGAACAAATTATTCAGGAGACCCATCACATGTGGAAAGACACACGTAGACTCAAAGGAATGGAGGAAGATTTATCATGCAAATGGAGAGAGAAAAAAAAAGCAGGGGTTGCAATCCTACTATCTGATAAAACAGACTTTAAACCAACAAAGATCAAAAGAGACAAAAAAGGGCATTACATAATGGTAAAGGGATCAATGCAACAAGAAGAGCTAACTATCCTAAATATATAGGCATTCAATACGGGAGTACCCACATACATAAAGCAAGTTCTTAATGACCTACAAAGAGACTTAGATTTTCACACAATAATAGTGGTAGACTTTAACACTCCACTGTCAATATTAGACAGATCAACAAGACAGAAAATCAACAAGGATATCCAGGACTTGAACTCAGATCTGCTATCTGGACCAAGCAGACCTAATAGACATCTACAGAACTCTCTACCCCAAATCCACAAATTCTTCTCAGCACCATGTCACACTTACTCTAAAATTGACCACATAATTGGAAGTAAACCATTCCTCAGCAAGTGCAAAAGAACAGAAATTGTAACAAACAGTATGTCAGACCACAGTGCAATCAAATTAGAACTCAGGATTAAGAAACTCCCCCAAAACCTCACAACCACATGGAAACTGAACAACTTGCTCCTGAATGACAACTGAATAAACAATGAAATCAAGGCAGAAATAAAGATGTTCTTTGAAACCAACAAGAACGAAGACACAACATACCAGAATCTCTGGGACACATTTAAAGCAGTGTCTAGAGAGAAATTTATAGCAATGAATGCCCACATGAGAAGTGAGGAAAGATCTGAAATTGACACCCTGTCATCAAAATTGAAAGCACTAGAGGAGCAAGATAAACTCAAAAGCTAGCAGAAGACAAGAAATAACTAAGATCAGAGCAGAACTGAAGGAGATAGAGACATAAAAAAACCTTCAAAAAAATCAGTAAATCCAGGAGCTGATTTTTTGAAAAGATCAACAAAATAGACCACTAGCCAGACTAATAAAAAGGAAAAGAGAGAAGAATCAAATAGCTGCAATAAAAAATGATAAAGGGGATATCACCACTGATTCCACAGAAATGCAAACTACCATCAGAGATTACTATGAACAACCCTATGCACATAAACCAGTAAATCTGGAAGAAATGGATCAATTCTTGGACACTTACGCCCTCCCAAGACAAAACCAAGAAGAAGTTGAATCCTTGAATGGACCAATAACAAAGTCTGAAGTTGAGGCATCAATTAATAGCCTACCAACCACAAATAGTCCAGGTCCAGACAGGTTTACAGCCAAATTCTACCAGACATAAAAAGAGGAGCTGGTACCAGTCCTTCTGAAACTATTCCAAATTATACGAAAAGAGGGAATCCTCCCTAACTCATTTTATGAGACCAACATCATCCTGATACCAAAACTTGGCAGAGACACAACTGAAAAAGAAAACTTAAGGCCAATAACCATGATGAACATTGATGCAAATACCTTCAATAAAATGCTGGCAAAATGCAACAGCACATCCAAAAGCTCATCCATCATGATCAAGTAGGCTTCATCCCGGGGATACAAGTCTGGTTCAACATACACAAGTCCATAAACGTAATCCATCACATAAACAACCAAAGACAAAAACCACATGATCATCTCAATAGATGCAGAGAAGGTCTTTGACAAAATTCATCAGCCCTTTATGCTAAAAACTCTCAAGAAACTAAGTTTCCATGGAATGTATTTCAAAGTAATAAAAGCTACTTATGACAAATCCACAGTCAATATCATATTGAATGGGCAAAAACTGGAAACATTCCCTTTGAAAACAGACACTAGACAAGGATGCCCTCTCTCACCACTCCTCTTCAATATAGTATTGGAAGTTCTAGCTAGAACAATCAGACAAGAAAAAGAAATAAAGAGTATTCAAATTAGAAAATGGGGAACTCAAATGGTCTCAATTTGCAGATGACATGATTGTATATTTATAAGACCCCTTGGTCTCAGCCCAAAATCTCCTTAAGCTGATAAGCAACTTCAGCAAAGTCTCAGGATACAAAATCAATTGGCAGAAATCACAAGCACTCCTATACACCAATAACAGACAAACAGAGAGCCAAATCATGTGCGAACTCCCATTCACAATTGCTACAAAGAGAATAAAATACCTAGGAATACAACTAACAAAGGATGTGAAGGACCTCTTCAAAGAGAACTAAAACCACTGCTCAAGGAAATAAGAGAGGACACAAGCATATGGAAAAACATTCCATGCTCCTGGTTAGGAAGAATCAATATTGTGAAAATGGCAATACTGCTCAAAGTAATTTATAGATTCAACACTATCCCCATTAAGCTACCATTGACCTTATTCACAGAACTGGGAAAAACCACCTTAAACTTCATATGGAACCAAAAGAGAGCCCACATAGCCGAGACAATCCTAAGCAAAAAGAACAAAGCTGGAGGCATCACGCTACCTGACTTTGAACTATACTACAAAGCTACAGTAATCAAAACAGCATGGTACTGGTACCAAAACAGAAATATAGACCAACGGAACAGAACAGAGTCCTTGGAAGTAATGCCACACATCTACAACCATCTGATCTTTGACAAACCTGACCAAAACAAGCAACAGGGAAAGGATTACCTGTTTAATAAATGGTGTTGGGAAAGCTGGCTAGCCATGTGCAGAAAGCTGAAACTGTACCCCTTCCTGACACCTTACACTAAAATTAACTCCAAATGGATTAAAGATTTTTTTCATTTTTTTTTTTAGTTTTTTATTTTTATATTTTATTTTTTTTATTGCATTTTAGGTTTTGGGGTACATGTGAAGAACATGCAAGATTGTTGCATAGGTGCATACGTGGCAGTGTGATTTGCTGCCTTCCTCCCTTTCACCTATATCTGGCATTTCTCCCCATGCTATCTCTCCCCAGGATTAAAGATTTAAAAATAAGACCTAACATGACAAAAACCCTAGAAGAAAACCTAGGCAATACCATTCAGGACATAGGCATAGGCAAGGACTTCATGGCTAAAACACCAAAAGCAATGGCAACAAAAACCAAAATAGACAAATGGGATCTAATTAAACCTAAGAGTTTCTGCACAGCAAAAGAAACAATCATCAGAGTGAACTGGCAACCAACAGAATGGGAAAAAATTTTGCAATCTACCCATCTGACAAAGGGCTAATATCCAGAATCTACAAAGAACTAAAACAGATTTAGAAGAAAAAAACAAACAAACCCATTCAAAAGTGAGTTAAGGAGATGAACAGACACTTTTCAAGAAGACATTTATGAAGACAACAAACATATGAAAAAATGCTTGTCATCATTTGTTATTAGAGAAATGCTAATCAAAACCACATTGATAGCATCTCACACCAGTTAGAATGGCGATTATTAAAAATTCTGGAGACAACAGATGCTGGAGAGGATGTGGAGAAATAGGAACACTTTTACACTGCTGGTGGGAGTGTAAATTAGTTTAACCATTGTGGAAGACAGCGTGGCTATTCCTCAAGGATCTGGAAATAGAAATGTCATTTGACTCAGGAATCCCATTACTGGGTATATACCCAAAGGATTATAAATCATTCTATTATAAAGACACATGCACACATATATTCATTGTGGCACTGTTTATAATAGTGAAGACTTGAAACCAACCCAAATGCTCATCAATGTTAGACTGGACAAAGAAAATGTGGCACATATACACCATAGAATACTATACAGCCATAAAAAACAATGAGTTTGTGTCCTTTGTAGGGACATTGATGTATCTGGAAACCATCATTCTCAGCAAACTGACACAAGAACAGAAAACCAAACACCTCATGTTCTCACTCATAGGAGGGTGTTGAACAATGAGAAAACATGGGCACTGGGAGGGGAGCATCACACACAGGGGTCTGTTGAGGGGGTGGAGGGCTAGGGGAGGGATAGTGGGGGGGTGGGGAGATTGAGGAGGGATAACACTGGGAGAAATCTCTGATGTAGGTGACAAGGGGATGGAGATAGCAAACCACCATAGCATGTGTGTACCTATGCAACAGTCCTGCAAGATCTGCACATGTACCCCAGAACTTAAAGTACAATTTAAAAAAGCGCAAATTGAACTCAAAGTTAGCAGATGGAATAAAATAACAAAATATTAGAGCAGAAATAAAAAATAAAAAGACAATAGAAAATGAAACTAAAGAGTTAGGGTTTTTTTTTTGACAAGATAAACAAAGTTGAAAACCCCCTTAGTTAGATAACCTAAAAAAAATTAAGAGACTAAAATAAGTAAAGTCAGAAATGCAAGAAGAGACATTACAAGAGATGCTACAAAAATAAAAAAGGAAACTAGAGACTACTGTGAATAATTATATGGCAACAAACTATAACTTAGAAGAAATGAATAAATTTCTAGAAACATACCACCACCAAGACTAAAGAATGAAGATATCAAAAATCTCCCAACAAAGAAAAGCTCAGGATAAGATAGCCTTAGTGATGAATTCTCCCAAACATTTAAAGAAGAATTAATGCTACTTTTCAATCTTTTCCAAAACATTGATGAGGTGGTAACACTGCCAAATGAACTTTATAAGAATAACATTAAACTCATACAAAAACTAGATAAGGACACAAAGAAAAGGAATTTCGGCCGGGCACGGTGGCTCACGCTTGTAATCCCAGCACTTTGGGAGGCCGAGGTGGGTGGATCATGAGGTCAAGAGATCGAGACCATCCTGGTCATCATGGTGAAACCCGTCTCTACAAAAAATACAAAAAATTAGCTGGGCATAGTGGCTCGTGCCTGTAATCCCAGCTACTCAGGAGGCTGAGGCAGGAGAATTGCCTGAACCCAGGAGGTGAAGGTTGTGGTGAGCCAAGATTGCGCCATTGCACTCCAGCCTGGGTAACAAGAGCAAAACTCTTGTCTCAGAAAAAAAAAGGAATTTCAAGCCAATAACCCTGATGAACAGAAATGCAACAATTCATAACAAAGTACTAGAGGTGAGGAATTGTGCCTCATGCATATAATCCCAGAACTTTGGGAGGTCGAGGCAGGTGGATTACGAGGTCAGGAGTTCAAGACCAGCCTGGCCAACATAGTGAAACCCCGTCTCTACTAAAAATACAAAAATTAGACAGATGTAGTGGCGGGCATCTGTAATCCCAGCTACTTGGGAGGCTGAGGCAAGGAATTGCTTGAACCTCGGAGACGGAGGTTGCAGTGAGCAGAGATCACGCCACTTCACTACAGCCTGGGTGACAGAGTGAGACTCTATCTCAAAACAAACAAGCAAAAAAACAAAACAAAACAAAAAAACTAGCAAACCCAATTCAACAGCACATTGAAAAGACCATATACCAGGACTAAGGGGGATTTATCCCTGGGATGGAGGAATGGTTCAAACATACCCTCATCAATTAATGTGACATGCCACACCTAACAGAGTAAAGGATAAAAATTGCATTATCATCTTAATACATGCAGAAAAGGCATTTGACAAAATTCAGCAGCTTTTTATAATAAAAATACTCAACAAACTAGAAATAGAAGGAAATTACCTCAACACAACAAAGGCCATATATGAAAAGCCCATTGTTAACATTATACTCAATAGTAAAAAACTGGAAGGTTATCTTCTAAAATAAGAAACAAGACAAGTGTGCCTGCTCTTCCTGTTTCTATTCTACATAGTACTAGAAGTTCTAGTTAGAGCAATTAGGCAAGAGGAAGAATAAAACACATCCAAACTGGAAAGGAAGAAGTAAAATTATCCCTGTCCACAGACAACATGATTTTATATACAAGAAAACCCTAAAGATTCCGTTTGATTCCACTTAAAAAATGTTAGGACTAATAAACAAATTCAGTCAAGTTGCATAATGCAAAAAACAACATACAAAAATCAATTGTATTTCTATGCAATAACAATGAACTATATGAAACAGGTATTAGGAAAACTATCTCATTTATAATAGCATCAAAAAGAATAACCCCTATAAGAATAAACTTAACTAAGGAGATGAAAGACTTGTATACTGAAAACTATAAAACATTGATGAAAGAAATTAAATAAGAAATAGACAAATGTAAAGACATCCCATGTTCATGAACTGGAAAAATTAATATTGTTAAAATGTACATGCCATCCAAAGAAATCCACAGATTCAGTGCAATCCCTATTCAAATTCCAATGACATTTTCACAGAAATAGAAAAAACAATTCTAAAATTCATACAGTACCACAAAAGACCCAGAATAGCCAAATTAATCTTTTGTATTTGTGAGATACAAAAACAAAGAGACATCAAACTTCCTTGATATTAGAATGTATAACAGAGCTACAGTAATCAAAACAGGATGATACTGGCACAAATACCAACATATCGTCCAATGAACAGAAATAGCCCAGAAATAAATTCACTCATATATGTTCAACTGATGTTTGATAGGGGTTCCAAGAATATATAATGGGAAAAGGGTAGTCTCTTAACAAATGGTGTTGGAAAACTGGATATACATACACAAAAAAGTGAATTTGGACCCATATCTTATGCCATACATATAAATCAAGTCAAAATGGATTATAGGCATTTATTTAAGATTCAAAACTGTAAAAGTTGTAGAAAAAAATGTAAGAAGTCTTGGCAATGAGTCATGGATATAACACAAAATGCACAGGCACCAAAAACAAAAGTAAACAAATTGAACTGCCTCAAACTAGAAAGCTCCTGCACAGCAAAGGAAACATGCAACAAAGGGAAAAGGCAACCTATGGAATGGAAGAAAATATTTTCAAACCAAATATCTGATAAGGGGTTAATATTCAAAATATATGAGGAATTCCTGCAACTCAAAAGTAAAGAGAAACCCCTAATAACCCAATAAAAATTGGCTAAGGTCTTGAATAAATATTTCTTCAAAGAAAACATGTAAATGGCCAATAAGAATATGAAAAATTGTTCAAGCTCACTAATAATCAGAGAAATGCAAATCAAAACCACAAAGTGATATCACCCTACCACCTTTTGGAATGGATATTTAAAAAACCAAAAGATAAGTGTCAGCAAGGTTGTAGAGAAAAGAGAACCCTTGCACACTGTTGGTAAGAAGGCAAAATTGTGCAGTCCTATGGAAAATAATGTGGTTGTTCCCCAATAAATTAAATAAATTAAATATAGAACTATCATATGATGCAGCATTCCCACTTCTAGGAATTTCTTCAAAATAATTGAAATCAGGATCTCAAGGAGATATTAGCATTCCTATGTTTGTTGCTATGGCTGTATTCACCATAGCCAAGATGTAGAAACAACCTAAATGTCCACCGATGGATGAATGAATAAAGAAAATGTGGTGTACACACATGATGGAATACTATGCCACCTTTAAAAAGAAGGAAATTCTACCATGTGCTGTAATGTGGATGAAGCTTCAGGACATTATGCTAAGCGAAATAAGCCAGACACAGAAAGACAAATATTGCATGATTCCAGTTCATTCAAGTAAGATGAATAGTCTCTAGATTTGCTGAATAAAATTGTATCTATAGTTAACAATAATGTATTGTACACTTAAAAATTTGTTAAGAGGGTATAACTCATGCTAAGAGTTTTTAACATAATGAAATAAAATAATTTTTAAAAAAGAAAAAAAAGGAAAGCAAGTGGGTTTTAGGTAGAGCTAGTACACAACAGATTACTAATATATTCTATAATTTTGTGGAGAAATATATCAGGAACTATGTAATATTTTCTGTAAGGTTTGTTCTCACTGGGTTTAAAAAGGAAGAAACTGAGGCCAGCACAAGAAGATCCAATGCAAAGGAATTTATTCAGACTCCCGGACGAGGTTCTGTGTCCCGACAGGAGGGGCCAGAGAAGTCGCAGAGACTCCTCTCAGACATGGGGTTTTATAGGGAGTGAAATAGCTCGATTGGTTGTGGGAGAGCAAGAGTGTCACTGGGTAAAATTACAAGCTTTGCTTGCCATTGGTTAGAATTACTTGGCTGCCATTGGCTAGAAAGGCTCAGCTGCTTTTGGCCAGAAAGACTTGGCTGCTATTGGTTAGAAAGACTTGGCTGCTATTGGCTAGAAAGAAGCTAGGGTTGCAGCACCTTGTTTGCATACTGGGCTTTTTAAGGGAAAGTCAGGCTGTGCGAGCATGGGAGAAGGGAACATGCCTGAGCATGTCAGCTTGCCTGAGCTCGTCCAGGCTTTGGAAAAAAGGCGGGGGGAGGTCTGCATCTGTGCACGCAGCAAGGCTACCAGCCTTATATTTTCCATATTTTAAAAATTATTTTTACTCTGTTTTTTTTTGACTCTCTGCACAAACACCAGCTAACCTGTTTAATCTCAATGAAAACTTTATCTACAGATGTTTATATAGAGCTTCAAACCTAATACTCTTAAAAAAAAATCAGAATAATCAGGGAATCTACACAGAAAAGAAGAATTCCTTATGCTGTAAAGCCGGGATTAGTTTGGCGAATTCTTCTCTTATTCTTTTTTTTTCTTTTTTTTTTTAATTGCATTTTAGGTTTTGGGGTACATGTGAAAAACATGCAAGATTGTTGCATAGGTGCATATGTGGCGGTGTGATTTGCTGCCTTCCTCCCCTTAACCTATATGTGGCATTTCTCCCCATGCTATCTCTCCCCAACTCCCCACCCCCTGCTGTCCCCCCGACTCCCCCTCAACAGACCCCAGTGTATAGTGCTCCCCTCCCTGTGTCCATGTATTCCCATTGTTCAACACCCATCTATGAGTGAGAACAGGAGATGTTTGATTTTGTGTTCTTGTGTCAGTTTGCTGAGAATGATGGTTTCCAGGTTCATCCATGTCCCTACAAAGGACACGAGCTCATCGTTTTTGATGGCTGCATAATATTCCATGGTGTATATGTGCCACATCTTTCCTGTCCAGTCTATCATTGATGGGCATTTGGGTTGGTTCCAGGTCTTTGCTATTGTACACTGTGCTGCAATGAACATTCGTGTGCATGTGTCCTTATAGTAGAATGATTTATAATCCTTTGGATATATACCCAGTAATGGGATTGCTGGGTCAAATGGAATTTCTATTTCTAGGTCCTTGAGGAATCACCACACCATCTTCCACAATGGTTGAACTAATTTACACTCCCACCAACAGTGTAAAAGTGTTCCTATTTCTCCACATCCTCTCCAGCATCTGTTGTCTCCAGATTTTTTAATGATTGCTGTTCTAACTGGCATGAGATGGTATCTCAATGTAGTTTTGATTTGCATTTCTCTAATGACCAGTGATGATGAGCATTTTTTCATATGCTTCTTGGCCTCATGTATGTCTTCTTTTGTAAAGTATCTGTTCATATCCTTCGCCCATTTTTGAATGGGCTTGTTTGCTTTTTTCTTGTAAATCTGTTTTAGTTCGTTGTAAATTCTGGATATCAGCCCTTTGTCAGATGGGTAGGCTGCAAAAATTTTTTCCCATTCTGTTGGTTGCCGATTCACTCTATTGACTGTTTCTTTCACCGTGCAGAAGCTGTGGAGTTTGATTAGGTCCCATTTGTCTTTTTTGGCTTTTGTTGCCAATGCTTTTGGTGTTTTGGTCATGAAGTCCTTGCCTACGCCTATGTCCTGAATGGTTTTGCCTAGGTTTTCTTCTAGGGTTTTTATGGTGTTAGGTCTTATGTTTAAGTCTTTAATCCATCCGGAGTTAATTTTAGTGTAAGGTGTCAGGAAGGGGTCCAGTTTCTGCTTTCTGCATATGGCTAGCCAGTTTTCCCAACACCACTTATTAAACAGGGAATCCTTTCCCCATTGCTTGTTTTTATCAGGTTTGTCAAAGATCGGATGGTTGTAGATGTGTTGTGTTGCCTCCGAGGCCTCTGTTCTGTTCCATTGGTCTGTATCTCTGTTTTGGTACCAGTACCATGCTGTTTTGATTACTGTAGCCTTGTAGTATAGTTTGATATCCGGTAGTGTGATGCCTCCTGCTTTGTTCTTTTTGCTTAGAATTGACTTGGCTATGCGGGCTCTCTTTTGGTTCTATATGAAGTTTAAGGTGGTTTTTTCCAGTTCTGTGAAGAAGGTCATTGGTAGCTTGATGGGGATAGCGTTGAATCTGTAAATTACTTTGGGCAGTATGGCCATTTTCACGATATTGATTCTTCCTAACCATGAACATGGAATGTTTCTCCATCTGTTTGTGTCCTCTCTTATTTCATTGAGCAGTGGTTTGTAGTTCTCCTTGAATAGGTCCTTTACGTTCCTTGTTAGTTGTATTCCTAGGTATTTTATTCTCTGTGTAGTAATTGTGAATGGCAATTCATTCTTGATTTGACTCTCTTTAAGTCTGTTATTGGTGTATAGGAATGCTTGTGAATTTTGCACATTGATTTTGTATCCTGTGACTTTGCTGAAGTTGCTTATCAGTTTCAGGAGATTTTGGGCTGAGATGATGGGGTCTCCTAGATATACAATCATGTCATCTGCCAATAGAGACAGTTTGACTTCCTCCTTTCCTAATTGAATACCTTTTATTTCTTTTTCTTGCCTGATTGCTCTGGCTAGAACTTCCAGTACTATATTGAATAGGAGTGGTGAGAGAGGGCATCCTTGTCTAGTGCCAGAGTTCAAAGGGAATGCTTCCAGTTTTTGCCCATTCAGTATGATATTGGCTGTTGGTTTATTGTAAATAGCTTTTGTTATTTTGAGATATGTTCCGTCGATACCTAGTTTATTGAGGGTTTTTAGCGTAAAGGGCTGTTGAATTTTGTCGAAGGCCTTCTCTGCATCAATTGAGATAATCATGTGGTTTTTGTCTTTGGTTCTGTTTATGTGGTGAATTATATTTATAGACTTGTGTATGTTGAACCAGCCTTGCATCCCTGGGATGAATCCTACTTGATCATGGTGGATAAGCTTTTTGATGTGCTGTTGTAATCGGCTTGCCAGTATTTTATTGAAGATTTTTGCATCTATGTTCATTATGGATATTGGCCTGTAGTTTTCTTTTCTTGTTGAGTCTCTGCCAGGTTTTGGTGTCAGGATGATGTTGGTCTCATAAAATGATTTGGGAAGGATTCCCTCTTTTTGGATTATTTGGAATAGTTTCAGAAGGAATGGTACCAGTTCCTCTTTGTACATCTGGTAGAATTCGGCTGTGAACCCATCTGGACCTGGGCTTTTTTTGGGTGGTAGGCTCTTAATTGCTGCCTCAACTTCAGACCTTGTTATTGGTCTATTCAGGGTTTTGACTTCTTCCTGGTTTTGACTTGGGAGGAGGGAAGTGTCCAGGAATTTATCCAGTTCTTCCAGATTTTCTAGTTTATGTGCATAGAGTTGTTTGTAATAATCTCTGATGATGGTTTGAATTTCTGTGGAATCTGTGGTGATATCCCCTTTGTCATTTTTTATTGCATCTATTTGGTTATTCTCTCTTTTCTTTTTAATTAATCTGGCTAGTGGTCTGTCTATTTTGTTGATCTTTTCAAAAAACCAGCTCCTGGATTTATTGATTTTTTGAAGGGTTTTTCATGTCTCTATCTCCTTCAATTCTGCTTTGATCTTAGTTATTTCTTGTCTTTTGCTAGGTTTTGAGTTTTTCTGATCTTGCTCCTCTAGCTCTTTCAATTTTGACGATAGGGTGTCAATTGTAGATCTCTCCTTGCTTCTCATGTAGGCACTTATTGCTATATATTTTCCCCTAGAGACTGCTTTAAATGTGTCGCAGAGATTCTGGTATGTGGTGTCTTCGTTGTCATTGGTTTCTAAGAACGTCTTTATTTCTGCCTTCATTTCATTGTTTATCCAGTCAACATTCAGGAGAAAGTTCTTCAGTTTTCATGACGCTGTGCAGTTCTGGGTTGGTTTCTGAATTCTGAGTTCTAAGTTGATTGCACTGTGGTCTGAGAGACTGTTTGTTATGGTTTCCGTTCTTTTGCATTTGCTGAGGAGTGATTTACTTCCAATTATGTGGTCAGTTTTAGAGTAGGTGTGATGTGGTGCTGAGAAGAATCTATATTCTGTGGATTTGGGGTGGAGAGTTCTGTAAATGTCTATTAGGTTTGCTTGGTCCAGGTCTGAGTTCAAGTCCTGGATATCCTTGTTAATTTTCTGTCTCGTTGATCTGTCTAATATTGACAATGGTGTGTTGAAGTCTCCCAGTATTATTGTGTGGGATTCTAAGTCTCTTTGTAAGTCACTAAGAACTTGCCTTATGTATCTGGGTGCTCCTGTATTAGGTGCATATATATTTAGGATCGTTAGCTCTTCTTGTTGCATTGATCCTTTTACCATTATGTAATGTCTTTCTTTGTCTCTTTTGATCTTTGTTGCTTTAAAGTTTATTTTATCAGAGATGAGAATTGCAACTCCTGCTTTTTTTTTTTTGCTCTCCATTTGCTTGGTAAATCTTCCTGCATCCCTTTATTTTGAGCCTTTGTGTATCCTTGCATGTGAGATGGGTTTCCTGGTTACAGCACACTGATGGGTTTTGGATTTTTATCCAATTTACCAGTCTGTGTCTTTTGATTGGGGCATTTCGTCCATTTATGTTTAGGGTTAATATTGTTATGTGTGAATTTGATCCTGCCAATTTTGATGCTAGCCGGCTGTTTTGCCCATTGGTTGATGCAGATTCTTCATTGTATTGATGCTCTTTACCATTTCGTGTGTTTTTGGAGTGGCTGGTACTGGTTGTTCTTTTCTATGTGTAGTGCCTCTTTCAGGAGCTCTTGTAAAGCAGGTATGGTGGTGATGAAATCTCTGAGTACTTGCTTGTTCTCAAAGGATTTTATTTTTCCTTCACTTATGAAGCTTAGTTTGGCTGGATATGAAATTCTGGGTTGAAAGTTCTTTTCTTTAAGGATGTTGAATATCGGCCCCTACTCTCTTCTGGCTTGTAGGGTTTCTGCTGAGAGATCTGCTGTGAGTCTGATGGGCTTCCCTTTGTGGGTAACCCGACCTTTCTCTCTGGCTGTCCTTAGTATTTTCTCCTTCATTTCAACCATGGTGAATCTGATGATTATGTGCCTTGGGGTTGCTCTTCCTGAGGAATATCTTTGTGGTGTTCTCTGTATTTCCTGGACTTGAATATTGGCCTGCCTTGCTAGGTTGGGGAAGTTTTCCTGGATAATATCCTGAAGAGTATTTTCCAGCTTGGATGCATTCTCTTCGTCACATTCAGGTACACCTATCAAACGTAGATTAGGTCTTTTCACATAGTCCCATATTTCTTGTTGACTTTGTTCATTCCTTTTTACCCTGTTTTCTCTAATCTTGCCTTCTCGTTTTATTTCATTGAGTTGATCTTCGACCTCTGATATCCTTTCTTCTGCTTGGTCAATTCTGCTGTTGAAACTTGTGCATGCTTTGCGAAGTTCTTGTGTTGTGTTTTTCAGCTCCATCAATTCACTCATGTTCCTCTCTAAGTTGTCCATTCTCGTTAGCATTTCGTCAGGTCTTTTTTCAAGGTTCTTAGTTTCTTTGCATTGGGTTAGAACATGTTCTTTTAGCACAGGGAAGTTTCTTATTATCCACTTTCTGAAGGCTGATTCTGTCATTTCATCGCACTCATTCTCCATCCAGTCTTGTTCCCTTGCTGGTGAGGAGTTGTGATCCCTTGTAGGAGGAGAAGTGTTCTGGTTTTGGGTGTTTTCATCCTTTTTGCACTGGTTTCTTCCCATCTTTATGGATTTATCCACCTGTCAACTTTGTAATTGTTGACTTTCTGATTTTGGTAATTTTAAGTCTGCAGCAGCAGAACTCATAAACCCCCTTTCTTTTTCCCCAGGTGTTCTGTCCCAGGGAGTTAGGGCTTTATGAGTTTCTGCTGTGCTGCTGCTATTTTTCCTGCCCACAAGGAGGCAGCCTAGTCACTCTCAGCCTGCAGAGGCTTCGCTGAGCTGCTGTGGGCTCTGCCCAGCTTCCATGTGAACTTCCATGAAGTCCTGTTTATATGGGTGTAGTTAGAACTGCTTCCGCTCTGTTGGCCCACCTCTGTAGTGACGGGCTCTCTCTGTAATGGTGGGTTGGCTTGGTGACGGCAGGTTACCTCGGAAACTGCAGGCTGCCTCTGTAATGGCCGACACCCCTCCTCCACAGAGCTGGACCATCCCAGGTTCAGTTGTGCTTGCCATGAAAGTCTCAACCCAGAGCATTTCCAATTGCTTTTTTTTTTCTTTTTGTGGGGGTGGGACCAGCCGGGCCTGGTCACCTGGCTCCCTGCCTCAGAGCCTTTTGTTTTTTAGTTGAACGGTCAGCTCTGTACCAGGTGACCAGGTCGCCTGTTGAATAGGCACCAGGATCTGTGTGATTTCCCGTGCGGGGACCCACTGCACCGGCTGAAACAGCAGCTCTGAGATTCGTAGCGCTTTTTTTCCTGGGAATCTCCTGGCCTGGCTCCCTGCTTCAGCTCCCCTTGCTGGCTAAGAGGGGACACAGTTTCGTTTACTCTGCACCGGGAGTCACTGTGTCAGCTGAAACCATGGCTCTGAGATTCGTGGCGCTTTTTTGCCTGGGACTCTCCTGGCCTGGCTCCCCGTTTCAGCTCCCCTTGCTGGCTAAGAGGGGACACAGTCTAGTTTACTCTGCACTGGGAACCCCTGCACCGGGGCACAGGCCAAACAGCTGCACCAGCCAAAACAGCCCTGCTGGTGACCCGTTGGGCTCCTCTGCCTGTGAATCTCCTGGTCTGTGGGCAGTAAGAGTCCGTCTGGAAATGCGGCATCCACTCACCCTCTGCGCTTTCACTTGGACCTGCAATCCTGAGCTCTTCCTAACCGGCCATCTTGGATCGCCTATTGACATTTTTAAACCATTAAGTATGATGTTTATTGTTGTTTTTTTGTAGATGCCTTTGATCAGACTGAGAGAATTCTCTTTATTCCTAGTTTTCTGAGAGTTTTTACTTGCAGTGGTTGTTGAATTATGTCATTTTTTTGTTTGTTTAAATGATCTTTCTTTAGAGTGTTAATGTGCTGAATTACGGAGATTGATTTTTGAATGTGAAATCAACCCTGAATTCCTGAAAAACCTTAATTGAACATGATGTATTGTCCTTTTTAATGTGCTACTGTATTCAGTTTGCTTTGTTTTGCTAAGAAATTTTATGTCTGTGTTTATGAGAGAAATTGGTCTGTAATTTTTAGTTTTTGTTATAGATTAGCTTCTGATATTACAGTTTTGCTAGGGAAACTCTAATATGATTCGGGAAGTTGATCCTTCTCTATATTCAGAAAGAGTTTATATGAGATTGGTGTTAATCTTTCTTTAAATGTTTGGCATTGAATTCACCAATGAAACCATCAGAGTATTCGAGGATAGAATGTTCTTTGTGGACAGTTTTTGATAGCAAACAAAAGTTCTTTATTATGTAGGGCTATTCAGATTATTTGTTTCCTTTTGTGTCAGCTCAGTAAGCTATATTTTTTAAATTATATTTTAGGTTCTGGGGTACATGTGCAGATCATGCAGGATTGTTGCATAGGTACATAAATGGCAAGGTGGTTGGCTGCCTTCACCCCCCCATCACCTATATATGGTATTTCTCCCCTCATTATCCCTCCCCACCCTCCCCATGCCCACTGTCCCTCCCCTGGCTCCCCACTACTGACTGCAGTGTGTGATACTCCCCTCCCTGTGTTGATGTGTTCTAATTGTTCAATACCTACCTATAAGTGATAACATACAGTGTTTGGTTTTCTGCTTTTGTGTCAGTTTGCTGAGAATGATTGTTTCCAGATTCATCCATGTCCCTATGAAGGACATGAACTTATCATGTTTTATGGCTGCATAGTATTCCATGGTGTATATGTGCCACATTTTCTTTATCCAATCTATCAATGATGGACATTTGGGTTGGTTCCAGGTCTTTGCTATTGTAAACAGTGCCACAATGAACATACACGTGTATGTGTCCTTATAATAGAATGATTTATAATTCTTTGGGTATATATCCAGTAATGTGATTCCTGGTTTAAATGTTATTTCTATCTCTAGGTCCTTGAGGAATCGCCAAACTGTCTTCCACAATGGTTGAACTAATTTACACTCCCACCAACAGTGTAAAAGTGTTCCTATTTCCCCACATCCTCTCCAGCATCTGCTGTCTCCAGATGTTTTAATGATCGCCATTCTAACTGGTGTGAGATAGATCTCAATGTGGTTTTGATTCGCATTTCTCTAATGACCAGTAATAATGGCATTTTTTCATGTTTGTTGGCCTCATATATGTCTTCTTTTGTAAAGTGTCTGTTCATATCCTTTGCCCACTTTTGAATGGGTTCATTTGTTTTTTTCTTGTAAATCTGTTTTAGTTCTTTGTAGATTCTGGATATTAGCCCTTTGTCAGATGGGTAGATTGCAAAATTTTTTCCCATTCTGTTGATTACTGGTTCTCTCTAATGATTTTTTCCTTTGCTGTGCAGAAGCTCTGGAGTTTAATTGGATCACATTTGTCTATTTTGGCTTTTGTTGCCATTGCTTTTGGTGTTTTAGTCATGAAGTCCTTGCCTCTATGTCCTGAATGGTTTTGCTGAGGTTTTCTTTTAGGGTTTTTATGGTGTTAAGTCTTATGTTTAGATCTTTAATCCATCTGGAGTTAATTTTAGTGTAAGGTGTCAGGAAGTGGTCCAGTTTCTGCTTTCAGCACATGGCTAGCCAGTTTTCCCAACACCATTTATTAAACAGGGAAGCCTTTCCCCATTGCTTGTTTTTCTCAGGTTTGTCAAACATCAGATGATTGTAGATGTGTAGTGTTGCTTCAGAGGCCTCTGTTCTGTTATCATTGGTCTATGTCTCTGTTTTGGTACTAGAACCATGCTGTTTTGATTACCGTGGCCTTGTAGTATAGTTTGAAGTCAGGCAGCATGATGCCTCTAGCTTTTTTCTTTTTGCTTAGAATTGACTTGGCTATGCAGGCTCTCTTTTGGTTGCATATGAAGTTTGAAGTGTTTTTATCCAGTTCTGTGAAGAAGGTCATTGGTAGCTTGATGGGAATAGTGTTGAATCTATAAATTACTTTGGGCAGTATGGCTATTTTCACAATGTTCATTCTTCCCAACCATGAGCATGGGATGTTTTTCGATCTGTTTATGTCTTCTCTTATTTCATTGAGCAGTACTTTGTAGTTCTCCTTGAAGAGGTCTTTTATATCCTTTGTTAGTTTTATTCCTAGGTATTTTATTCTCTTTGTTGCAATTGTGAATGGGAGTCCACTTTTGATTTGGCTCTCTGTTTGCCTGTTATTGGCATATAGGAATGCTTGTGATTTCTGCACATTGATTTTGTATTCTGAGACATTGCTGAAGTTGCTTATCAGCTTAAGGAGATTTTGGGCTGAGATGATGGGATCTTCTAAATATACAATCATGTCATCTGCAAATTGAGACAATTTGGCTTCCTCTTTTCCTAATTGAATACACTTTATTTATGTGTCTTGCCTGATTGCTCTGGCTAGAACTTCCAATACTATATTGAAGAGGAGTGGTGAGAGAGGACATCCTTGTCTAGTGCCTGTTTTCAGAGGGAATGCTTCCAGTTTTTGCCCATTCAGTATGATACTGTCTGTGGATTTGTTGTAAATAGCTCTTATTATTTTGTAATATGTACCATTGATACCTAATTTATTGAGGGTTTTTAGCATAAACAGCTGTTGAATTTTGTTAAAGGCCTTCTCTATATCTATTGAGATGATCATGTGATTTTTGTCCTTGATTCTGTTTATGTGATGGATTACATTTATAGACTTGCGTATGTTGAACCAGCCTTGCATCCCTGGGATGAAGCCTACTTGATCATGACGAATTAGCTTTTTGATTTACTGTTGCATTCTGTTTGCCAGTATTTTATTGAAAATTTTTGCGTCATTGCTCATCATGGATATTGGCCTGAAGTTTTCTTTTTTAGTTGTGTCTCTGCCTGGTTTTGGTATCAGGATGATGTTGGTCTCATATAATGAGTTGGGGAGGATTCCCTCTTTTTGTATTATTTGGAATAGTTTCAGAAGGAATGGTACCAGGTCTTTTTTTTATGTCTGGTAGAATTCGGCTGTGAACCCATCTGGACCTGGACTTTTTGTGGTTGGTAGGCTATTAATTGCTGCCTCAATTCAGGCCTGGTTACTGGTCTATTCAGGGATTCCTCTTCTTCCTGGTTTAGTCTTGGGAGGGTGTAAATGTCCAGGAGTTTATCTATTTCTTCCAGATTTACTGGTTTATGTGCATAGAGTTGTTTGTGGTAATCTCTGTTGGTAGTTTGTATTTCTGTGAAATCGGTGGTGATATCCCCTATATCATTTTTTATTGCATCTGTTCAATTCTTCTCTTTTCTTTTTTATTAGTCCAGCCAGTGGTCTATTTTGTTGATCTTTAAAAAAAAAAAAACAAGTTCCTGGATATATTGATTTTTTGAAGGATTTTTGTGTCTCAGATATCTCCTTCAGTTCTTCTCTGATCTTAGTTATTTCTTGTCTTCTGCTAGCTTTAGTTGTTTTTTTTTTTTTTTTTTTTTATCTTTCTCCTCTAGCTCTTTCAATTTTGACAATAGAGTGTCTATTTTAGATCTTTCCTTGCTTCTCATGTGGGCATTTATTGCTATAAATTTCCCTTTAGACATTGCTTTAAATGTGTCCTGGAGATTCTGGTATGTTGTGTCTTCATTCTTATTGGTTTCTAAGAACATCTTTATTTCTGCCTTCATTTCATTGTTTCTCCAGTCATCATCCAGGAGCCAGTTGTTCAGTTTCCATGTAGTTTGTGGTTTTGGGTGAGTTTCTTAATCCTGAGTTCTAACTTGATTGCACTGTGGTCTAAGAGACTGTGATTTCTGTTCTTTTGCACTTGCTGAGGAATGGTTTACTTCCAATTATGTAGTCAGTTTTAGAGTAAGTGTGACGTGGTGCTGAGAAGAATGTATATTCTGTGGATTTGGGGTGGAGAGTTCTGTAGCTGTCTATGAGATCCTCTTGGTCCAGATCTGCGTTCAAGTCCTGGATATCCTTGTTGATTTTCTGTCTCGTTGATTTGTCTAATATTGACAGTGGAGTGTTAAAGTCTACCACTATTATTGTGTGGGAGTCTAAGTCTCTTTGTAGGTCATTAAGAACTTGCTTTATGTATCTGGGTGCTCTTGTATTGGGTGCATACATTTTTTTTTTTTTTTTTTGACGGAGTTTCGCTCTTGTTACCCAGGCTGGAGTGCAATGGCATGATCTCAGCTCACCGCAACCTCCACCTCCTGGGTTCAGGCAATTCTCCTGCCTCAGCCTCCTGAGTAGCTGGGATTATGGGCACACGTCACTGTGCCCAGCTAATTTTTTTGTATTTTTAGTAGAGACAGGGTTTCACCATGTTGACCAGGATGGTCTCGATCTCCTGACCTCGTAATCCACCTGCCTCGGCCTCCTGAAGTGCTGGGATTACAGGCGTGAGCCACTGCGCCTGGCCTTGGGTGCATACATATTTAAGACAGCTCTCCTTGTTGCATTGATCCTTTTACTATTATGTAATGCCCTTCTTTGTCTCGTTTGATCTTTGTTGGTTTAAAGTCTGTTTTATCAGAGACTAGGATTGCAACCTCTGTTTTTTTTTTTTTTTTTTTTTGCTCTCCATTTGATACTAAATCTTCTTCCATCCCTTTATTTTGAGTCTTTGTGTGTCTTTGCATGTGGAATGGGTCTCCTGAACACAGCACACTGATGGATCTTGACTTTTTAACCAATTTGCCAGTCTGTGTCTTTTGATTAGGGCATTTAAGCCATTTACATTTAAGGTTAATATTTGTACATTTGAATTTGATCCTGTCACTGTGATGCTAGCTGGTTGTTTTGCCCATCAGTTGATGCAGTTTCTTTATTGTGTCATTGGTCTTTACCATTTGGTATGTTTTTGCCGTGCCTGGTACTGGTTGTTCCCTTCCATGTTTAGTGCTTCCTTCAGGAGCTCTTGTAAGGCAGGTCTGGTGGTGATGAAATCTTGAGCAATTGCTTTTTTGTAAAGGATTTTATTTCTCCTTCACTTATGAAGCTTAGTTTGGCTGGATATGAAATTCTGGGTTGAAAGTTCTTTTCTTTAAGGATGTTGAATATTGGCCCCCACTCTTCTGGCTTGTATGGTTTCTGCCAAGAGATCTGCTGTAAGTCTGATGGGCTTCCCTTTTTGGGTGACCCTACCTTTCTCTTTGGCTGCCCATAGCCATTTTTTCCTTCATTTCAACCCTGGTGATTCTGAGGATTATTTGCCTTGGGGTTTCTCTTCTTGAGGAATATCTTTGTGGTGTTCTTTGTATATCCTGGATTTGAATGTTGGCCTGCCTTGCTAGGTTGAGGGAGTTTTCCTAGATACTATCCTGCAGAGTGTTTTCCAGCTTGGATTAATTTTCCCTGTCACATTCAGGTACATCGATCAAGCATAGATTAGGTTTTTTCACATAAGCCTATATTTCTTGGAGGCTTTGTTCATTTCTTTTTACTTTTGTTTTCTAGTTTTGCCTTCTCATTTTATTGAGTTGATCTTCAATCTCTGATATCCTTTCTTCTGCTTGATCAATTCAGCTATTGACACTCATGTATGCTTCGTGATGTTCTCATGCTGTGTTTTTCAGCTCCATCAAGTTGTTTATGTTCTTCTGCAAGCTGGTTATTCTAGTTAGCATTTCGTCTTACCTTTTTTCAAGGTTTTTAGTTTGTTTGCATTGGGTTAGAACATGTTCCTTTAGCTCAGAGAAGTTTGTTGTTACTCACCTTCTGAAGCCTGCTTCTGTCAATTCATCAAACTTATTTTTCATCCTGTATTATTCCTTTGCTGGTGAGGAGTTGCGATCCCTTGGAGGAGGAGAGGCATTCTGGTCTTTCATGGTTTCATCCTTTTTGCACTGGTTTCTTCCCATCTTCATGGATTTATCTACCTTTAGTCTTTGAAATTGGTGATTTCAGATGGGATCTCTGAGTGGACATCCTTTCTGTTGATGTTGAAGCTATTTCTTTTTGTTCTTTAGTTTTCCTTGTAACAATCAGGCCCCTCTGCTGTAGGGCTACTGGAGGTCCACTCCAGACCCTGCTTGCCTCGGAATTTCATGCAGGTGCTGCAGAACAGCAAGTATTACTGCCTGATCTTTCCTCTGGTAGCTTCATCTCAGAAGGGTACCCACCAGGTGTCAGCCAGAGCTCTCTTGTATGTGGTGTCTTTTTGGTTATGTAGGGGTCAGGGAGTTGCTTGAGGTGGCAGTCTGTCCCTTATCTGCCTGCAGAGGCATTGCTGGCCTGCCACGGGCTCAGTCCAGCTGCTGAGTAAGCTTCCTCTGGCTTTTGTTTACACACGTAAGATTAGAACCACCTCAGCGATGGCGGATGCCCTTCTGCCCACCGAACTTGATTTTCCTGGGTCAAGCTTGAACTGATGTGCTGGCTGCCAAACTCTCAAGTGAGAGGGCTTCAGTTTGCTAGTCTTCGTAGGGGCCACCAAACCATATCATCTGTCTCCCTGCTTTCAGCTCCCCCTCTTTCTGGGGAGTGGGAAGCTCCGTCGTGCAGGCACTCTTGGTGGTTGTCAAAACGTCCACCCAGATCTTTGCTGACAATCTGTAGTGCCAGCCAGAGCTGCTGCTCAGATCTGTGCTGCTAACTCATGGCATTTTTCAGCCCAGTGGGGATCTCCTGGTCTGTGGGTTACAAAGGCCATGGGAGAAGTGCAGTATCTGAACCGGAATGCCAGAGGGGAAAAGCTTCCAATCCTCCAGCCAGTTGCGCTTCCCAGGTAAGGCCATGCACTGCCTTGCCTTGGTTTGCCCTCCTTGGGCTACACTGACTGTCCAACCAGTCCCATTGAAATGAACCTGGTACCTTGGTTGGAGATGTGGAGATTTCTCACCTTCTGCTCTCTCTGGGAACTGCGCTCCAGAGCTGTTCCTATTCAGCCATCTTCTAGGGTCTCCCATTGTTTCTTTAAACAAAACTTGGACACCCAAATGAAAGTATTCTACTAATGGTAGAAAAGCATAATGCTTACTCCATGGATCTTCCTTATTATTCTCCTTGTAGAAATATGTTATTTCTTATATATGCCTCGTTTAATAGGTCTTATTCCTAGAATTTTTCTGTAATACACGAAGTTACTTTTCACATATTATCTACCCTTAATCACACAGAGCTCTTTGTACACCACTATTTACATTTACATGGCCGTCAGCAAGAATTAAGGCCTATGATAATGAAAAAGAATGAAATACCATCAGCTCACTGAGGCTTTAAATATATGACCTGGGTCTCGTTAATATCATGTTGTAGACAACTGAGCTTGTCTGAGGTGGAAATATCATTCTTCAAACAAGGTTTCATTTGTAGCATGGTACTAATAATAAGAATAATCTTAATGGTGGCTAAAATTATTGAGTGCTTACAACCTACCAGGCCATGTGCAAGGGGTATGCATTTATTATTTAATTTAATCCTCATAACTGTTGTGATTCACAGAGAAGTTAAGTGATGTACCAAGTGGCACTCAGAAAGGGGTAGAGTGAGAATTGAACTCAGAAATTTTGCCTTCAAAGTCTGTGATCTTAATTATTTACTAACTTTAGTCAATATGTGTTTTGCTATGACCCTCTTCTGCATCTCCAATGCATCATGTGTTTGTATGGCTCATTATTATAGTCCCTTACCCGAGGGCAACATCTTTGTCTTTTCTATTTTTATCTCCCATTTAGGGCAGATAACAGTGTCTTGCACATGGCAGGTATTCAATAAGTATGAGTTGCTTGTGTACTGTTATTGTATTCTATCGCATGTGCTGTTCTAATCTCTCACTGCATGTCTAGTTTTCCAACTTTCTTCCATCATGATGGAATATTATTATTCTTTCTTTATTTATGTGATTGTTTGTCTTTCTAACTACCCCATGTGTATTTTGTAAAGCAATTTGTCACGAGTACTTATCCCCTTACCCAATGTACAGGACACAATCAATCAATATGTGTTGAATGAATATTTGGAGAGGATGTAATGCTGTAGCACAGGGTGATGTGAGATTGTGTCCTTAATAGAATGTAAATTATGCTTAGTGTTTTGTATAAGAAGGTCATTTATTGATTTCTTCATGTTAGAGTCTAAACCTTGTCCACTAGCATACATATTTTATCTGGTGGTGATCTTTTTTCCAGAAAAATTTCATTAAGAGTTATTAAACTGCTGGAGCATGGTGGCTCACCCATAAAGTCCCAGTACTTTGAGAGGCCTATGCAGGTGGATTACTTGAGCCCAGGAGTTTGAGACTAGCCTGGGCAATGTGGCAAAACCCTGTCTCTAGAAAAAATATACAAAGTTAGCTGGACGTAGTGGCACATGCCTGTAGTTCCAGCTACTTGGGAGGCTGAAGTTCGAGTATCACCTGAATCTGGGAAGCAGGGGTTGCAGTGAGCTGAGACTGCATCACTGCACCCCAGCCTTAGTGACAGAGTGAGACCTTGTCTCATAAAAAGAAAAAATGAATTACTGAAAGCCCCAAAAAGTTTCGGTTCTTAGAAGGATCCTTTACTTTCATAAAATGTTGAATTTTATGGGTCATATTTTTAGATATAAAAATTAACCCATATAAACCCAATGCTGCATTGTTTATATGTTTTCTTATTTGTTAACTCATTGAAAAATATTTTTGAGTTCTAATATGTGCCAGGCTTGTGCTAAATTCGGAAGATGCAAATATGAAAAAAAAAAAAAAAATTCACTAACTGAAAAAGCAAGTTGCCTCCTAATTCACTGTAGTGCCTGTAGACCATTTGTCTAATTTTGACTTTCATCTTGAATTCAATACCCTTTGTCTAGTTTATTTTCTATTTTCTAAAAATTAAATCTAAAAAAACCTGTTATTCCATTCTCTGAAGCCATTGATAAAAATCACTATCAATTCACAGTGCTCTATCTTTAAGCACTGTTCTCAGTGAATTCTGGTGGAAACATGTGCAATGTCCAGCTGGTGGTCCTCAGCACAACTCACTGAGCATGAAGAATCATACCATAACTTTTGATACTATTCTCAGACATTATGTGCATCAGCCCTACTAAGTCTTTACATGACAATAAGCTGTCCATTGACAGAGTGGGCTCTAACAGGAAACAGTGCTTGAGCTGGCTGGATTTTTTGTGCAATACACACTGAATAGACTGATAATTTCTGTTTGTAGTCTGTTGATGGAATTTTAAAGAAGGGAGAATAAAAGACCTTGCTTAGCGAACACTTTGCTGTCTGTAGCTCTGTTTGTTTGGCACACACATTTAACCCATCTATTCCAAATAGGCCAACCTACATTTCTGCTGGCAAATGTTGAGTTTCTTTTTTAGGGAAGTACTGGTAGGTCATGAATAGAGAATGAGCACAGAATGCCAATGAGAAATGCTCTTTGGAAAAAAAAGGAGTTTTGCTAACACTCAAGAAGTGAAGCAAATTTAGCGTGAAAACTGGTAACTAGAATTTCTATTAAAAATTTCTCAACAGTTAAACTGCACAGAAATGTGTATTAAAAACTTTTACTCACCAAATTACTCTATTAAAATATTGAGAAGTCGTAAGTTTGAGTTTCTTCAAATGCAGACCATGAGATAAAGATTGGGTGAAAACAGTTTATTTGGGAAGTGATCTTATGTAAAAGCAAAAGCAACAAGGGAGTAGGGAAATGAGACAGAAAATGAAAGAAACCCAATAAAGTTCATGGGGTAACATGCTCAGTTCCAAGGATCCCTTGACAAGTTGTACTGGACAAGCCTCAGAATTGTTCCACTGAGAACTGAGAAAACCAGATTATTTATCCACTATCTCCTGCCCCACATTTATGGAGAGTAGTTCCTGAGGACGTTCACTCCCTGGCACTTCTAGCCTGCCCTGAGTATGGGCTGAGCACATTTCTGAACCAGTAGCTTCCAGGCAAAGAGGCATGGAAGCCTATGCTAAAATATCTTTGACACGAATGGGAAGCATCCACCAAGTTTCAGGTAATTGCCGGGCATAGTGTGGGGGACTGACAGCATGTGATACAGAAAGTGTTACAGTATTTCTCCAGTAAAATTCTTTTATCTGGAATATGTAAAGAACTTGTATGAATCAATAAGAAAAAGGCAGGCACCTCAATTTAAAAATGGATAAAATTTCAATAGCTATTCACAAAGGGGAATACCCATGTGGTAATAAATACTAGAAAAAGACCTCAATCTCACTAGTTATTAGGGGAATGAAAGTAAAGCCACAATAATATATCATTATGTACATACCACAATGGATGAATTTAAAAGCTGACCTAAAATGGTGAGAATTTCAAGCAACTGGACCTCTCATATACTCCTGATGTGAATGTAAATGGATACAACCACTTTGGAAAAGTGTTTGGCAGTTTAAACATACACATACCCCAAAGGATGTATGTATAACTTATGAAAATGTATTGAGCTGGACATTTATGATTTGTTTATACTTCTTTTCTATGTGATATTTTGAATTTACTTAGAATATGATATAGGGTGAGGAGATGCATTTTTGCATCTATTAAAATTTTCTTAATAGTGAAATAGTGAGTTTTTAAAAACATTTTGGGTATAGAAAAGTATTTTACTCTTCCCCAGAAAACTTTGTTGCTTTCATCCAGAAAAACCAAAGAAAGAAACAAGTATATAATGAAATTCTGATTAAATTTATTTCATATCATGATAATAAATAATCTTATAAATTATTTGGACTTTTAAAAAAATAACTAATTTCTTTAAAATCTGGTAACTCAGGCAGGCACTTAATTTGATCCAATTGATAAAATAAACATGACTTTCTAATCCAATTTCTCTCTCTCTCTCTCTCTCTCTTTCAGGTATGTTCTTTTAGGTGATTTCCATTTTTTTTAATTGGGTAGGTATGGTTTTATTTTATTTACAGAGTTTTAATGGACCTGTTGAGAGAAATTATATGAAAATATATAGGTTAGACTGTGGTTCTAAAAATGTCATGATCATTCTTGGGTGGAACAATACTCTTAATGAGTCATGGACCACAGGTAACATTTGTAGCGTCCTAAAACTTTCTTGAAAATGATGAGTATTGGCCCTGAGACATAGGGGCAAGGATATAGATGCACCAAGGTAAATCCAGGGTGATCATATCACACTGAGAACTGCAGTAATATAAACATTATATAAAGAAGAGTTCATTTTATATAGCGAACCATAAAATTTTCCTGTAAGAACATTTCCTAACTTTTTGAGCATACGGTTTTGGGTAGTTTTTAAGGGACTAACATTATTCATATATGCAGATTTCATTAAATGTGTATAATCTATAGAGACAAAAATTCAGCTTACTTAGAGCAGACACTTAGCCAAGATGGACACTCTACTTATAATGGTATTGCCTTTGAAATCAAACGTGTATTGCTATCAATTTGATCTTCATAAATCTCAGTGTATTTTTGCAAGGCTTGCTGAAATACAATCTGCTTTGTGATCCCCCAGACAATTAATCATTATTTCCTTTTATTACTTCTGTTCTTAAATTCCTTCTTTTGTTTACTTTATTCATAGTATGATACCATCATTCATTCATTCAGTTGCCCATTCATTTATTCATAGCTTATCAAATATTTATTGACAGCTTACTCTGCTGGAAATGAAACTGTAGTTAAGTTATAATCTTGGGCCTCCAAGAACTCCCAATTCAGTAAGAAAGGCCAATAGATAAATGCATATTTCAAATGAAGTGAGCTAGGTGCTCTAATAAAAGACTCCATAAAGTAAAATATAAGAGGAAGAGTTGTTCTGTTTAACTTTCCAGGCCAGGAAGGTTGGGTGGGATGGAAGGATTAGGAAGAATTTGTTTACTTATTTGCAAATGTTAGATACTTGGTCTGGGTCTAGTGAAAGAAGAATTCACCTGCTGTAAAAAGTAGACAAGGCTGGGAGCATAACATGGAGTGTCTTAAGAATTATTTAATATAGAGGAACCTCCAGGTCACTCCAAGTAGTTTGTTATGAACAGATCACAATTAATAGGGAGGGGAGTAAAGATTAATAAAGTAGCTACTTTTGAAGATTCTGAGAAATGGTTCTTAATGTTTTGTGTATAACAACTATTTCCATCTTCTCAATAACCTATATAGTAGTTACTGTTACTGCCTTTTCACAGATGAGGAAACTGAGTCCCAGAAGAGTTAAATTTGTCAAGTGGCCAATATATGGTACTGGGTGAAGTCAGAATTTGAAATCTTAACTCCTATGCTGCCTTGTCTTCTAAGTTAGATAGAAGATTTGGAGAAAGAGATGTTGGAGGCCCCAGGCCAATGAATTTGGAATCAGTACCATGTATGATGGAGGCTCTTCAAGGAGCTTTCAGGAGGGCAGTGACATGATAAAACATGTGTATTAGAAATTTCACTCAATATCTGTAGACAGGGTGAATATTAGGGAGGCAGTTTCAAAGGCAGGAAGATCAGGTATTTATCATCTGTTCCCTATCTTATTCCAAAATTTATTTAAGGAGACAAACAAAGGTTTAAATAAGACATAGTAAGAAAAATAAATTATAAATAGAAAAAAAAAGAAAGAGGAAAAAGGTAAAGCTATAAAATGGCACTAGTGTTAAGTCAAAGAGCGCAAACCTATGGTACTGAAATATATACTTGCTAAGGGTATACCATAAGTTTCACTTTTTTAGCCACCAACATGAAAATGGAAAAATAATCAATTCATGGTCTCCATAAAATATATGGAAGGAATGGTAAACCAAGGGGGAAAAGTATAAGAGGAAGGATGGACATTTGATACATATCTTTCTGATTATTTGTCTTAATATAGAAGTAGATATTAGAATGTTAAGGCTGGAAGTCAGTTTCTCACAAATATTACTCTTAGCCCAGGTTTTGTTAGCTATTGGGCATCAAAGTTCAAAGTTATGTTTCTGGATAACTTCCTTTTGCATAGCCGTTGATGTAGTCAGTTGAGTAAGGAGTCACATGGTTTAACTATCAACTGAGCTGGACATGCAATTGACATTCTCATAAGGAAATGGTGGTAAAGAAGATCACATGCCTGACTAGAGCTAGTCCCCATGCCTTACCACCTTTCATGCACTCATACACACATATTTTGCTTGGAAGTGAACTTCAGGGTAGGGGTTGAGGCTAGAGACTTACAGTAAGATCACTATTATGAGAAAAAAATTCTCTATGACCAGTGATGATGAGCCTTTTTTCATATGTTCATTGGCCTCATATATGTCTTCTTTTGAAAAGTGTCTGTTCATATCCTTTGCCCACTTTTGAATGGGTTTGTTTTTTTCTTGTAAATCTGTTTTAGTTCTTTGTAGATTCTGGATATCAGTCCTTTGTCAGATGGGTAGATTGCAAAAATATTTTTCCCATTCTGTTGGTGGCCAGTTCACTCTAATCATTGTTTCTTTTGCTGTGCAGAAGCTCTGGATTTTAATTAGATCACATTTGTCTACTTTGGCTTTTGTTGTCAATGCTTTTGGTGTTTTAATCATGAAGTCCTTGTCTATGCCTATGTCCTAAATGGTTTTGCCTAGGTTTTCTTCTAGGGTTTTTATAGTGTTAGGTCTTATGTTTAAGTCTTTAACCCATCTGGAGTTAATTTTATTGTAAGGTGTCAGGAAGGGTTCTAGTTTCTGCCTTTTGCTTATGGCTAGCCAGTTTTCCCAACACCATTTATTAAACAGAGAATCCTTTCCCCATTGCTTGATTTTGTTAGGTCTGTCAAAGATCAGGTGGTTGTAGATGTGTAGCATTACTTCTGAGGCCTCTGTTCTGTTCCATTGGTCTATATCTCTGTTTTGGTATCAGTACCATGCTGTTTTGATTACTGTAGCTTTGTAGTATAGTTTAAAATCAGATAGCATGATGCCTCCGAGATTTGTTCTTTTTGCTTAGGATTGTCTTGGCTATGTGGGCTCTCTTTTGGTTCCATATGAAGTTTAAGGTGTTTTTTTCCAGTTTTGTGAAGAAGGTCATTGGCATCTTGATGGGGATAGCATTGAATCTATAAATTACTTTGGGCAGTATGGCCATTTTCATATTGATTCTTCCTAACCATGAGCATGGAATGTTTCTCTATTTGTTTGCGTCCTCTCTTATCTCCTTTAGCAGTGCTTTGTAATTCTCATTGAAGAGGTCCTTTACTTCCTTGTTAGTTGTATTCCTGGGTATTTTATTCTCTTTGTAGCAATTGTGAATGGGAGTTTGCTTATGATTTGGCTCTCTGTTAGTCTGTTATTGGTGTATAGAAATGCTTGTGATTTCTGCACATTGATTTTGTATTCTGAGGCTTTGCTGAAGTTGCTTATCAGTTTAAGGAGATTTTGGGCTGAGATGTTATGGTCTTCTAAATATACAATCATGTCGGCACCTTTTTCCTTGTTTTTGGCTAAAGCACTGGCCTAAGAAACCTGGGTTTACAAGTTTGTCAAGCAAGAAGCCAGCATATATTAATAGTTCAGAAAATATGTCCTCAAAGATAAGAAAGCATGTAATTCTGGAGTAATTTTTTAATGCATTTTTTACTGGATTCAGATAGTTAATTGGGAAAAATTTTATCAAATATTTAAATATCCTTAAACAGATATTTCCAATGTTGTTACAACTGTTACCCATTTGAAACATTTGGTCACCTTCCTAAGGCACTGTATTCATTTTCATGAGGTTAACATGCCACTCATTGCCAAATATGTCAAAAAGAGCAAAGCAACCAAGGTTAATCTTCCATAGAAATAAAAATGTAAAAAATATGCCAAATAATCTGTGCAAAAAGAACTCTTGGTCTTTGTACATACTGATTATATGATAGAACAATAAATTACAGAAGTTTAGTAAAATGATAACAATAGCTGTCAGTTTATCAAAGAAATGCAGGGATAATTTAACATAGAATGCCTATGAATAAAATCTAGCACTTAGTATACATTAAAACTAAAGGAAAAACATAAATAGACGGCATAAAGTAATACATTTAATCTTCATTTGTATTAAAATATTAGTTAAACAATATTTTTAAACTCCCATAGCATGCTAAATAATTTATATCATAAATCTACAGCAAACATCACACTGAATGTTCAAACTATTGGGATATTAATCTAACATTAAAATGTGACATAGATGTACTCTCACCATTATTATTTCATAGGTGGCATCATTGAAGTGTTTTGGTTTTTGCCATACTTAAGAACTGCATTTCAAGAAGGAGATAAATATTCAAGAGTTACACCATACCTATGTTCTGTAACTCATAAGGATTACAGGCTTTTTCAAAAAATAACAGATGCTGGGGAGGCTGTGGAGAAATAGAATGCTTATATACTGTTGGTGGGAGTATAAATTAGTTCAGCTATTGTGAAAGACACTATGGTGATTCCTCAAAGACCTAAAAGCAGAAATACCATTTGACTCAGCAATCCCGTTACTGATTATATACCCAAAGGAGTGTAAATTGTTCTGTTATATACACACATATACATGTATTTTCATTACAGCATATCCACAATAGCAAAGACATGTAATCAACCTAAATGCCCATCAATGATAGACTGGATAAAGAAAATGTGGTACATATACACCATGGAATACTATGTAGTCACAAAGAAAGAATGAGATCATGTCCACTGCAGGGACATGGATGGAGCTGGAGGATATTATCCTTAGCAAGACTAACACAGGAATAGAAAACTAAACACCATATTTTCTCACTTACAAATTGGAGCTAAATAATGAGAACACATGGACACATGGGGGAACACCATACACTGGGGCTTACTAGAGGGTGGAGGGTGGGAGGAGAGAGAGGATCAGGAAAATAACTAATGCGTACTAGGCTTAATACCTGGGTGATGAAATAATCTGCACAACAAACCCCCATGACAAAAGTTTACTTATGTAACAAACCTGCATGGGTACCCCTGAACTTAAAATTTAAATTAAAAAATTTTAGATGTCTTATTTTCTTTTAAAGACATTTTAAGGATAGTTTTATGTTCAAGGCAAAATTGAGAGGAAGGTACAGAGATTTCCCATATGCTACCTGCTCCCCACACCATGCATAGCCTCCCCCATTATCAACATCCCCACTAGAGTGATATGTTTATTACAATCAATGAACATACACTGACACATCATTATCACCCAAAGTCCATACTTTACATTAGGATTGACTCTTGATGTTGTACAGTCTATGAATTTGGAAAAATGTCAAATGTATAGTGATAAGTAGCCACCCTTTTAGTTCATACAAAGTATTTTCATTGCTTTAGAAATCCACTGTGCTTTGCTTATTTTTCCCTTTTCACTGCCGCCATAGTTTTGCCTTTTCCAGAATGTCATGTAATTGGAATCATATGGCATGTGGCTTTTTCAGACTGGCTTATTTCACTCAGTAGTATTAAGTTTACTCTGTGTCATTTCATGGCTTGATAGCTGATTTCTTTTTGGCACCGAGTAATATTCCAGTGTCTGATGTGCCATTTATTTATCCATTCACCTACTGAAGGTCATCTTGGTTACTTCCAAGTTTTGGCCATTATGAATAAAGCTGTTGTAAACAGCCATGGAAAGATTTTTGTGCAGATATAACTTTCCAACTCCTTTGGATAAATATAAAGGAGTATGATTGCTGGATCAAATGATAAGAATATGTTTGGTTTTTTAAGAAACTGCCAAATGCCTTCCAAAGTGGCTGTACCATTTTGCATTCCCACAAGCAATGAGTGATAGTTCCTGTTGCTTCCCATGCTCATCAGCATTTGGTGTTGTCAGTGTTCTGGAATTTGGCCATTCTAATAGATGTGTAGTTGTATCTGATTCTTATTTTAATTTGCATTTCTCTAATGACATATGATATGGAGCATCTTTTCATATGCTTATTTTCATCTGTTTGTCTTCTCTGGTGATGTGTCTGTTAAAGTCTTTTGCTCATTTTAAAAATCAGGTTGTTTTCTTATGGTTGAGTTTTAAGAGTTCTTTGAAAATTGTGGGTAACAGTCCTGTATCACACAAGTCTTTTGCAAATATTTTCTCCTGTGGCTTGTCTTCACACTGTTTTTTTTTCTTTACATGAATACAACCTAAAGATCTTCCCAAACATCACACTATAATCAGCAGACAAGGCTTTGTGACTGCCAGGGAGAGGAGGAGCTCTGTGATACTCCTCAGGGAAGGAGAAATGGATCTTGAGTTAGTCAAGGTCTCAAAGACTGTATGAAATTTGTACAAATAATACACATTTGAAAAACAATATAACCATAAGATTAGGCTCAAGCATTTCCTTGGGATAGGTTCTTTCTACTGACGTTGTATTATGGAGGAACTGACTTTTTCATTTATGGACGGATAATTGTTTTTAAAATCTGAATCTTCACATGCAAAGAGCCATTTTTCTTGTAAGTCTGACCATTTACTCAACTATTACTTTATTAGACCAATTCTACAATAACAGGAAAGATTCTTTTGGAATTTAGACTTCATTAATTTCTGATTGGTAGATGACCAAATTCATCTATTAAAAATGTCAATCTGACTTTGTTGTGGTCATTAAAATTTTAGACAATAAAATATATTTTTTAAAAAAGTAGAAAGGAAAACACAAAGTTATTGTCTTAGAGTGTTAGATTGTGTACTTAGGAAAGCTAAGAGAATCAATTGAAAATAATCTTAGCTATAATAATAAAGTTTGGTAAAGTTAGCACATAAAGGAAAAAAAGGCCCCAAATAAGTATGTTAATGGAGAGCTTCCAATATACTAACATATGAAAATGTCAGACTGTGGTAAAGCTATGTGGAGACATAAAATAGGATAATGTGATAAGGAATTACTGAGAGATGATTTAAGACAAAACAGGGAGGGCCTTTATCAGGGGGTGATGTTTAAACTGAAGTCTAAATGCAAAAAAGGAGCTGGTCATTAACAAAAGGACTTCTCACCTGCAGAACACTGAATTAATCAATAAATCTGTGTTGATTTAAATTGCTAACCCAGAAATAGAGAGTAATTTATTGGTGTATCAATTTTTTGAATTGAGAGACCTGCAGATGTGGGCTCATTAGAGGTCAGCAAGATTTCTGTTATAAAAGAAGATAAGGCAGCCAGGCACGGTGGCTCATGCCTGTAATCCCAGCAACTTTGGGATGCTGAGGTGGGCGGATCACCTGAGGTCAGGAATTCAAGACGAGCCTGCCCAACATGGTGAAACCCCATCTCTACTAAAAATAGAAAATTAGCTGGGTGTAGTGGTACATGTCTGTAATCCCAGCTACTTGGGAGGCTGAGGCAGGGGAATCACTTCAACCCAGGAGGTGGAGGTTGCAGTGAGCTGAGATAGCGCCATTGCACTCCAGCCTGGGCAACAAGAGTGAAACTCTGTCTCAACAAACAAAACAAAACAAAACAAGATGATGATGAGGGGAACTTTAGAAAAAAGATGGAGATTATTGAGGAAAATAAAGGGGTCTATTATAGGGTGTTGATGACCAGTGAATTATGAGACACCATGTCAAATCACTGAAAGACTTACAATGCTTGAAATTCTAGTGTTACATAAGGTTAGTGGCAGTTTGAGGCATAATGAGATGAATCCTGAACACCAGCAGAGTGGGCAATCAACTGGAAGATATGAGGCCAGTGGGTCACTGAAATCTCTTCTAAAGTTCCTGGTGGTGTGGTAGCAAAAAGGTAAGAAAAATTCTCTAGGGGGAAACTGCTGTTCTCTTGGTGGCTGAGACTGTAAGATAGTGTTTCAGCCTTCTGGAGAGGTGGTGGGGTAGGCTGGGAGAGAAGTGATCTTGTTAGAAACAGGAGCATAGGAGCTGCCCCTTCCTTGTAGGGAGGACAGAGTGTGGAGAGAAACAGTATGCTGAGAAACACTGCAGACACTAAATATCATGAAAATGTAATTGGACTTAGTTTATAAAGCAGGTAAAGTAAGCCTTCTAGCTATTAACCTGCATCTCCCTGCTTCCGGTCTTGTAACCCTTCAATCTACTTCTTAAAATCCTTCAAGTACAGCTAGGAGCAAATGAGCACATTTGCTCCTAGCTGTACTTGAAGGATTTTAAGAAGTAGATTGAACTTGAAGGCGAAACACTGAAAACTTTTCTCCTAAGACTGAGAGCAACACAAGGATGTCTGTTCTTGCCAATTCTATTCAACACTGTGCTGGGGGTTCTAGTCAAGGCACTTAGACAAGAAAATGAAATGAAATAAAAGGCATTCAGAGTGAAAAGGAAACAGTAAAATTATCTCTATTTGTATATAAAAAAATCCTCTGGTACCCACAAAAAACTTCTAAGAGCTAATACAGTAGTTCAGCAAGTCTGTAGGAATGTAAGATCAACACATAAGAATCTGTTGCATTTCTGTATAATAGCTATGACAGATCTGACAGTGATATTAAAAAAATTCCAAAGTATTTGAATAAAAGAAAAAATATTTAGAAATACATTTGACAAAAAATCTAAGACTTGTACACTAAAAACTACAAAACACTTTTGAAAGAAATTAGATAAGACATAAATGGAAGACATCTCATGTTCACAGAATGGAAGACTTAATATTTTTAAGATTAGAAAACTCTTGAAATTTAGCTACAGATTCAATGCAATCCCTATAGAATAATCCTCTTCTACAGAAAGGGAAAAGCTGATCCTAAAGTTCATATGGAAATGCAAGCAGCATGAAATACACAAAACAATCCTTTAAAAAAACAACAAAGTTGGAGGACTCACAGTTTCAGGTTCTAAAACTTACTGCAAAACTACAGTAATCAAGACAGTGTAATACTGGCATAAGGACAGACAATAGATTGGAATTGGAAGTCCAAAAATAAGCTAATGCTTCTATTGATTTTTGGGAAAGGTGTAAGTCAATTTAATGGGGGAAAAGGAAGACTTTTCAGCAAATAGTTCTGAGACAACTAGATATCGAAAAAAATTAACTTGAATCTGTTTATTATAGCAAACAATTAACTAAAAGTAGATCAGAGGCCTAAATGTAAGAGTTAAAACTATAAAACTTTAGAAAGAAAACAAGTATGTTCTCTTCTACTTGACTAGAGGTGTTGATCCAGAAGTGTGTTTCATTTTCATAGGACTAAATCTTTGTGACTTTTGATTTCACGGTGGTTTCTTAGATATAATACCGAAAGCAAAAGCCACTAAAGAAAAAACAGATAAACTGAACTTGCTGAAATTAGAAACATTTGCTTTGGAGGCCATTTCTCCAAAGAAAATATAACATGAGCAATAAGCACATGAAAAGATGCTCACCACTGTTAATCATTAGAGAAATGCAAGTCAGAACCAGAATAAGATGCCACTTTACTCCCACTAGGATAGCAATAATAATAATAAATGCAAATGGACAATAACTAGTATTGGAGAGGATGTGGAAAAATTGAAAGCCTCATACATTGCTGGGGGTGATGTACAATGGTGTGGCCCCAGTGGAAAATAGTTTGGCAGTTCCTCAAACAATTTAGCAGGGAAATATCATATGACTTAGCAATTCTACTCCTAGGTATATTCAAGAGAATTGAAAGCATATGTTCAAGCAAAAACTTATACAAGAATGTCCATAGCAGTGAAGTGGCATCATTGTCTGAAGTAACTACCCAAGGTTCATTGTCTCATGCCAAAGAAATAAAGGATGTGACACTCAAGAAGTGAGTTTAAGAGCAGGGTTTTAATAGGTGAAAGGAAAGAGAAAAGAAAAAGCTCTCTCTCCTGCACAGAGGAAGAGGGGCTTCCAAGTGGGTCTTCCAGCCCATGGTGATGCAGGAGTTTTTATAGAGATGAGCTTGAGGAGGCAGTGTCTGATTTACACAGGACATGAGAGATTGGTCAAACCAGGCGCACCATTTGCATAATGTGTGAAGAAACTGGCCACCCTACCCTAATCTTTATTATGCAGATAGGTTCTCTACCAGGCTGGCACCGTGATGCCCGTCCCTTTACTGTACACGTGGTTGATGAGGAAAAGGGAAGAGGGAGCCTCCATGTTGAACATGCCTCTCCCCAAGGTAGCCTTTTCCTGTTGGCACAGCTGGCGGCATTTACTTGTGCAAGCTTCCAGCTTGCTTCTCTGTGTTTGCAGCTCGATTTTACAGGCTGCTCTTCATTAGAAAAGAAATGATTTGAGGGCAGCTTTTTGTTAAAAGGGAGGCCTTGCTGAGAACTCCTTTACCCTCACTAACTGCCTAATAATTTATTTTTAGCTCCTGTATTATTTCACCTCTCAGGAGTGGTAACCCTAACTGCTGTTAGTGAGTGTTCGCCAATGACTTTCTGGCTACTTCCTGCTGAAAAGAGGCTTAGTGTGGGAAACAGTTGCTAGGCTCTTCCTGAGGTTGATCTAAGGGTCCTTGAAAGAAAGGTGTGTCCTTTCTTTCTGCAGGTATGGTTCTGTCTGCAGCGCCATTTGAAATTTGATTTCTTCTAGGTGAGAGGAAACAATTGGAGTTATAGTATTGAGCATACAAGGTCCAAATATTAATAGAAGACATATGAGCAAGAGGGGGCTTAATAAAGTAGCTAACCAATTCAATAAGGAAGACTAGAATTCATTAAAGAGAGATTGTAGCCACCTGGGCTGGAGCCAGCATTTTCTCTTAACCTGTCAATTTTTCTAATATGATTTTTAAGCACATGTAGGTTCTCTTCTACTTGACTAGAGGTGTTGATCCAGAAGCAGCATGTTTCATTTAAAATTCCACAGGTACCCCCCACCTCAGCCATAAGGACATCTCTAAGGCTACTACTGAGACTAAAGGGTCTGTGGATTGTTGTGCTTCTGTGGCCCTACTTTTGCCTTCCATCCTCATTGCATTGTAATGGAAATATTAAGCACCGATCTTTCAAGGAGAGGAATTCCAGCAAACCAGAATAGGTCTCTGGCTATAGACATTCCCATCTATGGTTTTTCTAAGATGGGATTGTTATGTGCATGCCCCCACCCCAGTCTTCTCTTTCAGTTACATCTCCATATGGGGACGTGGAAATGATGGACCTCTTTGTTCAGTGTATCTGAGATAGAGCACTCTTTATAAAAGAGCCTAGGTTAGGGATGTCCCCAGATGATGATACCATGTCGGTGCAATTTAAAAATAGTAGGTTGAGGACCACTGCTACTATAATGCAGGTTCCCTTCCAGCACCTAGGGAGGATTAAGTGTAGCTGGGAGTCGCAAAGGAAATATAGCCCTGTCCCTTGAAGGGGTGGTTCTAAGTTTTGGCTTGTGAGGGACATAGGCAGATCTTTCTCATGTCTTAGAAGCTTCCCCCCACCACCGCCACTTATAGATATATAGGAACATCTTTGGGATAGGGATATTCATACTCAGGATAGTCATTAGCGATGCCGCTTGGAACTTTACATACTAAATGAGAAGGGTACACTTAACAAATGGAGTTTTGAAAACCTGGGAACATAATATACCCTGGCCAATATCTCAGATAATCCTTGCAACAAGACCTGTTGGTCTGTACATCTCCTGTTCACCCACAAATCTGTAGGCCACTACTATTAGCAAACATCATACAGAAGTCTGGGAATTTCATAAGGGGGCGTGTTTGGAAAGGCCCATGTGTTATTCTTTACATTATAGTACCATGTGTCAAGGTGGTTACTTACAGCATGACATTCCCATCAGGACTTCCAACCAGGAGGAGATGTTAGATTGTGAAGGCCCCCCTGCCCATAAGCCTTCCAGTCCTTTTAGATCACCCCTGTTGCATTTTCCTCCCCTGATCTCTGAGTTATCAGCAATTTCAAGTGTGATGTTACAGTGTTGGAGATCTCCCAGGTATGGTCCTTTCCCACTGCTTTTAAAGCAGAGGGAGGCATTTGTTGTGATTCAGTCAACTTTTCCCAGCCTGAGGGTATGAAGCTTATCTTTGGGGAGAGTGTTTCCTGGCCCAGGGGCTTGAGGGGAGTGTTTTCCTGAGAGGAGTTAGTTACCCAGTTGAACGTGCTCCCATACCATATCCCATTTATGCCTGATAAATCTTTAAGGGTTAAAGGTAAAGCTAAAAAAGGGAATCCTAGGATAGTAAGTTTTGGGTCATGGAGAGGTTCCTTATTGTTACTGAACTGAGCAAAGTGCTCAGGACAGATCCAGCAATTAGTCTTGTACAAAAGGGCCATGGCTGATATCATCATAGGAACGAAAGAGTGTGACACCACTAAATACAATGAAAAATCCTAGCAGACTTAGTGATAGTAAAACCTTCATGTTCACTTCTTGTCAGTAACTATTATCCCTGCTATAAGAATAATAATTAAGCAAAATCCAAGATATAGAATTTCCCTTTGGGGGTCTATGAAGTTACAGATGTAATCCCATGGATAGTCTCCCTGCAAATATGTCTCAAAAAGAAACTCCAGTGTTTGATGGTGCATCTCAAGAGGAAAAGTAGAAATGAATGAAAGTATCTAGTAAGGTAAAGGTGGACTGAGTAGGGTGTGTAGCCCTTACTCATTTATTTGTCTTTTATGATTTTCAGCGTAAGATCTCTTATTTCCTTGCATTGATATTCAGGGTGTTTCTCAGGGATGTCGGGGGTTGCTCTCTCAGCTTCCCAGGCTTTGACTCGAGTGTGATGTATCCACAAGTCAATTCCTGAAACTTTTACCACTGAGGGAGTTGAAAGGAGAATGGTGTAAGGCCTTTTCCAGCTTGGGCTTAGGGAAGAAGAGAGAGAGAGAGAGAAGAGAGAGCTTTCCCCAGTATCAAATCTCCTGGGTTCAATAAAGGTGGTCCTATTTCTTGGAATTGGGCTTCTGCTAGTTGAGTTAATTCCTTTTGAAAGTGAGCCAGGTAGGTTACATGCTTAACCAAGTCAGAAATCTCCTGGTCTAATAAGAAATCATTGGTAAGGAAAGGCCATCTATACAGCATTTCAAAAGGGCTTAGACCTGACTTTGAAGGGGTATTTCTTACCCACAGTAAAGCCATGGGAAGAAGAGTGACCCAAGGAAGGTGAGTTTCTTGGGACAGTTTTCCAAGATATGTTTTGAAAATATTATTTGTCTTCTCTACCTCTCCTGAGGACTGAGGTCTCCAAGCACAATGGAGTTGATACTATATGCCTAGTGCCTTTGAGACCCCCTGTGTGATGGCTGCTTTAAATGAGGGGCCGTTGTCACTTTGGAGGTACTTAGGTAGACAAAAATAGGGAGTAATTTCATTAATTAATACTTGTATTACCTCAGAGGCCTTTTCTGTATGGCTTGGAAATGCTTCTACCCAGTTAGTTAAAGTATCCAGACACACCAGGAGCTATTGGATACCCTTTGTCTTTGGCGTGTGGGTGAAGTCTCTCTGCCAGTCCTCCCCAAGATAGCTTCCCATTGTTTGGGTTTGAGGAGGAAGGAGGTGCCTGTTCAGGGGTTTATTTTTAAGGCAGACTTTTCAAGCATTAGCAACCTGTTTGACTGTTTTTAACTTCCGAAAACAATCTCTGGGCACACTAACACATTTTATCCTTTCCCAAGTGAAAAGCTTGCTGAAGGATTTTAAGGACTTCCCATTGGCTGGAGGCCGGCAAGTGGAGTTTCCATCCTCTGACTGTAGCCATCTGAGGGCTGAAAAGTTACCCTTGAGAAATGGCCCATCCCATCCTGCAGGGGAGTACTGAGACTTAATTTTTCTTATGGAGCCTTCCCAGATTAGAGGCGCTTCAAGTGTGTTGATGCTCTGAGGCTTCCTTCCTGCTGACTTGGGTGCCAGATCAGCTAACTTGTTTCCTTCAGCTGTTTCACGTGTTCCCTTCTGATGTCCCTTACAATGCATCACTGCTACCTCTTGTGGGAAGGAAAACTGAGGATAATAACCTGTTAATTTCCTGATGGTATTTTATAGGAGATCCATTAGCAGTAAGAAAGCATCTTTACTTCTGAATGGCAGCATGAGCGTGGAGAACTAAGAAAGCATACTTGGAGTCAGTGTAAATGTTAGCTACCTTTCCTTTGCTTAATTCAGGCACTCTTGGAAGAGCTATCAGTTCAGCTAATTGAGTGCTTGTGCCTGGAGAGAGAGAGATGTACTTTCAGTGACATCATTTAGAGTGGCTACTGCATATTCTTCTGCCTTATGAATTCCTTGCTCTACAAAAGAGCTCCCATCTGTGAAGAGGGTCCATCTGTATGAATAGCCTCTTGAGTAGCTGGGATTACAGGCATGTGCCACCAGGCCCAGATAATTTTTATGTTTTTGGTAGAGATGGGGTTTCACCATGTTGGGCAGGCTGGTCTCAAACTCCTGATCTCAGGTGATCCACTCACATTGGCCTCACAAAGTGCTGGGATTATAGGCATGAGTCACTGAGTCTGAACAAATCGTACACTTTGAAACGATGAGTTTTATGGTGTGTGAATCATATATCAAACTTTTTTTTAATCCAGGCTGATTATTATAGGGTGGTGAATATCATAGCTTGGTGATGCAAATCCATTTCAACTCTCTGGAAGCAAGCCTTAATGCATGCTAGAGGCAGAAGAGTTTCTGCCAAGCAGGGAGACCCAGGAGAGTGTTTTAAAGCCACAAACACTGCAGAAGCATGCATCACTTCTAATCTACCTTGAAAGAATTTGGATTTTTAAATTTAATATGTTTTTTAGCGACAGAGACAGCAGAGTTCCCAGAGTCTGAGTTTTAGTTTCATGGGTATTACGAGCTAGGCCTGGCACACCCATTTTGCTGGCATCAATTGTAGCTGAAGATGTGCTGTTCTGGAGCCAGCAGAGGCAGCAATACCTGTCAGGTTCCCCAGTTTTTGATCAAGGCAAGATGGTGGCCCCATTGGAAGGTCAGCTTGCATTTGTGGTGACAGTTGTAGGAATCACCCCTCAAAGAACAGCCTTGGAACTGCTTACATAGTTCTGATGATTTTCTATGCCCCTGTTTCTGTATATTAAGTCTCTTTTTGTTTAATCTAGCTAGAATAGTTTTTGCTCCTTCAACTAAAGCCTAATGGATGAACGTGTTCTCTGAGGCTCCTGCTAGCTTTCTCCTCCTGTCCTTCCTGGCCCTAGACTTTGTGTTACAACCATATCAAACTGGTATCACTTTCCACATATACTGCTCTTTTTCATGACTCTGTGCTTTTGTACCTGCTGTGACTCTAGCTGGATCAGGTCATTCTCACTTCTTTGTGTGGTAATTTTTTAAAATATATATTTTATTGCATTTTAGGTTTTGGGGTACATGTGAAGAACATGCAGGATTGTTGCATAAGTGCATACATGGCAATGTGGTTTGCTGCCTTCCTCCCCTTCACCTATATCTGGCATTTCTCCCCATGTTATCCCTCCCCAATTCCCCACCCCCTGCTGTCCCTCCCCTAGTTGTGTAGTAATTTTTTAAGCCTTAATTTAGAGTTCTCTCCTACCAGTCTCCTGGAACCCTTGTCCTCTTCTCCAGATCTGGGCAGGGGCTCTTGTTATGTGCACACCGTCACTGTAACGCTATTCCCGTCACAACACTCGACTTGCAAGTTGAGGTTATGAACACCTTGAGGCACAACTTCTTTCTGCTCTGTATTGGCCTCTCAGTTAGCAGAGAATGGCACATTACAGGGCCCCATCAATGCTTGCAGAATTGAACCAATGCCTATAAGCATTCGTTCCTACTAATATTTGTGTAACATCGTATAAGGACTAACGATCAGCTTGAGAAAGTAAATTAAAATACCAGAATATACCTGAGAGAAAAGCTAACAAATTGAGGCTCTGTTAATAGGTCCATTATAGAGAGTAACTATTTCTTAATCTAAGTTACCTCTCCAGGGTAACTTAAGGGCTTGTAGCAATGAGAAATACTTTCCACAAAACTGCACATAGATTAAAATATGCCCTAATTTTACCATACTTATATAAAGAATAGTGTCTAATAAATGAAGGGGATCTAAGTTTAAAATTTTGTATGATTTGATAATTAGTTTATAAACACATCCAATATTACTGTTATTTTCTGTTTATTGCCAAATACTACCTTAAACCTATATTATGTATATGAGGCATATTTTTATGACTCTAAATGTACATGCATACATACATGTATTTTAGGGCAGAGTATTTCAAAAGTTGAGGATCTACAGTCTGAAAAGCTCACAAGATGTCACAGTGATAGAAACTAGGTTGAAAATATGGCAGAGAAGAGAAAATAGGGCAGAGAAAATAGTGGACTCTATGATTTCAGAGAGTGGCTGTAGTTTGTAGGTGGCTGCACACTCAGGGTCTCTCACCTGTGCACAAGTCTCAAGTTCTGAATTTATTAGAAAAATTTAACAGATGAAGACAGTTAAGAACAAAAAAACTCATAGAAACAGGATAAAATGGCAGCTTTGTGAGGATGAGGGCTGGGAGAATTGGGAGATGTTGGTCAAAGGACACAAAATTTGTTAGGAGGAAGTTCAAGAGATCTATTGTACATCATGGTGACCATGGTTAATGTATTATATACTTGCAAATTACTAAGAGAGTAGATTTTCTGTGTCCTCACCCCCCCACACACGCACAGAAATAAGTATGCAAGGTGATGCATATGTAAAACAGTTTGATTTAGCCATTCCTCAATGTATACATGTAATTATGTTTTACACCATAAATATAGAAAATTTTTACTTGTCAATTAAAAAAAGAAAGATACTAATGGTTAAGGAGGCTATCAGACCAGTAAATATAATGTGCCACTAAGGTCAATGAATGCAAAATATGTACTAAGGGTGGTTTTCCTATAAAGAGTAAGATATGGCTTTCAGTGATGTGATAAATTCATCATCAGTTATCCCCTCCACAAAAAAATAAGAAAAGTAAAAAGAAGAAAAAAGCAGGTGCTCAGATCAGGAAAGCTCACAACTGAAAATGCAGCATGACGGTTTTAAATAAAAGTGAGTTTGGAAGATATGCATATATACCATACTATTTATGAACTTACGCTCATTTTTGGGGGAATCTAAGTGAATTTTTAGGGGAATGTGGGAAGTCAAGGACACTCAGACTTGATTTAATCATTCTTGATGATGTACTTACCAAATTCCGTGTCAAATGCTTTCTAATAATTCCCTAGAGTACAGAATCATGAGGCCTTACGCATACATGACATTCACTTTCTGTGGTTTTGAATTTGAAATCGTGCTAAGTTATTATTACCACTTCAAGGCATATGAGATACATGCTCTATTTCTCTTTCTCTCTTTTTTGTAGAAATAACTTTTTTGTCTTTTCTTACTAAAAAGCAATGCATATTAATTACTGGAAAAATTTTTATATGGAGACAGGCAAGAAGAAGTAAACCATAATTTTACCTACCAAGAAAAAAACACCTTTAAAGCTTTATTGCCTATGCTTCCAGGCACTTTTCTAAGTGTATATATTTTTTCCTTATAAAGTTGAGCAAAACATTTTGTTCTTTTGAAATACATGAGGAACTATCTGTGTTAACATTGTTGGTGATTTCCTGGTGTTCCTTTATGTAGAAGAACTAAAATCTATTTAATTAATCCCCTATTGCTTGACATTTAAATTTTTCCAATTTTTCAAAAGTGCAAGCAGCACTGTGATGAAAAGAATTGCAATTAAATTTTTCCATACAAACTATATTCTATTCTGAGGATAAACTACCAAACTGAAATTACTAGGTCAAAGGACATGGTCATTTTAAAAACTTTTTATATATATTACCAAACTACCCTTACAAAATATCAGTTACACTCTTATTGTATGAGAAAGCTATTTCTCTGCATCTTAATCTACTCTCGCTAAAAGACTGAAAAAATATCTTTACAAATTTGGTAGACAAAAATTGTTAAGTAACTCTTCATGGGTCTTCCAAGATATCCTCTTGTCATGTATTACAGCCTATTTTCCAGTTTGCAGTTTGTCTTAAGTTTATGTGCTTTTTAAGAATATGTTGCCAAATATATTTGGTCCATTTTTAACAGATACTATGTGTAGTATCATGCCTGGAAAATATGTAGCTATTATACAGCCCAAGTCGGTATAGCCATTTTCCTGTGTGTTATGTTTTTATGCTTTCATTTTTTCTTCAAATAAATGTTTAATCTACTGATTCTTATTTTGGGAGCAGAAGTAACAGGTATATATGTAATTATTTTTATTTCTCAAATGCTTAATAGTCTCAACACAATAATTGAACAAATAATCCCATCCCCACTTATTTGTGCTTTCTAAAGTTGAAAAGTACTCCAACAAGCATATGAAAAAGTGCTCATCATCACTGGTCATTAGAGAAATGCAAATCAAAACTACATTGAGATACCATCTCATGCCAGTTAGAACGGCAATAATTAAAAAATCTGGAGACAACAGATGCTGGAGAGGATGTGGAGAAATAGGAACACTTTTACACTGTTGGTGGGAGTGTAAATTAGTTCAACCATTGTGGAAGACAGTGTGGTGATTCCTCAAGGACCTAGAAATAGAAATTCCATTTGACCCAGCAATCCCATTACTGGGTATATATCCAAAGGATTATAAATCGTTCTACTATAAGGACACATGCACACGAATGTTCATTGCAGCACAGTTTACAATAGCAAAGACCTGGAACCAACCCAAATGCCCAACGATGATAGACTGGACAGGAAAAATGTGGCACATATACACCATGGAATATTATGCAGCCATCAAAAACGATGAGTTTGTGTCCTTTGTAGGGACATGGATGAACCTGGAAACCATCATTCTCAGCAAACTGACACAAGAACACAAAATCAAACACCGCATGTTCTCACTCATAGATGGGTATTGAACAATGGGAACACATGGACACAGGGAGGGGAGCACTATACACTGGGGTCTGTTGGGCGGGAGTGGGAGGGGACAGCGGGGGGTGGGGAGTTGGGGAGAGATAGCATGGGGAGAAATGCCACATATAGGTTAAGGGGAGGAAGGCAGCAAATCACACCGCCACATATGCACCTATGCAACAATCTTGCATGTTTTTCACATGTACCCCAAAACCTAAAATGCAATTAAAAAAAAAAAGAGAGAAGTACTTCAAATGATTTGAAAATTTTCATTGTGTTTTATAAAAACATGCTGATCTAAATATTTAATCATCGTTTTGTTGCTGCAGTAAAAATGCAAGTGCTATATCATATCAAGTCCCTTAATGCCTTTTATAAAGGACTTTAGTTTCCTTTCTAAAGTGACGACAACGAGTTAAATTATCATTTGACCGACAGTGGGGACACTCTGAGATAGTCATCTTGTCACTCATTTTTTTAAAATTTTACTTTAAGTTTTGGGGTACATGTGCAGATCTTACAGGATTGTTACATAGGTATACACATGCCATGGTGGTTTGCTGCCTCCATCCACCCGTCCCTCCATTAGGTATTTCTCCTAATGTTATCCCTCCCCAATCTCCCTATCCCCTGCTATCCCTCCCCTAGCCCCCCACCCTGCAAGAAACCCGGTGTGTGATGTTCCCCTCCCTGTGTCCATGTGTTCACATTGTTCAACATGCACTTATGAGTGAGAACATGCAGTGTTTGGTTTTTTGGTTTTGTGTCAGTTTGCTGAGAATGATGGTATCTAGATTCATCCATGTTCCTTCCATGCAAAGGACATAAACTCATCATTTTTTATGGCTGCATAGTATTCCATGGTGTATATATGCCACATTTTCTTTATCCAGTCTATCACCAATGGGCATTTGGGTTGATTCTAAGTCTTTGCTATTGTAAACAGTGCCTCAGTGAACAAACATGTGCATGTGTCTTTATAGTAGATCGATATATAATCCTTTGGGTATATACCCAGTAATGGGATTGCTGGGTCAAATGGAATTTCTATTTCTAGATCCTTGAGAGGAATCGCCACAATGTCTTCCATAATGGTTGAACTAATTTACACCCCCACCAACAGTGTAAAAGTGTTCCTATTTCTCCATATCCTCTCCAGCATCTGTTGTCTCCAAATTTTGTAATGATCACCATTCTAACTAGCGTGAGACGGTATCTCAATGTGATTTTGATTTGCATTTCTCTATGACCAGTGATGATGAGCATTTTTTCATATGTTTGTTGGCCTCATATGTCTTCTTTTGAAAAGTGTGTGTCCGGCCGGGCGCGGTGGCTCATGCCTGTAATCCTAGCACTTTGGGAGGCCAAGGCGGGTGGATCACAAGGTCAAGAGATCGAGACCATCCTGGTCAACATGGTGAAACCCCGTCTCTACTAAAAATACAAAAAATTAGTTGGGCATGGTGGTGCGTGCCTGTAATCCCAGCTGCTCAGGAGGCTGAGGCAGGAGAATTGCCTGAACCCAGGAGGCGGAGATTGCGGTGAGCCGAGATCGCGCCATTGCACTCCAGCCTGGGTAACAAGAGTGAAACTCCGTCTCAAAAAAAAAAAAAAAAAAAAAAAAAGTGTGTGTCCATATCTTTTGCTCACTTTTTGATGGGGTTGTTTTTTTCTTGTATATTTGTTTTAGTTCTTTGTAGATTCTTGATATTAGCCCTTTGTCAGATGGGTAGATTGCAAAAATTGTTTCCCATTCTGTTGGTGGCCAGTTCACTCTAATGATTGTTTCTTTTGCTGTGCAGAAGCTCTGGAGTTTAATTAGATCCCATTTGTCTATTTTGGCTTTTGTTGTCTATGCTTTTGGTGTTTTAGTCATGAAGTCCTTGCCTATGCCTATGTCCTGAATGGTTTTGCCTAGGTTTTCCTCTAGGTTTTTATGGTGGTAGATCTTATGTTTACATCTTTAATCCATCTGGAGTTAATTTTTGTATAAGGTGTAAGGAAGGGGTCCAATTTCTGCTTTCTGCACATGGCTAGCCAGTTTCCCAACACCATTTATTAAACAGGGAATCCTTTCCCCATTGCTTGTTTTTGTCAGGTTTGTCAAAGATCAGATGGTTGTAGATATGTGGCATTACTTCCAAGGCCTCTGTTCTGTTCCATTGGTCTATATCTCTGTTTTGGTACCAGTACCATGCTGTTTTGATTACTGGAGGCTTGTAGTATATTGTGAAATAAGGTAGCATGATGCCTCTGGCTTTGTTCTTTTTGCTGAGGACTGCCTTGGCTATGCGGGTTCTCTTTTGGTTCTGTATGAAGTTTAAGGTGGTTTTTTCCAGTTCTGTGAAGAAGTTCAATGCTAGTTTGATGGGGATAGCATTGAATCTATAACTTACTTTGGGCAGTATGGCCATTTTCACGATATTGATTCTTCCTAACCATGAGCATGGAATGTTTTTCCATGTGTTTGTGTCCTGTCCTATTTCCTTGAGCAGTGGTTTGTAGTTCTCCTTGAAGAGGTCCTTCACATCCTTTGTTAGTTTTATTCCTGGGTATTTTATTCTTTTTGTAGTAATTGTGAATGGGAGTTTGCTCATGATTTGGCTCTCTGTTTGTCTGTTATTGGTGTATAGGAATGCTTGTGATATTTGTGCATTGATTTTGTATCCTGAGACTTTGCTGAAGTTGTTTATCATCTTAAGGAGATTTTGTGCTGAGATAATGAGGTCTTCCAAATATACAATTATGTCATCTGCAAATAGAGACAATTTGACTTCCTCTTTTCCTGATTGAATACGCTTTATTTCTTTTTCTTGCCTAGTTGCTCTGGCCAGAACTTCCAATACTATGTTGAATAGAAAAGGTGAGAGAGGACACCCTTGTCTATCGCCAGTTTTCAAAGGGAATGCTTCCAGTTTTGCCCATTCAGTATGATATTGGCTGTGAGTTTGTCATAAATAGCTTTTATTATTTTGAGATACATTCCATCAATACCTAGTTTATTAAGAGTTTTTAGCATAAAAGGCTATGAATGTTGTTAAAGGCTGTCTCTGCATCTATTGAGATCATCATGTCATTTTTGTCTTTGGTTCTGTTTATGTGATGGATTACGTTTATAGATTTGTGTATATTGAACCAGCCGTACATCCCCAGGATGAAGCCTACTTGATCATGATGAATAAGCTTTTTGATGTGCTCTTGCATTTGGTTTGCCAGTATTTTATTGAAGATTTTCACGTCAATGTTCATCATGGATATTGGCCTGAAATTTTCTTTTTTAGTTGTGTCTCTGCCAGGTTTTGGTATCAGGATGAGGGTCTCAAAAATGAGTTAGGGAGGATTCCCTTGTTTTTATTGTATGGAATAATTTCAGAAGGAATGGTACTAGTTCCTCTTTGTACATCTGGTAGAATTTGGCTGTGAACCTGTCTGGACCTGGACTTTTTGTTTGATAGGCTATTAATTGCTGCCTCTACTTCAGACCTTGTTATGGGTCTATTCAGAGATTTGACTTCTTTCTGGTTTAGTCTTGGGAGGGTGTAAATGTCCAGGAATTTATCCATTTCTTCCAGATTTGCTGGTTTATGTGCATTGAGTTGTTTATAGTAATCTCTGATAGTAGTTCATATTTCTGTGGAATCGGTGGTGATATCCCCTTTATCATTTTTTTATTGCATCTATTTGATTCTTCTCTCTTTTCTTTTTTATTAGTCTACCTAGCGGTCTATCTATTTTGTTGATCTTTTCAAAAAACCAGTTCCTGGATTTATTGATTTTTTTGAAGATTTTTTTTTGTGTGTCTCTATCTCCTTTAATTCTGCTCTGATCTTAGTTATTTCTTGTCTTCTGCTAGCTTTTGAATTTGTTTGATCTTGCTCCTCTAGCTCTTTTAATTTTGATGATAGGGTGTTGATTTTAGATGTTTCCTCACTTCTCATGTGGGCATTTAGTGATATAAGTTTCCCTCTAGAAATTGCTTTAAATGTGTCCCAGGGATTCTGGTACATTGTGTCTTCATTCTCATTGGTTTCAAAGAGCATCTTTATTTCTGCCATCATTTCATTATTTCTCCAGTAGTCATTCAGAAGTCGGTTGTTCACTTTCCATGTAGTTGTGCAGTTTTTAGTAAGTTTCTTAATCCTGAGTTCTAATTTGATTGCACTGAGGTCTGAGAGACTGTTTGTTATGATTTTTGTTCTTTTGCATTTGCTGAGGAGGATTTACTTCCAATTATGTGGTAAGTTTTAGAGTAAGTGTGATGTGGTGCTAAGAGGAACGTATATTCTGTGGATTTGGGGTGGAGAGTTCTGTAGATGTCTATTAGGGTCACTTGGTCCAGATGAGCATTCAAGTCTTGGATATCCTTGTTAATTTTCTGTCTTGTTGATCTCTCTAATATTGACAGTGGAGTTTTAAAGTCTCCCACTATTTTTGTGTAGGAGTCTAAGTCCGTTTGTAGACCGTTAAGAACTTGCTTTATGTATCTGAGTGTTCCTGTATTGGATGCATATATATTTAGGATAGTTAGCTCTTCTTGTCACATTGATTGTTTTACCATGACCTTCTTTGTCTCTTTTGATCTTTGTTGGTTTAAAGTCCTTTTTATCAGAGATTAGGATTGTAACCCCTGCTTTTTTTGCTCTCCATTTATTTGGTACATCTTCCTCCATCCCTTAATTTTAGTCCATGTGTGTCCTTGCATGTGAGATGGGTCTCCTGAATACAGTACACTATTGGTGCTTGACTTTTTATCCAATTTGCCAGTCCGTGTCTTTTGATTCGACCATTTAGTCCATTTACATTTAAGGTTAATATTTTTATGTGTGAATTTGATCCTGCCATTTTGATACTAGCTGGTTGTTTTGCCCATTAGTTGACGCAGTTTCTTCATTGTGACAATGGTCTTAACCATTTGGTATGTTTTTGCAGTGGCTGGTACTTGTTGTTTCTTTTACAAAAGCTCCTGAAGGAAGTCACTCTTTTTTAAAATTAGAAATTCTTGAAAACTTGCGATAAAAGATTTTCTGCATTAGAAGAGCACTAGAAAAACATTGCCTAGTTACTCACTAACAGTGAAAGAACATTGAAAATGTTCTACATTTTAAAATTCTAAATGTCTTATCTGTCTATTTAGTAACCACTTTGAAAAAGGAAACATTAGCTGCTTTTGCACATCTTAAAAAAAAGTAGTGCTTTAAGGAAACCTGAAAATGCCTCCAAAGTCATTGATTATTATGATAGCTGGTGGAACAGAGTTGAACTTACTCAATAACTGATTAGATTGTTTCTTGTTTTGCCTTTATGCACTCAAAGAAGCAAAAACATCAAATTATCTATTTTTCAAGGTAATTGAAGCAGTCATTGAATTAAGCCTAACTTATTGGTGTTAGAAATTACTTTTGAATGGGACAAAGATTTACTCAAATTCTAATAGCTTTAATGGTATTTTGAAGTCTGTATTCACTTTGTAGGGATTTTATTTTTTTCAGAAAGCAAAGGTGCTGAGAATATAGGCATGTGTGCTATGAAGGAATGAATTAACGTAAAAGAAAAAGAAAAGAATATATGTGGTATGGTGTAAAAAATAGGATAGCCAACCCTCACTTTTGAGGGTTAGAACAGTATTTTGTTTTCAGACTTTCTTATCATACACATGACCCTAGGATCTTGATATACGTATTCTGACTCAGTATCTGGGGTGGGCCTGAGAGTTTACCTTTTTAGCAAGCTTCCAAGTAATGCACGCTAATGGTCATGGAGAACACTTGGAACAAAAGTAAAGGAATTTGAACAAGGAATTTGAGTCCTTTTCAGCTCTGTGATTCTAGATTTAGTGAACAATAAGAGATTCTTCATTTACTTGGTAAAAAAATACTTAGGGCCTAATTTTCCAAATATATTCCTGTTTTAATCATCCATGCTAACCTCTAGAATCTTGACCCTCAAACAAATGACTTACCACCTGAAAGTAATAAGGAAGGTGATTGTGTGTTCTCAGATTTCTCCAGACAGAAATGGGAAGACTACCACATAGCCAACAGAACCTTGCTAGTGCAGAGCAATGCAAATGCAATGATAGCACATGTAAGAACAACGTGTGCAATATCTTAGATGCGTAGAAAATGCCAGTCACTGTGGGGTATCTCTGCAGTAACCTGTGTCAACTACACATGAGCTGCTTCTGGTTGGCCAAGAGTTTCAAAAGGCCTGACCACTCTTTCATCTGTTCTCTAATCTATGATAATCATTATCGGTGTGAAAAAGGATTTGTGGGGGAAATCTGTGTGTATATAAATTGGAGGATAATTTTAGGTTTTTTTGAATAAGTGTTTTAAGGCAAATGTAACCAACTAAAGAAACTTTTAACTTTGCAGATATCCACTTACAAGGGGTGGAAGATGTTAAAGTTCTAGCTCCAGATCTGCTGTGAACTAACCGCACAGTCGGACAAATCACTTTACTCCCTGAGCTCCAAGTCCAAATTTTAAATGAGAAAGTTGAATGAGATGACCTCTAGTATCTTTTTTTTTTTTTAATTATACTTTAAGTGCTGGGGGTACATGTGCAGATTTTGCAGGATTGTTACATAGGTATACACATGCTGTGGTGGTTTGCTGCCTCCATCCCCCTGTCACCTACATTAGGTATTTCTCCTAATGGTATCCCTCCCCAATATCCCCACCCCCTGTCATCCCTCTCCTAGCCCTCCAACCCCCAACAGACCCCAGTGTGTGATGTTCCCATCCCTGTGTCCATGTGTTCTCTAGCTGTCTTATACAGCTTTAAAGTCAATGATTTTTTGAAAAGAGGTTGGCATAAAACTTTAACTTAGGGCCGGGCGCAGTGGCTCACATCTGTAATCCCAGCACTTTGGAAGGCCGACGTAGGCGGATCACCCTGAGGTCAGGAGTTCAAGATCAGCCTGGCCAACATGGCAAAACCTCATCTCTACTTAAAATTACAACAATTAGTTGGGTGTGGTGGTGTGCATCTGTAATCTTAGCTATTCAGTAGGCTGGGGCAGGAGAATCACTTGAACCCTGGAGGCAGAGGTCGCGGTGAGCTGAGATCGCGCCACTGTATTCTAACCTGGGCGACAGCGAGACTCTATCTCAAAAAAAAAAAAAAAAAAAAATTAAACTTTGGCCTTGAGCCTTTTGATTTCACGAGGAATTAATATATTCCATATTTTGTGACCATATAGTTCACTTTTCAAGCCAAAAATACTTAAAAAATTTCTGATTCTGAAAATTGTTTATAATGGGAACAGCAGATCAAGATATTGAGACCGTCCTGGCCAACATGGTGAAACCCCGTCTCTACTAAAAGTACAAACAATTATCTGGGTGTGGTGGCACACACCTATAGTTCCAGCTACTTGGGAGGCTGAGGCAGGAGAATTGCTTGAACTCAAGAGGCACGGGTTGCAGTGAGCCGAGATCACACCACTGTACTCCAGCCTGGTGACAGAGTGAGACTCTGTCTTAAAAAAAAAAAACAGTTAGAAGCAGCTTCCTTTCTTTTGCCAATGCCAGTATGATTTTCATTCTATTATAGTGGATTTGTTTTTTATTCTCTGGCTGCTTTCATTATTTTACCTTTGATTTGATATACTGAAATTTCACCACAGTGTATCTAAAGATAGAATTTATTTTCCCTATCCTGATGCAACTCATGCTCCTAGTATATAATGATTCATATTTTCCATTAGGTTTGGAAAATTCTTATCCATTGTATTTGCAAGTATGACTCTTCCCCTATTGTCTCCATTCTCTCCTCATATAACTTAAATATTAGATGTGTATTAGATCATCTTGTTGTGGCATCAGTCTTCTAACTGCTTTTATGGTTTCTGTCTCTGTCTTTCATGCATTCAAGACGATTGCCTAAATTGTGTTTTCAGTTCATTAATTCAGTTTTGTCCAATCTGTTTCCATACTCTTTTATGGAATAGAGTGGTGCTAGGCTTTATCTAAGTCATCTACCTGAGCCTAGAGAACTGTACTGAAGACCAAAGTCCCATGCACCATCATAAAAGAGTTGATAAGAGACAAACAGGATAGTTTGAGAAGGTACGACCCGTAGTGAATTGGAGTTCCAGAAGGAAAAAAGAAGAAAAAAATGAGCCAAGGGCTATACGTGAAGAGATAAAGAACTAATAATTTTCAGTAACTTGTGAAAGGTGAATCTTTGACTCAACAGGCCCCATGAATTCAAAGTAGAACAAATTAAAATGACATAAACTCCAAGATATAATATAGCATAATCACAGAAACCAGAGATTAAAAGAAAGTAAAATAAGCCAGAGAGGAGAGAAAAGGCATGTGCACCTACACATGTGTGCAGTAATGTATGTAACATGATAATCATTGCAGTTTTGTCTGTAATAGCAAGTGATATGAAAAAAACCTGATATAGCCATATGAGGGAATATGATACAGCCACTGGAAAGGCTGAAACATTTCTTTATGTACTGACATGAAATAATTGCCAAGATATATTGTTGAGTTTAAAAAATTCAAGATGCAGAACCCATGATATACTTTTTAAGATGATAAACAACAAGTAATAGGATACAGTGAATGTTGAACTTAAAGTGGATGTAGCCAAACATGGCTTGGTATGTGCATAAAGTATCTCTAGAAGGGTACTCAACTGATAACAGTGATTACCTTTGGGAAGAGGAATTGGGGACTGGGGGTCAAAAGCATGAGGGAGACTTACTTTCACTCTATATTTCTTTTCTACCTTTTGAATTTTGTAGAGCATTTATATATTCGTCCTCTTGAATGAATAAATGAATAACTAGCAAATTGCCTAATTTCCCTTTCCTACTACAGCGAAATCTTTCCCCTCTCCCTGGACTTACTCATCCTTTTTTTTTGTTTGTTTGTTTAAAGAGGCCATGATACAGAGAGATATTATGACCTTGGAGACTCATAACGGGGAGGGTGTGTGGGGCTAGGGATAAAAACTACATACTGGGTACAGTGTGCACTACTTGGGTGGTGAGTGCACTAAAATCACAAACTTTACCACTATACAATTCATTCATGTAACCAAAAACCACTGTACCCCAAAAGCTGTTGAAATGAAAAAACCAGTAAATTTTTTAAGAGGCCATGCTGGAAATCAGTATTTAAAGAAACATCTCCTAAGAGGGCAGGGGTGTTTGTGCTGAGGGAGAAGGGATTTCTTTGTAGCTTTGCCTCCCCTTTTGAAATCTTTTCCAGAAAGTGAGGGTATAAAGCATACCATATTGCTGTGTCTTTATTTTTCATGAAGGGTTTAATTGTTCCTGACCCTGACAACTTTAGCTAGACAGTTCTCTTTTCCAAGCACTTTTTTCAAATGGATGATTATTTGTGCACATTCAGATGTACATAGTTTTACTGAAGGAGCCCATGGTAAGTCCTTTCTGTAATGGCCAGCAGGTCTTTGCTGAACCCAGCACCAGGTAGGGCTAGCCGAGGGCATGAAGTGAGTGAAGCTGTGTGCTCTGCCCAGAAGCAGATCTCCACCCTGGACTCTTCCTCACTGCCCGTATTTCTAGTTAGTCTCTTCTTTGGGTTAGTGAAATTGGTTAAGACATATTAACTAAGTATCTTTGTCACTTAATAATGAATGACTTGGTTGCATATGGGTTTGTTTTTCTCTGGACTGTTTGTTGCCCAGCTCAAGGTGGAACTATTTGCCTGCAGTGTGTATGGATGGTGAGTAATGAAGTTGCAGAAAAACAGCCCACACAATCATAGGTAGTCACCTTGTCTTACTGAATTGTGCATCCCTTAGGGCCAGGACGAAGCCATATCCATCTTAACATCCTCATTATGTAGCACAATCCTCATAGTAGATGTTTAATAAATGTCAAAGTACAATGAATTATTATGAATTATACTGTTGCACATTTCAAGCAGACGGGAGACAGTGTTGCAAGACAAAAAGAGCTTGAGATTTGGGGTCCACTAGATTCGGAGATGAATTGGATCCCATAATTTGCCAGTTGTAAACTTAGTCAAGTTGCCTTACCACTTTTAGCTCCACTTTTCTCATCTCTAAAGTAACAGCCCTGAAGGGTGATTATGAGAATTAATTAAAGAATATATGTAAAGTGCTCAGCACATATTAGGTAGCCCATCAATGAAGACTTTTATTGCTGCTGACATTGCAATCACGTATTATTGTTGCTGACTGATGTTACTGTTATCAGTATTATTTATATAATAAAATTTAAAGTGTCCAAATAGCAGAGAGTATTTTTAGAGTGGACACTAGGTGGCGGGGAAATTCTAAGTGTGGCTTCTCATTTGGACTGAACGTATCTGCAGGCATATCACAGTGATTATTGTGAAGTCTTTTTCCATCATATCCTTAGAATTTTTAAAAATCTGTTTTATTTAATGGCTCTTTAAGCTTCTAGAACCTACTCAACTTTAGTGTAGGCTGCAACTATTGCTTTAAAAATGAGGAGATCCCATGGACAGAGAAGTTTTTAGCTCGTAGCTGAGGTAGTACATGCACAGGGAGCAAGCACAGTCTTTGGGGTAGATGAGATGGCCAGCTTCTAATACCAGCTTCTCTGCTTTGAGGAAAAGTAACTGAGTCTCCTGAAGCTCAGTACGTAATGTTGGAAGTGTTCCATGAATGTCTGGCTTTTTGGTAGTTATTAATTTATTTCTTGCTGCCTTTTGGTAAGGATTGAAAATGATTGCAAAGATGCCTAAGGAGCAATGCAACAAAAAAAAAAAAGTGAAGAGGTTCGCTATGGGCTAAATGTTTGTATCCTAAAATTCGCATATTTGAAAGCTAACCCCTTGTGTGATGTGATGGTATGAGGAGGTGAAGTTATTAGGTCTTGAGGATGGAGCCCTCATGAATGAGATTAGTGCCCTATAAAAGAATCCAGAGAGCTCTGTCCTGCTTCTGCCACAAGAAGACATAGTGGAATAACAGCTGTCTGAGAACCAGGAGGCAGGTCTTCAGCAAACATTGAGTCTGCTAATATCTTGATCTTGAACTTTCCAGCCTTCAGAACTTTGAGAAATAAATTTCTGTTGTTTATAGCTACCCGGTGTATGCTACTTTGTTAAAGCAACCTAAACCAATCAAGACAAATTTGGGAGGATTATTATTTATTAACAATAGTAATTTCTTGTCATCCTTTTGCTCACCAAATCCTTACCGAATGTGAAGTACAATAGTTGGGCCTGAGGCATATGAAGACAAAATAGCCAAAAAGGCAAATTATAAAGACCTAGCATTTCAAACTAATCTAAATATTTGCCTTTATGAAAGTATAAGTAGTTTGTCCTGATTTGAAATAAGATAACTCTACAGCATGCAAGATGGAAATAGAGCTTCAGAAGATACAGAAGGCATGAATGAGTGAAGTGAGGTCAAGAGGGATAAAGGGAATCTCATAAGCCCGGATATGGATGTGGGAGGTGCTGGTTTATTCTGGAGGTGGTATGTAGTTGGACAGGGCTAAAATGTGAGTTGGATGTTGGGAAATCAGTCTCAGAAGGTAGGCTGCAGCCAGACCATGGAGGATTAACATGAATTCCCTTTTATAGATTAACATTTTCAAAAGGTTTTTATATAATTTTAGTCCTGAGGAATGATTTCTAATAAAGGGATTTTTGGCTAATAAGTTTATCAAATATTGCATATCTGCTTCTTACAGAGATACATGTGGTGTTAATTAGTGTTTCTAGGAAAGAAAACTATTTTCCTTGGCAATGGATTTGAAAATTCTGGATTCAATAATGTTAAATAGGGTTATTGGCTGTTTTAGGACTTCTCAGAGCCTTGATAGTCTACATGGAAATACTGTTCTAAGAGACTCAATATGGATAAACATTTCTGCAGGCAAAGAGGTGCCATGCAAGCATACTGAGCGCTATCCTACCAGTAGCCACTGTGCTGGTATCTTCCATTTCATCCTCAAATGATCCTCTAAGCCTCCATGAAAGTTTAACAAATATATTTTACTTCTGGGGAAACTGGGGCTCAGAGCGGTTGCATTTTTTACCAAGTCCACATGGCTAGTCAGTGATGGATTTAAGCCGAGTATTTGAGCTTATGATGCTCTGTCCCTAACCCTCATAATATTTGCTTCACTCACTATCTCTGGGGATGATATGGAGGCTGAATGGGGCACCAGAAAACTCAAGAAAGGAAAAATGAGAAAGGTGGGAGGATGCTTCAGCATGCAGCTGAGGAGTAATGAGGCCCTAAACCAGGGCTGGGGCCATGGGTGTGGTGAGAAGGGTGTGGGGAGAGTTCAGGAGTGATCCTGAGCTAGCATGTGGGGCACTGTCCTTTCTGTAACTGTCTCTGGGGGGCACTGTAAAGTGGTTGCTAGAATTGCTGTCACTCCATCTTTGAACTTCCACTTATTACTGCCTGGAATGGCCCTGCCCGAAGCCTTGTGGATCCTTGGCTTGATTAGTCAATGGCATTCAACTTCATGTCTAGCACCACATGACCTGGCTGCATTAAGCATTTCCTGCATTGCTCACATTTGAGGTTCTGCTTATTTGTTTTCTCTTCTTTCTGTCTCCCTGGGTGTGGTTTTATTGGCATTCATAATGAGAGCATGGAGAGTGCTCTTTGGATCTTACTCTGTGCACACTGAAGTGAAGTGATTAGTTTTTGGTTTAACTGACTTGGAAGGATTCCTCTAGCAAATAATTTTCATCAGTGTGAACTGGGCTATATCACTTACTTATATGTCAATCAGTTTAATTTGCTCTCTCCTGAGATGCATGTGCGTCATGGATTCAGGAGTATCACGTGAATGCCTCCATTCTTACATACCAAAAGAAGTTTCTCTTTAATGTGACTTAGTTTGTTGTTCAAATAGATATCCTGCTTTTGGAATAATTTGTTGATCTGTAATTCTAGCTATTCCACTACATGCTAACCTTCCCAATAAGATCGTATCAAAGAAATGCTTTGAGGGACAGATGGAAACTCAACTCTTTTAAGCTTTATTGAGGTATAATTGATACATGAAAAAAATTGCACCCATTTAATGTTTACATTTTGATGAGTTTGAACATATGCATGTACGCACAATACCATCACTACAATCAAGGTACTAAACATATCCATCGTCTCCAAACATTTCCTTATGTTCGTGTGTGTTTGCTTCATTTTGTTGTTTGGGTAAACATGTCACATGAGATCATCCTCTTAACATATTTTTAAAAGCACAATGTCCTATTTTTAACTGGAGGTACTCTGTTGTACAACAGATCTCTAGAACATGTTCATCTTACATAACTGGAACTTTATACCCATTGAGCAACAATTCGCCATTCCTGCCTCCCCTCATCCCCTGGTAACCACCATTCTATTCTCTGTTTACTGCTTCTGTTAGTTCAACTATTTTAGATACCTCATATAAGTTGAGTCATGCAGTATTTGTCCTTCTGTGACTGGCATATTTTACTTAGCCTAATGGTCTCCAAGTTCACTGATGAGGTTGCAAATGCTAGGATGTCGTCTCTAAGGCTGAACAATATTCCATTGTATGTATATATCTATCACATTTTCTTTATCCATTCATCCATCATTGGTCATTTGGGAATTCATCCATTCATCTGGTGATGGACATTTGGAATCTCAAGTCTAAAGAGAATTTTTTACACTATTTTGATTGTCAGTGGAAATAACTTATAAAGCCAAGAACTATGATCCACTCTTATTCAGTACAAAAGCTCCACCTGGGTCTGATGTTGTAAAGAATAGTCTTAGTGAAAAATATGGGGCTGTAGTTTAAGATTTATAAATTATAATCTGATTCAGACAATCAGCTGTTAAATTTTCCTCAATTATGAATTTAATATATATTAACTACATAAAATTTTCAAGCTGCAGGAAAACTCCAAAAGGATGAACAAAACATCACCACATGGATAGAATTACTTTTGATATTTTGTGTATATGCTGATGTAAAAAATACAAAAAGATTATCCTGAAAATATTTTGTATTTTTTTCTTTTATATTACAATATATTTTGAATGTTTTCTCATTATGATTTTTTAAACTAAATATTTCTAATGGTTGAATGATAATTTCATGTGTGGACAGCTTTTATTTAATTAGTCGTCTATTTGAACATTTAGTTTACTTCACATTTGCACCATTATATATATTGTTACAGCAAAATGTTTTATCAGATACTGTGACACATTACTATACTAATTTTCCTAGAACAAATTCCTTTAGATTTGTGAAATCAAATATTGTAAATATTATGTAAGATTTTTGACAGATATTAATAAATTGTCCTACAGGTCAAGTTATAATGATAATACTCCCGCTAATTTTGTATGAAGGTGCCAATTTCCTTGAATACCCACTAATTCTGTATATTAAACATGTTTAAAAGAGTGAAATTTACAAGAAGAAAAAAAAGTCCCCATTAAAATGTGGGCAAAGGACATGAACAGACACTTCTCAAAAGAAAACATTCACATGGCCAACAGACATGAAAAAAAGCTCAATATCATTGATCATTAGAGGAGTGCAAATCAAAACCACAATGAGATACCATGTCCTGCCAGTCAGAATGGTGGTTATTAAAAAGTCAAGAAACAACAGATGCTGGCAAGGTTGTGGAGAAATATGAATGCTTTTGCAATGTTCATGGGAATATACATTAGTTTAACCATTGTGGAAGGCTGTGTGGTAATTCCTTAAAGATCTAGAACCAGAAATACCATTTGACCCAGAAATCCCATTACTGGGTATATACTCAAAAGAATATAAATCAGTCTATTACAAAGATACATGCACATGTATGTTCATTTCATCACTATTCACGATAGCAAAGACATAGAATCAATCCAAATGCCTATTGGTGATAAACTGGTTAAAGAAAATGTGGTACATATATACCATCGTATACTATGTAGCCATAAAAAGGACCATGATCATGTCTTTTGCAGGGACATGGATGGAGCTGGAAGCTATTATCCCCAGCAAACTAACACAGGAACAGAAAACCAAATACTGTATGTTCTCACTTATAAGTGAGAGCTTAGCAATGAGAACACATGGATACAGGGAGGGAAACAACACACACTGGGGCCTGTTATGGGCTGGAGTGGGAGGAAGGAGAGCATTAGGAAAAATAGCTAATGCATGCTGAGCTCAATACCTAGATGATGGGTTGATAGGTGCAGCAAACCACCATGGCACACAGTTACCTATGTAACAAACCTGCATATCCTACACATATATCCTGGAACTTAAAATTAATTGAAAAAAAGAAAAAACAAAAAAACAGTTGGCAGTTTTGTAGACAAAATGGTATCGTGGTTTAATTTATTTTTTTTTGGAATAGTAGTATTTTTACATAGTTCACATGTTAAGAGGCCAATTATAAATCTTCCTTGGAAATTGCCTCATAATATTATTTATTCAGTTACTTGGGTGCTTTTCCTTGCTGATGTATACAGAACTTTTTATTTATTAAGATAGTAATTTTGAATACCTTTTATATAAATATTTCCCAAGATGTACATTTTCTTAATTTTTCTATTTAAAAAAGTTTGATTCTTTCATCGTCACTATTTCTTTATATATTTTGCCTTTGTATATACACTTAAGCCTTATCTTTTCTAAGATTTGAGAAATATTTCTCTATAATTTGGCTTATTTCTAAAATGTCTGCTTAAAAGGCCAGTGTTTATTTGGGTTTAAGTTATTAGGTGGGAATCTGTATCAGTGGAATTCAGCTCAATTGCATATGACAGAAAACTCCCAAATAACAATGTCTAAAAATATTGAAGTCCAGTTTTCTCTCACATAAAATAAGTTCAGTAGTTACCAGTCCAGTGTTGGTTTCGGGACATCTTTAGGTACCGAGCTTTCTTTAAACTCACTAGTCTATCATTCAGCTTCTACTCATATTAATGGCTATGGAATGGCTAATAGAGCTCCAGCCATCACATTTCTTTTGAGACAGCAGAGTTGGAGAAAGAGGGAAGAAGGGTGGACTTCCTCTATTTAAAGGAAATTTCCCCTCTGCCATGAGACTAAATTTGTTTATTTTTTGTTTAAAAATTAATTCATCCTATATTGACTTGAAATGCCACCTTTATAAATTACTAATTAGATACATTTATTTCTGTTTTTCTTTTCCCTCTATTGCATTCATGTATCTGTCCACTAATGTATCAGTACAACACAGCCTTCATTTATAATTTGTGATAATATTATATCTGGCTTTTTATTCATTCCACTTCTACCCTCCAAGAAAAGAAATTCATAGGGTTTTTTTCATCTTTTTTCTTTCTTGGACAAAATTTAGACTCATAGAAAAATTTTCTCACAAAACCGTTGGAATTCTTGTTGGAATTATAGGTAACTTCTAGACGTTGCATTTATCTGTTCTTTATGCATCCCAGATTTTGTAGTTCTTTTCTGTTCATATGATCTGGTCCTTCACATATCTTGCTAAATTTGTTTCTAATTGTTTTATAATTGTGCTGCTATTTAAAATAGAATTCTTTGAATTAGACTTTGTATAGCTTTGGTTTTTTTGCAAACATATAGAACTGTTGAGTAATTTTATTTTGTAAACAGTTACCCTTTTTGGACTCTTATCAGTGTTAAGTTTTAAGTTGATCCTCTTGATTCTTTCAGATCCATGATCAAACCGTCTCCTTTGTAATACTTAGACCTTGCTATAGTTTGGATTTTTTCCCCTCTAAATCTCATGTTGAAATTTGCTCCCCATTGTTAAAGGTGGGTCCTGGTGGGAGAGATTTAGGTCATGGGGGCAGATCCCTCATAAATGGCTTAAAGTCATTCTCACAAAACTGAGTGAATTCTCACTCTTAGTTCCCTTGAGATCTGGTTGTTAAAAAGCATGGCACCTCCTGCCCTCTGTCTCACTTTCTGCCACATTATTTCTTGTACATCAGCTGCCCTTAGCCTTCTGCCATGAGCAGAAGCTCCCTGAAGCCCTAACCAGAGCAGATGCTGGTGACATGCTTGTATAGCCTGCTGAACTGTGAGCCAAATAAATCTCTTTTCTTTATAAATTACCCAACCTCAGGTATTGCTTTATAGTAGTGCAAAAGGGCTAAGACCGACTTCTTGTTTATTTTCTTGCCTTATTACATTAGCTACAATGCTCAAAATCATGATCATTAGAAATTCAAAGAACAATTTAAATGAATACAAATTGCTGCAAACTTATTGATCTTTATATATACACACACACATATATATATTTATTTATACTTTAAGTTCTGGGGTATATGTGCAGATCTTGCACGATTGTTACATAGGTATACGCATGCCATGGTGGTTTGCTGCCTCCATCCCCCTGTCACCTACATTAGGTATTTCTCCCAATATTATCCCTCCCCGATCTCCCCACCCCCTCCTATCCCTCCCATAATCCTCCACCCCACAACAGACCCTCAGTGTGTGATGTTCCCGTCACTGAGTCCATGTGTTCTTATTGTTCAACACCCACCTATGAGTGAGAACATGCAGTGTTTGGTTTTCTGTTCTTGTGTCAGTTTGCTGAAAATGATGGTTTCCAGCTTCATTCATGTCCCAGCAAAGGACATGAACTCATCATTTTTTATGGCTGCATAGTATTACATGGTGTATATGTGCCACATTTTCTTTATCTAGTCTATCATTGATGGGCATTTGGGTTGGTTCCAGATATTTGCTATTGTAAACAGTGCCACAATGAACATATATGTGCATTTGTCTTTATAATAGATCAATTTATAATCCTTTGGGTATATACCCAATAATAGGATTCCTGGGTTAAATGGTATTTCTGTTTCTAGATCCTTGAGGAATAGCCACGCCATCTTCCACAATGGTTGAACTGATTTACACTCCCACCAGCAGTGTAAAAGTGTTACTATTTCTGCACATCCTCTCCAGCATCTGTTGTCTCCAGATTTTTTAATGATCGCCATTCTAACTGGTGTGAGATGGTATCAATGTGGTTTTGATTAGCATTTCTCTAATGACCAATGATGATGAGCATTTTTTCATGTTTGTTGTCTTCATAAATGTCTTCTTGAAAAGTGTCTGTTCATATCCTTAACTCACTTTTGAATGGGTTTGTTTTTTTCTTGTAAATCTGTTTTAATTCTTTGTAGATTCTGGATATCAGCCCTTTGTCAGATGGGTAGATTGCAAAAATTCTTTCCCGTTCTGTTGACTTATTGGTCTTATTTGAGACTTTAAATGAATTTCAACAGTCCAATATTTATATTTGGTTCAATACAAATATTCTTTTTGAAATAAAGATGTACCCCAAATTGCTTAAAATTTGTTTTTCAATAAAAGGCTGTTTTTTTCCTTCTTCTTTTATTTTTCTGCATTGATAAAATATGGCATGTATTTTCCTTTGCCACATTAATATGACACTAATATTATTGACTAGAGGAGCTGCTGAGAGTATGAGACCTGGAGCCAGACTACCTAGCTTCAAATCCTGTCTCAACTTAGGTTTGTTTGGGCTGCTATCACAAAATACCATAAACTAGGATGTTTGTAAACAAAAGAATTTACTTTTCATGGTTCCAGAGGCTGGAAGGTGCTGGCGTATTCAGTATCTGCTGAGGGCTGGTTCGGCACAGACAACACCTTCTCACTGCATGCTCACGTAGCAGAAAGGGAAAACAAGCTCCCTTGTGCCTGTTTTATAAGGACATTAATTCTGTTCATGAGAGCTTTGCCCTGATAATTTAATTACTTCCCAAAGGTCCCACCTCTTCATTTCATCAAATAGCAGGTTGGAATTTCAACATACAGATTTTGGAGAGACACAGACATTCAGACTGTAGTACTATCATTTATAAGTTGTGTAACTGTGGTACTTCTCTTCATGCTGTCTCAGGTACTTCACTTGCAAAGTGGTGATTAGAGTAATACCTACCTCAGGGTTGTTGGGAAGATTAGGTATTTATGCATATAAAGATCTTAGAACAGTGCCAGATGAATAATAAATGTGAGCATCATCATCATCATGATTACTTTTATTGAACCTGGAGTAGCCCTATATTGTCATCTGTTATCTTACTCATCTTATCATTAGTAAAACTACAGTTGTGAAAACATGAAATCATACTACCAAGAAGATAAAGCTTGAGTAAGTGCTCTAACCCAGATGAAAAGCTATGTTGTCTCCATCTTGCTTCCTAACGGGATTTAATCTTTATTTGGGAGTAACTTTGTCAAGTTTTATTATTGTATCATATTGGCTTTGTAAATGATTTGGGATACATTCCATCTTTTCCTTTGCTCCGAAGCAGTTTAAATAGCAGAGAAATTACCTCTTAAATGTTTGGTAAAATATTGTTTGTGAAACCATCTGGCTTCAAAATTTTCTTGGAGAAAATTCTACAGAGTCTTTCAATTTTTTCCCTCAGAACCGGGCCAAAGAGTCCTGATTTACACTCAGGGAACCAGCATGTTGGGAATGTGTGTTGTGTGTAAGGCATTGAGGTGGGGGCTGTTGGCAAAAGGCCATGAGTAAAGCATCTGAAGGAGCTTATCAACTAAGAGGGTGATAAGACTGGTTCGGAAAGAGAAGATCAACAATGTATGGCAAGAAATGAATGTAATGAAGGCTATGCTTAATTCCTGGTGAGGTGATGCTCATGAGCCGGAGTGACTCTCTGCCTTTCAAGGTAGGGCTTCAAATGGGCTTTTAAGAGTAGCTAAGATTAAGTAGATAAGGGGATGTTTATACCTACTTATAAACAAAACACCACATTCAAAACAGGATCCTAGGGACACCTCAACTAGACAACCATGATAGTCTCTCCACTGCTGTCTACTCCTGCCATTGAAAATGAATTCTACCCCAAAGTGCCAGATTGCAGTTAATGTAGCACAGGTGCAATCACAGAAATGCTGTCCTCAAATCTTCAAGAGCCCCCACTGAATATTAATATAGAGTCTCTCCTGCCTGGAATTGTAACCATGCCCCCCACACTGCCACTTTCAAACACCACATTCAAAACAGGATCTAGGGACACCTCAACTAGACAACCATGATAGTCTCTCCACTGCTGTCTACTCCTGCCATTGAAAATGAATTCTACCCCAAAGTGCCAGATTGCAGTTAATCTGAAGTCCCTTTCTTTGTCTTCCTCCCCGCTGCCCTTTTTTAAAACTTATCAAGGGAGGAGATACATAACGCAGAGCAACGAGAATAGACTTTGAAGCAACAAAGACTGGGGTGAGCTGAAGCAGAGACTTAATAACCTAGGACCCCAGGTTTCATTTGTAGAATGGGCATAAGAAACTCCACCTCATGGCATAGCTGTGAGGCACAAGTCAGGTAAATGACATGAAAATACTCAACACAGGCAGCTGGATGCTCAGTTCCCCTATATCTCTTCATGTTACTATGAGCAAGTGTTGTCAATAAAAATAGAAACATTAACTCTGGTAAATCAAAACCTTTAAAATCCCTGCTCCAATCTCCGTATGCAGATGAATGTTTTAAGACTCATTATGCCATATCTGCAAACCATGGGGAACCACTTATTCCTGGACCTGTCACACTCATTCATGATGCATTTATTCACTGGCCTTTTATATAGACTGTTTCCCCTCCCTGTAATGACCTTTTCCCATCTTCCCCGTATTTCGTTTCTACTTGGCAAGCTCTTACATTTCTTCCAAGGCTCAGATTCAATGTAATGTCTCCTGTGAGGAATTTTCCAGGCAAAATTCATTGCTTGTTTTTCTGAGGTACCATAGCATTTTGAACACATCTCTTCTCCTTGCACTGTACACTCTCTCAAGGCTATGGCTACAGTTTATTTTTGCACCTTAGTGCCAATCGACAGTGTCTTTCTTATGTCAGATGCTCATAAATGTTGCACATGCCTGTAAGAGTCAATCCCCAAATCAAGGCTTGCAGATAGATATCTACTTTCACCATAGACACTGCAGGGTAAAAACCAAAATGAATTTCTAAGACAGCTCTTGACAGTGATTTTATGTCTTTTCATTGGCGGCTCCCACTTTTTTTGTTAGTATAGCTGGTGAATCTACATCGGAGCAATTCTCCTTGAGTGGGGGACTACAAGGGGATAGTTAATAGTTTCTAGAACCACAAGGAGAACTGAAAAATCTCTACCCAGACAAGATGTAGACTCTACAATACTTGGTTACCTTAAAGAGACATTCACAATGAAGCCACATTTATATTTGAGAGAGGCAGCATTTTAGGTAAAGTAGAAAGAATTTTACGTTCCTATGGGGAAATAAGGTACACTTTTTCTAGACGTATTACTATAATGCAGAAAACATTTTTAATAAACCAGTATATCCAAACCATTCACCAGTGTTAAAAAAAAAAAGTCAACTAAAAATACTAAGTTTTTGATTGATATTTTGTTATCTGTGATGCTCTTTTATTCTCTGTTTCTAATGTAGTTTAGAAAGCTAACAAGGCATCAGTGACTGTGTTGATTTGCTTGTTTAATTCAATGAGCATTTAAAAATTATGATCTATGTGCTCAAAACAGAAGATGTGTATTTGATAAGAAAGAGTTGGGATTGTAAAAAGGAAAAAATATATTACTCCCTTCCCTGGAAGTGCTAGCAAAACAGTGGACTCTCTGACACCTAGTCGCTTTTCTGCCTTGAATTTCAGGGATGCTGAAGAATTGCCAAGATGGGAGTTCTAAGTAAATTTGAGGGAGCAGTAGGTTCCCAGAGAAGTTGTTAGAGGCATGGCACACTATTTCACTCAAGATAGAATGAAAAGTTACTTCTGATTTGAAAATATTGCTCATAGAGGTGTTTAAAAATTCAGTGTGGCGTCAGCTTCAGCATTTATTTCTTTTTCTTCTTTCTGCTTTGGTTACGTGTAGGGGGAAGGATGTAGAAGAAAAGAGAGAATGGTTAGAAAAAAATAAACTTGGCCTGGAGGCTAAAAAGATGAGCGTAGTTTGCTTTTTTTATTCTGTTTTATATGGTAAATAGGCCATATGCATCTGAACTGGAGTGATGGTGATGTGGTTCCAGTCAGCTAAACAATTCTGGGTCCTTTCTGTGTACCAGGTCCTACAGGGAAATTCAAGACAAGAAGGACACAATTCCTGCCCTTAGGCAGACTGACATCTTGCAAAATGTATAAGACTAGGGTACAAATGGGAGAATAAACCAAGTGCTGTAAGAGAGATGCAATGTGCTGTTGGGTTAGTGGAGTGAGGGAGATAACACATGCCAGTTGGGGTCAATCAAGAACAGTTCCCTGAAGACGGTGGCATTTTAAATGGACATTGATTAATTAGGTAGAACTTTCAGCGGCAGGCAGGAAGTTTTATGTATCACTTCAGAAGTCCCATTCTTTCCAGTTCACATCCCTACCACTACCATGATTATAAGTGCTTCTTGGAGAGAAGCTAGTAGTTGGTTTGCCTAGAATATGGCATGTTAGGGGGGAAGGGAGTTCGCTGGGCAGAAGCAGAAAAAGTGGCAGTGTGGGGGGCATGGTTACAATTCCAGGCAGGAGAGACTCTATATTAATATTCAGTGGGGGCTCTTGAAGATTTGAGGACAGCATTTCTGTGATTGCACCTGTGCTACATTAACTGCAATCTGGCACTTTGGGGTAGAATTCATTTTCAATGGCAGGAGTAGACAGCAGTGGAGAGACTATCATGGTTGTCTAGTTGAGGTGTCCCTAGAATGGAAAGTGTCAAGGATTCAAGCAAAATGTTCTTAGGCTTGGCACCAAAAGCACAATCCATAAAAGAAAAAATTGTTAAGTTGAACCTTATCAAAATTAAAAACTTTGGGTCTGTAAAAGATTCTGTTAAAAAGATGAAAAGACAAGGTACAGAATGGGTGAAAACATTTGCAAGCCACATACCAGACAAAGGGCTGGTATCTAGGCTATGTGAAGAACTCTTAAAACTCAACAGTAAAAAACCAACAATCCAATTTGAAAATGGGTAAAAGACATGAACAGACATTCACCAAAGAGGTTACACAGATGGCTAACAGCCATATGAAAAGACATTCAGCATCATTAGTCATCAGGGAAATGCAAATTAAACCCACAATGAAATATCACTATACAACTATCAGGATGTCTAAAATAAAAAACAGTGACAACACCAAATATTGCTGAGAATGTGGAGAGACTGGATCATTCATCCATTGCTGATGGGATTGTTACATGGTGCAGTCACACTGGAAAACAGTTTGGCAGTTTCTTATAAAACTGTAAGTGTGATTACCACACAACCCAGCAATTGCACCCTTGGGCTTTTATCCTAGGAAAATGAAAATTTATGTTCACACAAACTTGTACATAAGTGTTCATAGCAATTTTATTAATATTAGCCCAAAATGGAAATAACCCAGAAAAATGGTTCAGCATTTGAATGATTCCACAAACTATGGTAAATCCACATAATGAGATACTACTCAAAAATAAAAAGGAATGAAATATTGATACATGCAACAACTTGGCAGAATCTCCAGGGAACTTTGGTATGTGAAATAAAGGCCAATACTAAAAGGTTATATACTATATTATTCCACTTATATAACATTTTTGAAATGATCAGTTTTTAGAAATAGAGATTAGTGGTTGACAGAGGTTAGAGAAGTAGGGTGGGGTGGGAAGGAAGTGGTGTGGTTACAAAAGGACAACGCAGAGGATACTTGTGGTATTAGAACTATTCAGTATCTTGACTGTTGCAGTGAAAGCACAGATTTACACATGTGATGAAATATATACATACACACAAAAGCGTGTATATATGAGTACAAGTAAAACTGGAGATATCTGAATAAGATTGGTGGATTGTATCAATGTCAGTAATCTGGTTGTGATAGTATATTAAATGTTACCATTGCAAAATGTTATTTATATAACTTTATATTTCTTTTATACAACAGCATATGAATCTACAGTGATCTCAATAACATTTTCAATTAAAATGTAGTAGAGGCTTTCATATAACACCTGGATTGGATCTGGTCATAGTCTAGATCTGCATCAATGTTAAAGAAAAGACATCATTCTGCATGATAAATAAACTGAAGTGGCCCTGAGATAGATACCAGTGCTGGCTGATCCTCATTCTAGACCCTGCCATACATGAGTTGTGCGATCCAAGGGAAGTTACTACATCTTTGAGACTCAATTTCTCCATTTGTAAAATTGGGCTAGTTTATCTGTAAGGCTCAAGTACAGCTTTGACATTCCAGAATGGTAGGGCATATGTGGGACATCTTTGCTCTGCACCATACTCTAGCCAGCGTCTGCCTGGGCAGCTTCTCTTTTCGTTTTTTAGCCATTTCACCAGCAGCCTTCCTCTGTTCTCAAGCACCCAGCTTCCTTTTAACAAGCAACCTCTGACCTTTTTGCCCTGTTACCCATCAGCCTTCTTCCCTTGCGTAAGGTATTAAGGTATTCACCTATTAGAAAGGAATTAACGTTTTAGAAACAAAAGGTTCTTAAAGAGTGGAAAGTCCTAAAAAATGAATTTTTAATGGTAGAATTTTCAGGTAGAATTTCAGAATCCAGTTGAGCATAATCATTTTGGCTGGGGGTGTCTTCCCAGCTACACTTACCTTTTGTGATCTTAGACAAGTTATATCAATGTATGTGAGCCTCAGTTTCTTCATCTGTAACACGGAGCTACTTCCCACAAACTGTTTCTTTTACGTGCCCCGTATAGTATCTGTGACACAGAGGCATGCAAAACAATATGCTTGCAGTTCCTTCTGCTTCTCTCTCAAGTGACTCTTAAATAATAGTGAGTCTGACATGATTAGCTTCATGAACCTGATGTTCAGTTATAATCACATCACTTTTATTTTTCCACTTATCATTTTGAGGCTCTTTTTAAGTTCGTTAAGCAAACATTTTCTTCAATGTCTCTCTCACTTTCCATCTAAGAACTTCAGGAGTTTACTTATTGTGAGGAGCCAACCCTATTTTCAACATGAGAGAACCAAAGGGCCTGACTCAAAATTGGTTATTCAGCAATTTTGACTGGTCATTGCTACCAGTACTAGTGCGGTTGCTTTTGAAAACCGATGCCCCACAGTCTCGCCTGTCATTATCCAATTGTTAACGGCAGGTGGACTACCATGCTCAACTTTATCCACTTGTTATGGTTACCTACAGTGGGGGTGACTACCATGCTCAACTTTTGTGCAGATGTCAAGACTGATGACCCCACATGCATCGAGAGGCTATGAAAATGTTTATTGCTAATGTAATTTAGATCTCTGCCAAGAGCAGGGCAGACCTCTCAAGCAGTTCTGAATGGCTTGAAAGAAAGCAAGGAAAGGAGACTGGCCTATGTTTTTATTGTGGTTAGGAGGTGGGACCAGGATGGAAGTTTCTGAACATGGGCAGCGGATTGCCTGTTTGAATCAGGAGGGATAATCTAGGCTTTCTTACCAGTTTACCTAGATTTGGGGCACAAGGGTCAGATGGAGGGGTGGGGCTTAGAAGCTGTCAGCTGACAAATATAAAAAACTGATGACCTCTCATTTCGCCATTGCTATGCAGGGAATCTCTATGTGTACGCACTCAAGGTGATAGCTCATTGGCTCACACTCAGCTGCTCAGTACTATGTTTGGGTAGCAAACATAAAGAAGCTTCTAGATTCAGCCAAACTGTGTCAGAACCAGAATACCCTCAAACCCCACGGTCTGCTATTAAACCCATGCCCCTGGTCCAGACTCTCCCTTTCCTCATGGTGAATTTCTCACTGGGGAATCCACTGGCTTTTCTCGTCAAAGAAATCTGCCTACCTTGGTCCAGGAACACATTATGGTAATATTGCATTTCAAAAAGGATAGAGTCTGGGGGCTCAGGGCTTTTCTTTTCAAAATGTATCTTGACCTCTGTGCAAATGCATCCACTTAGTTCTCTACCTTCTCTCCCTACACTTGTTAAGAACGTGGCCTCTGGAGTGAAGCTTTCTGGGTTTAAATCATGGATCCACTAGCAGCAATGTCATCTTGGGCTGGGAGCTTAATCTCTGGATGCTTCAGATTTGCAGTCTATAAAAAAAATGGAGTAACATTTACCATTTCAGAGAGTTTTCAGAATTATATGAAATTATGTACATGAAGTGTCTTGCACCGTATTTACTTAGTGCATAAAGTACTAAGTAAATGTTATTTATTATTTGATTTTTTGTTTTTTTCAAAATAACACATTCATGTAATGAAAAATCAAATAGAATTTTAAAGCTTATGATGAAAAATGGAAGTTCCTTGCACCATCCCTTCTTCTGAATCCATTCCCTAAAGGCCACCATTTTTAGCTTACTTAGCTGTTTTTCCCTTTTTTTCTAGTATTGACTCCATTATCTAAAGAATATATTTATGATAATATTTGATGATTCATCAATGCTGGACATTCTCTAATGACTCTGGTGGGTGAAAATTTAACACCCTCACTGTATCCTCATAGCCTACCTTCTCTTCCTGCCCCTTTCCAGTATGATTGTATGGTAATATTCTTGTACTTATGCACATATTCTTTATTACAGCTGTGTAATTTCCTATCTTGCAAACATTTTTGTTTAAAGTTTCCACCTGTGACATAAGCTGTCATCAGGGTACTTTCCATTAGTCATTCCTTATATTTGATCTTAGAGAAAAGCCTTCTCTCTGGCTTTTCCATTTATTTCTCTGTGTTGGTTATTATTACTGGGATGTTCTCCAATAGTTTCCTAATAAAAGGTTCTTGGGAGGTAAACTGTTTGAATTACTTAATTCCTGGAAATGTATTAGTCTACCTTTGCATGCTTGATTGGCTGATTAGGTATACATTTCTAGGTAAAAAAATTATTTTACCCTACAATTTTACAGAAATTCTTCAGTTTACCTCAAGCTTCCAGGGTCACTATAGAAGTCTGCTGTCGTTCTGTTTCACTTTGTTCATCTGTGCCCTATTTTCTTTTCATCTGGAGGCTTTTAGAATTTTAATTTTATCCCTGATTCTCTGAAATTCACAACAATATGCCTTGTTGTATGTAATTGTTTATTCACTGATCTAGATACTTGAAGAGTCTTTATCATCTGGAGACGTGTCTTTGATTTCTGAAAAATTCCTAGTTTCTTTGCTAAATTCTTCCCCTCTGCTTTCTCTGTTCATTCATTCTGAATGAATGAATGAACTTCTATTGGTTGAACAGTAGAACATCAAAAGTAATTATTTAATATTATTCTCTTTTCTCTCATCTTTTTTTTTGTCATTTTTCTTCTTGTTCTATTACCTTTTTAGGTGACTTCCTTGACTTACCATTTAACTCTTCTATTGAATGTTTTATTTCAGCTACATTTAAAAATTCACTATTTTTCTTGTACTTTGTTTCTTTTTTGTAACATTCTGTTGGTAGTTTATTAACATAATATTTTGATATCTTAGCCTCTAAAATGCTACCTGACACTTACCAGGTGCTTAATAAATAAGTGTTGAAAGAAAAAGCCTTCTGTATTAATTACATTAAATATTTTTCTACTGTTTTCTTTTTGATCTCTGTTTCTTTGAAGTTCTATTTTCCAGCTTTGCTTTTCTTTTCATTTTGGAGGCTTTCCTCAAACAACTGTTATACTTTGCCGGATCATTCATTTTGACGTGAGGTTCTAAGAAGCAGTGTGGAAGTTTTGATTATTGGTATGACTTGTAGTACTCACTGTAGGGGAATCTGGTGACTAGCTGTCTGTACTAGATTTTTATTGTTGCTTAACAAACTGCCCCAATCTTAGTGGCTTAAAACAATGACCCAATATTAGCTCACAGTTTCAGTATGTCAGAAGTCCAGCACAACATAGCTGAATTACCTGCAGGGTTTCAGAAGGCTGAAATCAAGGTGCTGGTTGGATTGAGCTCTAGTCTGGAGGTTCTGAGAAAAAAAATCTACTTCCCAGCTCACCTTGTGGTTAGCTGAATTCAGTTCCTTGTGGTTGTTAAGACTGAAGTTCCATTTCCTTTCTGGGTGTTAGCTGGGGTTGCTCTCACCGTCTAGAGACCACCCGCATTCCTTGTTCTCTCCATCTTCAAGCCTGTAACAACATGTTGAATTCTTCTCATACTTCAAATCTCTAACTTCCTGTATCTAACCTATAGACTCAGATTTAAAGGACTGAGTTTACACCAAAGTCACCCAAATAATCTTCAAAACCAAACCAACAACAAAACCAAACAACTATTTCAGTACTCATAATTGATGGTGATATTATTAATATCTGTATTTTGAAATTGACGTATGCTTTTTAAAAGCCTTCTTTCCATCTCTTGTGGTTCTCTCATATTTGGCTCAACCTCATATATCAACTCTAAAACCTCTTCCAAGTCTTCCTTTTCTAGCTTATTTTTCCATTCTCTTCATTTCTCTTCTGCTATTCTTTTGGCCCTTTCAACCTGAATCAATTATTTTCAGTTTTTCTTCACTATCATCACTTCAGCAAGAAAAACCTAAACTGTAATCTTAGAAACAAAATTCTTCTTACTAGGTAGAGGAGGGACAGAAGCTGTGAATATGCAATTTATTGCTCTTTTTGTCACATCTCATAAAGAACTGTAATATGATGAGTATTGATAGCTAATTTTAATATTAGGTTTTTTGGGAGTTCCAAATCATACATTATAGAAGTTTCTTTCTTTTTGGATTATGGAACAGATCTTTCTCTTCATTCATCTTCTGTAGTTATTTATTAAAAATAATAACTGCACAGTTATCTGTATACTTTATCTGTATAGGAATTGCCTATTTATTTATTTTTTTGTTACCCATTTCTAGGAAATACCATCCTTAGGTAAACTAATTTCCTGTTTCTAGATAGGGAAATATTAAGAAGGTCACTTAGCATAGAGTTGGCATCTATACCATATTACTAGGTAATGAGTGCTGTTCTGTTTAGTATAATAATTTATGGACAAAAATATTTTGTAGAACCCCTGTTCTAGACTGTGCCTGATATCTAATAATCTTGGTTAACTAGTCTTGTAGTTTTCCTATGAAGATTGGACTTTTGCATTTGCATAGGCTGAAAGGAAAGGGATATATATTTAAAAAGTAGAGAAATGTTGATTAGGAGAAGCAAGGACAATACTCTTGACATTACCCCATGGTGTTTTCTATGGTTACTCATCTGCACTTGTAAAATGGGTGAATCCTGGATTTCTTGGTGTGTGCCTTTGGAAGTTTTGTCAGATGAGGCTGAGGCAGAGGGTAGAGTAAGGCATCTAGAGTTGTTATAATTTTCTTTGAGAGACCTCTGGGCAAATGTGATTTTTCTTCGAGGCTCTGGGCTTTCCTGAAGCTAAGTTCTGTGCACATGAATCTTTTCTGCTTGTTCCTTTGCTGCTACTGGCAGCTCAGGCCTTGCTCTTTGAAGAAGTAGCAAAGAGTGCTGCTGATGGAAGCAAAGTTCAAAAGTAAAATGATAAATACACAGAGGCAGCCAGCCAGCCAATTGTGTCACTGAAAAGATGAAATGGGATGATTGTGAAAAAGAGTCAGTGTGTTCTGCAAATGTAGTTATTCATAGTTATTGATAGTAGTAGCAGTAATAATAACGTCATAGAAGGATAGCTGCCCTGAGCCTCAGACTAAGGCATCTGGGAGACGGTACCCACCACTTCAGTCTCCATCAGTGTTGTGATGTTGCTTGTTCTTGGATTTATGTGTGTTCTGCAATAATTTTTAAATCATATTTCATTTTTCTAATGTAAATTTTTTACACTAAAAAAGATACAAGATACATTTCTCACTTGATAATATATTTTCCCCTAAAATAGCTGCACTTTAATCTTGATTCCATTAGTTAACAGAAATCATTTAGAATGTTTGTTTTATGTATCAACCTGGTTAGTACAGGAGAGAAAAAATATATATGACATAAGAAGTTATAAGATTAGCAAAAAGGCATGGGAAGATGTTTGTTCTTATGGATTATTAAAAATGGGAATTAGGCCAGGCCTGGTGGCTCACACCTGTATTCCCAGTACTTTGGGAGGTTGAGGTGGGCAGATCACTTGAGCCCAGGAGTTGGAGAGCACCCTGGGCAACATGGTGAAACCCCATCTTTGTGGAAAAAAAAAAAAAAAAAAAAAAAAACAATTAGCTGGGCAGGGCAGCCTGTGCCTGTAGTCCCACCTGCTCAGGAAGCTGAGGTGAGAGGATGGTTTGAGCACAGGAAGGGGAGGTGCAGTGAGCTGTGATCGCACTACCACACTTCAGCCTGGGTGATAGAGCCAGACCCTGTCTCAATAATAATAATAATAATAATGGATACAGTAATTCTTCAATAAATATGTTTAAATGAAGTACCAATGAATATCTAACAAATGAAAAAATTAATAGAATGAGAATACCTACTGAGAATGAGACTGTGATGAAATAGAATAATGGTAGTTTTTTTGTTTGATTGCTTTTTACCAGATGAAAATAGTTTTCTTGTTTTTTTCTGATTGTAAAAATAGGTAGTCACCTAGAAAATTCAAACAAGGCAGAACTGTATAGAGGGAAAAATTAAAATGACCCCAAATCTCTCCATCAAGAGGGAGCCACTGTTGACATTTTGGTGAGTATATTATTATTATTATTATACTTTAAGTTCTGAGATACATGTGCAGAATGTACAGGTTTGTTATATAGGCATACACATGCCATGATAGTTTGCTACACCCATCAACTCGTCATCTACATTAGGTATTTCTCCCAGTGCTGTCCCTCCCTTATCCTCCGACCTCCTGACAGGCCCCGGTGTGTGATGTTCCCCTTCCTGTGTCCATGTGTTCTCACTGTTGAACTCCAACTTTGGTGAATATCTTTTTAAACACTTTTCTATGAAGATAAACACAAAATTAAATTGCTGTTAAGATAGTATACATGTTGTCTGCAACCTGAACGTGGAGGTGTACTATACTTGATTTAACCAACCCTTGTAAGCGATGGACTCAGCTTCTATTCATTTTCTAGCTATAGTAAACAACTCTAAGAACATCCTTGAATATGCATCCATCCACACTTGAAAAAGTACAGCCTGGAGGAAATAATAAGTAGAATGTCTAGCAAAGAATATATAAATTTTAAATTTTGATTCCAACAGGCAGAATACATTCCAGAAATAAATACAGAAATGTACAGTTCCAATAATAGTCATTCACTGTTTTCTTATATCCCCTCCAACACTTGATATTATCAAGATCTTTTTTAAAAATTAATGATAAAAAGGTTTCATTTTTAAAATTTATTATTATTACTGAGATTGTTTTTTCACTTTTTTGCTATCAGCATTTTCTAGTTGCTAATTGCCTATTCATACCTCTTACAAACTTTTATTCTATTTTTATTTTTTATTTTTGAGGCAGAGTTTTACTCTCTCACCCAGGTTGGAGTGCAGTGGCCCAGTCATGGCTCACTGCAGCTTTGACCTCCCAAAGCTCAGGTGATCCTCTCACCTCAGCCCCCATGGGCCACCACTGCCAGCTACTTTTTGTATTTTTAGTAGAGATGGGGTTTCAATATGTTGCCCAGGCTGGTCTCCAACTCCTGGGCTCAAAAGGTCCACCAGCCTTGGTCTCCCAAAGTACTGGGATTACAGGAGTGAGCCATCGCACCCGGCATCTTTCTTATTTTTTGATATGGATGTGCTTGCTTCTTATTTTTTAGAGCTAATTGTATATTGGGAATATTAAGTCTTTATGTATGTTGAAAATGTTTTCCCAGCTTATCACTGTTTTCAATTTTGTTTAAAGTATTTAAAATTTTTTATATAAGTATATTTTACATTTTTGAGTAGTTACTAGTACTTTCTGGATTTTATGGCATGCTTAAAAATACCTTCACCTATATTTTAAAAGAGGATAGGGAGTGGTGAAAAAAGAGAATAATATATAGATAGGCATTTTGCAATTTATAAACGTAGGCCAAAAAACTCAATTTATATTTTAATCAAATCACAACAAAACAAACAACTACAAAACAAAAAAATTCCGAGTCTATCTGGTTAAAGAGAATTGAACCAGATAAATTTTGAAGGTTTTTATCTTTTCTGGGATGGTATTCAATCAGTACATGAAGAAATGCTTTTACTGATTCAACAAATATCTATTAAATATCAGGTACTGTGCTTTAGTTTTGACTCAGAAAAAGAAGGTATTGATTCTGAAAATAAAGTAAAATTACTACTGCCAGCAGAGCTTACAGGCTACAATAGTCATTTATGTACAAGGAGCCCAGAATCCTCCTCCCTTCTTTATCTTATTCTACATCTAAACCATAGGAGGAACAGTTGGCAAAATGCTAAAAATTCTAATTTCTTGAAAAATATTTCTTGTGACTTCAAGAGAACATGCTTAGAAAAGCCCCCAAGTCCCTTCTTCTGCATCTGCATCCACGGTTACTTCCCTGAAAGGAGGCACTGATGCCTTTGAGACACCAACTGGGCTGTAATAACTAAACCTGTAATCATGTTTGATGCCAGGAAAATGTTTTCAAAACATCTGCACTATTTAACCAGCCACGACATTTTGTGAAAAATATTTTTGAATGCTTTCATATAGAGATACTCATTCACTTGAAATAACGGATGAAAACATTTGAAAATATTTGGTCATCTTAACTCTGTGTATGTGAGCATGTGCATGTTAAATATATGTGCATGAAGGTAAATATGCTCATGTGTAAGAGTAGAATTTTACATATAATTATGTTTTGAAGTTAGTACACTTTCTATATTTGGTTTTATAAGAAAGAATGAAAGGCCTTAAGGATCTATCTTAAAAACTGATGAAATAGTAATCCCTTGTTATTTTAATAGTAGTTTAGAAATTATTTTACCTTTATTATTCAGTCTTCACTAAAAGTCTATGAAATAAGCACTGACATTTTCATTTTGCATGATGAAAACATATGACTCAGTGTGATTAGGTAATTGAAGTTCCTGTTTGCTTTCAAAGATAAAAGTAAAACCCCAAGTTCATTGCTCTTTCCACCACACTACATCACACTATGCTAAAGGCCTGTCTAACCTGTAAAAGGAGGGTTAGCAAGTTAGTTCTCAACTATCTAAGCTGCCTCTTTATCATGATTTTGTTGGCACATTGTGGAAGAAGGAACATGAGCTTTGGAGTGAAATACTGTTCAGTTTAGCCTAAAGCTGCCTCCTTGTAAATTCAGCCTAAAGGTTTCTCTGGACGTAGTGAACTGTAACGTCACGAGATGTATAAACAGGCTATAATCTACTCTTGTACCAATCACCAAGATTCAGCTAATCACAGGCAACCAACTATTCAGATAAGAACACAGCTAAGCTCTCATCAATCCAGCTGATGCTGCACCTCACCTCATTCCTTTCTCTGCGCATCACTTTCCTGTTTTCTGTCAGGAAATCCTCCCCGACCACATCAAAAAGCCACAGTGGCTCTGAACCTATTCTAGTTTGGGAGTTTTCTGATTCATGAAGGAGTCTTTGCTTAATTAAACCCTGTTGGATTTAATTTGTTTAAAGTTTTTCTTTTAACAATACCTAGGTTTGAATTCCAGTTCTGCCACTTAGTAGCTGTGCATATTTGGGCCTAAACTCTGCCTTGCCTTCACTAGGAATCTTGGCAATGATAACACAATGGAGATTTGTTGTGATGGCTCTGCCAAATAACAGGTTATCAAGAATGTCTTTGAGACAGTGACTGAACTCTCCTGGGATGCTGTCAAGAGACACACAATTGACTTGGGCAGTGTTAAGAATTGTGAGCAATGGGGCCCTGGACATAAAAGCAAGAGCTGATAGGAATGAATGTTGAGCCCTGCATTAATACACATGCAGAGAATTGGTATTTGGCCATGATTATATTCTTCTCATCTTTGATTCGCATATTCACATATGTCTAGGAGGCATTATATCAAGAAGACAGAAGTGAAGCCTTGGGAACATGAGAGAAAATGATGCTCATAAATATTTTGTACAAAGGCTGAAGTGAGTTTATCTCATCCATTTTTTTTAACCCTTTATAGCCAATGGTGTCTGTGTCTTTAAAGGCTTACTCAACAGAGACACTGAAAGTTGCCGTGTGGGGAAGTCCATCTTGAATCCTCTGATGTACAGCAGTGCTTTGCTGAAGTTTGAGTCTCATGCTGGTAAGTTTTGTGCCTATCTAGACCCCTATCTTATCCAAAGAATAATCTCCTGATGGGCTTTCAGTGGTTACCGATTTGTTGGCTTTCCTGATACCAGTCAGTTCTCATGGATTGATAAATGATTTTAAACTGGTCTTGGTACTTACTTGATACCATAGCTAGAAAACAATTAGTCCTCTCTTAGATTATGAGAATGTTTTAATTCTTAGCCCTCCTTTTGGTCTTCCTTCATCCAAAGCTGCAGGAGAGACCACAAAAGATTTTCCAGATCTTCACCACTGTTGTCAATTCTCCTTGAAGATGAGGCTGTTTGTAGAAATGTGACTTTCAGTTTGAGTGTTGGCCAGAACTTCATCCTATTTTTGTCTTTGAATCATTTATTGAGCATTTTTAGACTCTGAACAATAAAAATCAAGCAACAGAGAAGTAAGCTAAAGTGTAACTAGAAGTATTTTAAGAATGTACTGAACCACCCTCTGAAAGATTTCCAGCCTGATAAAGAAAATTAGAACCAACAGTGCCTTGGGTCAGCCTTAGATGGTTGTGTCTCATTTCTTTAACTTAAATACAATTTGTTCCATCTCACATGTGGTGTTAATCCACATATGATGTAAAATGCTAGCAATGATAGGAATTCTTTCCTGGTTAGCCAGAATATCCAAAGCTCTTTTGTTATTAACTACCTTGGGATAAAGAAGTTAAACTGCCTTCTAAACTGAATCTGGAGTCAGCCAGAGTAAAGAACTTCCTTTATACATATATGTATCCATACATCTATCTCTCTATTTATCCATCAATCTACCTTGTTTTTAATCATGAATTTCAGAGTACATTTTGTTAGTCAGCATATTTCACCCCCACATACTTCAACTTGCATATCATTAATTAGAATTCAAAATTGGTTTATGATTTTCATTTGTTTCTGTTGAGGTTAAATTTACATACTGTCCATTGAAATACACAAATCTTAAGATGCTGTTGTTCCCGGAAGTTACCTCATGCCCTTTCCCAGTCATTCCCCACTGCCCTCCTGCCAGAGGTAATCATCGCTGTTCTGATATTTTCTCCACCATAGATTAACTTTGTCTTTTCTAGAACTTCCTATAAATGAAATTATTCAGTATATACTCTCTTTATTAAGGTAACTCAGCATAGTGTTTTCAGACTCATCTATGTTGTTACAAGTATGAGTAGTTTGAATTTTTATTTCTAAGTAATAGTCACAATTTGTTTATCTATTCTTATTTTGATAGACATTGAGGCTTTTCCAGGTTATGGCTATTGTGAATATGGCTGCTATAAATATTCTCATTCCAATATATTTCTATACATATTTTTTTTTATTTCTCTTGAGTCAAAATCTAAGAGTAAAATTCCTGGGTCATAGAGTAAGGGCAGACTGAGTTTTATAGGAAATAGCCAGAATTTTTTCCAAAGTGGTTATAGCATTTTACATTCCCAGCAACAAATAATGGATGAGAGCTCTGGTTGTTCCACATTTTTAAAAATATTTGGTCTTTCATGATATATGAGTTATATCTCATTACAGTTTCAATTTCCATTTTCCTGATGTCTAATGATGTTAAGCACTTTTTCATGTGCTTATGAATTCAAATCATTTGCCTGTTACTAATTGGTTATGTGTTCATAGAGTAGTTGTTCTGTATATATCTGGGATACTAAGTTTGTATCAGATATGTAATTTATGGATGTTATCTCCAATTTTGTTTGCTTATTCATTTCCATAATGTCTTATGTTGAGCAGAAGTTTAAACATTTGAAGTCTAATTTATCATTTTTCTTTTTTGTTTATTGCTCTCGGTGTCCTAAGAACCCTTTGCTACTTTCAGTACTGAATGATCTATCCTATATTTCCTTCTAGAAGTTTTGTCACTTTAGCTTTTATATTTTAGGTATGTAATCCATCTTAATTATTTTTCATATGGTATGAGGTATGGGGCCAAGAATTATTTTTAGTTCATATGGATATCCCACTATTCTAATATTGTTTATTGAAAAGACATTTTCAAGTCAAATGACCATATAAAAGTTGGTCTTGAACACTTTATTCTATTCCTTTGGTTATCCTTATACCAATATCATATCGTCTGGATTACCTTTAAAATAACTCTTGAGGTCTCATAGCCTATGTCCTTCAACTTAGTTCTTCTTTGTCATGATTGTTCTGGATATTTTGCTCCTTTGCATTTGTATACATTTTTAAATAAGTTGTCAATTTCTACAAAAATGCTTGATCCAATTGTGATTGAGATTGATCGATTAGATGAGAATTATACTTTTAACAATTTATTGAATGTATTGAACAATTTTTTGAATAGGAAAAAGAGAGTGACTGTACTTGACATTTTCCAGATTATAGATAAAAGTCCAATATGCCACCATGAAATATATTATTTGTTGTATGTTTTTGTGGATGACCTTTCTCAGATTCAGGAAATTCCCTTGTATCCTTAGTTTGCAGGAAATTTTTATCATTATTGGGCATTGAATTTTGTCAAACTTTTTTAAAACAATTGCCATATGTTCATATTCTGTAACTTTGGTTAATTGCTTTGAATGATATATTTTGTGTAGAATTGATATTATTTGTCTGTTAAATGTTTGATAGAATTCACCTGTGAATTTATTGAGGCTTGAAATTTTATTCAAGGAAATATTCCTCAGAATTCTTTAATAGACATGGGGCTCTTCAGATTTTCTTCTTGTTTCAATGTGATATTTTATATTCCATGAAATTTCCCATTTCATCAAGGATGTCAGATTCATTGGCAGAACTGCTCATAATTTGCATGTTATCCTTTTAATTTTGTAAGATCTGTAATAATTTCTACTATTTATTTTCTGATATTTGTTATTAACGTTTCCTTTTTTTTCTTCATCAGCCTAGGTCGGGGTTTATCAATTTTACTGCTTTTTCAACAAATCAAATTTGGCTGTATTAGTTTCTCTATAGTTTTTCTATTTTCTATTTAAGTAATTTCTAGTCTTATTTTTATTATTTTCTTCTCTCTACATTCTTTAGGCTTACTTGGCTCTTTTATTATAGCTTCTTATAGTGGAAGCTTAGGTCACTAACATAATTTCTTAAAACCAATTGGTTTCCACTAAGCATGGATTATCTATATAACCAAATTTTGGTATCTTGTATCATCATTATTACTCAGTTCAAAACATATACTACTTTCTATTATAATTACTTCTTTGACCCCTGGGATAATGAGAAGTGGTTTGATTTCCATGTACTTGAGAATTTTCCATATATCTTTCTGTTATTGAAGCTGGACATCGTAAGTCTTGTGCTGTCAAGTGTCTGGATTTTGTAGCCTTCCTTTAAGGAATATTGAGGTTAGCTCAGATAGGCAGATTAGCTGGTATAGGTCAGCTTAATTTTTCTGAAGCTTATTTTTAGCTTTGCTGTGGCTAAGAAATCTTTATTTTAGGTTTAGTTTAGGTATGATACTAAAGGGTGACCAAACTGTTTTCTGTTTTGTGTCTGAAGTGTTCAACAAGGTCTTTCCACACTGACTGATTGGAACTATAATTCTCCTTGTTGTATTATCTCTGGGAATTGTTCAGCTAGAACAATTAGAGCTCCTTAAAATTATTCTTTTCCAATAGAGGTTTTTTCTACCTGTGGAAACTTATACTATACACGTGCTGCTTACGATTTATTAAGCTAGAAACTGAAGGGGAGCCTTTTGCAGATATTTTGAGCTCTTTCTTGATATAACTCCTTTCTTTCTGATAATCTGCTGTAGAAATTCAGCAGCAGCTTCAGCCTCCCTGAATGCCATTCTTTATATTTTCAACTCAGCAAGACCACTTTGCTCTGTTTTGCTTCCCATACCCTATGCTGAAGTCTGGATAGTGCCTCAAGGCAGAAAACCAAGTTAATCATAGCACTGTCCTTATTGGTTTGCCTTCTTTCAAGGATCACAGTTTGGCATGGACTGTTCTCCATTGTGTGGCAGGTATTGTTTCACATACTTTGTTTAGTTTTCTTATGGCTTTGGGTGGGAAGGTATGGTAGTAGTTAATGTCATGATTATGAGCAGAAGTCCCCCATATTTCTTTTTTTTTTTTTTTATTGCATTTTAGGTTTCAGGGTACATGTGAAAAACATGCAAAGTTGTTGCATAGGTGCATTCATGGCAGTGTGATTTGCTGCCTCCCTCCCCCTCACCCATATCTGGCATTTCTCCCCATGCTATCCCTCCCCAACTCCTCACCCCCCCGCTGTCCCCCCTCCCCCCCAACAGACCCCCGTGTATAGTGCTCCCCTCCCTGTGTCCATGTGTTCTCCTTGTTCAACACCCTCCTATGAGTGAGAACATGTGATGTTTGGTTTTGTGTTCTTGTGTCAGTTTGCTGAGAATGATGGTTTCCAGGTTCATCCATGTCCCTACAAAGGACACGAACTCCTCATTTTTAATGGCTGCATAATATTCCATGGTGTATATGTGCCACATTTTTCCTGTCCAGTCTATCTATCATCGATGGGCATTTGGGTTGGTTCCAGGTCTTTGCTATTGTAAACTGTGCTGCAATGAACATTCGTGTGCATGTGTCCTTATAGTAGAACGATTTATAATCCTTTGGATATATGCCCAGTAATGGGATTGCTGGGTCAAATGGAATTTCTATTTCTAGGTCCTTGAGGAATCGCCACACTGTTTTCCACAGTGGTTGAACTAATTTACACTCCCACCAACAGTGTAAAAGTGTTCCTATTTCTCCACATCCTCTCCAGCATCTATTTTCTCCAGATTTTTTAATGATCGCCATTCTAACTGGCGTGAGATGGTATCTCAATGTAGTTTTGATTTGCATTTCTCTAATGACCAGTGATGATGAGCATTTTTTCATATGTTTGTTGGCCTCTTGTATGTCTTCTTTTGTAAAGTATCTGTTCATATCCTTCGCCCATTTTTGAATGGGCTTGTTTGTTTTTTTCTTGTAAATCTTTTTTAGCTCGTTGTAAATTCTGGATATCAGCCCTTTGTCAGATGGGTAGGCTGCAAAAATTTTTTCCCATTCTGTTGGTTGCCGATTCACTCTATTGACTGTTTCTTTTGCCGTGCAGAAGCTGTGGAGTTTGATTAGGTCCCATTTGTCTATTTTGGCTTTTGTTGCCAATGCTTTTGGTGTTTTGGTCATAAAGTCCTTGCCTACGCCTATGTCCTGAATGGTTTTGCCTAGGTTTCCTTCTAGTGTTTTTATGGTGTTAGGCCTTATGTTTAAGTCTTTAATCCATCTGGAGTCAATTTTAGTGTAAGGTGTCAGGAAGGGGTCGAGTTTCTGCTTTCTGCATATGGTTAGCCAGTTTTCCCAACACCACTTATTGAACAGGGAATCCTTTCCCCATTGCTTGTTTTTATCAGGTTTGTCAAAGATCGGGTGGTTGTAGATATGTTGTGTCGCCTCCGACGCCTCTGTTCTGTTCCATTGGTCTATATCTCTGTTTTGGTACCAGTACCATGCTGTTTTGAGTACTGTAGCCTTGTAGTAGAGTTTGAAGTCCGGTAGTGTGATGCCTCCTGCTTTGTTCTTTTTGCTTAGAATTGACTTGGCTATGCGGGCTCTCTTTTGGTTCCATATGAAGTTTAAGGTGGTTTTTTCCAGTTCTGTGAAGAAGGTCATTGGTAGCTTGATGGGGATAGCGTTGAATCTGTAAATTACTTTGGGCAGTATGGCCATTTTCACGATATTAATTCTTCCTAACCATGAACATGGAATGTTTCTCCATCTGTTTGTGTCCTCTCTTATTTCGTTGAGCAGTGGTTTGTAGTTCTCCTTGAAGAGGTCCTTTACGTTCCTTGTTAGTTGTATTCCTAGGTATTTTATTCTCTTTGTAGCAATTGTGAATGGCAGTTCGTTCTTAATTTGGTTCTCTTTAAGTCTGTTATTGGTGTATAGGAACGCTTGTGATTTTTGCACATTGATTTTGTTTCCTGAGACTTTGCTGAAGTTGCTTATCAGTTTCAGGAGATTTTGGACTGAGTTGATGGGGTCTTCTAGATATACAATCATGTTGTCTGCAAATAGAGACAATTTGACTTCCTCCTTTCCTAATTGAATACCCTTTATTTCTTTTTCTTGCCTGATTGCTCTGGCTAGAACTTCCAGTACTATATTGAATAGGAGTGGTGAGAGAAGCATCCTTGTCTAGTGCCTGATTTCAAAGGGAATGCTTCCAGTTTTTGCCCATTCAGTATGATATTGGCTGTTGGTTTGTCATAAATAGCTTTTATTATTTTGAGGTACGTTCCATTGATACCTAGTTTATTGAGAGTTTTTAGCATAAAGGGCTGTTGAATTTTGTCGAAGGCCTTCTCTACATCAATTGAGATAATCATGTGGTTTTTGTCTTTGGTTCTGTGTATGTGGTGAATTACATTTATAGACTTGCGTATATTGAACCAGCCTTGCATCCCCGGGACGAATCCTACTTGATCATGGTGGATAAGCTTTTTGATGTGCTGTTGCAATCGGCTTGCCAGTATTTTATTGAAGATTTTTGCATCTATGTTCATCATGGATATTGGCCTGTAATTTTCTTTTCTTGTTGAGTCTCTGCTGGGTTTTGGTATTAGGATGATGTTGGTCTCATAAAATGATTTGGGAAGGATTCCTTCTTTTTGGATTATTTGAAATAGTTTCAGTAGGAATGGTACCAATTCCTCTTTGTATGTCTGGTAGAATTCGGCTGTGAACCCATCTGGACCTGGGCTTTTTTTGGGTGGTAGGCTCTTAATTGCTGCCTCGACTTCAGACCTTGTTATTGGTCTATTCAGGGTTTCGACTTCTTCCTGGTTTAGGCTTGGGAGGAGGCAACTGTCCAGGAATTTATCCATTTCTTCCAGGTTTTCTAGTTTATGTGCATAGAGTTGTTTGTAATAATCTCTGATGATGGTTTGAATTTCTCTGGCATCTGTGGTGATATCCCCTTTATCATTTTTTACTGCATCTATTTGGTTATTCTCTCTTTTCTTTTTTATTAGTCTGGCTAGTGGTCTGTCTATTTTGTTGATCTTTTCAAAAAACCAGCTCCTGGATTTATTGATTTTTTGAAGGGTTTTTCGTTTCTCTATCTCCTTCAATTCTGCTTTGATCTTAGTTATTTCTTGTCTTCTGCTAGGTTTTGAGTTTTTTTGATCTTGCTCCTCTAGCTCTTTCAATGTTGATGATAGGGTGTCAACTTTAGATCTCTCCTTTCTTCTGATGTGGGCACCTATTGCTATATATTTTCCTCTAGAGACTGCTTTAAATGTGTCCCAGAGATTCTGGCATGTGGTGTCTTCGTTCTCGTTGGTTTCGAAGAACATCTTTATTTCTGCCTTCATTTCAGTGTTTATCCAGTCAACATTCAGGAGAAAGTTGTTCAATTTCCATGAGGCTGTGCGGTTCTGGGTTGGCTTCTGAATTCTGAGTTCTAACTTGATTGCACTGTGGTCTGAGAGACTGTTTGTTATGGTTTCCGTTCTTTTGCATTTGCTGAGGAGTGATTTACTTCCAATTATGTGGTCAATTTTAGAGTAGGTGTGATGTGGTGCTGAGAAGAATGTATATTCTGTGGATTTGGGGTAGAGAGTTCTGCAAATGTCTATTAGGTTTGCTTGTTCCAGGTCTGAGTTCAAGTCCTGGATATCCTTGTTAATTTTCTGTCTCATTGATCTGTCTAATATTGACAACGGGGTGTTGAAGTCTCCCACTATTATTGTGTGGGAGTCTAGGTCTCTTTGTAAGTCTTTAAGAACTTGCCTTATGTATCTAGGTGCTCCTGTATTAGGTGCATATATATTTAGGATCGTTAGCTCTTCTTGTTGCATTGATCCTTTTACCATTATGTAATGTCCTTCTTTGTCTCTTTTGATCTTTGTTGCTTTAAAGTCTATTTTATCAGAGATGAGAATTGCAACTCCTGCTTTTTTTTGTTCTCCATTTGCTTGGTAAATCTTCCTCCATCCCTTTATTTTGAGCCTTTGTGTATCCTTGCATGTGAGGTGGGTTTCCTGGATACAGCACACTGATGGGTTTTGGCTTTTTATCCAATTTGCCAATCTGTGTCTTTTGATTTGGGCATTTAGTCCGTTTACATTTAGGGTTAATATTGTTATGTGTGAATTTGATCCTGTCATTTTGATGCTAGCTGGCTGTTTTTCCCATTGGTTGATGCAGATTCTTCATTGTGTTGATGCTCTTTACCATTTCGTGCATTTTTGGAGTGGCTGGTACTGGTTGTTTTTTTCTATGTGTAGTGTCTCCTTCAGGAGCTCTTGTAAAGCTGGTCTGGTGGTGGTGAAATCTCTGAGTGCTTGCTTGTTCTCAAGGGATTTTATTTTTCCTTCACTTATGAAGCTTAGTTTGGCTGGATATGAAATTCTGGGTTGAAAGTTCTTTTCTTTAAGGATGTTGAATATCGGCCCCCACTCCCTTCTGGCCTGTAGGGTTTCTGCTGAGAGATCTGCTGTAAGTCTGATGGGCTTCCCTTTGTGGGTAACCCGACCTTTCTCTCTGGCTGCCCTTAGTATTTTCTCCTTCATTTCAACCCTGGCGAATCTGATGATTATGTGCCTTGGGGTTGCTCTTCTAGAGGAATATCTTTGTGGTGTTCTCTGTATTTCCTGGACTTGAATATTGGCCTGCCTTGCTAGGTTGGGGAAGTTTTCATGGATAATATCCTGAAGAGTATTTTCCAGCTTGGATGCATTCTCTTCGTCACATTCAGGTACACCTATCAAACGTAGATTAGGTCTTTTCACATAGTCCCATATTTCTTGTTGACTTTGTTCATTCCTTTTTACCCTGTTTTCTCTAATTTTGCCTTCTCGTTTTATTTCATTGAGTTGATCTTCGACCTCTGATATCCTTTCTTCTGCTTGGTCAATTTGGCTGTTGAAACTTGTTCATGCTTCGCGAAGTTCTCGTGTTGTGTTTTTCAGCTCCATCAATTTGCTCATATTCCTCTCTAAGTTGTCCATTCTCGTTAACATTTTGTCAAGTCTTTTTTCAAGGTTCTTAGTTTCTTTGCATTGGGTTAGAACATGTTCTTTTAGCTCACGGAAGTTTCTTATTATCCACTTTCTGAAAGCTGATTCTGTCATTTCATCACGCTCATTCTCCATCCAGTCTTGTTCCCTTGCTGGTGGGGAGTTGTGCTCCCTTGTAGGAGGAGAGGTGTTCTGGTTTTGGGTGTTTTCATCCTTTTTGCGCTGGTTTCTTCCCATCTTTGTGGATCTATCCACCTATCGACTTTGTAGTTGCTGTCTTTCTGATTTTGGTAATTTTAAGTCTGCAGTAGCTGAACTCATAAACCCCCTTTTCTTCCCCCTAGGTGGTCTGTCCCAGGGAATTAGGGCGTTATGATTTTCCGCTGTTGCAATGGTTTTCCCTGCCCACAAGGTGGCAGCCTAGTCACACTCAGCCTGCAGAGGCTTCGTTGAGCTGCTGTGGGCAAATTGTCCTGGGAACTGCAGGGTGTTTCCCGGTGGGTGACGCCCCTCCTCCACAGAGCTGGACCGTCCCGTGTTCAGCCGTGTTTCCGGAGGCGTCCTCTTTGCTGGGGAATCTCTTGGGTTGAGTCCCTGCCTCAGCTCCCCTTGCTGGCCCAGAGGGGATCCGGTCTCGCTCACTCTGCACAAGGGGCCGCTGCTCCCTGCCTCGGGTGCAGGCAGAGCAGCCACGCCAGTCCAACCAGCGGCGCTGGCAACCCGTGGAGCTTTTCTACCTGTGAATCTCCTGGTCTGTGGGCAGTAAAAATCCGCTGCCCTGTGAGCCGCTGCATCAGCCAAAGTAGCGGCTCTGAGATTCGTGGCGCGCCCTTGCCCGGGAGTGTCCTGGCTTGAATCCCTGCTTCAGCTCCCCTTGCTGGCTCAGAGGTGATTCAGTCTCTCTCGCTCTGTATGTGGATCTGCCGCCCCCCACCTCAGGGCGTAGGCCGAGGGGCGCGCCGCTCCGCTCAAACCAGCGGCGCTGGTGACCCGTGCGGCTCCTCCTCCTGTTAATCCCCTGGTCTGTGGTCAGTAAAAATCTGTCTGGAAATGCGGCGTCCACTCACCCTCTGCCCCTTCTTTCGGAGCTGCGATCCCGACTTCCTCCTAATCGGCCATCTTGAAAACCTCCCCCCCCCCATATTTCTTTGACGAAAAAGAAATTCATACACTTAGAACCCTTTAGATTTGGATGAAAAGCCAGAATCAATCAACATTCCCATTCCTCTTTATTCTCATTCTAACACACATTCTTGCGCATTCATACAATTGAACAGAGTTAGAACCTTATGCTCTCCAAGCCAGGCAAAAAAGACTTCAACTAATAATATTTGCAAATGCTTCCTTCTCTTCAATGATAGCACAGCCTTTTTGACTTTGATATTCCTATAATGTATGCAAATGACATGTTTCCTTTTTTTTTTTTCTTTTTTTTTATTTTAAGACAGAGTCTCGCTCTGTCACCCAGGCTGGAGAGCAATGGTGTGATCTCTTTTCACTGCAACCTTTGCCTCCCAGGTTCAAGCAATTCTCTTGCCTCAGCCTCTCAAGTAGCTGGGATTACAGGTGTGCACCACCACACCCGGCTAATTTTTGTATTTTTAATAAAGACAGGGTTTCACCATGTTGGTCAGGCTTGTCTTGAACTCCTGACCTCATGATCCACTCATCTTGGCCTCCCAAAGTGCTAGGATTATAGGCATGAGCCACCACACCTGGCTGCAAATGGCATGTTTTGATTATCTTTAGGAATCCTCCTGTGACCTTAAAGTGTGCCTCCAAAATACTGACCACCGACACATAGGGCTACCATTACAGACCATATTAAAAAGCCAATTTTTTGATCAAGAATTTTGAAGAATCTGAGATTTTATCCTATTTGCAAGGTAACAAGTTATATTGCCAATGTTTCATGGTTGCTGACAAAGGATACAGGAATCCTGGGTCAGAGATAAAAGACTATTACTCAGAGAAAGAGCAGTAGCCAGCATGTCGGCACATTGTCAGTTCTGTGAGCCCCAGTTCCCACAGGCACATGCAGAGGCTAGATGGTTACCTATAGATGCAGTCAGTTGCATTATAGAAGAGGACCACTGAGCTTGGAGAACCCACTATTTTATAGCAAGAAGTAAGCAAGCTTGTGCGCTCTTACAGAGGAAGATGTCACTTCATCCCTTAAGGTTGTTTGCTGCATACATAACTCTGAGAAACAGCCCAGGCAAGGAGTGGTCAATGTCTTGCATTCTTGACATACCCAGTAAAGCATGTATGAACCTCAGTATTAGACTGATGGAGGAATGTCTCCCAACACTTTTGCTCCATGTGGAGGAGGGAAAAGATATTCTCATGTATAGACACACAAACACCGAGAGAAGGTAGTATAGGAAGCTTAATTCATAAATCAGATCAAATCAGACACAAACACATCAATGAACAATCTTTGTAGGAAATACAGACATGGATGAGGGAATTTAGAATTTCTTCTGCAGCTAAGATAAAATGATATTTGTAGTGTAAGATATTCCATAGTGTACCTTTCTTAATAATTCAATTATGGCAAGCCTCATGTCTTGAAAAATTATGCCCCCACCAACTTCGTTGTAGAGAAGTAGGTGCTTCAGTCATTCAGTATTTCCTGAAAACTGTAGAGAGACAACGCTGAATGAGGATAAATACCGGCCTCAGTGCTTTTCACTTATTTGAGGGGACCAGATATCCATTAGATAAAAATAAGTAGGCTTGAGACAGAAATACAACCAGATATCTGGATAGCAATAAACCAGAAATAATTTAAAAACAGACTCAGTGAGAGCAAAATCACTCTCTCGGCACAGTTAGATGTACCCCAGAAGTCAAGGAAGACAGACCTGGATATGAAGGGTTTGTAAGTTGTACTTCTTGGGCAGTGCAGCTTGGTGCAACCTGGTGGATCAGTCCATGTGGACATCTTGGTGGGTCCTTTGTGCTAAAAGTCAAAGATAAAAATAAACACTTTTTGAATACTGAGTTTTATCTGCAGTAATAAAACATATGAAAAAATTCTGTCTTCACAACCACTGACTCTCAGATAAAGAGAACTCTGTTGACTTATATTTATAGGTCAAATATACCATCTTACAATTCTGATTGGATTGCATATGGGTCAGTTTTAATGAAAATGAGAAATTCCTATATTCAGTAATGAAAATCAGGGTAAGTCTTATCTCAGGATGTGACTTGCAAGGTCCCAGATGGCCCAGATCCCAGGTGGCAGCGGATCTTGATTGTCATTTGTCAGCCTGGGTGTTGACAGAAGGCTGTCTACTTGTATCACTGCCTATCAGATATGATCGCTGAGTTTTCAAGATGTGTGCTGCGTTCCTGGAATAAGAGGATGTGAAGTTTGAAATGCAGGGCTTTTATTTTATATTTAGAAGTGAGTGAACAGCTGCCAGGTATCTGTAACTTGGGTAAGAAAAAAATCAGTTTTTACTGAGGAATTGACCTGTATTGATAATTAGGTGGCACCACTAGGAAAGAAATGATCAAATAACCAAATATGACAGTGTGAGGACTACTTCTCTCTCTTCCTTCTTCAGAATTGTGACTCAGTGATTTCTAAGCCTGATTCGGTCATATGCCAGATAATCTCCAGTAATCTCAAATACTAGTATGAAATCTTAAAAAAAAATTTTTAATTCATTGTATTTTCAAAGCAGTGGGAATATTTAATAAGTGTCAATTTTTTTTTTTGTTTTGTTTTGAGTCAGAGTCTCACTCTGTCACCTAAGCTGGAGTGCAATGGTGCTCGGCTCACTGCAACCTCTGTTTCCCGGTTCAAGTGATTCTCGTGCCTCCGTCTCCTGAGTAGCTGGGATTACAGGCATGCGCCACCACAGCTGGCTAATTTTTCTATTTTTATTAGAGACAGGATTTTGCCATGTAGTTCAGGCTGGGCTTGAACTTCTGACCTCAGGTGATCTACCCACCCCAGCCTCCCAAAGTGCTGGGATTATAGGTGTGAGCCACCACACCTGACCAAGTGTCAAAAATTTTTCTAAGTTATTAAAAAAAAGTTTTATAATGGACTTATGGTAATATCTGTGAAGCATTGACTATGTACTTACAAGATATGTGCAAGTTAATTTCTGTTCATCTGTCCATTCATCCATTCACTCATTCATTTAATAAATATTTATTGAGAGTCAGTTATGTGCCAAGTGCTTCTTTATGTGCTGAAGAAATAGAAATTCTTACAGTTACAAAGCTTACATTTTAAGGAAGAGATACAAACATTAAACAAATAAACACATAGTGAGTTCTGTGTCTAAGTACAGAAAGGACAAACCAGAATCAGAAACAGAGAATGACTGGGAATTAAATGAATGTACTGTATATAGGTAATTTTGGAGGGAGGTAACCTCATAATAAGATGACATCTGAGTAGAAAACTACAATGGGGATGGGAAGGAGCCGTGTGTATCTGCGCTAAGGCTGGTCCAGAGAGAGGGAGCAGTACTAAAAAGTCACTGAGGCACGATGTGTTTCAAAGGATGGAGGAGAAGGGAGAAGACAAGATCAGATTGTGAGAGGTCTGGTCATGTGAGATACTGGGGACCATAATGAGGACTTTAGCTATGTTCTGGCGGAGATGAGAAGCTTTGAAGAACTTGTAGCAGGGGCTTGACATGGTCTTGGAATTATATCATTTTTATATGCTTTTTAAAGGTATGTATTCATACCCACTCTTATTGTAATTCTCATAGCAGACCCATGACATTGGTATTTTTTTTATTACCATTTTCAGCAGAGACTCTAAGGCTCACAAATATTAAGGAAATTGCTCAAGTGACAAAAATAAAATGTAAAGCCCCTTCTCTTTCCTTGTCCTCCAGACTTCCCCTTCACCTTTTCTTGCATTGGCCGCTGGCTGCCATCTAATGTAGAAAACTCATGTCATTATATGGGATGATATCAAGAATATGGGAAAATCAACTTTTATCAACATTTCACTAAGTGACAGAAACAAATGAAGACACTGGGAGACTTTATTCTGGGGATTTATGAGTCATGGAAAGGTTTCTTCATGAATTTGAAAAAATTTCAAACTTACAGAACAGTTGCATAAACATAACAGAAAACTTATGAATATGCTTTAAATAGATTCATTAATTATAGTATTTTGTCACATTTGGTTTATCCCTTTCTCTGTATGTGTGCATGTGTATGATCACATAATTTCATTTCTGAACATTTTGAGAGTAATTATATATGATGCATTCCTTTACCCCTTATACTTCATTGGGTATTGCCTATGAATAAGAATATTTTCTTACATAATCTCAGTAGAGTTATCAAATGCAGAAATTTAACATTTATACAATATTTGTTTGATCTACAGCCCATAGTCCAATTTAATAAATTGCCCCAATGTATGCTTTTATAACGTATTTTTTCCCCTCGCCATTCTGGATCTGATCCAGGAACAGGTCTTGCGTTTAGTTGTCATCTTTCCCTTTAATTTGAAACAGTTCTTCAGCCTTTTCTTTATTTCATAACATTGAGATATTCAAATAATATGGACCAGTTATGTTATGGAATTTTCCTCATTTGGGTTTCTTCTGGTTTCCTCATGAAAACATTAGTTTACACATTCCCAGACAGAAAACTACCCAAGTGCTATTGTGTCCTTCTCAGGATATCACATCAGGGAGAACCGAAGCCCATCTACCCCTCATTAGTAATGTCAGTTTTGATCACCACCAGGTCAGGGTGTTTTCCAGTTTCTCCACTGCAAAGTTCCCCTTCTTTCCCCATTAGCCAGAACTCATAAGCAATCTGTGCAAAAGCACTTTGAGATTCCACAAATATCCTGTTCCTCATCATACAGCCTCCCCACCTCAAATTTAGTGTCCAATTGTTATCCATTGCTTTGGGAAGACAGTTGATCTTTTTGTGTGTTGGGCATGTATCCTTGCTAACACTTTGCTAAGTCACTTAGTTCTTTTTTTTTTTTTGAGACGGAGTTTCGCTCTTGTTACCCAGGCTGGAGTGCAATGGCGCGATCTCGGCCGACCGCAACCTCCGCCTCCTGGGTTCAGGCAATTCTCCTGCCTCAGCCTCCTGAGTAGCTGGAATTACAGGCACGCGCCACCATGCCCAGCTAATTTTTTGTATTTTTTTTTTTTTAGTAGAGACGGAGTTTCACCATGTTGACCAGGATGGTCTCGATCTCTTGACCTCGTGATCCACCCGCCTCTGCCTCCCAAAGTGCTGGGATTACAGTCACTTAGTTCTTATAAGATTTTTTGTATAGATTCCTAGAATTTTCTACATAAACGGTTATATCACCTGTGATTAGAGACTGTTTTACTTCTTTCTCTCCTGTCTGTATGTCTTGCCTTCCTTTTTATTTTTCTTTTGCCTTATTGCACCAGCTAGGACCTTTAGTACAATGTATAGTGCTGTATAGAAGAGAGTGAGCATTCTTGCCTCGTTCATGAACTCAAGAGCATTTAGTTCTCCCCATGTTAGCTGCAGATTTTTTTTTTTTTTGAGATGAGTTTCGCTCTTGTTGCCCAGGCTGGAGTGCAATGGCGCCCTCTTGGCTCACCATAACCTTCACCTCCCAGGTTCAAATGATTCTCCTGTCTCAGCTTCCCGAGTGGCTGGGATTACAGGCATGTGCCACCATGCCCAGGTAATTTTGTATTTTTAGTAGGGGCAGAGTTTTTCCACGTTGATCAGGCTGGTCTTGAACTCCCAATCTCAGGTGCTCTGCCCACCTCGGCCTCCCAAAGTGCTGGGATTACAGGCGTGAGCCACTGCACCTGGCCAGCTGTAGATTTTTTAAAAATAGATGCCCTTTATTAAGCTGAGAAAGGTTCATTCTATTGCTAATTTGCTGAGAGTTTTTACTTTGAAAGTATATTTCATGAAATGCTTTTTCTGAATTTACAGAGTTGATTATATCATTTTTATTTTACTCTGTTAATATGGTGAATTAAATTTATTGAATTTTTCAACATTAAGACAACCTTGAATTTCTGAGTTAAACCTCATTGTCATGATGTACGACCCTTTTAATATATTGCTAGATTAAGCTTGCTAGAATTTTGTAAATAATTTTTATGTCTGTGTTCATTTGGTATTGCTTTGCAGTTTTCTTAATGTCTTTGTGGGGCTTGGGTATCAGAGTTACATAGGCCTTATAAAATGAGCTGGGACATGTTCCCTAATCTTTGGGGAACCGTTTGTATAGAATTGGTGTCATTTCCTCAAATGTCTCATGTTTTGTCTTGATACTAGGTCTTGTCTTTTTATTTTATTGATTAGTCTAATGAGAGGCTTATCAATTTTATTGACTTTTTTCAAGGAAACGTCTTTTGTTTTCATTCATTTTTCTCTATTTTGTCATTTTCTATCTTACTGATTCTCTTGTCTTTGCTACTTTCTTTCCTCTGATTATGTTGTTTCTCTGATTACACTTCTCTAAGTTAAGCTTAGATTGTTAAATTCTTTCCTTTTTGTAATGCACTTATTTAATGCTAGACATTTCTTTCTACATTCTTCTCTAGCAACATCTCATAAATTTGAGTATATTATGGTTTCTTTGCTATACAGTTCAATATATTTTCTAATTTTTATTGTTATTTGCTCTTAGACCTATGGATTTATTTTTTCATTCATAGATTATTTGGGCATGTATCATTTAATTTCCAAACATTTGGGAATTTTCCAGATATCTTTTTGTTATGATTTCTGGTTGAATGCTTTTGTGATCTGGGAAAATGCTTTGTACGATGTTAATGGCTTCACATTTGTTGGAGTTTGTTTTATGGCCCACAATATGGTCCATGTTGGTGAATGTTCCACGTGCACTTAAAAAGAATGTGTGTTTTGATATTGTTGGGTAGAGTTTTCTCTTAAGTGTCAGTTGGGTCAAGTTGGTTGATCGTTTATGGTTCTTGTTCTACTCGTTCTATTAATTATTGAGGGAGGAGAGTTGGAATTACAAGCTACAACTGCTTATGTTTTATGTCCCTTTTCTATATGAAAGATGATATTTCATTCAGTATATGTGAAGTTATGCTTCAGATGATGACATATAAGAAGGCAAAAAGTAAAGACTCCAAGTTTCTAGCAGCTGTTTTTCAATCTTTTTCTAGCAGCTGTTTTTCCATTTTTTTTTCTATTATAGGGAAAACTCATACTTCACTTAAACCCAGCTGGAGCATGACTGCTCCATGCCTCTCTACTCTCAGTATCTATTATAGTAACCATATTCTCTTGTCCCTGTTTCCTGCTGAGCATGTGCACAAAATATGCATTCTACTAAAAGATTTATGGGTAAAATAACATGATGTCTGGAATTAGCTTCAAAATGTATAGCCAAAAAAAAAAAAAAAATTTCCAAAAGGCATGCCAGTACAGATGAATTAAGACTGACAAAATCTTAACAAATTTTGAATCTTCGGAATAGAATTCTCTGTATTAATCTATCTATGTACATTTGAAATTTTTCATAATAAATGTTTTTAAAAAACTCATAATGTTTGAAAAGTCCACAAAAACTTGATTTGGGGTGTGAGGAGCTACGAACAATGACACTTATCTACAAGTTGATCGATCTGCTGGCCATCTAAAGTGTATCGATCAGGAGTTTTGGAGCTGCCTTTAAATGCCCTCTTAACAATTACAGTAGCAATAGCAGGAGGCTGGGGTGGCTGACTAGTAGAACTTGAGAATCTTTATAGTTTGGATTTTACTGCGTTTGACTCTTAGCTTCTGGGAGAAGTAGGACATAGTTATTTGTTATAGGACACGTGCTCAGCATTAATATTAGTATTCTCTTCTTTCTTCAATATGCTCTTAAATGTCTTAGCTCTCTTAGGAACATGAAAGGAATATGGATCATATAAGTTAACACCAAAAAAAAAAGTAGTGTTCTGGCAGGGTGCAGTGGCTTACGCTTGTGATCCCAGTACTTTGAGAGGCCAAGTTGGGAGAATTGAGGCAAGAAACCAGCCTGGACAACACAGGCAGACCTTGTCTCTACAAAAAAAAAAAAAAAAATTAAAAATGAGCTGGGCATAGTGGTATGCCCTATCATCCCAGCTACTCAAAAGGCTGAGTGGGGAGGATTGCTTGAGTCCAGGAGTTGAAGGCTGCAGCGAGCTAGGATTGTACCACTGCACTCCAGCCTAGGTGAGAGAGCAAAACTCTGTCTCTAAATAAATAAATAAAGTTTTAATAGAAAAAGTTCATTTAAATTTCCTTATTCATTAAAAAAAGCTGTTAATGTAATATATTTATGATGATATAGGGAAAGAGGCATTGTCTTGTGTGTGTATATATGTATATACGTGTATATATATGTATGTATATATGAGTATATGTGTGTATATATGTGTATATATGTATGTGTATATATGTATATATGTGTGCGTATATATGTGTATGTGTGTATGTATGTATATATGTCTGTATATATGTGTATATATGTGTGTATGTATGTATATATGTGTTTATGTGTGTATATATATGTATGTATGTGTGTATATATGTGTGTGTATATATATGTGTGTATACATATATACACATACACACATATATTTTTGAGATAGAGTCTCACTCTGTCCCTCAGGCTGGAGTGCAGTAACATGATCTCATGTCACCGCAGCCCCCGCCTCCTGGGTACAAGTGATTCTCTGGCCTCAGCCTCTTGAGTAGCTAGGATTAGAGGCATCTACCAACACACCTGGCTAATTTTTATATTTTTAGTAGAAATGGGGACTTTACCACGTTGGCCAGGCTGTTCTCAAACTCTTGACCTAAGTGATCCACCTGCCTCAGCCTCTCAAAGTGCTAGGATTACAGGTATGAGCCACTGCACCCAGCCAGCAATATATTTAAAAAAAAAAATACGTCTTTTGATCTGACTTCTAGAAATTTAACTTATCTATACTCACAAATGAGCACAATGAAATTTAAGAAAATATTAACATTAAATCATTATTTGTAACAGCAAGAAACTGAAAACCTCAAAAGTGTTCATTTTCAAGCTATGGGTGATTTGGAATACTATACAGGTGTTTTAAAAATACTAATATCTTTGTGTACTTACTAAAAGAACTTCTAGTTCTATTAAAATTTTCTGTTGTTGGCTAAAATTAAAGCAAGTTTATTAAGAAAGTAAAGGAATAAAAAAATGTCTTCTCCATAGGCCGAGCAGCCCTGTGAGCTGCTTGACTGAGTGTACTTACAGTTATTTATTGACTATGTGCTGAACAGGGGGTGGATTAGTCATGAGTTTTCTGGGAAAGGGGCGGAGAGTTCCTGGAACTGAGGGTCCCTCCCTTTTTTAGAGTTAACGGGGAAACACTATTTATACTGTCTGTTTCTCAGTTTAAGAAATATTTATTCAGTGTATAGAATTCCCAGCTATTCAGGTACTGTGATGGGTGCTAAGGATGTAATATTTTCTTTTACTGATTTTCTGTTTCTTGAGCACTTTGTCATCAAAGTGCCTCCCGCAACCCTCTCAACTTCTCTTTGTGAGAGAAATCTCCTTATGCTTCCCAGATAAGGTAGTGATACCCCCAAACCAGTTTGATTCATGGAATCTTAGGAGATTATGTTGCATTCTATGGGTCCACTGAGCATATATGAAGAGGCAGTGTTCTATACTAAACCCATCTCAGGGAAGGAAACTCTTTATTAAGAATTTATTGATGAGACAATGTGGTGTTTGTCCACTTATAGAATTTCCATATTGGGAAATTTCTATATTGTGCTCTCCAGTGTAGCTTTTTACAACCTTCCTTACTTTCTAAAGATAGACATACTTGGCCTTCTTCACCTATTTATAGCACCTGTGTGACCGTGAAGGACTTGAGTATGCCTCCCCTTTCTAGGATAAGCCATGGAGGAATAGGCAGGGACTAATGTGTGTGCTCAAGGATTATCGTAGTCCATATGGCACCTTGTGGAAATTGGGAAGAAAAGAAAACCTTCCTTAAGACAGTTTTTTTATTTTATCTGTCAGAAAGTTATCATGATATACTAATTTTATAGAAAAAAGAATTCACTACGGTTTGCTAAATAATTTATAATAAATAAACAAATCTGTGATGCTTTTGATAAAAAAAAGTCCCAGGATTGTGCAATGCACATCCTGCACAACTGTACATGGCTGTCTTGCATATTTAAATTAAGTAAGGTCTGTATTTCATAAGGAAACTTATGGAAAACATATAGGCTGGCCTGGGTATTCCATTAAGTGATCTGAGTTTGGAGCAGGTCATTAAAAGAACAAGGAAGATCACAGAGTGACGGCAAGATCACCCTTAACTCATGTTCTCTTTGGTTAAGAGAAAACGCCTTGCTCTTTCTAAAAGGCAGCTGTTCTAGCTCAAACTCTGTTCTGGACCATTCTTTGGGGTAAGAAGAACAAATTCTAGGGAGGGATCATTGAATAGGAGAAGGAAACAAAAGCGGAGATTTCTGAGAGGTAATGTCAAGGAGGAAAAGAGCTGTTTCCTCTTGGGTTGTGGCAGCTAGACCTTCTTGCCCACACAGAACTGATCATGGAAAGCCGTTCTTTCTGGGCCTGAAAATGGCTTATCTCATTAGTGATTAATGTTCCCTATTCAGGGTTCTTAAGAGAGATGGCCCTTCCATTTTCATGTTCTGGGTTCAACATTCATTTATTCATTTTTATTTGTTCTTTATTCATTTATTTATACAATAACTGTTTTTGAGCACCTACGAAGGCAAGACCTGTCACAGATCCCTGTTCTCCTGGGCAGACCATGTTCTAAATGGAACTTCTGCCCAAGCACCTGCTTCAGAGAACCCCCTACAACTGGAGATACATTTTTTGTTTGTTCAGATTCCATGTTAAAGTTTATTTTTTATTATTGTGTTTGAGATTAAAAATAAGGTTAATATATCACTATTGGCATTTTGGTTTGATTATTTTCAGCATTTTTGTTTTGTATCCATTTTTGAATAGTTGCGATCATTATTTCAATGCTATTTTATATTTACCATCTTCATTTAACATTCTATAATAAGCATATTTTCATGTTTGTTAGGCTTTATGACTTCAAAAGTATATAAATAATAGTCCACACAAGAATTCCTGTAATTTGCTTAACCAGTTGCCTATAGTAGAACATTTAAATAGTTTCTGCTTTTTCCTATCATAAATACTATTTTTTTCTATTATAATTAGTAATAGCAACTTTGAAAATTATAAATAAATAGACATCTTTGGGTGGGTAGCTTTTGGATGGTTTCATTCAGATCAATACTAAGGGGTTGGACAACTCTGCCAAAGGATATGAACTTTTGTTTCTTTCTCTGCTACATGCTGCCAAATTGCTTCCCAAAACACATGTTCCATTTTGTGATTTATGATGATTCCAGCAGTGTTTGAATGTATCATTCCTTTGAAACCTCACAAAAATTGGACATTGGAGGTTTTTTAAAACTGCCTTACTAATTCAGTTGTTCAAAAAAATAGTACATCCTTTAAATTTGTATTTCTTTACATTCTATTGATGTGAAATTGAGGAGGATTTTGTCAGCCTACCAGAATTTGATCTTGGGACACTGGGTGGCATCATCTCTCTGCCATCGAGAAGCCATCTACTCAGGCAGTGGTGGTCATCAGAGCTGTTCATGGGCATTCATTTTTGTCTCCTTCTAGTCACGTGATGAGATTGCACGTCCCTACTCCCTTGAAGTTAGGCATGGACATATGGCTTGCTTTGTCCAACAAGTGTGAGTGAGAGCAATGTGTCACTCCTGGCTGAAAATTTTACACATCATTGTGGGAATCATCACATTCCTGTTTTCTTGCATCTGTGATCCCAGGCACTTTCTAGCCTGAGTTTTTGGGTGATGGTAACATGAAGCAAAGGTCCTGCAGTCATCTGTGCTGGACATGCAGAATAACTGAGAAGTAAATGTGTTCTAGGCCACTGAGATTTGAGGAATGTATGTTACAAAGCAGAGCCACCTGTCCTGACTGATTTGGCCAACATGAGCAGTTCACTTGCCTGCACTGCTGTGCCATGGGGCTAGGGTGCCAGGCCATTGCAACACCACAGAGCACTGCTGTACATCTCAGTCAGGTGCTTTTCCAAACAAGGAAAGAGTTCAGTGGTATTTATGTATAATCCATTCACTTCCAAGCAACAAAGTGGGTGACAACACTATGCCATCTGCCAGCTCAAATTATTTTTGTCATCTCAGATTAAAAATTCTGTTTTAATATTCAGCAGGGAAATGACTTAATGCTGGTTGGCTTCGGGCAACTTTTTAAAAATTGTTTTTCTTTTACAACAGGCCCATAAAAGCTAATAAAAGGAGCCAACATGTATTGATCATTCATTATGCTTTAGGGGCTATGCCAAGCATCCTACCAACATAATCCCCTTTATTTCTCCTCAAAGGTCATGAGGTCAGTGCTGTAATCATCACTGGTTTACAGATGAAGAAAGAGGCTCAGAATCAGTATCTCTTGTCAGGGTCATTTGCTGGTTAACAGAAGCACCAGGATTTGAACCAAGGCCCATGTAGTTCCAGGTGCTGAGTAGCAGCCACTGCACAACAGGGGACACACTGGTTCTTCTGAAGCTTTCTTGAGGCCCCTCGTTTGGCCCATTTGATTCTGCCAGGTCATTGTTCTTTATTGCTTCTTTCCTTATTTCCTGCCTTTGCTACATTGGCACCAAGGCTTTCATCCTATGCAAGATTTCGTCCATCCAACACTCACGCAACAGACACCATGCACATGCTAGAGACACAAAATTCAATAGAACGTAGTTCCTGCCCTCTAGGAGCGTACACGCCAACCAATAGAAATATAACATAAGCCATAAATGCAAGCCTCAGATGTACATGTTAAAAAAGCCCAAACAAACAGGTGACCTTCATTTAAATAATATATTTCATTTAACCCAGTATCTCAAAGTGTTATCATTTAAACATGGAAGCAGTATAGAAAATTTGTAATGCGCTATTTTACATTGTTTTTCTTTTTACTATGTTTTTGAAATCTAGTACATTTATTTTGCACTTAATAGCACATATGAATTTTGACTAGCCCAGCTCCATCACCTCCTGTCACTAGTGACTGTCATATTGCTCAGCACGGGTCTTCAGGGAAAGATAAAGGCTAGATGGTTATTTCAAAGTAATGGGGAGAGTGATGGGTCAGAAGTCCAGGGGGCATTGCGAGACCACAGCAAAGGGATGCTTAGCCCAACCTGGAACTCAGGGAAGCTTCCAGAGAAAGACACCGGGGCTGAGTAAAGGCAGAATGAGGCTCAGTCATGAAGAGCCTTGTAGGAGAAGCCCAGGAGTGTGATTCTGTGTGCGTGACCCTCTGCAGCTTTATAATGTCCTACATAAGACCTTTAGGAACAGCAGCAGCCCTTGAGCTAGACATGTGTTGTGATGGAGAAGACTGCTAGTTATCTTCCCATTCTATTCTCTTCTCCCACACTAACAGAAGTTCTATATTTTCAGGTGTGGAAATGAGTGTAGTTAAAAATCTGCACCGTCCAGTGAGCCTTGCAAGTAAAGATGGTAGCTGAAGTTGGGTAGAGTCTCTGGAAAATTTCCTTAACACAGGCCAACTCAGAGAAAAGGTGTGTCATTTCTTCATAGCCTCTTCCTGCTTCTTGCTGCCGGGAATGTAGACATGATTTCCAGAGCTGCAGCAGTCACTTTGTGACTTCAAGGCACTCTAAGGATGAAAAGTGTGCTCTAAGCACATTATTGGAGAAGGATGCCTTTGCCTTGTCCTTGCCTGTGTCTGCATAACTGTGGAACTGCTGAACCACCTAATTCTGGACTTCTGTTATGAGAGAGAAACATAAATTACTAATTCATTTAATCCACTATAATTTATGGGAGTGTTGTTGTTATGTGCATATAAATCTAATCTTGACTCATACAAAATACCTAACTCACAAATTAACTATATTAGCTCATTTTACAGGGAAGTTCACAACAAATCTGAAAAATTAAGTGACCAAATAATCATCATACAAGGAGTAGTAGTGTCAGAGGTGAAACTGAAGCCTGGGGATTCTGGCTTCTGAAGCCTGTGCTTTATTTATTGTACCATTTTGTTTTCCAAGGATGTGCTTTTCTGCTACCCTCGTCCCTCTATTTCTGCACATTTTCAGGATAGCTGTGCAGAACAGTAGCTGTAGAGTACCAGGTCACAATGAGTGACATCCTGTATGGAGCATCTGGTATGAACTAGTGTAGTGGCCACTTTGTCCCGGCCCCTACTAGGACATAGTTCTTTGCCTTGACCATCTGGCAGGAGGTCCATAAAATATCTGAGTAGTCATGTGACCATCTCTTCCCCTTTCCTGAGCCCCCCATCCCAGGGCTAGTTTCTGGTCTCCAGGGTTCCCTACTGGTTCTACTGGGTTCTCTCGGCTGAGCAGAGAGAAGGTTCAACTGAGCCCTTCTCAGCCTGCAGATACTGGATTGTGCAGGCACCTGGCTTGGACCTCTGCTTCCCTTCCTGCTGTCTGCCTCTGGCTATGGCATTCCTCAATGACTGTCCCTAGCACAGGGTGGTAATACTCAAATCTGTTAATTTTGCAACTTGTTGGCTGCTCTACAGAGAGCTCGGTGGGAAAGGAGGTTGCTGACTCAAAGCTAAACGTAATTTTATATCATCTGCAGAACTCAGTCAACCGCAAGACCCATATTGCTTGCAAGTTGGCCAAATCAATCAATGGTTTTTTGAGCATCCTCGTTGACCTTCAGAGCTACCATTAGCTTTACCCTCACTGCCAAGCAATGGCCTGAGCCAAGCACCTAGTGCTGCCTGCCTTACTGGTTTCAGGTGTGGTCAGGCTGTAGCCATGGCCTTTGGGATAGGATGTAACTAAGCTGACCTGGCACTCATCACTCCAGGGTTTCTCTAGCCTTGCATGTGAATCTCTCTTCAGTTTTGGACAGAGGAGCATTTCTGCCTCTTAGTGCATCTGGACCTGGAGCGGGGATGAAAATTTTTTTTCTGTAAAGGGTCAGATAGTAAATACTTTAGGCTCCATGGGCCATGGGCATTTTGGAAGCACTCAGCTCGGCCATTGCAGCATGAAAGCAGCCATACACAATATGTACACAAATTGTGCCATTGAATGGTACAGTTTGAATATGCCTGTGCTACCATAACACTTCATTTATGGACACTGAAATTTGAATTTCATATGATTTTCATTTGTCACAAAATATTATTCTTAATTTTTTTTTTTTTTTTTTTTTTTTTTTTGAGGCAGAGTTTCACTCGTTACCCAGGCTGGAGTGCAATGGCGCGATCTCGGCTCACCGCAACCTTCGCCTCCTGGGTTCAGGCAATTCTCCTGCCTCAGCCTCCTGAGTAGCTGGGATTACAGGCATGAGCCACCGTGCCCAGCTAATTTTTTGTATTAGTAGAGACGGGGTTTCACCATGTTGACCAGGATGGTCTCGATCTCTTGACCTCGTGATCCACCTGCCTCGGCCTCCCAAAGTGCTGGGATTACAGGCTTGAGCCACCGCGCCCGGCCTATTCTTAATTTTTTAACACCAAGTAAAAACATTGAAAACTATTCTTGGCTGATGTGCTATACAGAAAGGGACAGGGAACTGGATTTGGCCCATGGGCCATAATTTGCCAACCCCTGATCTAGAAGCAGAGGAATACGGTGGTTAAAAGCATGGCCTTATGCAAAACCTGGGGATGTCAGCAATCAGCTGTGTAACTCAACGCCTGCTGCTTCGTTGTCCTAATCTTCAGTGTCCTCATTTGTGAGGTAGGGATGGTTCCGATGCATACTACAGAGAGCTGCTGGTTGATTAAATGAGATAATCCAGCTACTCGGGAGGTTCTTCTGAGCCCAGGAGTTCAAGGCTGCAGGGAGCTATGATTGTGCCACTGCACTGCAGCTATGATTGTGCCACTGCACTGCAGCCTGGGTGACAGAGCAAGACCCTGTCTCAAAAAAAAAAAAAAAAAAAAAAAAAAAGGAAAAAGGAAAAAAAAGATGTATATCTCTTAGGACACTATGAGGCTTCACTGTGGGCCCAGTGGTGAGCTAGGCACTCTAGGAGATCCAAAAATGAACCAGACATAGCTGCACACTCCCCAGGAACATGGAGCCTAGCAGGGAGGTGGCTGTGTGCCCCAATAATTGTCACGCAAGGCAGAGTGATCTTGTCTGCAAGAGAGGCACAGCAGTGACAATTTGTTATCTCACTGTGTGCAGTACTGCTTCTTAGGGTTTTGGAATGCTCGGGGTGTTTGCTCAAAGAGACAGCAGACCCACCTGGGACTGCCACATAAAGTCAGTCCTTGCACTTCTCCTAATCCCCTACAGCACACAACTGTGCTGCAGCATTTTAAATCCAGCATCACCATAGCCTTTGCCAGCACCCCTTGCCCTTTCATCTGTTCACAGTCCCTTGGCAGCCACAGGGGTAGAACTTCCACTTACCATTATTTGTAATATAGTCCAGCTCAGCTTATGGCAGATAGCACCTTGTCATTGGTGAATTTCTATTAAATAGAAGGCATTCTAATAAAATGTATACAGTTTTTGGTAAGTCATTTACAAGTGAGGTGAGAAATATGGTAATCTATGCTTTTATGTGTTTGCATTATTTTAACTTCCACTTAGAAATGAATCATACTCTTACCTCTTTTTGTAAGATAACTTATTTCACCCAGGCTGGCCACTAACCAGAATCCCAACTGGGCTCATCACCTGGGGACCACATAGACTATGCTCCTGTCTTTAGTTATAGAAGTTTTAAGCTCAGCCCTTAAAGACAAAGATAACAAAGTGACAAGTGACTTGTTGTCAATTACTGGAACCTCCATAAGGTTTTAACAGCATATAGTTCTCTAAATTGTTTTCTTTTATATTATGTATAAATCACAGGATATATTTCTGAGACTAAAAAAATAAAAAGTACTGTTCAGATACTATCAGCTAATCTCACTTCCAGAAAGAATTGATAAGTCCCTTAATAACAATCCTGATAATTTCAGTTTTTCTCCTGAAGTCTTCCTGGATCAACATGACCCACGAGTTCTTTGGTGTGCTTTCTGCCCGTATCCTGTGCTGTTCCATGCCCCGCTGACCTCTCAGGCTCTTGAATCAGGGATTTTATAACAATCGCAGAGCTTTTTTTTCTGGGTCTTCGACTGTAGTGACTCAAGTTCATGCTTTTAAAGCAGTGATCTTTCCATTCTTTTTGCAAACCCTTTAGGAAAGTTCTTTTCTTCCAATACACTTTAAAAATGTTGCTGCAGTCGCCAGCTACCTTGGGAATTACTTCTCTTATTTTTGCACTGTTACAGTTTCTTTCTGCTCTGTCCACTCTTTGATCTGCCTTCTGCTGTGATGGCAGGAAGGGTTTTGAGGTTATTTTAGAATTTTGAAGTATTAAAGGAGTTTCCAAGTTGTGTATGACATGAAAAGCTTGTCTGCACAGGGCTCCTATGTAACTTAATTCCAAGGAACACTGTTCTCTTCATAACCTGTGTGAGTGTTGTAAACTGGACTTGTGCAGTGCCCAGTCTGCATGGTGATACCCAGCTGCCCTGGGGTCGCAAAGGACAGGACTCATTTGAGATAATGATGAGTACCCTGTATACTATTGCTTTACTCATGAAGAAAAAGGAGGAAGAGGAGGAGGATGCAGAGAAAGGGGAGAAAAAGAATGGCAGTACTTCAATGGAGCTTCTTTTGTGCTAGGCACTCTACAAAGCACTTCATATGTATGTGATGGTTAATATTGAGTGTCAACTTGATTGAATTGAAGGATGCAACGTATTGTTCCTGGGTGTGTCTGTGAGGGTGTGGCCAAAAGAGATTACCGGTTGAGTCAGTGGATTGGGAGAGGCAGTCCCACCCTCAGTCTGGGTGGGCACCATCCAATCAGCTGCCAGCATAAAAGCAGGCGTGGAAAGAGCACACGTGCTGGGTCTTCAGGCCTCCATCTTTCTCCTGTGGTAAATGCTCTCTGCCTTCAAACACAGGACTCTGCGTTCTTCAGCTTTTGGAGTCTTGGGCTTACACCAGTGATTTGCCAGGGGCTCTCCAGCCTTCGACCACAGACTGAAGGCTGCACTGTCAGCTTCCCTGCTTTTGAGGTTTTGGGATTCAGACAGGCTTCCCTGCTCCTCAGCTTGCAGATGGCTTATTGTGGGGCTTCACTTTGTGATTGTGTGAGTCAGTATACTCCCCTTCATATATACATCTTTCCTATTAGTCCTGTTCCTCTACAGAACCCTTACTAACACAGTATGTTAAATTTTAATTGCTAAATAAATGGCGGGGTGTGGTGGCTCATGCCTGTACTCCAGCCCTTTGGGAGGCTGAGGTGAGAGAATCACTTGAGCTCAGAAGTTTGAGACTAGCCTGAGCGACATAGTGAGACCTCATCTCTGCTAAAAAATAAAAAATCATTAGCCAGGTGTGATGGTATATGCCTATAATTCCAGCTACTCTGGGGGCTGAGGTGGGAGTATTGCTTGAATGCAGGAGGTCAAGGTTGCAATGAGCCCTGATGGTGCCACTACACTCCAGCCTAGATGACAGACTGAGACCCCCGTCTCAATAAATAAACTAACTGATTAGTTAATAGGAGATATTTTTTCTTATTCATCATAGGAATGACTGGTTTCTGCAATGCGCCAACTACTGTTCTGGATAATGGTGAACAAGCCAGAAACAGTCTTCCTTCTCTCTAGGTTGCAACCTAATGAATTTTGATGGAAGTGATCATAAAGTCACCTAAGATATCCATGGCAGAACCAAAGTTCAGCACAAAGAAAATTGCTAAAATTGCCATCAGACCCTTCTCAAAAATCCACACAGGCTACCAGTTGCATACAATGACAAATCCAACCTTATATTTAACATTACCTCACCAAATGGACTTTCTGCTTAGTCTTTATTTTTTCTGTAACTCCATATCTCAGTTTTTTCACAATGGAAAATCAGGCCACACCTTTGCCTGCACAGTGACTCCAAATTCCCCTCCACCACCCGAAGCTTTGCCTCAAGCCCTTACCCTCCTTCCTCCTTTCTGCCTGTCCAAATGCTTCCTTCTTCCTTTGGCTCACAGTTCACCTCCTCTAAGCAGCCTTCCCTGATGGAATGCACAGAGCTCTGTCTCCCTGGATCTTTGAATACAAATTATTCTAAAACCATTTTGTGTGTAACAGTGTGTTGCTTTGCAGTAGTTTTCATGTGTGTCAGTTTCTTCTGTCTCCATCTCCTCTCTCTCTCATCACATGATCCTTGAGGGGGAAGTCTCATTTCTAATTTTGTTTGTAGCCCCCCTCCATAGCCCTCACTCCTGTGCCTAGCACACAGCAGGTGATCAATAAATCTTTTTAATAAGGAGCTGACTCACCGCCAGCACTCTGGCCCCCTTGGCTCAGGTTGTTCTGAGACATGCAGCCTTCCAAGAAAAGCTGGTTTTCTTGGCTTCCTTCCATAGTGCTGGTATGAATTTCAATGCTAGACCTTCAAAGAAAAAACTCTGAAAGGGCCATCCTACCCTGGGGTAATTGTGAAAGAAACAGATCCCCAGTGGAGAGGAGACCTAGGGGCCACTTGGATAAAATTCACACCTATGTCCATTTTTCTTTATCAAAATGAAACAGAATTTCCAACCTAAGCTAACACTCATTTAAGTGCTTACTATATGATATCTATAAGGGTGTGTGCATGCACATATGCACTCATGTATAAATAGGTATTAACATATAACACATGTACATATATATGCGTGTAGATTTTATCTGTTTTCTAGCAAGAGAGAAAGAGAGGGAGACTCTGAGCTCTCTGCCTCTGCACTGTGTACTTCTCTACCTCTTAGGATGAATTCATGTCTTTGTGTGTGTTGTGTGTGTGTGTACATGTGTATGTGTACCTGTGTGTAGATAACACAGGAAACAAGGTGCAATAGTATATAAACTTGGTGTTCTTGTTGCTTTACTGTAATAAATCACACATTGTGTAATTGATAGACACCTGCTTTATAAGGACAGGAAGAGTTCAGCTAGAGTATTTTTCATAAATTTCTGGCAACACTTTGCCAACCCAGAATAATAGATAACTAGTTTTCAAATAATTCTCTCCAAAGGAAAAACATCTGCAGTTACACAGAGAACTTTTTACTGTCTTGATTTTGTAAAATTTGGGATCAAAAAACGTTTCTCTGTCTAGCCAATCTTTCTAGTTGGAGCTGAAGTCATTTCCCTGTTACTTGTGTTACATGAATATGTTACGTCTTAATTTTGTGTGCGTCTTTTTTAGCCATCATCAACTGGTACACAAATAGCTTATTTCAAGGAAGAACATGCCCCTCAGGGTTGTCCTATGTTTCAGAATTTCCCACTTTCTGGAATGCAGATATTGGTGCTGGAATGAACAGTGGCCTGGCTGGTTTGACTCAGAGCAAACTGTGTCTGTATCTCTCTTCCATCTGTATGATGGAGATTATAATACCTCTTGGCAATGGGCATTGGATTAAGTGACACCATAAATATGAAAATAGTACTAAATGAAGCACTCTTGAGTGTCTGCTTGCTTCTGACCCTGGCTGAGACTGGCAGCAGGAAGTATCTCCTCTCCACTCCCGATTGTTCTTTTGTGTTTCTCTCCCCTTGTGCTCCTTTCTCCCAGCCTCCTCCTCTTCACTTTGGTTCCTGGGCAGCTGCTACTGTGAAGACAGTGCAGATCCCATCTGCTTTCAGCATATGGGACCAAGGCTGTTGCTTCCAAAGTCCTCGTGTTTGCTGTTCAGAGCAGGGTGGGTTATTGTGTGGAAAGTGAGGCAGAAAATTGCAGCATGATTTAATCAGTCTCTGTTAAATCTTGAAGTAGTATTGATGGGATTAATTGATCAGTCTTTCTACCGATCTGTTTATCCATCTATCCATCCATTCATCCATCTATCCATCCATGTATCCATCTCCTAACTCTTACCACAGAGAGTTTGAGTTTCCTCACATATCTCTATAGTAAAATATAAATAGATAAAATTCAAAATTAGAGAACATATAGAAAGCACAAGTCTGAGACCAAGAGGAAATTAAAACACAAATATGCACATTAGACAGAGGACCCATAAGTATTACTGCCAACCAATGATTTTGACTCTGGGCATCTTGGCATTCGAGCAAAAAGGTGAATTTACATGATCTCCAGAGTCCATAAAAGATAGAGCAGTGGCAAGAGGGCAGAATATGTCAAGCAAAGCTTCTCTTGGCATTTGGTTCTAAAGAAAAATTTTTGTATGGGTTCCCAATAGGACTTGGAATGTGCCTTCATACCAAAGCGTCAAGAATTCTAGACTCAGTGTCATTCAATAGCTGCATTCCCAATAAGATTTGGAATATCCCTTTTTATCAAAGTATCAAAGAGTTATAGATTTGACACTCATTCTAGACTGGATTGCAGTTAAAGCTGCAGGTAAGCCACATATATATAAAGATCTGCTAGTTGTGGTTATAAAAATATTGAGTAATAATCAATATCCCTGGATTGAATCCCCCCGACTTTTGTTCCATGTTATACCCTATTCCATATGTGGAGAGTGCAGATGGATGTCAACCAGGAAGCACTAATTTAACTACTGCAGGATCTGTTAGTTGCTTGTCGTAGAGTAGATGGTTGATCACTTTGTTAGGGAAGGATGATAAAGCAGTGGGTGCTGTGGGCATCCTCTCTGAGTGGAATCACTCTTTGATAAAGATGTTACACTCTAGGGTGCCATAGATCATCAGTAATTATACAGGAAGGTTGGGGAAGTGAATGGTCTGAGAAAAACTCACTCTCAGGGCTGAAATCAGTCAACAGTATCATATTCAGATATGTTATTTGGAAGTGATAGTGACTGACTCACCAGAACTTATCTGATAGCTCTAGACTTTGAGTTTGAACCTGCACAAAAATGACCAAATAAGGTCATTGCCAAGAAACTCAACTACTTCTCTTACACGTTTAAAATAAAACTGTCAATTGTTTGATAAAAGCATGCAATAATATCTTTAGTTATCATTTTTCTTAGCTTTTGTGATTTTGTGGTGCTCAAAAATAGAATGGAAATACTTGATATTTTAAGTTGCAGACTTGTTGTCCATGAAGTTTTATAATGGGGCCTTGAGTATTCAGGAGGCACAGACCCAAATGCCTACATGGCCCAAGCAAGTCCTGGAAATACGTGAAGTGGGCTGGTTGCAAAGAAGAGAGAATGGGGCACCTATGGCAACTGGAGACCTCATATCTATTTAAAAGATCGCAGTAGCTAATTCCCTCACGTTGATTTTTGCTACACAGTAATTCAAACCCAAGTGTGCCCTGTAGAAATCTACATTTCCTCTGACAGTCTTCTGAGTTTTAAAACACATGATAGCCAAATTAAATATTCCTACAGACCAGATTTAGCCTCTGCTGATTTTGCACCCAGTTGACTATCAATATAAATATGAAAGAGAAAACAAGATAAAAGCAAAGACACTGAGCTAAGAAGACAGATGCACATCACGCTTTTAGCCAATTATCATAGATTCACTTCACTGAGAACTACAGTGGGTACATTTCAACCATGTAGAATTATTGTTAAATCCATGTTTGAGTGGGAAGAGAGCTAGATCTTAAAAATCGCATTGCAAAACTAACAAAGTAGTTACTTGTCATCCAAACTGGTCTTTTTATGTGATTTGAAATCTCATCTTCCAGGTATAAAATACTTTCTTTCCTCTGTCTTGTAACAGCTGTAGCATCTCTCAACTGAGTTTATAAGTGTTTTTGTCTCATTCATTTATGGATAATGTATAAAGGTAAAGCCCAGAGAGATTTGGAAGTCTACCTATTATGCAAAGTTTTCACTTGGTAAAACAAAGTGCCCCAAGCATTATGTAGTGAAGGTACAGACTGCTATTTCAATTGTTTAAACACTATGTTGGATTACACTAATGCTTCTCCAAAGTTATTTTTTAGGGAGAAGGAGGGAGTATAGCATAAGCAATCATCAAAATGTTGATTTCAGTTGTCAAATGCCATTTTTTAAACAGTGTAAATCTAATCGAATTGGAAATGTGCCTTTATGCCACCTGTTTGGTGTTTACCTGTGCTGCTTTACTTGCTGGGAGGCATGCAGAGGCCTCAGGAAACTAGGAGAACTAATTGAATAATAGCTCATGCTGCAACATAAATAAATTAGTCCCTCTGTGAATACATGTTAAATGCTCCAGAAGGTGCATTCTGACCTTACTTAGTGAATGAAGGTATCATTTGTCTTTCTACAAGTTTGGTGACCTTCAAATGACTAAGTGGTTGTTTCAAATTCCATCTTCATCCTAAGTAATATCAGTCTGGGATGGTCTTCACTGCATTAGTTAAAGCACAGTGGTAGAAATTGCAAATAGACTGATTCACCTATAGTGTTCAGGAAAGCATGGTACATATTTTAAAAGCACTTGAAATGAGTAAGACATTAAAATATATAAAATTGTTAGTAAAAACAAAAATAATACACTCTCAGCAAACTCTAGTGTCTGGCAATGACCCAGAAAAAAAATACATTATTGTAAATTGGGAGAATTTCTGTTTTAATCAAAACTACCTATACAAAGTAGCTCAGTCAAAAAGAAAAAGGCATCAAAGTGAAATGTCTCCTGGAATTTAAGGCATTTCAGGCACAGACAGTGTCCTGGTACCATGGTGGGGAAGCAGATATTTTGTCTCCAGCTCTCAGGTGTTGCATGGACTCCTCGTAAGCATCTTTCTGTCTCCCCATCTCTCTCAGCTGTGAGTGACTCCCTCCCCCAAAATTCCATGAACTTAGAGGCAGGATGACTCAATCATTTATCATCCAAATCAGGACTCTTTTGAGTGTAAAAGGCAGTGGGATTGATAATTTCTCCAGGACAATAGATATAAACTGAGATATTCCAGGTGAACCAAGAGATAGGATTACCCGACCGCAAGCAACAACATCAGAGCTCCAGAACCTGTCCCTCTTTGATTACAGTGCCTTAGTCTTTTCATTCAGGCTGAGTTACCCTCTGGTCAACAGCTCATTCTTAATCTACTGGTTGGCTATGGAGTCCAATGGTGTAAACAGAGCATCAGGAGCTGGGAGCACTGCCAGCTCTTCTTAGCAAATGTGGACAGAGAAACAGTGCTGGCAACTGTGGCAATGTTAGGGACTCAACATGTTATAGAACTGGAAATGTTCCAACAATTGCTTTGTATTAGCCCATTGCAATAACCACCTGCTGCTGGAAGCTAAATCTGGGTTTAAGCTAATGCAAGTTCCAAGATTTCAGAAGCTGAGGAGCTGAGTGGGCATTTTCCATGACTCACCTTCTTCCCATTTGCCCCCAAAGCATACAGATTTTCTCAGTCCAGTTTCCTTTCTTTTAGCTTAGTCTATAATGTTTCTACCTACCTCTTTTTCAGTAGTAGTTAACTGTGATTTTTTTAATCTACTCTCTTTTCTTCTGCTAACAGAAGCCCAGTCTTCCTTTTGGGTTTAGATAAGTCTGGCTCAAAGCTAGTCCATTGGCATTGATCCCCTGACCATAAAAATAGATTCAGAGATGGGTATTTAGTTTGATGTGGTTCAACAAGACTCAATATGGGACATTTTGGAAGGACTGAGGTTGCTGAGCTTGTAGCAGTGTTGTTTTAGGGTTGCTGGTGATCATCTTGTTCTATGAGGGGGAAGCCTGCCCAAGGGGGAAGTGAAAGCAGAGAAATATAGAGCAAGAAAGCAAGAGAAAAAGAAAGAGAGCAAGAGAGTGAGGGCACACACAAGTGAGAGGGCAAGTCCTAACCACAGCAGTGGAGAGCTTGAAGATAGCTCTTCTTGAAAATGGAACTTTAATCCTGCGTTTTTTGGTTTTGTGAACTGTAAAACTCCTATTCAAGTTATACATAATTGAGTTTTCCACTACTTGTTAATAAAAGAGTTTTAACAGATATACCTTAGAATCTTGGTTCTGTTCCAGTTCAGTCAATTATTCCTCTATTAAAGTTGGCCTTCCATCTGCTTAGATGGAAGACCATATAGTTCTTAAATCTTGGGCTTTCTTTGTTGATGGATGGAGCATCAAAGGAAGTCCACCAGGATTCTACAGATATTAGGGAGCTCTCCAAACAAATGAACAAACCATCTTTGCCTTTATAAATGCTTAACCTTACCATTTTACTAATGTTTAGGTCACTAAGTGTTCACGGGTTTTGAAGATACACATGAAGTTCATCTCTGATTTGAAAAAACATGATATCAATTGTTTTTCCACAAGATTCTTGACAGTGAAAGATTTGACAAATACACAAGATATTCCCAAGAGTCCTACCCAGTGCTTTGCACCAATCTTTTGGTTGGACAAAAATAGTGTTAGGTAAGTGTTATACAACTTATGAACTGTAGGTTTGGTTGCTAATTGTAAGGCTTTGAGTAAAGAGGAAACCCAAATAATATATTCAGTTTCTTAGAACTTGTAAGTAACTTTGTTTTAAGAGAGTTTGATTTGACAGCTGCTTTCAAGGACTGCTGACAAGTTCTTTTTAAAGAGGAGACAAAAGAACTAAAAGGGATAAATTAGCTTGAAGTTTGATGAAGCTGTGCAATTTTCTAGTTTTTTCATGTATGCAATAGGAACATACAGTGTCTTATAATAATGCCATTTGTGTTGGGCACTCAGAGAATCTGCTTTATATCTAAATGCTTTTTGCTACTTTACTAAGAAAACCTGTATGAGGTGTAAGAAGGGCCACCCTTATGTTGAATCTTACTCAGCAGCAAAGTCCCCTGTCTACATGCATGTTTGGAATATATTCATTTTCCTATACTTCTTCAACTCTCACCACCTGAGATTGCTGTGCCTTTCTCTGGAAAAACCCACACAGTATATCTGTATAAGAAAATTCCTAAAATTTGGTTTATGTTTATCTAACTTTGAGAATTGGGATGAAGAAGGTATGAGAACAATCTTACGCACATATATCCCTATCCATTGAAAAGAAAGAGAAGCAAAAATATATTGTCATATTTAGGAGTTCAGATAATAAATGGATTTTGACTTGAAATACATGATGGATCAGGTAATTTGGTTTTGCCACTGAGACTTAAAGAACATTTTGATTAGGCTTTTTAAGTAAATAGATGGAGCCCAAAATAGTTGTTTACACACCTATGATTAGGGAAGAAATAAGTCAATGAGAAAATAAACTCCTAATTCTCAGGTAATTCCTTTAGAAGATGTGAACCAGTCAAGAGGTGGAAGTCAAAATGGATTAAAAGTAAGAGGAGGAAGAGGAAAAAAAAAAGGGGGGAAGAAGAATTTAAAAAGGAGGGGGAGAAGGAGAAAAGAAAAATGAGAAGATTTAGAAGAAGAAAAGAAGAGATAAGAAGAGGCAGAAGAAGGAGAAGCAGGAGGAGAAAAGAAAGCAGAAAAAGGAGAAGGAAGAGGAAAGGAAGAAAAAGAAAGAATGCCTTCATTAACTCATTTACTTACACATTCAATGATATTTATTGCATTCTTATTATGTGCCAGGTATCATACTTAGCTCTAGGATCTGATGGTGAATAAATCTGTGTACTCTCTTAATCTTTTAAGCTTACATTCTATGGAGCAAGATAGAAAAAACTAAGTAACGGAGAGAGATCCAAGATGGCCGATTACTAGCAGCTCAGGACTGTAGCTCCCAGTGAAAGTGCAGAGAATGAGAGGATGCCGCACTTTCAGATGAATTTTTGTTGCTCACAGACCAGGAGATTCCCAGCAGAGGAGCCCCATGGGTCGCCAGTGTGACTCTTGTGGCTGGCGAGGCGGTTTTACCCGCGCCTCAGCGTGGCAGTTCTTGGTGCAGAGTGAGTAGGGCTGGGTCCCCTTTTGGCTGATGTTGTTTGGAGCTCCTGGAAGACAGAGTCGCCTATTCAGCTGATTGAAGGACGGACTCAAGAAGGGAGCTAGACTGGAGATTCCTGGGCAGAAAAGCACAATCAATCTTAACACCGCTGGTTTGGGCTGCACAGTGGATTGCTCAGATTTTGGTGCTGGGAATCAACAAGTTGGACGTCCACTCAGAGACCTAATTTGAAAGTCAGTAATCACAAAGATGACAGGTGGATAAATTTACAATGATGGGAAGAAACCAGCGTAAAAAGGCTGAGAATACCCAAAATCAGAATGCCTCTCCCTCTATAGGGGATCACAGTTCCTCATCAGCAACGGAACAAGCCCTGATGGAGAACGAGTGCGTTCCATTAACAGAAGTAGGCTTCAGAAGGTGGATGATAAGAAACTTCTGGGAATTAAAAGAACTTGTTCTAACCCAATGCAAAGAAACTAAGAACTTTGAAAAAAGGTTTGATGAAATCCTAACGAGAATAGACAATTTAGAGAGGAATATAAGTGAATTAATGGAGCTGAAAAGCACGAGAACTTCGCGAAGTATGCACAAGTTTTAACAGTCGAATTGATCAAGCAGAAAAAAGGATATCAGAGGTCGAAGACCAACTTAATGAAATAAAACGAGAAGTCAAGATTAGAGAAAAAAGGATAAAAAGGAATGAGCAAAGTCTCCAAGAAATATGGGACTATGTGAAAAGACCTAATCTACGTTTGATAAGTGTACCTGAATGTGACGAAGGGAATGAATCCAAGTTGGAAAATACTCTTCAGGATATTATTCAGGAAAACTTTTCCAACCTAGTAAGACAGGACAATACTCAACTCCAGGTAATACAGAGTACACCACAAAGATATTCCTCAAGTAGAGCAACCCCAAGAAAAATAATCGTTAGATTCACCAGGGTTGAAATAAAGGAGAAAATTCTAAGGGCAGCTAGAGAGAAAGGTCAGGTTACCCATAAAGAGAAGCCTATCAGACTCACAGCAGATCTCTCAGCAGAAACCCTACAAACTAGAAGAGAGTGGGGGTCAATATTCAATATCTTCAAAGAAAAGAATTTTCAATCCAGAATCTCATATCCAGCCAAGCGTCATAAATGAAGGAAAAATAAAATTTTTCACAAACAAGCAAGCACGCAGAGATTTCATCACCACCAGGCCTGCTTTACAAGAGTTTCTGAAAGAAGTGTTACACACAGAAAGGAACAACCAATATCAGTCATCCCAAAAACTTACCAAAAGGTAAAGAGTATCTCCATAATGAAGAATCTATATCAACTAATGGGCAAAATAGCCAGATAGCAGACCTCACAAATATCAATATTAATCCTAAATTTAAATGGATTAAATGCCCCAATCAAAGACACAGACAGGCAAATTGAATAAAAAGTCAAAACCCATCAGTATGCTGTATCCAGATCCATCTCATAAGCAAGGACACACAAAGACTTAAAATAAAGGATTGGAGGAAGACTCACCAATCAAATGGAGAGAAAAAAAAAAAAACAGGAGTTGTAACTTTCATCTCTGACAAAATAGACTTTAATAGTAACAAAGACTAAAAGAAACAAAGAAAGACATTACATAATGGTAAAAGGATCAATGCAACAACAGGAGTCAATGATCATAAATATATATGCACCCAATATATGAGCACCCAGATACATAAGATAAGTTCTTAATGACTTATAAAAAGACTTGGACTCCCGCACAATAATAGCGGAAGACTTTGACACCACATTGTTAATATTCGATGGATCAACGAGATAGAAAATTAACAGAGACATCTATAATTAGAACTCAGACCTGGAACAAGTAAACTCAGTGAATATTTATAGAGTTCTTCACCCCAGGTCCACAGAACGCACATTTTTCTCAGTATCACGTTACACTTATTTTGAAAGTGACCACATAATTGGAAGTAAATCACTCTTCAGCATTTGCATAGCATTTCACAGACTTAAATGAAATATTGGTTGGCTGTTTGTTATTTTCTTCCTTTATTCCTTCCTGTCTCTGCTGTTAAGCACAATTATCGGCATAAAAGAGGTTTTTAATACCTATTTTTAGATTGCATTCCAGCCTGGGCAATAGAGCAAGATTCCTATTCTCTCTCCCCCTTTCTCTTTCTCCTTCTTTCTTTCTTTAAAAGAAAAATAAAAAGAAAAAACTAAGTAACTAGACAAAATAGTAATTATTATCCTATATGTTATACAAAGAATGAATAAGAGGCAGATACAGAGAAGAAGACCAGTATTCCAGCTGTAGACATCATATCCATCCTGCTTGAATGATGTTATCCCACTTCTCCCAGTGATAGGGAGTATGGGGAATATACCCTAAGGCAATCTACCCTAAGCCAGATCCCTCTCAAGGGAGAAAATGCTCAGACCATGAAATTAGGGGAAGAAGAACTAAATGAGACAAGTGGTTAGTGTTGCTCTCTTCTTTGTACACTGATTAAAATGGTATCTTTTTCTTCTTTGGGTGCCCAGTAAAGAGAGCTTAATTGGGTAAGCTCAAGCTGATGGACTAGAGAGAATTGAAATGAGCTGTCTGCAAATTCTTCAAGGTAGCCCTGAATCAGTTTTGCAGTGATGTCTAGAGTTTGGCATTTTTAATAAAAATCCACATCATGACTGATATATTGACAGTTGTATATTTTCTGGTATAATATTGGGACATGTGGCCAGAACAGCTGAGGTAGTCAGACAGGTATTACCCTTTCCTGGCACAGAAAGACACTAGTGTCTTGGTAAATAAACTCTTCGTATGGAAAGCACCACAGACAGTATGACTTGTAAATAGCAGCTATTTAAGAGAAGCAAGCAAACGAAAACAGATCCCTTCAATCTGGTCTTTTAGGAGTAACAGAGCAGAATGAAAATGGTACATCTGAGTAGTCTGTATTGATTCATGAGTAGAAATACATACTGAAATTGACAAATAATGGTTTGTCAGGAAGAAGACTAAGTCAAGCCTGAGAATGGAAAGAAAACAATTGGAATCATGGCTGTAGCATAGAGCTGCTATGTCCTTGGTAAACATTTACACGATATAGAAAATTACATGTGTGTATTTGTGACCAAAGAGAATGACAAGACACAATGGTTTACAGCCTAAGAGTTTATCATAGTGCTTCCACCAGGTCATTCCTTTTAGAAACAGTGCGGGTAGATGTGTCATTTGAAAGAAGTTCTCATTTTACTCATGATGTGTGCTTTAGTCAGAAGAATTTGGCCTTTATGAATAATTGAGGGCGGTTCCCCATCCTTCTAGACTCACCCCACTGCCCTCAGGCTTCCAGACACTCTCCCCACAGGGACCTCTTTATTCCAGAGCAGCAATTCTAATCCATGTCTTCCCACCTCTTCTTCTACCCTAAGCAGCCGAAGGACATCCGTTTTGACTTTCTTGTATTCTACACAGCTGGCCTTTCTTCCCTCTCCTCTGATAACCATTCCAGCTCTCCAGAATTAACAGTGTCCTTCAAATAAATGGTACCTACAGATCAAAATGCTCCTCCACATCCAAAAAATAAAAACAAAAATAATAAGGACTCCTCACCAAAATATTCTCCAAAGGCAAAATTACCTGCTGAATTTAAAGAGCCCTTCACTCTTCTTTCCAAAATTCCATCCCCAGTTTGGAGAACTGAGGAGGAGAGGAGAATAGGCTATTTTTGTTCTTTTTCTTTTGGGTTCTCCAAAGTAGCTAAGGAGAGGGGAGAAATCAACAATTAAATTTCTTTTCCTTTTTACAGAGGTTTTTTGTTTATTAATTTTTTTGACTCTTTATACATCATGTGGAAACATAGACACTTTTTAAATTTACATGCATTTATTTAACCATTAAAATAAAGGTGAGAGTAAATTGTGAAAAAAACATTCTTCTGACAGAATTCCCCACAGGCAAGAATTAATTGGTGATGATTCCTGTACTTGCCAGGATATTCCTGATTTTCTAAATCCCCTCAATCCCATAAATACATCTTTATTTCTTTTTTTTTGGAGACAGAGTTCCATTCTTTCACCATGCTGAAGTGCGATGACACAATCTTGGCTCACTGCAACCTTCGCCTCCTGGGTTCAAGCAATTCTCCTGCCTCAGCCTCCCGAGTAGCTGGGACTAGGGGCACGTGCCACCCTGCCCAGCTTATTTTTTGTATTTTTAGTAGAAATGGGGTTTTACCATGTTAGCCAGGATGGTCTAGATCTCCTGACCTTGTGATCGCCCCCCTCTGCCTCTTAAAGTGCTGGAATTACAGGCATGAGCCACTGCACCCAGCCATAAATACATCTTAAACTTGTCAAACAAAAGGCTGTGATTTTTGGTTTGTTAAATATGGTCCCTGTACCAGGATTATAAAAAGTTGTAACTGCAGTGTCTGCCATGGATGGAATTGTGTCCCGTCCAGATTCACATGTTGAAATCCTAACTCCAGTGTGGCTGTATCTGGAGTAAGGAAGCAATTAAGTTTAAATGACGTCATAGGGTGGAGGCTTGGTTCTGCAGAATTCTTGTCCTTGTAAAAAGAGATATGAGAGAGCTCAAAAGCTTGCTGTCTCTGCCATGTGAGGACGCGGTCATAAAGGCAGAAAACTACAAGCCAGGAAGGGAACCCTTGCCAGGAACCTAACCATTTGGCACCCTGACCTTGGACTTCCCAGTCTCCAATACTTTGAGAAAATTAGTTTCTGTTGTTTAAGCCACCCAATCTGTGGCATTTCATTAAGGCAGCCTAAGCAAACTAACTCTATTAATAATGTAATAAAATTGGATTTTTAAAATATCAAACACAGTAGAATGGTCACATCCAGATTAGTACTTACTTTGTAGGCATTTATGTATTGCACGGATGCTGGTGTAACACAGAACGTTGTTGGAGCTTCTCTTTTACGTTATCCTTTTGGAGATAATGGGTGAGCTCTACAAGAAGAGCAGCTGTGTAACTTTATAGTCAAAATCTTGTTTTTTAACCAAAAATGTTACTTTTCAACTTGCCATATATCCTATTAATGGGGCAGCCATTATTTTGGGTTGTATTAAGATCTCAAATTTCCCCCAAAGGATAAAGACTTGCAACTGTTGAGGATATTCAAAAGATTATTTGTTGAACAAATTAATTTACCATAGGCTTTGAAAGCCCAAACAACAGAGACTCAAAGAGCTCACAGATGGGTGACAAAAACCACTGCTGGCAATCTCTGAGAACTCAGAGAGAATTGGGGAGGTGCCAGGAAACTAGAGCTGGGTAATTATTGTCCAATATCTTTTTAAAAGAGAAAAACGCAAATATAGGACATTGTAGCTTAACAGACTTGATGTTTTTGACTCCCAAGCAAATTTAATAAGCAAATAGTTGGGTCCAGAATTTAAGGGATCATAGTCAGAAAGCACTGTTGAAATTAAGATCTACTTAATCTCTGATGTTGCCTCTGAGAACAAATTGGAGAAATGACCAAAATGACATGATAGTTAAGGAGCTTTGTAGCTTTCTGTGTAGTTGAGTGAGTCTCTGTGAAAAGTGTTGACACATAAAAAAGCTAACAGTATATTGTTAATAGTAAAAAAGCAGGCTGTAAACTAATAGAGTATAATACTATTGTTACATATAATATAGAAATAGATATAAAAATGTAAAGAAAAATTCCCGGAAAATCCCAAAATGTTATTAGTGGTTATATCTGGGAATTGTTTTTCCTTTTTGACTTTTCTGCATTTCTAAATTTTATATGGTTAAGTTATAGACAATTTTTTTAATTGCAAAAGAAAATGGTCAAGGCCAGGTGTGGTGGCTCACACCTGTAATCCCAGCACTTTGAGAGGCTGAGGCAGGTGGATAATTTGAGGTCAGGAGTTCAAGACAAGCCTGGCCAACATGATGAAATCCCATCTCTACTAAAAATACAAAAATTAGCCAGGTGGTAGTGGCTCATGCCCATAATCACAGCTACTCAAGAGGCTGAAGCAGGAGAATCTCTTGAGCCTGAAAGTGAAGGTTGCAGTGAGATGAGATTGTGCCACTGCACTCCAGTCTGTGCAACAGAGTGAGACACTATCTCAAAAAAAAAAAAGAAAAGAAAAGTTCAAAAGAAACAATATCACAGGAGAACAGAAATATCAATCAATACATTGATTTTGTGTGTAGGAGGATGCTGTGAAGAAATGGCATTGCTTTTACTGTAATAGGATATTCTTACTACATGAATGTTGCCATATTTTATTGACTTATTGACTGAAATTTTCAAAACTCTCTTGTCACCAGAATTACCAGAGACACATTTCTGGGTATTTTCATTCTGATACGGTAGACTTGGAGTGAGGCTTGGAAATTTAGCCATAGGGAATTGGTCAAATTATGGCACATTATTGAGCTGAAATCATATATCCATTAGCAGTGAGGTAGAGAAGACTATTTAATGGCCTAAGAAGTTATTCATAGCATCTTAAATGAAAAGTACTGGTTATAAAATAATACAATGTAATTTTTTTAAGTAAGAGGAATTTTTACACACACACATACAAATATACCCAAAATATTAAGAATAATTAGTCACGTGTATAATGAAATTGTTCTTTTTGATTTCTTGCATGCTTTTAATTTGTTGCATTTTTCTGAATTTTTTATACTTTTAATGTGTTGGTTTTGTGGTTTTTTTTTTTGTTGTTGTTGTTTTGAGACGGAGTTTCGCTCTTGTTACCCAGGCTGGAGTGCAATGGCGCAATCTCGGCTCACCGCAACCTCCGCCTCCTGGGTTCAGGCAATTCTCCTGCCTCAGCCTCCAGAGTAGCTGGGATTACAGGCATGAGCCACCGTGCCCAGCTAATTTTTTGTATTTTTAGTAGAGACGGGGTTTCACCATGTTGACCAGGATGGTCTCGATCTCTTGACCTCGTGATCCACCCGCCTCGGCCTCCCAAAGTGCTAGGATTACAGGCGTGAGCCACCGCGCCCGGCCTTTTGTGGTTATTTTTAAACCATCATTTGGATCCTTTCGTTTATAGGTGTATAATTGCAAAAGATAAAGTTGACAGAAATTCCATAATGAAGATACATTTTTAACAAAAGAGTCCTTCTTTTTTCATTAAAAACATCCACATGGAAACATTAGCTAGGTGAGGTTTATTACTTGAGATGAGCCCTTACAAATTGGTGAAATAGTGATTGTTCAGGATATACTGTAAATCTAACCTTGATCTGTATTTCCATTAAGAACTCCTCCTTTTAGCCTTCTCCAGGTCCTTTAGAGGAGACGGCATTCCCTTGTGCAGGAGGGGCAGTGGGTACACGTATTTGCATGTTTATTTTCTAACATGATCTTTTTTCAAATGATCTGTCCCCACATGGGATGGCTCCAGGGCCTCACAGGCTGCCTCTCCAATTAAATAGTTTCACCAAGTTCATTAGCCATTTTCCCAAATCTATTGAATTTACATTTCAGACTTATTTATTGAGTTGGCTGCTACATTAACACTATACTACAGACTTGAGATAAATGAGGCTTAAACTTCCCAGCAAAACTCATATTAAAATTTGATTGCCTTCGTGATAGTATTAATAACTGTGACTTTTGTTTGGGCATGGTGGCTCATGTCTATAATCCCAGCACTTTGAGAGGCCAAGGTGGGTGGATCACCTGAGGTCAGGAGTTCAAGACCAGCCTGGCCAACATGGTGAAACTCTGTCTCTACTAAAAACAAAAATTAGCCTGGCATGGTGGCAGGCACCTGTAATCCCAGCTACTTGGGAGGCTGAGGCAGGAGAATCACATGAAACACAGCTACTTGGGAGGCGGAGGTTACAGTGAGCTGAGATTGTGCCATTGTACTCCAGCCTGAGTGACAAGAGCAAACTCTGTCTCAAAAAAAAAAAAAAAAAAAAGTGTGACTTTTAATAAGTGATTAAGCCATTAGGGTTCCACGCTCATGAAATGGTTAATGTCAATAGAGTGGGTAGTTATAAAAGTGAGTCTGGCCCTCTCTGTCTCTTGCTCTTGTACTTGCTTGCCTTCTGCCTTCTGCTGTGGTAAGACACAGCAAGAAGGTCCTCACAAGATACAGTCCTTCAACCTTGGACTTCCCAGACTCCGGAACTGTAAGAAATTAATTACTGTTCTTTATAAATTACCTAGTCTCTGGTATTCTGATGTAGCAACACAAAATGGACTAAGACACTTTCTAAACAGTGCCCCCAAAACTTGATTTAGGTAGAGAGATGGATCTTGCATGTTCTTCACATGTACCCCAAAACCTAAAATGCAATAAAAAAATTAAATTAAAAAAAATCTGTAAGTTCAGTATAATATGAATGATGATGGTAAGCTTAGAACATGAGATTGGAGGGATGTTTGTCATCCTTGGCTACACAGAAGAATTTACTCTGGAGGCTTTTTAAAAAATAGAGATATCTTGTCCCTACCACTAGAACATTGAATTACTGGATGGAGGGTGAGGGCCCAGTATTCATAGGTTGAAAAACTTCCCTGGTGATTCTGATCTAGGGCTGAGTTTGAGATCCACTCTTTTACAGCAACTAATTCTGTCTATGATGTTCCAGAATACGGCAGTAAGGAAATGCTAGTTGAATAGAATCTGGGAGGATGAATAGGAGTTTGATGTCAAAAGATAATATAAAAGAAAAAATAGGGGGATTCAAAGTCAAGATGCCTGGCTAGGACTGGGTTGATGTGGGAGTTTGTAAGTGGCTTAGCATGGTGGAAGCATGGAGGCCATAGGGCAGGTCTCATGTGTTCAGAAAGAGAGCACAGAGAGGGTTCTGGAAAGGGCATAGGGGTTTTGGACAGGATCATCTAGAACATCTAGGTTGGGTCTAGAATGTGAGGGGCCAGAGCTTATCATGAACCAAATGTGTGTGGGCATTAGGGATCCAGCCAAGCCTATAATATAAGAGAGACCTGGTCACAGTGCCTGTGGTGGAGTGGAAAGAGGCTGCAGACAGTGGAGACTACTGGATGGGATTCAGGAGACATCGCTGAGGCAGAAGTCACAGGAATTGGCCACTGTGAACACTGTGTCATCTATCAGCAGTATCACTTCTGGAATTTTTTGAGCTTTCACTTCTATATTCTTTCCTCAAATGACAGAGCATTTCTTTGTATTCACATATCCCCAGTTATTTTACCTTTTCTCTATACATCTGGATAATACTAAATGAGAGAGAAGAAACCTTCATGACAATAGAATGAGGTTATGTAAATATATTTATGTGTGTATATGTATGTATATATTCTATTTTTTGTATTTTTGTATTCGTGTGTATATATATATATATATATTTTCTTATCATCAACAATCACCTTCCCTAGAGCACTTTCTGAGTATAAATCTGTGAGCTTTGTAAGCGCGGCACCGGGAGAATTTCTGGAGACCAGTCTCTGCCTTTGTTTCTTTGTGCTCTCTCACTTGACATTTCTGAATGCTAATATGTCTGACAAGTGTAAATAAGGGTGTCACAGCTCGGAATAGTACCCATTTCTGCCTTGCCATCTCTTATCATGTATGTATGTGTTCAGGGATGAATGTGACATTTTCATCTTCTAATATTTTCACAGTTGGAATTTTTTACAGAGTGCAATGGCGAGCTCTATGGTTTCTGAGGTGAAGAAATGGATCTGCTTTTTATCCTTGCAGAATTCAGTGCATTTGCAAATACCTTGAAAATATGCCAAAATCAAAAAAATCAGTGTTCAGCCAGTGGACAGAGGAAGCGTCTGCTGCACAGTCCTTCCAGGTCAGGAGGGTCATCCTGGGTGGAATAAATTGATTTGTTTCAAGGTGTGCCTGTGAACACACCTGGGCAGGGTGGGTGGAGAGGAGGTAATTGATATTCTATTGCAGTGGTTCTCAGAGTGTGGCCCCCAGACCAGCTACATCAGCATTACTTAGATTTAAATCCTGTTCTGCCACTTACTACATTGTCAGGACTTGGGCAAGTTGCTGGATCTTTCTGAGCCTCAGCTTCCTCATCTGAGGAACTTAATTCACCTGATTGTCATGATGCATTAATTTAATTAGATGAGACTGTGAAGCACTTAGCATGGTACCTGGCATACAGAAGCTCTACCAAATGGTGGCAGTTATGATAATATTTCTTACCAGTGTTCAGGGATTTATAGGCACCACATCACCCAACTGGCTTGCCTCTGTTTCCATCAGGATTACCACGATCACTACCTTCTGTGCCACCTCCACCTCCCCCAGAATTTCTATCCAGTTCTATTTTCCTGTCGAAGCTGATGGGGCCCATCAGGGCAGGCCATCTCTTTTGGCCCTGGCTCCTTTCTCTCTTGACTCTATTATTATTTTTAGACAGGGTCTTGCTCTGTTGACTAGACTGGAGTGCACTGGTGTCATTGTAGCTCACTATAGCCTCCAACTCTTGGGCTCAAGTGATCTTCCTACTTTAATCTCCTGAAGTTCTGGTATTGCAGGTGTGAACCATCCCAACTTGTCTATTATTCTCAATCTTTCTCATAACCGCTGATTTAGGAAGGGACCTTGAGTGCTTATCTCACCAATATCTAGACCTGAATCTACTGTGGTAGACAGTAGAGCAGTAGTCAGAAGTCTGGGATCTACTTAGAGTTCTGTGCTTTACATATAGCACCAACATGGCCAGGTCACTGTGTCTTTCGGAGACTCAGCTTCTCTGTTTGTGAAAGACTGTGTCTGCCTTGACCAAAGTGGCTGTCAGAACTAGATGCTCATGACTGTGCTGACTTTGTGGGTTGTTTACTCCCCCTCTTTTCTCTTTCGCTTATAGTTTTATGGTTGCATTTCTCAACAGCAGAACATGATGCAAGATTTTGTGAGGACAGCCACTTACCACAGAGCCATCCTCCAGAATCACATTGACTTTAGAGACAAGGTAATGTTGGCAGCACGTTATTAATCTCACGCATTTCAAAAACCTTTTCACTTCCACAATGAAAATGAAGCTTTAGTGGAATGACTGTATGACCCAGAATTCCCCTCCTAGCTGTATACCCAAAAGAATTGAAACAGGCATTCAAGCAAATGCTTGTACACAGATGTTCATAACAGCACTATTCAAAATAGCTAGAAAGTAGAAACAGTCTAAATGCCCATCAACTGATAAATATATAAGCAAAATGTGGTATATTTACATATGTAAAATATTATGAATATTATTCACATTTGTATTATTCATAAGGAGTGCAATGCTAATACATGCTTCAATATGAACCCCAAAAACATGCTAAGTGAAAGAAGCCAGTCACAAAAGATCTTGTGATTCCATTTATGTGAAGCATCAGAATAGGTCAATTTATAGAGACAGAAAGTGTGCTAGTGGTTGCCAGGCATGAGAGGGAAAGGGAGATGGGAAGTGACTGCTTAATGGCAACAGAGTTTCCTTTGGGGGTGATAAAAATATAACCAGATAGAAGTAATGGTTGGCAATGTAATGAATGTATTAAATGACACCATACTGTATAATTAGTTAATGGTTAATTTGATGTTATGTGAATTTATCTCACTAAAATTATTAACCTTTGAGTGCCAGGAACTGGAGAGACTGAAGCCACTGTTGTGGTGCATTGAACAGTTTAGGAGCTTCATTGCTACGTAGTAAATAGCTCTTCATGAGACACTCTACTTCAATTTTTTCATAGACTCCACAAGTGCATGCATTTATTTTCTTCATGAAATGGATATGAATGATGCATGGTAGCCAACACATTATACAACTGTTGTCCAGGGTTCTTCTATCTATTAAATAGCCAAACTGTTCAAAACACTAAATGGCTTATCTCTGAGGCAACAGTACTACTCCAAAGACTTGGCAGTATGGGATCTAGTTTCATTTTTTCTCCTTAAGTAGCTATGTGATCTTAGGCAAAACACTGAACTTCTCTAAACCTCACAGTCTAGTCTACTGATGTAATAATTGTAGATCCATGGTCTTCGAGCTTTGCAGCCTTACTTCTCCAGGAAGGGTATGGTAGAATATTGAAATAACTATCCCCGTAATCATGCCTCCCTGTATCCACACATACAGAGTCATAGAGCTGCTTCTTTCATCAAGAGGCATTCTAATTTTTTGCCCCTTATCTCTGCACTGGCTTTGTGACTTGCTTTGACCAATAGAATGTGACTGCGGTGATGTTGTTTGAGTTCCAGATCCTAGGCCCTAATGAGCCTTATAGCTTTTCCTCTCAATTTCTTGGAGTCCAGTGATGGCCATACTGTGAAGGAGTCTAGCTTGTTAGAGTTCAGAGGTCACATGGAGAACTGAGGCACCTCAGCCAACAGCCAGCACCAACAACTGCCAGACCTGTGAGAGAGGCCATCTGGGGTCTTCCAGTCCAACCAACGCTCCTGCTGGATGCACAAACATGAACAAATCCAAGCAAGACCAGGAGAGAAACTGCCCAGCCATCCCACAGAATTGAGAGAACTAATAAATTGTTTCTGGTTTAAGTCACTAAATTTTGTTGCATCTTTCCTTCTGTTTTCTCTAGCTATTGTTGCATAACAATAGTTATCATTGTATACAATTATATACAACCACATACAAGTATATACAACCGTATGGTATTGTTATACAATAGTTGATGACATCAGAGGGAAAGATGCATGAAAAGTATTGATAAATAGGCCCCCAGCTTGAAGTTGGTTTGCACATGGCTTTCTATTCTTTGTCATCTCCATTCTGCTCCTGAGCCCATCAGTGAAGTTTTTATTTTGGTTATCGTATTTTTCAATGGCAAAATTTCCATTTAGCACTTTGTTATATCATCTGTTTCTTAGCTGAGACTTCCTATTTTCCATTGTTTTTAGCGGTGTTAATGATTGCCAGTTGGAACTCTTTGAATAATAGCTACTTTAAAAGTCTTTGTTGTATTGTTCTGACCTCTACGTCATGGTAGCGTTAGTTTCAGCTGGTTTTCTTTTCCCATAGGAGTTGAGATTTTCCCAGGTCTTCTTTGTTGCTTTGGGCTGCAAGTTCCCTCCCCATAGTTGGTCTTCTGAGGGCTGTGTTGCATATGTCAGCTCATTTTTCAAAGCCTTGCCAGTGCTATTTGGATCTGTCCTTTGTGTATGTCACCCAGTGGTGAATCTGGTACCTGGGCAGAGTTCTCAAAGTTTAGGTGTACTAATTAGTATCAGATCCATGCATTTGCAGGCTGAGGATGACCCCAGGAATTTAAAAGAAACTGTGTGGAGCTGCTTTGCCAAGCTCCTTCCTCTCTGTGATACTTTTTGGTTCCCTATGACCACTTTTCAGTCTATTGCCAACAAGATTACTCTGCCATGTATTTCCATGACTTTGTCTGCATATTGACCAAGCAGAGAGAGGACCGAGAGAGAAAAAAAAGCACTGGGGGTAGCCCAGTCTTCGGAATGACAGCTCCACTGAATGGGGAGGAAGGTTTCCTTCTCTTATAGTTTGGGATAATGCAGGCTGATGTTGCCAATACCACAAGATTCTTGGGGACAGGAGTGTGGAAGAAGGGAGAAAAAGGAAGGGAAATGGAGGGAAGAGAGGAGGGGGAGAAGAGAGAAACACAGGATTTTCACACCCTGACTTTTAAGAATTTACATTCCCACTGCTAGAGCCAGTACTAGAGGGTATCTCAGGAGCTCTCTTTGTACCCTGGGGCCCATTTCTGGAGTGCCTACTTTAGGCCAGGGTTTACTGGAGGAAAAAGAGGAGTAAATTCACTGTTGGTTGGGTAATATTTCAAATCCCAGTCTTATTTCCCGATATGGTTTGGCTGTGTCCCCACCCAAATCTCATCTTGAATTGTAGTTCCCATAATACCCACATTTCCTGGGAAGGCCCAGTGGGAGGTAATTTAATAATGGGGAATTGGTTACCCTCATGCTGTTCTTGTGATAGTGAGTTCTCATGAGATGTGATGGTTTTATAAGAGACTTTTCCCCTTTTGCTGGGCACTTCTTCCTGCCATCATGTGAAGAAGAATGTGTTTGCTTTTCCTTCTGCCATGATTACAAGTTTCCTGAGGCTTCCCAGCCATGCTGAATTGTGAGTCCATTAAACTTCTTTCCTTTATAAATTACCCAGTGTCAGGTATGTCTTTATTAGCAGCGTGAGAATGGACTAATACATTTCCTAATCTGCCTGACATTCTTAACTCTTTGGAGTCCTCAAGTAGTTGCTCTAGGCATTCTGTCCAGGTGTTGCAGCTGTATTCAGTGAGAGAGTGAAAGGGAGAGAGAGGGGGTGAAGTGGGCTTCTTCCAACCCACCCAGGACTGGACACTGTCGAAAAGCCACCTGTATGTGCTCTGATGGGTGAGAGTAATGGGTAAGAGGCAAAGGTGTGACCAGAAATGGCGAGGTTTGTCCAAAGAGCCTTATAGATCATATGTCTTGAGGTGCCCAGCAAATTACCTTGCTTTGCCACTGGGACATGCCTGGTTAACAATTATGAAGTAAACATTCTCAGTAAAGAGGATCTGCTATGATAAGAGGGCAGGATGAAGACAAAGAAGAAAAACTAGTTTATTTTTGACCTTATCTGGTCTTCAAGGTTGGGAGTAAGCAATCTTGTCAACCTAAGGTAGATTTCTTCCAGTTGAAATAAAATGTAACTCTGAACTGCTGATTTCTTCTTCATGATTTGAGGATATTTCCTGGAGGTATTAGTTTTATTTAGGAAATATTCTCTCTATATATAGGGACTTAATTTTACTCTATAATCTATTTTTTATATTTTCTATGATCTATTTTGAAATCTGGTTACAACTTTAAAGACCACTCCCTAAACTACTAATGACACTAATAACTTACATTTAATAACTTACATTATTAAAGTCTTTCACACACTTTTCACATGGATTATATCACTTGGCCATTTCATTTTTGTATCTTTTCATCTATAACAATGAAGATACTGGACTAGATTATCTTTAAGGTCGCTCCCAGCTCTAACTTCATTTGATTTTACAAAATATCCTTTCCCTGCCTGCCCGAAATAGGTTCATCTGCCAGTGAAATGAAATAGGCATCCATCTGTTAGGGGTTATGAAAGTGATAATCACATGGTTGATAATTAATTATGTCCCTTTCTTTCTTTGAGTTCTGAACCAATTTAGGAATAGACACAGAGGTCGGGAAGAAATCACAATATCAACTTTATTGTTGCTGTTTGGAGAACAGGGTTCAGACCTATGGCCAAATACAGTTGTCTAAAATTTCTGCTTCCAAACTGAACTTTTCCACTCACTTACATGCTGAACAACTGGTCTCCCAGACAAGTCCAGAGCCTGCCCCATAATATTCTCACATGGGGGACTCAAGGGTACACACTTGGGTGGGAGTAGACAGGCCGACCCCTCCCAAGCACATGCACTATGCTTGCGCCATCCTATTTTCCAGAGTCGTCATTAAGGTGAATCATTCCTGCTAATGGGAAAAAAGAGAAAGAGTAAATGACCACTCTTACTGCAGCCCTCTCCTGGGAGTGATCTCTTCCCCTCTGAAAATTGAAGGAGAAAACTGACCTTACTTCAGTTTGGAATTCCCTGGGTTCCAAACAAACCAGAATGGTTGGAACCTCTCACTCCAAATCCACCAAATCCATCACAAATGCAAAATATTTTTTAGTCCTTTTTTTGTTTGCTTACATCATACTGCAAAGCATTCTGGAGTAATACCTGAGAGTCTGTGGAGGATACTACTTTTTGACTAAATCCTTGTATTCTTTCTCATTGAAATTGACTATTTAAAAGGGCATTGAAATTGACTGTCTTAAAAACACAGGGGTTTAGAATGATCAATAACAATAGCTATTATTTATTGAGAAGCTTAGTATGGGCAAACACCATGCTAACGGCTTTCCACACACCGTTTCTTTTAATCTTCAACACGACCTTATGAGATAAATATTAATATTATTGCCTTTTTAGAGATGAGAGAATAAAGGTGCAGGAAGGTTGATAATTTACCTGGTTTTATACAACTAGAAATAAAAAGGCCAGGATAAGACCCACTTAGTCTAACTTTGGAGCCTGCACACATAATCCCTGAAAGGCATTGCCCATGGGAAGGTTGGCTGAAATTGCTAAGGGAGATTTTTATTTCTCCAGGACTAAGGATGGGATAAAGATGTATTGGTTACTTAAACATCCCCATGAGTACATGAGGTTGCATTGCACAATGTTTACATTAATGAGTTCTGGAGCCAGAGAGCTGAATTGAAACTCCTGCTTGACCACTTACCATATACCTGCCATAGACATTTGTCCTGTTTGTCTTGAGATCTTGGGCAGGTTGTCTGCAGTCTCTGGGCTTTGGTTTTCTTATCTATAAAAGTAGGAAAATGATAAGAGTAGTAGCTACTTTCTAGGACTTTTACAAGTTCAAGATGATACAATGCATATGAACTCTATATATTAGCAAGGATTATTATTATTGATGGTCATGGGTCATAGTTTCCACCTCTACTATAACTTTAAAGCTTTCAGTTCTTGATATTTCATTCTGCCTCCTCCATGCAGTTTTAATGAAAATCCTTTCTTGGCCAGAGCACTGCTGGCTAAGAACTTCATTTGGAATCCATCCAGGAAACTGACCCCACTAGAATCCAACCCATCTCCCCTTCTTGGAGTTTCTGTTAATTGCCATCTGGCTATTTTTAGTTTCTTTAAGTGTGCACTGGGTATAAGCAGGGAAAGTCTGTCCTGCTGAGGGCATGGGGCTGTGTGAGCTGTGGGGTTTTAATTTGGAAATGTTTTGACATTTCATTTGTCAGGGCACCAGTTGCTGGAAACTTGTGAGAGTGAGCAGGAGCCGAGAGCTTATTATTTTTTTAAATCAATGTTTTCACAAAGGAGAGAATCCCCAGTTGCAACAGCTGCTTAGTGCATCCAAATGTGAGTTTGGCTTAGGCAGAAGGGATTTAGAGATTTGAAAGCTTAAAAGAAAACATAAATAACAACAAACATGGAAAGCAACCTGTTCAGGCTGTCAGCTGATACTCAGATTTGCAGAGCCTGAGCTTTGGTTCCTCTGATGTGAATTTTCTTTGGTGTGGGCTTATCATCAGTTTGGTCAAAGACCTTTGAGTCCATTTCTAATCCGTTCTGAAGTTCTCCCTCACTTTAAAACACTGCACACACTAATGAGGCCTGACCTTCGTCACTGACCGGAATAAAGGCTACAGCCTGGATCTGCCGCTTAGTCCTGTCTGTAAATGCTTGCTTCCTTCCATTTCTTCTGACCCTCTACTTCTTGACCAGCATAGATGTTAACCCTGTGGTAGCAGAATCCTTGTTCAGAGCCTGTGGGGTGGGGGGCAGAGAGGGTAGAAAAAAAGGAAATTACTTATGATTCCTGCTAGGGGCTTCACATATCCTGTATAATTTAATCCTTGTGTGTTAGTCACAGTTCCTAGTTGCCAGCATCAAAAACTAATTGTACTAATTTAAGGTAGGGGGAAAGGATTTCCTTAAAGGCTGCAGCAACATCAAATAATGAGTCTTAGAAGTTGCATATCTGGAATAATTTTCAAAATCATGTTGCAGAATTGATCTCAGGAAGATAGCAGTGCAGCCAGACATAGACCCTGCAACGTGCACAACTTTCACTAAATGCCAGTCTTGAGTGTTGTCCTTAGAACTTTCCCTCTGATGCTATGGGGTCTGGAGGTAGCTGTGACCTCACCAGAGTGGATTCCGTGTAGTCTCTACATCTTCACACTCTGAGCTCCCATGCAAAGTGCATCTTCCTGGCAGAGCCTGGTCATGCTTGTGCTTTAGCTGACACCTTCACTTCCCTAGCAAGAGGCTGTTGCTGCCTTAGAATGTGGGGCATTCCCCAAACATAGGAAGGGAGTTCTGATGCCAAGAGGTACCAAAGAATGGCAAATGCCCCCCGCACCGTACAACAAACAAATCTAATACATATTGTTAGGCTAATAGTATAGATAAAGGGATTGGAGTTACAAAAAGTTAACTAACTTGGCTTTAGCATAAACAACTGCTACATGGTAGAGCTAAATGCAAACTCAGTTCTGTCTGTATGCAAAGCCTGTACTGCAGGATGATTTTAGGGGTGACAGAAAGTCATTTGTTTAATGTTCTAGGTTGATAAACTGACATTTAGCTATGTGATTTTTGGAATGTGAGGGGAGCAGGACAGGATGGTAAAAAACAGTATCTGCTTACATATGTGTATTCTTTTTTCTATAGCTTGGGCTTTGAAGGCTGATTTAGTTTTCTAGAGGTGCCATAACAAATTACCACAGAGTTAGTAGGTTAGTGCAACTGAAATGTGTTCTCTCATCGTTCTGGAGGCTAGAAGTCCAGAATCAAGATGTCTGCTGGGCCATGCTCCCTCTGAAGGCTTTAGGGGAGGGGACTTCCTTACCTCTTCCTGGCTTCTGCTGGTTGCTGGCAGTCCTTGGTGCCCCTTGGCTTATAGATGCATCACTCCAATTGCTGCCTCTGTTGTTACATGACATTCTCCCAGTATGTGTTTCTGTGTAAGTTTCTCTCTTCTCATGGTGATACCAGCCATATGGGATTTAGGATCCACCGTAATTCATTATGATCTTATCTTAACTTGATTACATTTATGAAGACCCTATTTACAACTAAGGTCACATTCACAGTTTCTGGACACGAATTTTGGAGAGGTAGACACTATTTAATGCAGTATAGAGACTAGATTCATTAAGTTAGATATCACAATAACACATTCTGGTGACTAAACTCTGTAATAGGGGTAAAGAGAAAGTGATAGAAAATAAGTCTAGATTTTAACTGGTCTCTTTGGTCCCTTAAGCCCAAAGGGGACCCTCTGCACAGATCTTCTGCCTGTGGATGAAGCAGGAGTATATCTGTGCCAGAACCCTGAGCTTGAATAGAATTGCTTCCTGAAACGTTACTGGAGAAAGATGCCAGAGTCAGCAAAAGGAAATACTTTCATTTGGTGTGAAAGCAAAGTGCAGCTCTTCAGGAGAGCCAAGAAGACTATGAATAAGCATGGGTCACAGACTGATTTTTAGGGTAATTGGGAAAAAGGAAGCTGAGGGCTTTAGAATATAATGCAATAGGTGGATTTCTAACCAAGATATTTGTACTCAAAGCACATCTCTGCTCCTTTCAAGATGGCAACATGTGACCTTGATCTTTTTGAGGTTAATTTTAAAGTGCGGTAAGAACACTTAACCACATGGTGGCTCTAAGAATTTAGTAAGCAACTTCTTGGAGAGTCTCAGCACAGCTCTGGAATGCAGCACATGTGACTGGGGAATCAGAATCAGAAATCATGGGATCCTCAAAGATACAGCTTATCCAGGCTTGTGAGTCTGGGCTGTGCTGCTGTAACAATCAAGTCCTAAATCTCAGTGGCTTTAATCCAACAGAGATTTATTTCTCTAGTTTGTATCATTCTCACTCCAGGACCAGGCTAATGGAACAGCCTCTGTAAAAAGCATTACTACTTCCTGTTGTAGAGAAAAGGAAGACCTGGCAAATCACACAACTAGTTCTCAAATCTTCACCTGAAAGTGGCCAGTATTACTTTTAACCATGTTATGCTGTCCAAAGCAAGTCATATGGTCACTTCTAATTTCAACAAATCAGGGAAATCAAATCTATATCTGCCCATAAGGAGAACCAGAAATATTTGGTAAATGGCACTATATATTACCTTTGCAAACTCATTAAAGTAGGGACAGGTTGATAAGGTGATATTCTCAGTACACCAGCTGTGCATGGGAGGGGGTTAGAAAAAAGAGGGGCTAGATGGATTAATACTTTGCCTACAGGATTTCATTGAAATTAACTTCTGCCTGATGGATTGCCTATCCACTGAATGCAAAGCATTTTAGAAACTTCCTAGAGCTGAATTTCCAACCCTTTCACTCTTCCTCCAAAACGGTGCCATGAAGGGCCAATTTGTGGCAACTATTGACTTTCTAAAGGCTTATATAGAATGCTCTGTGTGATATAGTAATGTCTAAAATAGTAATATGTAAAATAGATGACTTTGTTTTAATGTCTGCTTTCCAGGCTAAGAATGTAAGTAAATAAAGAGGATGAGGTCATTAAAAAGCAGTTAAATTGGACAAAGCAACCAACTAACAAGCTCTTCAAATATTGTATTTTCATCCCTTGGTATCCTTGGGAGATTTTTCCAGGTCACACACATACTCCCCAGATTAAAATTTATGGGTACTCAAGCTTCTTGTAGAATATGGCATGACATTTGCATATAAGCTATACACACCCTCCTGTATGCTTTAAATCATCTCTAGATTACTATAATAGCTAATACAGTGTAAATGCTATATGAATAATTTTTATACTGTATTTTTATTTGTATTATTTTAATTGTTGTATTGTTACATTTATGAGGTGTTTTGTTTTAAATATTTTTGATTTGTTAGTTGAATCCTGGAATGCAGAACTCACAGATACTGAGGGCTGACTGTACTAGACCCTGTTTTTTTCTGGAACTGAACCAGAAAAATTCTGATGAATTTGGAGCTTCTGCCTAAATCTTCTTTTCACTTAACTTCCTGAGTCCGTAGTATTGGCATAGCCACTTTAACTTCAGAGTGATGGCTTAGGTTTAGAATTGAGAAGTTTCAGAAAGCCAGAATAGACAGAATCACAGGGAAATGTCAATAAACATGTTGGTTTTCCTGTAACTACCACCAACTTCTTAGCCTAGATTCCCTAACTTGCAGACCGTGAGCAAAGACTTCTGGACTGGTACTTTGTCAGTGAGTGTTAATCTCAGCAAAACAGGAGTAGGAGAAAGGAGAGTGCGGCAGGGAAGGAGGGAGAGCAAGTAGAAGGGAGCATGTTACTGAGCTGTCCACGGCTTTATGAAAAACTGATTGCTTGGTGTCACAGGACATCTTCAAAGGGGCAGCATGAAGCTGCTTCATCCTCAAATAGTTCCTCCGGGGGGAGAAAGAGAGAATGATTTATTCATTGGCTGCCATCTCCCGTTGGTCAAAGTATTCCCTCACTGGGTATCAACTCCCTTGCCCTTCAAGGGAATACATGCATGAGTGTCAAGTAGGTGCTGCAGTGCTTTCTCCTGCCTAGACAGAAACAAGGAAATTCCACTGTAGGAAGCACATGGCACAAACGAAGTGTGCACTGTTGTGCTAATGAGCCATATGAGGACCTAGAAGAAACCATTGCAACAGGTTCCTCAGGAAGTGGTGAATATAGCAGCAGCAACAGCAGCAATAAAACCCAGCTCCAGGATTCAAAGATCAGTGCAAGCAATTTCTAGGAGCCCTCTGCTAGATAGCAAGGCAAGCGTTCTCTTCCGGCATGAGGCAAAACCAGAATGCGTTATAACCAGCCACTCAAACCAGGAACCTGGGAGTCAATCTATACTGCTCATTCTCCTTTCAAGACTAAATCCCTTAGATTTGATGATCTCAGCATTTCTTCAACCTTTTCATTTCTCCTGTCCCACAGCGAATCCCTAGTACTCTTTTTTTATTGTATCTTGCCTGGAATATTGCAAAAGTTTTGCAACTACTTTTCTGGCTTGTACCAGTTAAGATTTCTTTGACTTGAAATAGGAAAAATCCTTACTCAAATTGGCTAAAACAGTCAAGGGTAATGTGACTTCATGGATTAAAATACCTTTGACTGTTTTTAGCCAATCACTTTGAGCATCACATCCAAATTTAACCACATTCAGGAAATAGGAGGCATCATTTTTGTGTGTCTCCTGAAAGGGAGGAAATCTTTCTCAAGTAGTCTTTCTTAGCAGACTCATGAAGAAAGTCATATCACATGCCTAAACCTAAACCCATCATTGGCAAGAGGAATAGAATGACCTATGATTGCCCTAGACCAATCAAGATCCCCTCTCTGGATCTGCGGATGGTTAACCACATAGAGGAGGGTAAATACTCAATAAAACTGAAGTACTGATTGGAAGGAGAAAGGGACAGGGGACTGATGCTGGTGAGGAATTATTAGGTTCTGTTACCTTTGATCTTGTGGCTCTTCAATCCATGCCACGGGTATGATGTTGCTGAAATGCAACTATGAAATAATCCTTCCATTTAAAACTTTCTGATGATTATTCTTTGCAGAAGGATCAAGCCAAGTCTTGCACAAAAGACTGTTGAGGATCAGGCATCTGCCAGCTTCTCCAGATTTTGCTCTTGCCGTGTTCATGTCTTAACCATGCCACACTTCTACCTCTAATACTCCCATCATGCTCCTGATGCACTTTACTGCCTCCCTCATGCAACTGGCTCTATCATTCTCAGATGCCTTTGTCCATACTTCCTGGAGCTCCTGCATCTCCTATCATTTAAATGGCACAATATTGACTCACTTCTCAATTTTCAGTACCCGGGTCACCTCAGTGAAGTCTTTCCAGATCCCGTGGTAAAGTAGGCTCTTTGTCCTTCTACTCACACTGTGCCCTTATATAATTCTATGACTGCAACTGTAACACATGATTGTACTTCTTTATTATGCCTATTCCTCCTCCCGGACAGTCCTTGTCTATTCATCTTTGCATTCCCAGCACCTGCAGTGCTTGGCACATTGGTGAATGAATGAAAGAGTGTTTAAGGGACTAGAGCTGAGTGATCTTGCCCAAGTCTAAAGCAGGGTTAATTTTGAGGAGATAAGCTCAACATGATCACATGTTTTGAATATTCCCTAATTAGAGAGGAAAATAATTATAGAACTGGTAGAAGGGTGGTTAAAAGATTGTTAATAAGTTTATCTGTCCTCTGCCAGAAGACCCAAGCAGAATGCAACACAGGTGCTCATAAACATTAATTCTGTATTATTTAAACACAGGCAACCCTCTGGGTGCAAGCAAGTTTCACTATGCAGCAGATGTGGAGTTCTGTCTTAGAAGGAGCTATCACTGCAGAATTTTCCTGCTATAATGAAAGTGTCAGTTATCTGAATAAGATTTAAGTCCAAGCTGCAAAGGCCATAAGAGGATGTCTTCTGTAGTCCTTGAGATGCATTTTCTTCTCTGATAAAAGCTGGAGTAGGAGATGCGATGGACTGCAAAAATCTGTGCAGTCTCCTCTTTCTGTTACTGCCTGGAACCTGCTCAGTCAACCTGTCAGTCCGTGGTTTGGATATTGGAAGATCTGGATACTGAATGCAGTCTATGGAGATTGGTAACCTGTGGCAGCCAACAGTGATGATGAAGCGCATGACACTGTGCAGGAGCTTGAGCCACACGTGGCTTTGGGCTGTCTAGTGAGCTGACTACAGATGGAATAAAATGATGTCAGGAAGGAGTGATGGCTGTGGAAGGAGGAGACAGAGCACAGGAATACAATGACAAGTATTGCAATTCAGAACAGCCACCGATAAGCTCAAGAAAATAAAGAAGAATTAATAAATAATAACTGATATCACTTGAGGAACCAGTTGTGGGATAATCAAAACCCTCATAGTTGAAGACAATTATAAAAAGCTGGAGTGAAAAATAAGGCTAAATGTGGCCAGTATACTCTAGTCTGAATAGAACAAAGAATAATTTAGAATTGAAGTTGAGTGACTAATAGTATAGGATTCAAATTAGAAGATTTTTAAAATCTCATCTCTGATTCTCAGCCTCCTTATCTACAAAATGGAGAAAATCATAATACTTATCACAAATTAAAAAGGTAATGCCTACACAGTACTAAGCAGGCATAGCATATAATAAGTATACAAGAAGTAGTAGATACAACAGGTCCTTCATATTTCTGTGCTCCATTTCTATGGATTCTGGATCATGGGTACAACCATCTGTGAAACAAAAATATTTGGAAAAAAGATGGGTGGTTGTGTCTGTACTGAACATGTACAGGTATTTTTTTCTTGTCATTCCCTAAACAATAGAGTACAATAACTATTTATATAGCACTTACATTGTACTAGGTATTATAAGAAATCTAGAGACTGCTTAAGATATTCAGGAAGATGTGCATGTGTCATATGCAAATTTCTACAATATTTTATATAAGGGACTTGAGCATCCAAGGATTTGGGTATCCAAGGGGGCTCCTGGAACCAATCCCCCGTGTATAGCAACAGATGACTGTATTTATTTTTATTCTTTTACTCAAGGATAGTTTTGTTTCATACTTTCATAAGGATATAGATATTCCTCATTCTTTTTAATCTACTAAATCCAAATGAATAGTTTGGAATCCACTTGGAGCTATATAAGCCCTGTCTAAGCATTTTGCAGGATTTCTTTGCCCAGAAAACCACAAGAACATGTAATTAAAATAATCTGTACAAACAAAATGATAACCCTTTATTTCTAATATTTTAAAAACTTTTCTTACTAGTAAATTCCCAGGACATTTGGCCATGATTACATGGACCCGTTGTTAACTTTTCCCAGTTAGTCCTGCTAGGGATTTCATACTATTTTTGGGTGCCACCCTGTATAAGCCAAAAAATAGCCATGTCTGTAGTCACTGCCTGTATATCCAACAGGCAGCTGAGGGTGAATTCCTTGTCTAGAAGAAGACTGTCCACAAGAGCTAAGTGGATGGTAATGTAGGGAGAATATGGCAAGGTCAAAAGAAAGTCATCCTTTGAAAGATTCTTAATTTCACTAGGTTGGAGAGGACTTACACTGGTACAAGGTGGCTTCTCAGCAAGATAACAGATTTGTGCCATATTTCCTTGATCAGGAATCTGTCCTTTGTGGTAGTGAGAGATATTTTCATTCATTCAGTTTGTTCAACAAAGATTTAGTGAGCATCTCCACTGTGCACCAGACCCTGTACGACATGTCAGATTCAACAGTGACAAACAGATGAGGTCTCTCCTTTAATGAAGATTACTATCCAGGGGAGAGAGCAGATATTAATCAAATAATCACGCATTGCATGAAAAGTTATAATTCTGATGACTGTTATGAAGAAAGAGTATGAAGAGATGCTGATAAGAAAGTACACAACAGGAAGACTTAGCATGGAAGGAGAGCAAAGACCAGGGGCAATGTTTGTGACCTAGTCGAGACTACATCTCTCCACCCCCTTGCACCTACATGCATGGCAAACGGATTGTGAGACAAAGTGATGAGTGTCACTTCTGGGCCAGGTGGTTAGGGGTCCAGCATACCTTCCCTACACTGATGATTGAACAATGGAGATTTTTGTCACCTTAAGGATGAATTGGTTTAACAGCCAGGGTCCCTGCAGGAGAGACGGCACACATGAGAGGGTGTGTTAGTCAGGGTTCTCTTAGAGGGACAGAGGTAATTGGAGATATATCCATGTCTATATCTATATCTATCTCTATATCTGTTTCTATCTGTCTAAAGGGGGGTTTATTAAGTATTAACTTACAGGATCACAAGGTCCCACAGTAGGCTGTCTGCAAGCTGAGGATCAAGGAGAGCCAGTCCAAGTTCCAAAACTGAAGAACTTGGAGTCCGACGTCCAAGGAAAGGAATCATTAGCATGAGAGCAAAATATAAGCTAGGAGGCTAGGCCCATCTCTCCTTTTCACATTTTTCTGCCTGCTTTGTATTTGCCGGAAGCTGATTTAATTGTGGCCACCAGATTAAGGGTGGGTCCACCTCTCCCAACCCACTGACTCAAATGTTAATCTTTTTTGGCAACACCCACACAGACACACTCAGGATGAATACTTTGTATCCTTCAGCGCAATCAAGTTCATACTCAGTATTAACCATCACACAGGGTATTTTATGGGAGTTAAAAATAACATGACTATTTATAAAGATGTAGGCAGAGTTAGGAGAACGAAGAAGGAATGGTAAAGCACTCTGTTACCAGCGAGAATGTAGACCTGTTATTATATCTGAACCTAAGGGTGGTTACTAGAAACTTGACAGAATATCAGAGCTGTAAGAGATAGAAGTTCAATGAGAGCTGTGACTTTTGGTAAAGTCACAATCCATGGAGACACAGAAAAAAGGAAGCCAAAAGAATAAATAATCTGACTTCACCATCCTTACTCCCTCTGATCTCCTGTTGTCTTTTCTCTTGACTTATCCCAACTAGAATCCAGTGGCAAGGAGGCCCATTGATACAGTCTATACAGATCAGGCTCCTGCCAAAGACCAAGATGCGAAGAGTGGAGGATAGATCTGGAGAAGCAAATAGAAAATATCCAGCACAGGGCCGGGCGCGGTGGCTCAAGCCTGTAATCCCAGCACTTTGGGAGGCCGAGGCGGGTGGATCACGAGGTCAAGAGATCGAGACCATCCTGGTCAACATGGTGAAACCCCGTCTCTACTAATACAAAAAAATTAGCTGGGCATGGTGGTGCGTGCCTGTAATCCCAGCTACTCAGGAGGCTGAGGCAGGAGAATTGCCTGAACCCAGGAGGCGGAGGTTGCAGTGAGCTGAGATTGCGCCATTGCACTCCAGCCTCGGTAACAAGAGCGAAACTCCGTCTCAAAAAAAAAAAGAAAAAGAAAATATCCAGCACAATAGTCACTGAGCAGGTAAAAGAAGATGACCACAGACTGAAAGCAGATTGTGTGTAATGGAGAGGATAGCAGGCAAAAGAAGCAGCAGGTACTAAGGCCCTGTGGCAGGAATGAGCATAAAACCTTCTAAAAAGGCCTGTGTTCAGGCAGAAGGACCTGGTGGAAGGCTACCTCAGCTAGTCAGAAGGGTGATCATGTTCTAATCATAGTCGAGGAGGAAGAGTGGAGATCATGATGTTCAAGAGTGAGAAGTGTCAGATGCATGGGGTGACCCAGAGGCCAAGAAATAAGAAAAAGGCCCAAATGCAGAAGAGAAGGAGGGTTGAATGAAACCTTACAGGCTATGAATTTTGAATTAGTCAAGGGCATCCTGAGCTCATCCTCTTTGGGTGCTGCCTGGTGATGTAAGAGCTTTCGCAGAGTCCAAATGGCAGACAAAAGACACAGGCCTTTTCCAAAGGTATGTCAAAGCGATGCAGGAATTAAAAGACTGCTATCTTGGGCCATCCCATTCAGTCATTTAGGTGACAAATATTTATTAATGGTTTTTGTATTTCCTACTGTGCTCATTAGGTACTGAGAGATAATGTGATTCCTGTCTTTGGTAAGCTCACAGGCTAAGCAGGAAAGACAGCCATGTAAAGAACCACTTGTCATATCCTGTGATAAGTGCTGTTAGAGAGCCACATGCAAGGTGCCAGAGAGCCCAGCCTACACCAGCTTAGGAATCAGGGAATGCATCCCTGCAATATGAGATTTGAACTAGGTCTTGAAGGATGTTTCCCAGGTAGAAAAATGAGAGGAGGGAATGTTATCTAAGGGAAATGTATTGATCAGTGGATGTCAACTACTACTAAAATGATCCCCAAATCTCAGCTGTTTATCATAATAAAATTTATTTCTGGCTCATGCTATGTCTAGTGTGTTCTGAGTGGGTCTTCCCAAAGTGGTGATCCGGAGATTCAGGCTGTTTTCATCTTCAATATAGGGAAGGTACGCTGGACCCGTAACCTCCTTGGCCTGGAAGTGACCCTCATCACTTTGCTTCACATTCCAGTGGCCATGGATGTAAATGAAAGGGGGTGGAGAGATGTAGTCTTGGGTAGGCAGCTGCTTCCTGGGAGCTGCATTCTGAGAGAGCATGAACATTTAGTATGGGGTGATGGGTGCCACTGCCACAGGCAATTGCACATGAAGGAGCACAGAGTGAAATAAAGGGACATGATTCCTAGCCTTTAGTTCAGTTACTCTGTTTTGTCTCTGCCTGAAGGGGAGATATTTTTTCCCAGAGCATGAAAGTATAACTTAATGTCCGCCAAGTTCCTGAAATATATCCAGTTCTGTGATGATCTACCAATGGTAGAATAAGAAATGAGCTCAATATCATCTCTATGAGAACAAATAAATACAATTAGAGGCTGCTCCAATACTTACTAAGGTGCCATGTAAGAAGGCATAATGGAATTACCTGTGTTAATGACTTTTGTTCTCCCATAGTCTTGGAAACCACAGCTGGAAAGGGCTGAGGTAGTATATTTCCATTGGAGCCCAAGTATTTGCTTTGACTATTAGTTTTTTTCCTGCAGAATTTTCCCTTGGTCCTCCTAAGCTTTGTTTTCCAAAGTTGCATGGTTTACGTAGAGAAGGGGAAGGTAGAGTACCTCCTCACTGTCTCTTCCTATTGCATGACTGAAAATTTACTTGTTAAGATTTTTTAATATCCACATAAGTGGGCAGCAGATGGTCTTATCTGGACAGTGCTAGCAAAAGACTGGATTCTTTTTCAAGGTCTAGACTCTGTTTTGAAATAGCCAAATGATTAAAGTTACTTTGGCTTGCATTTTTAGAAAAATTTCTCAGCTTATAATTTGTAACTACTTCTCTAGATATGGCCTGGGTCTGTTAACATATCCTTCTGCCAAATAGACCCATTTTCCAAAAGCCTAACCACATACATAAGGCTCCCTCCCATCTCTGTCTCTTTTTCTCAGATAAAGAACTCCATTTAACATTTCTAGGGCACCTGTTCCCAGGTGTAATTTCCATTGTCTCTTAACTTTGCATCCATACCTTGGGCTGAACTTGAAATCTAGGGTGTTGTATTTTTAATCGAAGAAGGTTCTAGAAAGGTTCTTCTGAATGTAGTGCATTTTTCTTTGGGACCATGGATTGCATTCTCTAACTTAACAGCCTCCATTCCTTAAATGGTAGTTGTGAGTGTTCTTGCAACAGACCATGGCCACATGAAGATGATGTATTTCCTGGGGAGTATGAGGAAAAGAGAACACTGATATTTCTAAAAGTATAGACAGCCTGATAGCCAATTTTGGAGTCTGGGTGACATTTTAAATTGGTAATACTCCTAATTACCCACACCCTAGGAAACCGTATGGAATACAGCCACAGCTCTAGATTAATATAAGTGAGCACTGTGAACCCATTACTAACAGCATGTTCTCTTAGAATAATGGCACAGTATCTGTGTCATCACAGTGTGATATTGCAGTTAAAATGTGCGCACGCACACACGCACACACATCTTAATATTTCCTGGTTTTTGGCAAACTTTTCCTGCTATAAATTTTTTTAACTTTGTAAATTTTCCAACAAAACATACTGTTTTGTTTCCTTGTCAACCATTGTCTATTGGTATTGCTGTGTTGAAATGTCGGTTTTATAGAGGACGAATGTCAGTAAGTAATGTGTAAGAATACAAAACATGAGCATGAAGGCAGACATGTTCAGAGTCAACCCTTAGCCTCCCTACTTAGTGCCAGCTGAACTTGAGGTGGTTGTTCACTATCTCTGAATTTCAGGGTTTTTTTTTTTTTTTTTTTTTACCTATTAAGTGGGCATAATAATGTTGTCTACTCATATTGTTATTGTGAGGAGGTAAAGCCAAGTAAAATGTCTCGTTGGACAAAATCAAACACCGCATGTTCTCACTCATAGGCGGGTGTTGAACAATGAGAACACATGGACACAGGGAGGGGAGCACTATACACTGGGGTCTGTTGGGGGGAAATAGGGGAGGGACAGCGGGGTGTGGGGAGTTGAGGAGAGAGAGCATGGGGAGAAACGCCACATATAAGTGAAGGGGAGCAAGGCAGCAAATCACACTGCCATGTATGCACCTATGCAACAATCTTGCATGTTCTTCACATGTACCCCAAAACCTAAAATGCAATAAAAAAAAATGTCTTGTTCAAAGCTAGTGCCAAAAGATGCTGAGACTAAAGGGCATCAATGAGACCGAAATATAGTAACTTGAAATTTCAATAATCAGGCTGAGATTCAGGCCTTAGCTCCGGCAGTGCCTGAGGAGAGGGGCTGACCACATACCACCCACCCCTTGCATGCAGAGTTAAGTGCTGGCCTCTTTATGCCAGAATGGTGGCTTTCTTGATCTAAGATCCAGGTCTGAACAAAGAGAGTGGAAGAAAAATTTCGTCACTCCACTACCTTCATCTGCTGCCCCCCTTCATAGAAACCTCCCCAGTTTGATGGAGGGGGCCTGGTGAAAATGCACACGCCTCACTTTTGAATTTTTCAAGAGTTATCTTCAGTGATTTCTAAACATAGGTATATCATTCCAAAAATTACTGGCCACAGTTTTCTTTTGTTTCTGCTGATAGAATTGGTGGAGCAAGCTCATTTGTGACACTAATTCTCTTGGCCCTAAGCATCCTCGAAGCAATCCATGTTACAAAGAAACCATAATAATAGCAATAATTTGTGAAACACCAATTATGTGCCAAATGCTTTGCATACTTTCGTATTGTTTAATCTCTACATCCAACTCTAAGAGTGGTTGTTATTAACCCCATTTAACATAAGAAAAACAAGTCTCACAGAGATTCGTAACCTTGCCAAGGCAAGACCACTAGAAACATTAAAGTTAGTTTTTTAATAAGTCTGACCTCAATGCCCAAAGCTGGCTTTGTGCCAGTAGCCAAGCACTTGTTTGTGTTTTCATGCTTTTTTTATCTTCTTTCCTTTCAGATTGTTCTAGACGTTGGTTGTGGATCAGGAATCCTGTCATTTTTTTGCTGTACAGGCTGAAGCTAGGAGAGTTTATACAGTTGAAGCCAGTTCAGTAGCACAGTATGTTGCGGTAAGTGGTTGTATTATTTAGGGTAGTTACTAAGTAGACCTTTAGTGTACTTCAGGGTACCCAGTGATGGCGTCTTCCAAGTAGGTCATTTAGAATAATTTTTTTAAACCAGTAATATGGCTTGGCTGTGTCTCCACCCCAATCTCATTGTGAATGTAGTTCCCTTTATTGCCATGTGTTGTGGGAGGGACCCAGTGGGAGATAGTTGAATCATGGGAGCAATTCCACCTATACTGTTCTCATGTCAGTGAATAAGTCTCACAAGATCTGATGGTTTTATAAGGGGAAACCCCTTTTGCTTGGTTCTCATTCTCTCTTGTCTGCTGCCACGTAAGACATTCCTTTCACCTTCCACCATGATTGTGAGGCATCCCCAGCTACATGGAACTAAGTCCATTAAACTTCTCTTTATAAATTACCCAGTCTTAGGTATGTCTTTACCAGAAATGCGAAAATGGACTAATGAAACCAGTCTCTAATTTTTGCTCTATTGGAATGTTTCTGCCAATCAAGCCTGATTTCCCTGTAGTGATTGATATGAAACAATTAATTTTTTAAAAAATGTCACTGATACTGAAATTGTAGCAAAACCTTCTCCCTTCCCATCCACTGGGTGGCAGATGGAGCTGGGGGCAGAGGAAGGGAGACATGAATGTTTTCTTATCTTTAATTATCCGGGTGAGGAGTCATGTTTCACTGCAGCTAGATTTTTTTTCTTTTTAAGTACTGTAATGACAGTAGCTACACCACTCACTTTAAATTTTACTTTTGATATAAGGGGCTGTTGCTACATAGTTGTAATCAGAGGAAGAGACGGGTGTCTGTGTTTCGAGGCACTTTTTAAGATTTCAGTTTCTGATTGGAGGACAGGGAGATGATTTGTTTTAAATGTAGTGCTCTATTATCATTGTGAAATGTGTACAAATATTATAAAATAAGTCAAAGTCAAAATTCAGGTAATAATGGCTTTCAGTAATATTTGGATGTAATAACCCAATCAAACTGCAGAAATTGGATATGTGTGCACCCATGTGAACAGAGTAATGCACTTGTCATTCATACCTGGAGGAGGCCTGAATTTTAATGAGGGGTAGGATGACAGATAGAGAGAAAAGCTTGGCTGCTGCTTCAGATGAGCATCATGAAACCCTCCTCCAGCCCCAGACGACTGGTACCTCTGAGTGATAGCTGGTATTGGCATAAGTGAACAAAGAGGACAAGAGACAAGTAGACAACTCTGGCATGTTTGGCCGGAAAGACTGTCAGAGCCTAATGGGTGGGTAGGTGGTTGTATTCTCTTTTCTTCTTCCAGCAAGTCCTGAAGAAAATAGTTTCAGTTACTTCTTTCTTTACCAATTCTTAAATGTCATTTTTATTAAATATTGACTACATACCAAATAATATTTGTAAATATATATTGTGTAAAGAATAACAATACAATGAATGTGTGCCTACTTCCCCTTCTAAGAAGTAGACCATTAGCATTTTCTTTAAAGGCCCATGTACCTTGTCCTGATCACATCCCTTTTTTGCCCTGAACAGAGATAGTCACTACTGTGGATTTTTATCATTCTCCTATTCTTTATACTTTTACCACATATGTTTCTATTCCTAAAAACATCATTTATGAATTTTCCATGAAAGGACCCATAACGTATGCATTTTCCTGCAATTTGCTTTTCTTTTCACCCAATATTGTGTTCCTGAAGGCCATCTTTGTTGATGCATACAACTGTTGTTTATACAATTTTCAATGTATAAACAATGTAGAGCGTCTCGTGGTATGATATGCTTCAAGTTGTTAGTCCTGTTGGCAGACTTTGGATGGCTTCCATTATAAAAGTATTATTATGAATATTTTTGCACAGTGCCCACTGCGTCTTTGCTGAAGTTTCTCAGGCAGACACAGGAGTGGAATTGTTGGGTCACAGGGTGTGCATACCTTTGACTTTGATATATATAACGCCAAATTGTTTTCCAAAGTGGTAGTGCCCGCTTTTATTCCCTCCAGCAGTGTATGTGTACCATTGTTCTGTGTCTTTGTCAGCACTTCGATAATGTCAGACTTTGAAATTTTTGCCAATCTAGTGGTCGTGACAGGATCTTTGTGGTTTTAATTTGTTTTTTTCCACGTATTAATGACTTTGAACATATTTGCAAGTATTTTGGCCATTTGTGCTTTCTATTCTATAAAATGCCTATTCAGGTTTTTGACAATTTTTCTTTTCAATTGTCTAATTCTAGTTTATTTGTACGAATGAATTCTATGTTCCAGATATTAATCCTATATCAGTTATGTGTGTGGCAGATATCTTCTTCCAGTTCGTACCTTACATTTTCTCTTTCCTAATGTCCCTAGGAAGCTTTGGATATAGAAGTCTAAAAAAGAATAGAGAAGAGGAGGATAAAAATATAGAGCAAGAACTCCACAGATAAAAATGCCTCTGCTTAGATATTAGTGATTTTAAAATAAATTCTTAAGGTTTGGGGTTGAGTTTAGATCTTTGTTTTAGGTGCTGCTTATTCATTTATTCATATCTTTGCTCAATTGCCTTCTACAATTATGTTGTCGGGTAATGTAAGAGAAAGAGTAATAATCAAGGTCTCTTCCTATATTCAAAGAGCTTTGATTTTTAATAAGGTATTGATCCTGTTGTATCTTATACAAGAGACCAAAAAATAAAATAAAAGAGTGGCATAAATACTTTGGGAGTTTATTTCATAGTTTGTTTTTTTTATTTCATAGTTTGTTTTTTCATATATTTTAAAGTGGTTTGGGATACTTTATTTACTTTTATAACCTTAAACGTCTAAAATTTTGGATATAGTACTTTAAGGAAAAAGCAGAAGAAGTTAGTTCGAAATATTCTCACCTTCCTGAGCCATAATCCTGTCTCCAGTCGTAGCAATTGCAGGTGCACTGTGATTGTGCCTGTGAATAGCCACTGTACTCCAGCCTCAGCAACATAGCAAATCCCTATCTCTAATAAGCCAATAAATAAATAAAAGCAGTTCAAAGACTAGTCAAATTCCCTTTCCCTAGATTCACCTATTGTTTACATTTCACTCTGTTGGCTTGATCATTTTTTCTAGCTTGCCTTCCCACCACATGCAAAAGTACATTAATATTACTATGTATACACATATGTATACAAACACACGTGTATATGATCACACATGTTTATGAACATACACACATATATGAACATGAATGTCTATATGAAAATACACACGTGTATACAAACACATGTCAGCACATGTATGTATACGAATATACATACATGTGTTGTATATACATATATACATATATGTCCAGAGATATAGAGACACACACTTTTTCTGTGGGTCAGTTATATATATCAAAGCCATAGCCCTTTATCATTAAGCATTTTAGTGTGTATTTTCTAAAACTGAGGCTTTTATCTTATATAAACCAAAAGGAGCTTCAATTTAAAGCTGAAAAAGAAGCTATACAATAACTTGCTCATTGAGTCTTTCAGTGTTGCTGATAACAGGTGTTTGGGGAGGTCCTAGCATGAGCAGGGAGACTGTCACCATGGTGCTGAGGTGAGAGAAGTCTATACTTAACTGCCTTCCCTCCCTTGCATAGTATTTCAAAAAACACTTAATTTTTTTTTTTTTTTTTTAATATGGGCTCTCGCTCCTTCACCCAGGCTGGAGTGCAGTGGCATGGTCTTGGCTCACTGCAACCTCTGCCTCCCGGGTTCAAGTGATTCTCCTGCCTCAGCCTCCCAGAGGCTTGATTTTTAAAGCATTAGAACCAGAGTTCTAATGAATTCCAAAGCACCACAGTTTATCTTTGTTTTCAGCTTCTGCAGAGGATGTGTGTGTTACTGCAATCCTTCTCTTCTGTGTACAACTGGGGCAGGTTGGGGACAGGGGTGGCTTTCCAAATGCTGTCAGGGACTGGTGGGAGCCCTTGAAATTCTTGCTCACAAGTCTGTTTTGCTTCTGAGGTTTCCCCTACATGTGGTCCTAAGAACAGGCTGGTTAAAAATGTATTCAGCGCCAAGGATGATTAGAATCTTCTCAAAGTGTGGATTTAACAACAGGCTGGTCCCTCCTGAAATCCATGGCCTCTACTCTGCCTGTGGCTCCTGCGTGGGTGTCATGAGATACTCTCCAGGGGCCAAGGCCCTTTCACCTTGTGGAGGACGGTCTGTACCAGCTCGTTCTCACACCAACACTCATCTGTACAGTTTGTGGGTGGCAAAATGCAACTGTGAACAGCATGGAAAAGAATTTTACTCTAAGAATAGGCTGATCTAGCAGCTCAGCACACTGTGCATGGTGCTCCTTTCGACCTTTTCATTATTTGGTAATTGAACCAGCAGACATTTAATTCTTTTCTCTTGAGTCTTCATTAAATTGCTCGGAAAAGATAAAATTGCAACAAGAAAGAAAAATGTACAAATTTAACTACCATCTCCTGTCCCTGGATTCTTCTTCACACACCAGGCTTCTGGGCTTTAAGTAAACAGAATATTTTCAAATTGCATTGAATTCAATTTCAGTTTCACTTAGTGGAACAGCCTGATTTTGTAAGGGTTGGTTCTTGGTAGGCAGGCTAATGCCAACGACTTCTTGTCTGTATGGCATGCATGTTGGGTCAGTTTTTGCAGGAGTGGTCACAAGCTTGGCAGGTTGTGGCTACGTGCTCTCACTGTGGGTCCCATGTGACATTTCTGGGTCAGTAACAAGATATCATTCCCATTTAAAGAACAGGGCAGAGCTAAAGGTTCCCCGGGGGTCTCCAAGCTGTGAACCTGCCCACCTCAAGCTGGAAGCTATCTCTTGCTCTTTGCTCTTTTTTTTCCCTTTTCTTAATATATGAAACAGAAAGCAAAGTCCCTGAGATTATATAGACCAAGTGGAAAAGAAATAACATTCATCAAATCTATACAAGTATGAAGTCGAGGAAAGGGAATTCCTTAATTTAAGTGTATACACAGATAGATGTTACATCTCTCTACCTAAATGAAAAACTCTTTAAAGGACCACCAGGATAATAGACAATTAAAGTGAGTGATTATTACTAGATTTTTGTGCTGTAAACAACTTAAAGTTACAACAAAGTTCTTTGGCACTCAGATTTAACAATGTTCAGAATTATTATTGGGCCACTTTATAATTAGACATCACTAGTACACAGTTCCTACATATGCCTCATTAGAATGATTTTTAAGGGGTCAGAACAAGCGTTTCCAGATCATGGGATGGTGGTTAAAGTAAAGGCATATGGACTGAAGCTGTTGTGACACTACCTCTGTAAAGCAGCTCATCATCTTGAGCTGCTCTGTGCAGTGTGGTAGCCATTATATGCATGTGGCTATTTAAATATAAATATAAGTCAATTAACAATAAAAATTAAATTCCTGGCCAGGTATGGTGGCTCATGCCTGTATAATCCCACTACTTTGGGAGGCTGAGGCAGGCGGATCACTTGAGTTCAAGCATTGGAGACCAACCTGGCCAAAATGGCAAAACCCTGTCTCTACTAAAATACAAAAATTAGCCAGGTATGGTGGCACACACCTGTAGTCCCAGCTACTCAGGAGATTGAGGCATGAGAATCACTTGAACCCAGGAGGTAGGGGTGCAGTGAGCCAAGATCATACCACTGCTCTCCAGCCTGGGCAACAAAGTGAGACTCTGTCTCAAAAATAAAATAAAAGTAAAAAGTTAAATTCCTTGGTCACAGTAGCATTTCTCGTGCTCAGTAGCCACAAGTAGCTATTGGTTATTGCCTTGGACAGGACAGATGTATAACATATTTCCATTGGCACCAAAAGTTCTACTGGGCAGCAGCGATGGAGACCACATTAGCCGAACTTCACCTTTCTGGCATGTTATGGCCAGGATGATGGCTGTGTTCCCTGCCAGGAATTGGTAGCTGTGGCCATATTGGTCTGGCTTGACTTTAGGTGAGGCAGCCCTCCGTCAATCCTCCTTGCTCTGGACATTGTTTGTCCTTCTCTTATTTATGCGTAAGATCTGTCATAGAGCAGCTTCTCTAGGAAACAGACTCTTATGTGGAGGTTTGTAACTGGGAAGTATATTGGGAAGGGCTCTCAGGAGCCTCACTTCTGGGGAAGTGAAGGAAGCAGGATAGATTGGCCGAGGGGGCAGTTAAGCTGCAATATAGTCGTACTAAAGGACTCAGCCAATTGCACAAGGAGTTTTTAAGTTGGGGTGGCCCTTCAAAGTTGAACCCCCTTGAGGTGGGGGATTTTATATTCCACATTTTTTTATGCACACACACAGAGGAAGAAGTGTGACATTGGGTAAGGTGGCTCTCCTGGGCTGAGGGAGTGCTTAAACATGACCCACCTGAGAGCCATCTGCCAATATTCCCAGTAGCTGGAGGAATGAGTGCCTTGGTCCAGAAGCAAGGACTGGCTTAGTATGACACAGCATGTACTTCAAAATCAAGATCAAGATCCAGGATTCTGACTTTGGGCTACTGACAGGAAGCTCGATGGAGGACAAAGAAAAAATGACAGTAAATCAAAGGAAGAGAGCCAGAGTGGGAGAGCAAGCAGGATGATATCAAAAGCTTAGGAAAATCTACAGGGTGTTAGGCTATGAGTCCTTTAGTTGTTATCAGAAGCTTTCTAGAAATGGAATACATCACCTGATCTGATGTATTCTGTATTGTTCTAAGCCCTGGGAGGACATAGAGCACATAGCTTAAAATCCAGTTGGTTTCCAAACAAATAAAATTTCTGACACACAGTGAATGACAAGTGCCCATGAATGGCAGAGATTCATGCCATGCCAACACATAGAACCATTCCCATGAGCTGGGTGGTTAGGGAAGCGTTTAGAAAAGATATGTGACTTCAACTGGATCCTGAAGGATGAGAAGAAATTAAATGTTCCTCTTTTCATTTTTCATGTCTTACTTCCAGCAATGAGATTTTTGAAAACGCTTAGGTTCCCATGAGGTTCCCTCTCTTAAATGTATTGATTATGTCTTCATAAATGCTTTGAAGGCCAACTATTGGAAAGATACTTCTCATTTTCAATCTTGAACCCTGGAAAAAGCATATACTTTGAAGTTTTTCTGTATGAATGTATCCTGATTTCAACTCTTTGAGCTAGGGTTTTTCTCCAGTTTCTTAAGTGTCTCCAATTGCTAACTTCTCCTTCCTCCTCACTCTCCCACAGACACCAAATGCCTGAGTCACAAGATTCCATCCAGCCTGTCAACACTTTTTATTTTTGCACTGACAATGAAGTTAAAAGGTGGCAATAAGGAATCTGTTAAGGAAACAATAATAAGCATTTGGCACAGCTGAAGTTTTTGAATTTTGAAAGCATTTCCACATCTATAAACTCATAGATCTTCAGGAAGAGTCTGTGTAGTACTTGAAGCAAACAATACCATCCCCACATTACAGTTAAGAAAGAACCTCAGAGAAGGTAGTCATGAAGTTGGGACATGACTTGTGAAAACAACTCCTTGCTACTTCCTTCTAGAATGTCCAGGTAAGCAGGAACTGGTGGTTCTCTTGAAAGTGAAGAAGTGAATGTGTTTGACTAGCAGCTGGAACACAACCCCTCTAGATAGTTCATTGAGGAAGCAGGAGAAAAACCATCTTTCTCTTACCAAGCAACCTATTATGAAGCACTTAAACATGGAGACGGTTCTGCCCCACAAGGAGGAATGCTTCTACGTTGGCAAATTCAGCTAGTAGCACATTTAGAGGAGGAGTTTAAAGTAGTCCATGTGGAATGTCACCCTGTTTGCCAAAAAGCCTCGTCCAAGAAATAAAGAACCTTCTCATAGCTAGATTGGTGATTGATGAGGAAAGAAGACAGCTTTGGAGAGAATATCCATGTGTCTTCATCTCACTCAACACTCACATCCCTGTAGGGTAGTTCCTAAATACCTTTTCAAGGATTCAAATTGAGGACAGGTTCTGGAATCAGACAGTGTGAGGTTATATCCCTGCTCCTATGACCTAATGGCTGTGTGACCTTGACAAATGTATTGAGTTTTCTATTGCAGCTGTCAAAAATTAATGCAAACAGTAGCTTTAAAAAATACAGTTGTATTACCTTACAGCTCTGGACGTCAGAAGTCAGAAATGGGTCTCATGGGGCTAAAATGAAGGTGTTGCAGAAATCTGTTCTTGCTGGAAGCTCCGGGGAGAATCAGCTTCTTGCCTGTTCCAGTGTTTAGAGGTTGCCCACATTACTTAGATAGTGGCTATGTCACTCTGACTTCTGCTTCCATTATCATATCTCCTTCTCTGATTCTGACCCTCCTGCCTCCCTCTTTTAAGGACTCTTGTGACCATTTTGCACCCTTCTAGATAATCTAAGATAGTCTCCCAATTTCATCATTTTTCATAACATCTGCAAAGTCCCTTTGATGTGTATGATAATACATTCACAGTTTTCAGGAATTAGGATGTGGGCATCTTTGGGACACCATTATTCTGCCTACCATACAAGTTACTTGACCTTTCCCTACCGCCTTTTTTTAACTTATAAAATTATAGATAACAATAGTCCCTCATTAAGATATTATAAGGATTAAATGAGAAAACCCATATAAAATTAGCACAATGCCTGCCATTCTCTAGCTAGTGCTATTATTGTTATCACGGTTATCATCGACATTATTATGGGGCCTCATTTCATCCATATTTCTGTATAAATTAACCAAACAAATACCATGGAAAGGAAATCACTAGGCAATACTGGGAAGCACTGGGCCAGGCAGAGCACTTTTTTCAAGAGCATGTTGTTTCAATTGCATGTTGAAATGTCTTTTGTCACTGCTTTTTAAAACCCAAACATCACAGATGCTGATGCTGTACTTGTTTTCCACCTCTTATCAAAGGATCTAAAGACTTAGCAGGGCAGTGTCTTGAGCAGCTCTCTGATGTCGGATCCTCAGGAGGAATTCACAGTTGTTCCTAAGTCCTTGTCCCACTTGCTTCTTCCCTTGCTCACCCCAGTCTACTCAGTTCTCTTTGAATGGTCTCAGTATTGGCAACTGTTCAGAAGGAACACAACTCTTTAGCATCAGGGAGCAATACGATGTCTCTCAAAGAGGTGCACTAGAATCCCCTGAAAGGCTTTTAAAACACAGATTACTGGGTTCCATTTCCAGAGTGTCTGCTTCAGTAAGAATGGGGAGTCACTTGAGAATTTGCATGTCTAATAATGATGCTTCTGGGATCACGCTTTGAGAACCACTAGGATTATATAACATAGAAACCAAAACAATCCCTAAAAATAATTTACCACAGTGCTTTTGAAATATGCACCAAGAAGTCTCTTCCAGGACTGAGTTAGAGAGTTAAGGGAGCTTGAACAGCAACAGCAAGCCTACCTCCCCAGAACCTCTGTCATGAGAGCAATGCCCCTTCTATCTGTTTTACTTCCTGGGCTTGTGGATCAACTTTTGTTTGCAGAAGGAGATCAAGGAAAAACTTTAGAAGCTGAGATCCAATTTCCTCAATTAACAGAGGAAGCCTAGAGAAGCTAAGGGCTTTGTCCAAATCCATAGTTGCTTTTCCTTTTGCTATAGTATCAGGGCCCCCAGTATTCATTACTGAAACTTAAATTCCATTGTGATGGCGTTAAAAGGTGGGGAAGACCTTATAAGAAGTGATTAAGTCATGAAGGTCTGCCTTTATGAATTTATTTGTATCCTAGAAAAGGGCTGGGGACAACTTATTTAGGGTGTTCCCTTTTGCCCTTTCATTTCTGTGATGCATGAGGACTCAGTGTTCATCCCCTTTTACCGTTATCCATCCCTTCCACCATATGAGGACACCTAGACAGAGCTATCTATATAGGATGGGACTTCACCAGACACCAAACCTGCAGCACCCAGATCTCGGACTACCCAGACTCCAGAGCTGGGAAGAATAAGTTTCTTTTCTTTATACTCAGTTTCGGGTATTTTGTAACAGCAGCACAGACAAAGACACCTCTGCCATGGGAAGTTGCTCTCATTTCCAACATTGATATGTCTGTCAATTCAGTATTTAAACCACAATTCAAGCAACTTCTTAGCTCACTTTGCAGCTTCTGAAATCTACTTTTCTTAAGCCAAAGTCTTTCTCTCAGCCACCCACTTTTTTCCTTTAGTTCTCTCTTACCCATCTGCTCCTAGAAGCCACGATTTTGCGTGGCTGTCATGGGGCCCTATTTAAGGACCCATTTGATTCTGGGCATTAGAGGAGAGAAGCAGCATGTTGAGAGAAAATGTTTGTTGATCTAAAGCATTCTTCTACTGCGGCCGCCACACATTCTAGGGGGATCATGATTAGGTCTCATGTTTTCTTGGCAAGAAGAGAAGGAACGTTGGGACGGACTATAATTTAAGCACACTAAATAATTGATATGGCTTCGATGACTGGAGGAATACCACAGTCCTTGTTCTCATGCCAATTCAGATAAAACGCATGGATACACATGGAATGGTTTTAAGGAATGGGGAGCTTATAAGTCAGGAAAGAAGGTAGGAAGAAGAAAACAGCTCCCCTATAAAGAGACAGAGGGAGGGGGGACTCAAATAAAGAGACACCCCTTGCACAGCAGAAAAGTGGTTGTTTATATTGGGATGCTGGAGGAGGTGGTGTCTGGTTTGCATAGGGCCCAGGGGATTGGTTTTGATGAGGTGTGTCATTTATGTAGCCTGTGAAAAACCTGGCCCTCCTGCCTTAGCTCTTTAATATTTAAATATGAGTCACCATGATGTTCTGAACACATGGTGTTATTTGGAGGCGGCCATGACTCTTGGCACACCTGGTGATAAGAAGGAGGAGGCAGGAATAGCCATATTGGGTGGACTGTTTCTAATGGCTGGCATTTGCATATCAAAGCTTGCCAACCTGGCCCTTCAAACCATTTTCTGTTAGAAAATATAGGGTTCAGAGATTGCTTTTATTAAAAAAAAAAAAAAAAAAAAAGCCTTACCAAGAACTACTTTTACCCTATCTGCCTAAAAATTATTTCTTAATAATTCCCAACTAAAAAGCATTCAGATGGTTGATTACTAATCATTGCTAATGATGTCTTAGCAATCCTTTCATCCTAGCAGGGAATTGGCCTCACGTCCCCCCAACTTTTCCTTTTCCAGCTGGGTACCTCAAGAGTTTTACCCTGTATGTACAAGGTGCTGCAAGAGAGAGAAAAACAGGATCAGTGAGTTTGAGTGTATGAGACTTTCAAAACTAGATCAACATCTGAAAAGCAAAATCAGTCAAATCAACAGGTTGGCGCCTGCACAATGCCAAGTAATCACTTTGACTCCTTATTTTCCATAGCATTGATGAACTCTCTTTTGCTCTGGGCTGATGGTTTTGTCATCATGTAGCCCCAGACTGGTGTCCAATCTTGCTCTTTTATCTACTGTAGCTGAGAAAATGATAACTGGTTTTGCCACCTGGGTTACTTTTTAATGATCTGAAAGACCACAAGGGGCCAGCATTTCTTTTGTGCAGTTCCTCATTCAACAACCTAATAGCTATCTGAAAAGCACTTTCCTGAAAAGAAAAAAAAAGTCTTCTCTCAGGCAGAAGGGATAATGCTGCATGATTCTCTGATTAAACTATCACACTGCGCATATTACGGGGCATCTGACTTGCTTGAAACTGACTTACTGCTGAAGTTTCTTGGTATTTGTGCTGTTGTTTTTCTGCCAACAAGCCGTGAAATGACAGATGAGTGTCCCTAAACTTTAGTGTGAATGGCAAGTAAAGTGCCCAAGAAACTGCAGGGGCCCAGCTGCTCCTGGGGCAATGTTGGAAGGGGAAATGTGTTTTTCTGTAGGGGAACCCTCTGTGCAAATGAACTTCAATCACGGGTGAAACTAAAGCTGTCACTGCAGGGTACAATACGGGACCAAAAACACGTTGCACAGTCTTCTCACTACCCCAGTGGACAGATAGCCTCTGCTAGCACCGACCGATGTTAGAAGTTAAAGCAGGAAGATCATTCTTTCTTCTCCTTAAACTCCTCAAAAATATAACATCTTAAACTTTAAAACCTTCAACTGTAGTGCCTGATAAAACAAATTCCTAAGTACTGTGGCAGCTAGCACTTAAAGCAGTGACCTGGATATTACTGTTTCTATACCCATCTGCAAGGGCTTGGTTGTGTATCATGACTGGTGAACATTTGAGGCAATCCTGCCAACAAGTACATAGCGATTTATTTTGGAAGCTATATGTGTATTACTGTATTTACACTCTATGTATGTTAGAAACGTTCTCCAAAGTTAAAAAGATGAGATGCCACTGTATACCCACGAATAGCTAAAATTTGAAAGATTGACAATAAGCAAGTAGACAAATATATGGGGACAGTGGAACCCTCATATATTGCTGGTAGAAATAGAAAATGATACACTTTCAAAAACAACTGGGCAGTTTCTCATAAAGTTAAACATCTACTCCCTGTGACCCAGCAATTCCACTCCTTCGTGTTTCCCTAAGAGAAATGAAAATTTATGTCCACACGAAGATATGTACTTGAAAACCTGGAAACAACCCAAATGTCTGTTAACAAATGAAAGAATAAACCAATTGTGGTGAATCTAAACAATGGAATATTGTTAAGCATTAAAAGTGAACTATCTATGCACATAACAATATAGATGAATCTTTAAAACATTCTGCCAGGCCTGGCGCGGTGGCTCAAGCCTGTAATCCCAGCACTTTGGGAGGCCGAGGCGGGTGGATCACGAGGTCGAGAGATTGAGACCATCCTGGTCAACATTGTGAAACCCAGTCTCTACTAATACAAAAAAATTAGCTGGGCATGGTGGCGCGTGCCTGTAATCCCAGCTACTCAGGAGGCTGAGGCAGGAGAATTGCCTGAACCCAGGAGGCGGAGGTTGCGGTGAGCCAAGATCACGCCATTGCACTCCAGCCTGGGTAACAAGAGCGAAACTCCATCTCAAAAACACACACACACACACACACACACACACACACACACACAAAAAAAAAAAAAAAAAACATTCTGCCAATCGAAAGAAGCATATACTGTATGAATTATTCGTGTGAAATTCTAAAACAGGTAAAGGGATGGCTGAGGGATGGTGGATGGGTAAAGGGGGTTGCGATGAACTATGAAGAGGCATGTAGGAAGTTTGAGGGGGATAGGTATTTTCTGTTTTTCTGTTTTTTTGTTTTGTTTTGAGAGTCTCGCTTTGTTGCCAGGCACCAGGCTGGAGTGCAGTGGTGCAATCTCGGCTTACTGCAACCTCTGCCTCCTGGGTTCAAGCAATTCTCCTGCCTCAGCCTCCTGAGTATCTGGGACTACAGGTGTGTACCACCATGCCCAGCTAATTTTGTATTTTAGTGGAGATGGGGTTTCACCATGTTGACTAGGATGGTCTCGATTTCTTGACCTTGTGATCCACCTGCCTTGGCCTCCCAAAGTGCTGGGATTACAGGTGTGAGCCACCGTGCCTGGCCTAGGGGGATAGGTATTTTCTATATCTTGATTGTGGTGGTGGTTACATGGGTATATATATTTATTAAAACACATTGAACTATACACTTAAAATTAATGTTTCATTATATGTAAATCATACCTCATAAACATGATTTTAAGAAACAAAAGTAAACTTCTAGTCAACATGTACTTCTAGTCATCCATGTTGTAGCCTACGTCAGCATTAGTGCAATAATATGAAAAATAAAAGGATTTAAAGAGGGAGAAAATAAGAGATAAGAATGAAATAAACAATATTTTAAAAATCTATATATTTTTCACTAAAGGCACATAAAAACCTATAGTGTTATATAATTTTACATATTGATTGATTGGTGATATTGTGATTTAAAGATCTGATTGCATGTTAAGTTTATTTTAACATTTGATTATAAGGGCTGTTGCAGCTATTAAAAAAACAAGCATCAGATATGCAAATTCAAATGAAAGAAAAGTAAAATGGTTTGACCTAAATAAATAATAATATTCATTTTTCAACCCATTCACCATTATGCAAGCATATGAAATTCAGCTAATACATTTCTTTTTGTCCTGATGTCAATCGGAAGCTCTTACAAATGAATCAGGATGTATGGCATTTTTACTTTTTTTTTTTATTTGAGACACAGTCTCCCCCTGTCACCCAGGCTGGAGTGCAATGGTGCAATCTCAGCTCACAGCAACCTCCACCTTCTGGGTTCGAAAGATTCTCCTGCCTCAGCCTCCCAAGTAGCTGGGATTACAGGCACCCACACCATGTCCAGCTAACTTTTGTATATTTAGCAGAGATAGGGTTTCACCATGTTGGCCAGACTAGTCTCGAATTCCTGACCTTGTGGCCCGCTTCAGCCTCGCAAAGTGCTGTGATTATAGGCATGAGCCACCATGCCCGGACACATTTTTACATTTTTAAGAAATAGATTTAAAATTATTTAAATTATCTTTTTGAAGGATTTTTTAAGTTATAAAATTATGTTTCCATGTTTTTAAATTTTGCAGATATAAGGTTTTTATTTTATTTTTAGCAACAAAAACCATATAACAATGAAATGTTCCAATGAGCCACTTTCAAAGTGTTCTTTTCATAGCATGAGTTTCTTTTCAAAAATAGTTTCTCTTGCATTCATTACTAAAAAATCATCATTATTTCAGAATGGTAAGATAAGTTTATTTTTTTAAAAATACTTCCTGAGTGGGATAATTTTGACAGCTACTTGTCATTACAGAATGCTACAACTCTTATCTTTAACAAGAAAATTCCATGATTGATTTGTAAGTGGAGCAACTCTCCTAGATACTTTGCTATTAAACAACCAGTAAAGGCCCATTCCTGAAAAGATTTTCCAGGACATCTCCATGTTATTCCAAAGTACTATTAACAATCTACTATCTCTTAAAGGCCAGTTTTTCAACATTTTTTGTTGTGATGAAGCACACACACATAAAATTTACTGCCTTAACCATTTTTAAGTGTACAATTCAGTGATAATAACTACATTCATATTTTTGTGCAACCATCACCACCATCCATCCACAGAACTCTTTTCATCTCACAAAATAAAACCTCTATGTCCATTAAACAGTAAGTCTCTATTCCTCCTCTTCTCAGCCCCTAGTAACCACTGTCTCTATGATTTTGACCTCTGTAGATACTTCATATATGTGGTATCATACAGTATTTTTCTTTTTGTGATTAATTTATTTCACTTATAATAATGTTCTCAAAGTTCATCCATGTTGTAGCATGTGTCAGAATTTCCTTGCTTTTTAAGTGTGAATAATATTCCATTTTATGTGTATGCCACATTTTACCTATCCATGCAGCTGTTGATGAACACTTAGGTTGTGTCTTCGTCCATTTTATGCTGCTGAGGTACTTTCGGCTCAACATACTGAGACTAGGTAATTTATAAAGGACAAATGTATTTATCACAGGTCTGGAGCCTGGGAAGTTCAAGATAAAGGGGCCAGCATGTTTGGTTGTCTGATGAAAGCTACATCCTCTGGAGGGTAGAAACACTGTGTCCTCACATGGTGGAAGGCAGGTGGAAGAGCAAATGAACTGAATATTGCATGAAATCTCTTTTATGAAGGCCTTAATCCCATTCACAAGGGAAATATCCTCATGGCCTAATCACCTTGTAAAGGCCCTGCCTGTTAATACCATCCCAACTGAATTACAGAGGGTACACATTCAAGTCAGAGCAGGTTGTTTCACTGTTTCACCTATAAGAATAATGCTGCTATGAACATAGGTGTACAAATATATCTTCAAGATTCTGCTTTCAGTTCTTTTGAATATAAACTCAGATACGGAATTGCTGGATCATATGGTAATTCTACGTTTAATTTTTTAAGGAACTGCCATATTGCTTTCCACAACAGCTGTATCATTTTACATTCTCACCAGTAATACACAAGGATTCCAATTTTCCCACAGCTTCACCAACACTTTCTTTTTTTATACTATCCATTCCAATTGTGGTTTTGATTTGCATTTCTCTAATGACTAGTGATGTTGAACATCTTTTTATATGCTTAGTGGCCATTCATATATCTTCTTAGGAGAAATATCTATGCAAGTACCTTCCCTTTGCTGAAAATATCATTAATTTTAACAGGTTTTCATGGAATACTTAAGATTTTCTACATATGAGGTCATATTTTCTGTGACCTTATATTTTACTTCTTCATTTACAATTTGGGTGTCCTTTCTTTTTCTTGCAAAATTACTTGTTAGAATTTGGTGAAAATGGGCATCCTTGCCTTGTTCCTTATCTTAGAAGAAAACCTTTCAGTCTTTCACTATTTAGTATGATGTTTGCTAAGGGATGTGGATATATGGCTTCCATTATGCTGAGGCACTTTCCTTCTATTCCTGTTTCTTGAACGTTTTTATCTTAAAATAGTGTTGAATTTTGTCAAATAGTTTCTGCATCAATTGAGATGATCATGTGGGTTCTCTCCCTTTTGTTCTGTTATGATAATATGGTGGATTATTATACATTGATCAGTTCTCATACGTTGACTCATCCTTCCATTCAAGGACTAGATCTCACTTGGTTCTGGTGAATAGTACTTTTAATATGCTGTTGAATTTTGTTTCCTAGTATTTTGTGTTGTTCTATCAGACCAGGATCAATGTTCATGATACTGGTTGATAGTTGTATTTTCCTGTAGTTTCTTTGTCAGGCTTTGATATTCAGATAATAGGGGCTTCATAAACTGTGTTATGAAGTGTTTCCTCCTCTTCAATTTTTTGGAAAACTTTGAGAAAGACTGCTGTTAGTTCACCAGTGAACTATTTTTGTTGAAAGGTTTTTTATTGCTAATTCAATTCCCCAAGTAGTTACAGGTCTACTCAGAGTTTCTATTCCTTCATAATTCTGTCTTTGTAGGTTTTATGTTTGTAGGAATCTGTCTATTTCATCTAGCTTATCCAAGTTGTTGGCTTATGATTGCTCATAATATTCTCTTATAATGCTTTTTATTTCTATAAATTCGGTAATAATGTACCAATTTCATTTCTGATTATAATAATTTGAGGCTTCTTTTTTTCTTTTTCTTGGTCAGTGTGATGGTTATTATTGAGTGTCAACTTGATTGGATTGAAGGATGCAAAGTATTGTTCCTGGATGTGTCTGTGAGGGTGTTGCCAAAAGAGATTAACATTTGAGTCAGTGGACTGGGAGAGGCAGAACCACCCTCAATCTAGGTGGACACCATCTAATCAGCTGCCAGTCTCACTAGAATAAAGCAGGCAGACGAAGTTGGAAAGAGTAGACTTGCTGAGTCTTCTGGCCTTCATCTTTCTCCCAGGCTGGATGCTTCCTGCTCCCAAACATTGGATTCCAAGTTCTTCAGCTGGACTCTTAGACTTACACCAGTGGTTTGCCAGGGGCTCTCAGGCCTTTGGCGACTGAAGGCTGTACTGTTGGCTTCCATACTTCTAAGGTTTGGGGACTCACTAGCTTTCTTGCTCCTCAGCTTGCAGACTACCTATTATGGGACTTCACCTTGTGATCATGTGAGTCAATATTCCTTAATAAACTCCCCATCATATGTGCATCTGTAATATTAGTCCTGTCCCTAAAAGGATAGAAGCCATTGCTCTCCATCCTGGGTAACAGAGTGATACCCTGTCTTAAAAAAAAATTATCTCTTTGTCTTTGATTATCCACAGTTTGATTATAATGTGTCTCAGTGTGGGTCTCTTTGCATTCATCTTATTTGGAGATGAACCTTGACTTATACAGTCAGTCTAGCTAACAATTTGTCAATTTTGTTGATCTTTTTAAAGAACCAATTTTTGATTTTGTTGATTGTCCTCTATTTTTTTGTTATCTACTCCATTTATTTCTGCTATAATCTTTATTGTGGGTTTCTTTTGGCTAACTTTAACTTTAGTGCTTCTTTTTGTAGTTCCTTGTCATTAAGGTAGGTTGTTGACATGAGATCTTTATTGTTTTTTAATGTAAGAATATATAGCTATAAATTTTCCATCTGCATTGTTTTCACTATGTTTCATATGTTTTGGTATGTTGTGTTTTCATTTTCATTAATCTCTGAGTGTTTGCTGATTTTCCTTCTTTTATTTAATCCATTGGTTGTTTAAGATGGTGTTCTTCAATTTGCTCAAATTTGTGATTTTCTTTTTTTCCTTTGATTATTGATTTCTAACTTCATATCATTGTGGTTGGAGAAGAAGCTTTGTATAACTCTCTTTTTAAATATTTGAGACTCAATTTGTGACATAACATCTGATGTATACTGGAGAATGTCTTATTTGCACTTAAGAATAATGTGTATTCTGTTGTTGGGTAGAGTGTTCTGTATATGTCTGTTAGGACTAGTTGGATTATGGTGTTGTTCAAATCCTCTGTTTCTAGCTTTCTTTCCACTCATTTTAATTCACTGATGTCACTAAATAACATCCTTGTTACATTAATTTGCTTGATTATGACAGTAACAATGCATATACATATTAAGCCATCATGTTGTATACATTAAGTATCTGCAATATTTATTGGTCAATCATACCTCAATAAAGCTGAAGGGGATGATTACATCTCCCATTTAATGTAATTGTAATGGTTACAATTACATTATTGTGTGACCAAAAACATAAACTAGGCCAGGTGTGGTGGCTCACACGTATAATCCCAACACTTTGGGAGGCCAAGGTAGGTGGACCACTTCAGCTCAGGAGTTCAAGACCAGGCTGGCCAATGTGGTGAAACCCCATCTCTACTAAAAATACAAAAATTAGCCAGGCATGGTGGCAGGTGCCTGTAATCCCAGCTACTTAGGAGGCTGAGGCAGGAGCATCACTTGAGCCTGGGAGGTGGAGATTGCAGTGAGCCAATATTGTGCCCCTGCGCTCCAGTCTGGGAGACAGAGCAAGACTCAGTCTTTTTTATTTTTTCTTTGAGATGGAGTTTCACTCTTGTTGCCCTGGCTGGAGTGTAATGGCATGATCTCAGCTCACTGCAACCTCTACCTCCCAGGTTCAGGCAATTCTTCTGCCTCAGTCTCCTGAGTAGCTGGGATTACAGGCATGCGCCACCGCGTGCAGCTAATTTTTTGTATTTTTAGTAGAGACAGGGTTTCTCCATGTTGGTCAGGTGGGTCTTGAACTCCTGACCTTAGGTGATCCACCCCACATGGCCCCCCAAAGTGCTGGGATTACAGGTATGAGACACTGTGCCTGGCCAAGACTACATCCTAATAAACAACAGCAACAACAAAACATAAGTTAGCAATTTTTTTTGTTAATTATTCTCTTAAATCACATAGAAAATGAAAAGTAGTGTTACAAGCAATTGTTAAAACAATACTAGCTTTTATAATTATCCATGTGTTTACCTACGTTGATATATGTTTTTCTTTATACAACTTTGTGTCCCCCTCCAGTATCTTTTCTTTTAAACCAGCAAGACAGCCTTTGGATTTCTTGTAGGGCATGTCTAGTGTTAACAGATTCCCTCAACTTTTGTTTATTTGATATTGTCTTATTTAAGAGTTTCTCTCTGACATTTGAGGGACAGCTTTTCTGGGTATAAAATTCTTGGTTGATGGTTGTTTTTTTTTTTTTTTTTTTTTTTTCGTTTTAGCACATTAAATATATCCACCAATGCCTTCCGGCCTGCAAAGTTTCTGATGAGAAATCTACTTGTAATCTTCATATATATGAAGATATATATGCTTGCCATAGTGGTTTGCTGCACCCATCAACCTGTGATCTACCATAGGTATTTCTCCTAATGCTGTCCCTCCCCTAGTCACCCACCACCCAACAGGCCCTGATGTGTGATGTTCCCCTCTCTGTATACATGTGTTCTCATTGTTCAACTCCCACTTATAAGTGAGAACATGTGGTGTTTGGTTTTCTGTTCCTGTGTTAGTTTGCTGAGAATGATGGTTTCTGGCTTCATCCATGTCCCTGCAAAGGACTTGAACTCATCTTTTTTATGAATGCATAGTATTCCATGGTGTATATGTACCACAATTTCTTTATCCAATCTGTCACTGATGGACATTTGGGTTGGTTCCAAGTCTTTGCTGTTGTGAACAGTGCTGCAACAAACATACATGTGCATGTGTCTTTATAATAGAATGATTTAGAATCCTTTGGGTATATACTCAGTAATGGGATTCTTGGGTCTAATGGTATTTCTATTTCTAGATCCTTGAGGAATAGCCTGTCTTCCACAATGGTTGAACTAATTTACACTCCCACCAACAGTGTAAAAGTGTTCCTATTTCTCCATATCCTTTCCAGCATCTGTTGTTTCCTGACTTTTTAATGATGGCCATTCTAACTGTCATGAGATAGTATCTCATTGTGGTTTTGATTTGCATTTCTCTAATGACCAGTGATGATGAACTTTTTTTCACATGTTTGTTGGCAGCATGAATGTCTCCTTTTGGGAAGTTTCTGTTCATATCCTTTGCCTACTTTTTAATGGGGCTGTTTGCTTTTTTCTTGTAAATTTGTTTAATTTCTTTGTAGATTATAGATATTAGCCCTTTATCAGATGGATAGATTACAAAAATTTTCTCCCATTCTGTGGGTTACCTTTTTACTCTGATATTAGTTTCTTTTGCTGTGCAGAAGCTCTTTAGTTTAATTAGATGCCATTTGTCTATTTTGACTTTTGTTGCCATTGCTTTTGGTGTTTTAGTCATGAAATCCTTGCCCATGCCTATGTCCTGAATGGTATTGCCTACGTTTTCTCCTAGAGTTTTTATGGTTTTACTTCTTACATTTAAGTTTTTAATACGTCTTGAGTTAATTTTTGTATAAGGTGTAAGGAAGAAGTCCAGTTTCGGTTTTCTGCATATGGCTAACCAGTTTTCCCAACACTATTTATTAAATAGGGAATCCTTTCCCCATGGCTTGTTTTTGTCAGGTTTGTCAAAAATCAGATGGTTGTAGGTGTGTAGCATTATTTCTGAGGCCTCTGTTCTATTCTATAGGTCTATATATCTGTTTTGGTACCAGTACCATGCTGTTTTTGTACCAGTACCATGCTGTTTTTGTTACTGTAGCCTTGTCGTATAGTTTGAAATCAGTAGCGTGATGCCTCTAGCTTTGTTGTTTTGCTTAGGAGTGTCTCAGCTATACAGGCTCTTTTTTGATTGCATATGAAATATGGTAGATTTTTGTAATTCTGTGAAGAAATCAATGGTAGCTTGATGGGGATAGCATTGAATCTATAAATTACTTTGAGCAGTATGGCCATTTTCATTATATTGATTCTTCCTATGCATGAGCATGGAATGTTTTTCCATTTGTTTGTGTCCTCTCTTATTTCCTTGAGCAGTAGTTTACAGTTCTCCTTGAAGAAGTTCTTCACATTGCTTGTAAGTTGTATTCCTAGGTATTTTATTATCTTTGTAGCAACTGTGAATGGGAGTTCACTCATGATTTGTCTCTATTATTTCTGTATAGGAATGCTTGTGATTTTTACACATTGATTTTGTAGCCTGAGACTTTGCTGAAGTTGTTTATCAGCTTTAGGAGATTTTGAACTGAGATGATGGGGTTTTCTAAATCTACAATCATGTCATCTACAAACAGAGACAATTTGACTTCCTCTCTTCCTATTTGAATACACTTTATTTCTTTCCCTTGCCTGATTTCCATGCCCAGAACTTCCAATACTATGTTGAATAGGAGTGAAGAGAGAGGGCATTCTTGTCTGGTGCCAGTTTTCAAAGGGAACGCTGCCCTCTTTATCCCATTCAGTATGATATTGGCTATGGATTTGTCATTAATAGCTCTTACTATTTTGAGACATGTTCTATCAATACCTAGTTTATTGAGAGTTTTTAGTATGAAGGGGTGCTGAATTTTCTCAAAGGCCTTTTCTGCATCTATTGAGACAATCGTGGTTTTTGTCATTGGTTTTGTTTATGTAATGGATTATGTTTATTGATTTGCATATGTGAACCAGCCTTGCATCCCAGGGTTGAAGCCTACTTGATGGTGGTGGATAAGCTTTTCGATATATTGCTGGATTTGGTTTGCCAGTATTTTATTAAGGATTTTAGCATCTATGTTTATCAAGGATATTGGCCTGAAATTTTCCTATCTAGTTGTGTCTTTGCCAGGTTTTGGTTTCAGGATGATGCTGGCCTCATTAATTGAGTTAGGGAGGAGTCCCTCTTTTTCTTTTGTTTGGAATAGTTTCAGAAAGAATGGTACTGTCTCCTTTTTGTATCTCTGGTTGAATTCAACTATGAATCCGTCTGGTCCTGGGCTTTTTTGGTTGGTAGACTATTAATTACTGCCTTAATTTCAGAACTTGTTATTGATCTATTCAGGGATTTGACTTCTTCATGGTTTAGTCTTTGGAGCTGTATGTGTCCAGGAATTTATCAATTTCTTCTAGATTTTCTAGTTTACATGCATAGAGGTGTTTACAGTATTCTCTGAGGGTAGTTTGTATTTCTGTGGGATCAGTGGTGATCTCTCCTTTATCATTTTTTGTTGTGTCTATTTGATTCTTCTCTCTTTTCTTTATTAGTCTGGCTAGTGGTCTGTTTTGTTGATCTTTTCAAAAAAACAAGCTCCTGGATTCATGGATGTTTTGAAGGGTTTTTTGCACCTCTATCTCCTTCAATTCTGCTCTGATCTTAGTTATTTCTTGTATTCTGCTAGCTTTTGAATTTGTTTGCTCTTGCTAATCTCGTTCTTTTAATAGTGATATTAGTGTTTCTATTTTAGATCTTTCCTGCTTTCTCCTGTGGGCATTTAGTGGTATAAATTTCTCTCTAAACATTGCTTTAGCTGTGTCCTAGAGATTCTGGTACATCATGTCATTGTTCTCATTAGTTTCAAAGAACTTATTTATTTCTGCCTTTATTTTGTTATTTACCCAGTAGTCAGTCATTCAGGAGCAGGTTGTTCAGTTTCCATGTAGTTGTGAGGTTTTGAGTTAGTTTTTAAATTCTGAGTTCTAATTTGATTGCACTGTGGCCTGAGACACTGTTTGTTACGATTTCCATTCTTTTCCATTTGTTAAGGAGTATTTTACTTCCAGTTACGTGGTCACTTTTAGAATAAGTGCAGTGTGGTGCTGAGAAGAATGTATATTCTGTTGATTTGGGGTGGAGAGTTCTGTAGATGTCCATTAGGTCCACTTGGTCCAGAGCTGAGTTCAATATCCTTGTTAATTTTCTGTCTCATTGATCTAATATTGACAGTGGGGTGTTAAAATCTCCCACTATTCTTGTGTGAGAGTCTAAGTTTCTTTGTAGGTCTCTGAGAACTTGTTCTGTGAATCTGGGTGCTCCTGTATGGAGTGTATATATTTAGGATGGTTAGCTCTTCTTGTGCGTTGCTTCCTTTACTATTATGTAATGCTCTTCTTTGTCTTTTTTTATCTTTGTTGGCTTAAATTCTGTTTGATCAGAGGCTAGGATTGCAACCCCTGCTTTTTTTTTTTTTTTTTTTTTTTTTGCTTTCCATTTGCTTGGTAAATATTCTTCCATCCCTTTATTTTGAGCCTACTTGTGTCTTTGCACATGAGGTCGGTCTCCTGAATACAGCACACCAATAGGTCTTGACTCTCTACCTAATTTGCCAGTTGGTGTTTTTCGATTGGGGCATTTAGCCTGTTTACATTCAAGGTTAATATTGTTATGTGTGAGTTTGATCCTGTCATTATGATGCTAGCTCGTTGTCTTGCCCTTTAGTTGATGCAGTTTTTTCATAGCGTTGATGGTCTTTACAATTTGGTATGTTTTTGCAATGCCTACTACCAGTTTTTCCGTTCCATATTTAGTGCTTCCTTCAGGAGTTCTTGTAAGGCAGGCCTGGTGGTGACAAAATCTCTCAGCATTTGCTTGTCTGTAAAGGATTTTATTTCTCCTTTGCTTATGAAGCTATGGGTTAAAAATTCTTTTCTTTAAGAGTGTTGAATATTGGCCCCCACTCTCTTCTGGCTTAAAGGGTTTCTTCTGAGAGATCTGCTGTTAGTCTGATGGACTTCCCTTTTTGAGTAACCTGACCTTTCTCTCTGGCTGCTGTTATCACTTTTTCCTCCATTTTAACCTTGGTGAATTTGACGATTATGTGTCTTGGGGTTGCTCATCTTGAGGAGTATCTTTGCAGTGTTTTCTGTATTTCCTGAATTTGAATGTTCGCCTGTCTTGCTAGGTTGGGGAAGTTCTCCTGGATGATATCCTAAAGAGTGTTTTCTAACTAGGTTCCATTCTCCCCATCACTTTCAAGTACACCAATCAAACGTAGGTTTGGTCTTTTCACATAGTCGCATATTTCTTGGAGGCTTTGTTTTTTCCTTTTCATTCCTTTTTTCTCTAATCTTGTCTTCATGCTTTATTTCATTAAGTTGATCTTCAATCTCTGATATCCTTTCTTCTGATTGATTGATTTGGATATTGATACTTGCGTATGCCTCACGAAGTTCTCATGCTGTGTTTTTCAGCTTTATTAGGTCATTTTTGTTCTTCTCTAAACTGGTTATTCTAGTTAGCAATTTCTTTTACCTTTTTGTCAAGGTTCTTGGCTTCCTTTCACTTGGTTGGAACATGCTTCTTTAGCTCAGAAGAGTTTGTTATTACCCACCTTCTGAAGTCTGCTTCTTTCAATTTGTCAAACTCATTCTCCATCCAATTTTGTTCCCTTGCTGATGAGGAGTTATGATCCTTTGAAAGAAAAGAGGCATTCTGGCTGTTGGAATTTTCAGCCTTTTTGTGCTGATTTTTCCTAATTTTCATGGATTTATCTGCCTTTGGTCTTTGATGTTGGTGACCCTCACATGGGGTTTCTGTGTGGACATTCTTTTTGTTTATGTTGATAGTATTCCTTTTCGTTTGTTAGTTTTCCTCAGATGGGGTTTCTGTGTGGATGTCCTTTTTGTAGATGTTGATGCTATTCCTTTCTGTTGGTTATTTTCCTTCTAACAGGCCCCTCTGCTGCAAGTCTGCTAGAGTTTGCTGGAGGTCCACTCCAGACCCTGTTTGCCTGTATCACCAGCGGAGGCTGCAGAACAGCAAAGATTGCTGCCTGTTCCTTCCTCTGGAAGCTTTGTCCTGGAGAGGCACTCACCAGATGCCAGCTGGATCTCTCCTATATGAGGTGTCTGTCAACCCCTGCTAGGACGTATCTCCCAATCAGGGGGCAGGGTGTCTGGGATCCACTTGAGGAGGCTGTCTGTCCCTTAGCAGTGCTCAGGTGCTGTGCTGGGAAATCCCCTGCTTTCTTCAGAGCCAGCAGGCAAAAATGTTTAAATCAACTGAAGCTGGTCCCACAACCATCCCTTCTCCCAGGTACTCTGTCCCAGGGAGATGGGAGTTTGATCTATAAGCCCCTGACTGGAGCTCCTGCCTTTCTTTCAGAGATGCCCTGTCCAGAGAGGAGGAATCTAGAGAGAACTCTACTTGTAATCTTTTTGAGGATCTCTCGTATGTGATGAGTCACTTCTCTCTTGCTGCTTTCTTTTCTTTTTCTCTTTTTCTTTTTAGACAGAGTCTTGCTCTGTTGCCCAAGCTGGAGTGCAGTGGTGCCATCTCAGCTCACTGCAACCTCCGCCTCCCAGGTTTAAGAGATTCTCCTGCCTCAGCCTCCCAGGTAGCTGGGATTACAGGCATGCACCACCATGCCCAGCTAATTTTTGTATTCTTAGTGGAGATGGAGTTTCACCATGTTGGCCAGGCTGATTTCGAACTTTTGGCTTCAAGTGATCCACTCATGTTGCTGGGATTACAGGCATGAACCACCATGCCTGGCCCCTCTTGCTGTTTTCAAGACATTCTCTTTGAGGCCGAGTGCTGTGACTTACACTGTAATACCAGCACTTTTGGAAGCTGAGGCAAGTGGATCGCCTGAGGCTGGGAGTTCAACACCAGCCTGAGCAACATAGTGAGACCTGGTCTCTACAAAAAAATATAATTAGGCATATGTGGTGGCACATGCCTGTGGTCCCAGCTACTTGGAAGGCTGAGGTGGGAGGATTGGCTGAGCCTGGGAGTTCAAGGCTGCAGTTAGCCATGATCATGCCATTGATCTCCAGCCTGGGTGATAGAGTGATACCCTGTATTAAAAAAATTGTCTCTTTGTCTTTGATTTTCCACAGTTTGATTATAATGTGTCTCAGTGTGGGTCTCTTTTGAGTTCATCTTATTTGGAGTTTGTTGAGCTTCTTGGATATTTATTTGGGAAGTTTCTATGATTATTTTTTCAGATAATCTTCCCCTCCATTTCTTTTTCTCTTTCTGAACTTCATCAGTGCACATGTTGGTCTGCTTGATGGTGCTGTATAGGTCCCTTCGGCTTTGTTTATTTTTGTTCAATCTTTTTCCTTTTTGTCCTTTTAAACCTGATAATTTCAAGTGTCCTATCTTCCAGTTTGCCGATTCTTACTTCTGCCTGCTTTAATCTGCTTTGAATTCCTCTAATAAATTTTTTATTTCAGTTATTGTGCTGTGAAGGTCTAAAAATTTTTTGGTTTCTTCTTGGTTTCCCTATCATTTTACTGATATCTCAGTTTTGTTCATACATTTTTTATTTACTTTCTCCATTATTTCTTTAGCTCTTTCTTTGAGCATCTTTAAACAGTTGCTTTAAAGTCTTTGTCTTGTATATCTGTTTCTAGTTTTCCTTGGGGGCAATTTCTGTCCCCAAGAAACTGAACATTTGAATGTAATAATGTGGTAGTTGAAAATCAACTTCTTCTCCTTCCCCAGGGTTTGCTATTTTTAAAATTTATGGTTTTTATTATTTTAATATTTCTCCATACCAAGAAACAGCTTGAAGTGTAAACTTTCACTGGACATGTGTAGTAACTTACTAATTTCCCCTATATATGCAAATGCTTTTGAATGCCCTAATCTTTAATGTCTGACTCCAAAAGGGGAAAATAGAAAAATAATGGGAATCAGGGTACCAACCATTGAAATCTCTTGGAAGTTTTGGAGAGAGAAGCTTATAAAAATCGGAGGGAAGGGTCCACAGTGACTGCCTGCCTCTATGTCTGCACCTCCATAATCAGAAGCAACAATCAATGATCAGAAAACAGAACCCTGATATTTGGAGGATACAGTTTCTATTGCCCACTGTTGCTCCCATAGGCTGCAAACATGCTTCTTCAGTAACACCTGCATAGCTGCCTGCTACTAGGCTGCAGGTAGGGAATGGGTAGCTGTTGCTGAGCTAAATTAAATGTTGAAATTGACCAAAATTATTGATAATTTACCATCTAAGCCTTCTCCTGGAAATTGCAAACCTTCAATGTACTCCAGAATTTCAATATAGTTGCCTAAGGCAGATTTTGCCTGCACAATTATTGTCTAGGTGGGGACGTTGGATTCGTGGTTCTTCCTGCTTCATCTTTCCAAAATTCTTTTGAATATAAAACTAACCACATCACAGAATCCCCTGTGGATTTGTAACCTCAACTTCTTGTCTCTAATAACATGTTGCTGTGAATAAATATCACATGTAGAGCTGTCTCTACAACTTTCTCTTTGTGTGAGTTTTTCAAAATTTCCATCAAAGTCATTGAGTTTATTAACTCAATGAAACATTTAACTTAATGTTTCATTGAGTTTATTAAAGATCATGAGATCTTATTCCAGAACACCTTCCTTTAGTTGACTCACAGAAAAGCAGTTGTTCTGCTATTTGTTATTGAAACACATTTTTGTTAACAACATCTATACTCAATACACGTACATGTAGCAAAACTACCACACAACATATTTCTGAATTTTTCTTAAAATCAATAATGTTTCCTCTGCATCATCAATAATATTTGCTAATAAATGAATTTACTTCTGTTTTTTCCCACACTGTTTCCATGTATTATTTTAGTAATATTTACCACTGCAGGGAGAAGTATTTCTGATTGATATTTGGCTTGTATATTTTTTTTATGTAAGGAATATCAAAACTGGTTTATAAAGTTTGGAGAAATTTTATGAAAAACTTAACTGAGTAATACCTAACTTTCAACATTGCTTTAACATCATAAAAGTTTGTCTTCATTTCTCATGTGATGAGTTTTTTAAATGTCTTGGAAATTATGATGATTTTTAGTGGCACAATATATACCTTTGAGGTGAGATTGTTGTTAATGCTGTTTAGTGTTAATATATATTTCAAATAAGTTTTTTGTAATATTGAATATTTTCAACTGTATTCTTTGACAGCTATCCATACTCTTTGTATCAAAATTGGCCTAAGAGTCAATAATGAAAAGGGCCAATTCTGCCATTTTCATATTGTTGCTTACTTTTGTACTATGACTATGTAGGTATGTCTTAGATGTCTTTGAGCCAGAAAGAGGGTGAATAAAATGCTATGTAGGAAGAAAAATGGGTCCCTGGAGTGCCTCAGTTTGCTTTGTTTCCCCACCTAGGCTGCCAGCTTTTTATTGGCAAGATAATATAGAAATAAAGGGCATAAGGTCTGAAATAAGTGTCTGGATATCATTTACTAACTATGTGGTTCTGCAGAACTGCTTAAACTCTCTGCACTTTGGTTTCTTCATCTGTAGAATGAGGACAATAATAGTACAACCTATCATCAACTCCTTTTCCTTTTTCTCCATATTTAACACATCAAATCTAGTAAACTCTACCTCTAAAACATACCCAGAATTCAGCCACTTCTCAAGGCCTTTATCATTCCCCTTCAGACTAGCCAACTCCTACCTAAAATACTAGAGGAGCCTCCTAACTAGTCTTCTTGCTTCATTCCTTGTTCCTCTTATTCTATTTTCCACGTAACAGTCAGATAAATTTTTTAAAAGTATAAGTTAGGACCTGACACTTTTGTTCTGGAGCTTTCCAGTGGTTTCCCATTCCAATCTGGATAAAATCCAGGGTCCTTGCTGTAGCCTGCGAAGCCATTCATGGTTGACCGTCTATTCCTCTGTTCACTCCCATGCGTCCCTTGCTCACTCTGCACCAGCATTTCTGGCCTTATTGCTCTTCTCAAACACAGCAAGAAGAGACTTTCACCACATGGCCCTTGCTCTAACTGTTCCCTCTTCTAGAAAAATTCTTCCCCCAGTTAGCCGCAAGGCTAGCATTTATTCCATTCAGGTCCTTTCAAATGTTCACTTAGAAGGTCTTCTCTGAGCACTCTATGTAATAAATAAGAATCTCCCTTTAGATCATTTTCTTTTCCTTTACCCTGCTTTATTTTTATTAATGGCACTTTTATACTGAACATATTTCAAATCAATAGTGTGCACCAATAGAAGAGCACACTTACCTGTCTCCTACCCCTAGCCCACTTGTTCTCAATTCGGGATGATTTTGCCTCCTGGGGGACATTTGGTGATGTCTGGAAACATTTTTGTTTGTCACACCGAAGGAAGGAATAAAGGCCAGAGATGCAGTTTAGCACCCAAAAAGCTCAGAAAAGTTCCCTACAGCAAATATATATTCATATATTTTATATATTTATATATGTATATAAATATGTATACATCATATATATAATGTATGTATATATTATATATATTCTCATCTGATTCAGTTAACATATATATTTATATATCATATATGATGTATATTATATATATAATGTATATATGATGTATACATATTTATATACATATATAAATATGTAATATATAAATATATACATATTTATATACATATTTTATATATACATAAAATATATATATTTATACATACATAAATATATTTATATTATATATATAAATATATTTTTGGAACATATATAAATATATATTTTTTTAATATATTTATATGTATACATGTATGTGTATATGTATTTCTACTTATATGTATACATATAAATATATAAAATATATATATGGTTCAAAATAGCAATATTGAGAAGGCCAGCTGCAGGGTTCAGCAGCATGAGAACGGGAACCTTTTCTGTGCTGTCCCTGTTGTTTTCAACCTGGCCCATAGGAAGTGCACAATACATTTCTGTTAAGTAACTGAATCAGATGAGAATATGGTAAAGCATTTAGTACAAAATCTGGCAAATAGTAATTATTTCTTTTAACAGTGAACAAATATTTATTGAGCTTTACAGTGTGCCAGAAACTGTACTAACTTCATAGGACAAAACAGTAAGCCAAACATCCTAGGCCCCTGTTCTCATAAACGTTGCCTTTTACTGGATGTTAATATTAGTTGTTATTATCAGTGTTATCACTTTAATTTACATCAGTCATCCTAACTCCACCCAGGATTTGCCATGAGACCAGGGTTTTTTTGTTTTATTTTGTTTTGTGTTTTGATACAATTTTTAATTTTCAGAGATGCTCTGGAAAACTTGGAGAGTAGGTTTGCCACAAGCAGCTTGGTATAGTGTAAATAAGAACTGTAAAATTTGAAATCAAATAAGCTAGGCTTGATGAGGGGATAGCACTTATATCAGTCGGGATGGGCATGGTCTGCCACTTATCAAAGGACTTCAACTTCTCAGGCCTGAAGCCCATTTTTTACTCACATACATGTCCATAGCAATGGCTTATTTTACTGACGAAAGCAAGTCATGTGGCTCAGGCTGATGTGAATGGGGCAAGAACGTTCGATTTTATCTAGGGGAAGGGAAGAGAAAATTTTTAGACAATGGGAAAACCATTTGGTTTTTTCATCTTCAAAAATCTGTCTGATTTTATAAAATCTATTGGCTAGGTTTTGTGGTTGCAAATCACAGAAAGGTAACTCATATTGGCTCAGAAAAAAGAAAATTTACTGGTAAGCAGGCAGTCTGGAGAGGGAGTGGCTAGCAATTCAAATGAGTTTTTCTCCCCAGCCCTGCACCTTTCCCCTAACCTTGTTATTGAGAAAGAGGCTCACCGCCCAGCACACATAGGAGCCGCTACTTTGGCACTAACTTTTGAGAAAAAAAAAAGAGCAGGGGTGGGGGCTGTATTGCAAGTTAACTAGCAAGGAAACAGGAGGCAACAGTCAAATCTGTCTCTCTAATCTAAGGGTGGGTCAAGCTTTTATGACATATCTAACTAGTCCTAGATAATACCAATGCAGCCGATCTGCCAGGCTGATGCTGTTAGCAATTAGAAGGCACGTGCCCAGGCAATTTTGGCTCTGTATCATCTGTAACAACTTAAGCAATGGTTAATTGGTTTGAGCTAGTCCTGTGGTTACAACCTTAGCTCTGTTTCCTTCTCTCTCCATTGGATTCATTCTTTTACTATAGACAGTCCATCTACTTGTGGAGGAGATGGTTGACAATCTCCAAATAACATCCTTTCAGATCTGTGATTCAGAAAACAAGTCATCTTCTCCTCCACATCTACATCGAAAAATATCTGGGAAAGGATTTTGATTAGCCTGACTGCCTACCCTCCCAGTCATTATTGTAGGAGGAATGAGAGTACGGTGATTATCTGGACCTGAATCACATGCCCTTTTCTGTGGCCAGAGTAAGGGAAATTGTCTGTAATTAGCAGCCTTCCCAGCATCATATGATCAGTATAGAGGAGAAAGAATTTACCAGTATTCACCAGTGGAAGAACAGGTCCTGTACAGGTGAAGTTGGCTGGAACACTGAACACATACCTCCCTACTCTAAATAGAATGAAGCATGTAAAAGCCTTTAAAAAAAAAAAAAGCTTTAAAGCATTGTCCAAATGCTAATTGCTGTTATTATTCCTTTCAGGTTGAATAAAAAGCCACATTATTTACTAGGGTAAATTAATGTTGGTGGCAGAAACTATTATTCTATACACTTAGTTAGTTGGAAGTAAAGTTGTAATAAATAGGCAAGAGGTTACCAGCAAATGGAGTAAGTCAATGACAAAAGCTGTTTAGCATTAAACCTAGAAGTGGTGCTTGTTACTTAGGAATGACACTACATTTGCAAGACTATAACTATATAGCTATAATGTGAAAAATTCTGCAATACGTATTTTCTGAGTGCTATTATATTTCTGGCTTGGTGCTAGGGAATATTCTAGAAGAGTCATACACAGCCCCTCTCTTGGAGAAATGTTCCACTCCAACCAGATCCCAATAGCTCCGAATATGTAGATTATGTCAACGAAGGATCAGGACAAGTTGACTGAATTTTTCACTTTTCCTCCTGATGCCTTGACAGTCTGTTTCTCATACTTACTGAATGTTGTTTAATTTAATTCATGTGCTCGAGGCAGCATGCTCTGCGTTGCAGCTGTGCACAGTTTGTTTGAAAGGGCTTTCACGGCAAGGCCAAAGGCAGGAAGCACACTGCCGTGATGCCTTGATGAATAGACCCCTTGGGACAGAAGTGCCTTTATAATGAAGTCACAAAAGAAATCTTCATAAATCCTCAGAAGCCCAGCGGCTTGCATGTGTGAGTGCAACTAAAATACTTCCAAATCGACCCTGCCGAAGGTAAATAAGGCCAATAGTAGGCAGAATTTTTATAAATCTGAACTGCTATGTCTCCAGGCACCATTCCTACAGTCATTTCTCTGTACACAACCACACAGGCACGTGCACAGACATGCATAAACACATGTGTGCACACACACTGTATCCATCACTGTTATGAACCCTGCTCCCACTTCCAGCTCCCAGTGCCTCCTGCTTTTCCAATCAAAACAAAGAAAAAGAAGTAATTGTCACTTTCCCTTGTTGATTGATCAACTGGGTTACTCTTGTGATAATGAATTTGACCTTTTCAATCAGTGTTGCATTTTTCAGGCCATGAACTCTAACTGTGATAGGTGACAGCCTCTGAGAAAAGGAGAGAGTAGGGGTGGAGGTGGGGGGTAGGAATCCTACTTAACAGTATCGTGACAACAGTCCTGAAGGTGAAACTGATTCAGTCTTTTTAGCAAGAGTGGGGGACAGTGATATAGGATCCAACTCTCTGTGAACCCATATCACTTAGATATATGCCATCTAGATGCCAGTTCCAGGAAAATGTCTGCAGCCTTACTTAGCTGGAGTCCTCAGGTGCTAACATTTAGACTCTCATTAGCTGGGGGCTTTTTCCTGGAACCGGCATCAAAAGGGCGGTCTCTTGATCTTTACTTCACTCCGGGAACCGGAGCTGCCTCAGAGGTAGTGAGGCTTCACTGATGAACAGCTTCCTTTCCTGTCCTTTATCACTGTGGGTTAGTTTGCTGGGCTTGCCATAACCAAGTACCACAGGCTGGTGGCTTAGGCAACAGAAATGTATTTTCTCTCAGTTCTGGAGGCTGGAAGTCCAAACTCAAGGCATCAGCAAGGTTTGTTTCTTCAGAGGCCTCTCTCCTGGCTTGAAGATGGCTTTCTTTTCTGTGTCTTCCCAAAATCTGTCCTCTGTAGCTGCCTGCGTCCTAATCTTGTCTTCTTATAAGGTCTCTGGTCATGTTGAATTGGGGCCCACTCTAATGACTTCATTTTAACCTCTTTAAAGACCCTGTCTCTAAATTTAGTCACATTCTGAATTTTCTGAATTGGGAACCGCATATTTACATGTATTGCATTATTACTGTATTTTACTGATGTGTCAAAGGTCACTGTTACTGGGTTGTATTGTGTTCCCCCACAATTCACATGTTGACGTCCTAACCTCCAGGACTGCAGAATGTGACCTTATCTGGAAATAGAGTTGTTGAATATGTAGTTAGTTAAGTTGTACTGGAGTCTGATGGGCCCCTAATGCATAAATTGGGATACATAAATTGGATGCATGAATTGGATTACATAAACTGGGAACTGCACTTCAACCCATACTGACCTGCCCGCGCCCCCACCACCACCCTGACTGGTGACCTGCTCTCTTCACCTGCTCTAACTGCCTCATGCAGGGCAAGCTTGACTGAACCAGGCTCTGTGGAACCAGAGGGAAGAACTGAAAGGTACCACGCCCCAGCCCGCCCCTCCCCCCCGCCAGAAAAAGCCAAGGGACAAAGCCAAAAAGCCTTCCAAAGCAGAAGGGAAGAAACCTGGCAAGCTGGAAAGGGTTCTCAGGGGCTAACACTTAGCTGGAAGGAGTCAGGCTGCCAGAGGGAGGAAGAGGGAGGTTAAATCCAAATGACAAAAGAGGGCGGTCTGGGTCAGCGCCAGAGCTGGCAGGCTTCAGCCCCTGGCTGCTTTCTGGCTGTTTGTGGCAGCCAAACACTGAGATCACCTGGACACAAAGGAGGAAACAGCAGACACCAAGGTCTGTGTGAGGGTGGAGGCTGGGAGGAGGGAGAAGATCAACAAACTGCTTATTGGGTACTATGTTCACTACCTGGGTGATGAAATAATTTGTACACCAAACTCCCACAACATACAATTTACCTATATAACAAGCCTGCACATGTACCCCTGAACCTAAAATAAATGGTTTTGTAAAAAGAGAACCTGCGAGAGAATAGGCATTAACCCAGTCTTACACAATTTATTAGATCCAACTAAATTTTCGTGAGAATAGAGACATGTCTTTGCACTTTTAGTCACCTCATTTGTACATTCTCGACAAATGTTTATTCAATGAGTGTTTTCAACTGGGAAGATTAAAATCTTTGAACTCAGTTTACGTACTCCTTCCTGGGTCTGCTGTCTTCTGCCTTATATGTTGGGAAGTGCTTGGTATAATACATAGGTCAATGCCGTCACCAGTGTGAGCAGTTTAATGATTGTGAAGGCAGATTCTGGCGCCTTGTTGCTTGGACATGAATTTTGACTTCACTGTTTCTTGGCCTGGTGACCATTTCAGTTGCTAGGGCTGCCGTAACAAAGTACTACAGACTGAGTGGCTTAAACAGAAATGTATTGTCTCACAGCTCAGGGGGTGAGAAGTCTGGGAACACAAGGGGTCAACAGGTTGGTTCTCTCTGAGGGCTGTGAAGAAGGATCCTTTCCAGGCCTCCTTCCCAGCTACTGGGAGATTGCTGGACTGTTTGGCATTCCTTGGCTTCTGCTGCATCTCACTGAATTCTGCCTTCGATTTCACATGATGTGCTCACTGTGTGTATAGCTGTCTCCAAAGTTCCAGTTTTTGTGAGACAAGAGGTATATTGTATTAGGGGCCTGCCAGACTCCAGTGTGACTTAACCAACTACATATACAACAACTCTATTTCCAGATATCGTCACTTTCTGTGGTCCTGGGGTTTAGGAGTTCAACATATGAACTTTGGGGAAACACAGTTCAACCCAGTAACGGAGACCTTTGACACATCGCCTAGTTTCAGTTTCTACACTAGAAAAATAAAATAATAATGTAGGCTACCTTATGACGTTGTTGAGCAATTAAGTGAATTAATATATGTAAAGTGCTTAAGACAGTACATGGCACAAGTAAGCCCTGCTTGGAATTAGCTGTTATTTCTGGTGTGTATGTGTCTATCTCCTTCACTAACCTGTCATAAGTAGAGGCTATGCTTGGTCCTGTGTACATCGGTATTGTATCACATACAGTACAGCACATAGCAGAGCACTTTGTGTCTGATATACAGTCGTTGATTAAATATAAGGCAGAGATAGTTCAGAGTGATACTGGGGCTGGAACTGAAAGTCTGTCTGCATGTGTGAGACGGTGTTTGGTGTCTTAGGCTTTGTCATACCATTTATATGGTTAGATCCCAAAGGCTTGCCCTAGGAGGAATTTGAAACCACCTCTTTCTTGGTCTCTCCCTGAGGTTTCCTTGCTTTCTGAAAAATGTGTAGGGAATTTGGTATTACATACATAAATGCTGTTTTGTCTTCGGGTATAGAGAGAGGATTCAGCCAGAGTGTCTTACCTTTAGTTACTGGCATAATAGAATGCTGCACTTACATGGTTCTTCCTCAATTGTGATATTATCAGTGCAAGGCAGGATAAAGAAGGGAAGGGCAATGTGATACTTCTTCCTCAGAGGCCTGGGTGGGCCATCTGGCAATCTTGAAATCTGGGTGCCAGATTGAATAACATGCTTTGGGTGACTTTTTAAATGCATTATTCAGGGGAGATGTTGTTTTAACCTCTGTACTTCACACAACTTTCTAGCTGATGGAAATATTTTCTCCCCTTCGGTTGAAAATTACATGGAACATAGCCCAGTAGAGGCTAATAAATCAACAGGAGAATTCCTCAGCTGGTCTGAATAGTACCTAATGATGGAGAAGGTGGTTGAATCAATCTACATAAAGCAAGGGCAGGGAAAGGATGTGGCATTGTTCATTCCCCAAATATATGAGACACAGTCTGGTTCCTGAATGATACTGCGACTCCTCTTGTTCCCACAACAGGGGAGGTCATCTCCACTTGGGAGTCCGAGTGGTGGAATGAGAAAATAGTTGCACAGGGACAGTGGGTTCAGCTTCTAGCTGACTGGGTGGCTCACTGGTTTCTTGAAATCAACAAGACCTAACACTTCTCTGGATCTCAGTTTCCCTTTTTATACAATGCAACTGTTGAACTGTGACTGCAATCTTTGAGGTCCTGCCGCTGTGTTTACTTCCTCTATAACACTGTATAAATCTATAGATTCTCGGTCTTCTGTCTCCAGGGTAAATACTTTCTCTAGTTTCTGACAGCCCATCATTTAATTACTGTCTTGAAGCTCAGTGCCATTATCTGTGTTGTCTGTATTTAATTGTCTCAAACTGAACTCGAGGTTTGAATGAGACCTTGATCTTGCTTTACAAGTAAATCAAATGAAACAAAGAACAGGTGAAGTCAAGCCTGTTTCTTAATTCTGAGGAACTATCTTAAAGACTCAGGAAAGAAGTATCTCCACATGAAAGATAGACTATTCATCATCATTATGCACGTGTGTTTCTTGTGAAGTCTTGACATGAAACAGAAATTGAGAGAAGGAAATATAGAAAGTGAAAAACATCCCTGGACATGCCCTTTAACTCAAGGCATCCTAGCCAGAAGACTAAGGTCACTGATAACTGACTGAAACAGAAGAAGACATAGATCAGCTGCTCACTTTTCAACCAGACGTTGTTTAAATGCTTTGAGGTGGTAACAAGTCAGTGAAGGCACTAACTGGCTGGTGATGAAATGATCTTTGGCACGCTTAACCAAAGCAATGTGTTTGGATTATCTTGGAAGAAAGATGCTTTGTAAGGGTGCAGTGATCTGGGTCACTCTACACAAATCATCACCAGATATTTCTCTGAAGCAAGAGGGGATATGGATGTAGAGGAAATTCTGAAACCTCCAGTCTTGCTGAATGATCCCTGTAACACAAGTGGGGTAGCATGGAAAGGGAAGATGAGCAGATGCCAAGATCCAGATTCTAAGAGCCCATGATTTTTGAGACTTATGGTACGTGTGTTTTTATTCACACCTAGTTTCTTATTAGAGCCTTGCTGCCCTAGTGTGTTTATTCTATTGATCCCTAATTATATTTACTTCATAATGGAGTTCCACGTGAGTTAAATGGGTTTTCCCTTGTCATGAATATTTCCATCCATTCATAGCACTGCTTGCTTGACCTTTCAGAAAAATGATTTTTTTCATGAGCAGCTTTCTTAGACTAGGTACTCTTTTGCTTAAGAAGGACTTAGAGAAAAGAAAATTCCAAATGCCTTAGCTATGTTTTTGTGGCATGTGCATTTCATCAGCCCTTACTATGGAGGAGCAATGCCATTTACTCAGCTGTGACCTCCTCAAAGTTCCACGGAACTGGTTACAGATTGGACTTCTAGATATTCACATCACTGGTGGCCATGAAAGCCAGGGATAGGCTAATTAGCTGAATTGTACTTTTGAGGAGAAATTATTCAGGAAGATAAAACATTTGAGGTTTGATAAAACCAAAGACAGTTTTATACTTACATAACATTTCATGGAAAACAAAATTCAGATAACCCTAATTTCTTCATATTTAAATTGTCAAAATATTCCTTGGTTAGAATTGTTTCATAAACATAGCACATGTATTTTTCAACAAAGCTCCTAACTTTGGGCCTGTCACCAGTTTACTTCATTATTTTTATAAGTTCAAAACCAGCAGAGTCAAATGTATACTTTAGGAGTCATTTATATTATCAAAAGTTCTAACTTCAACTAGTCCTTTGGTAAGAATTGTATGTTCATGTTAGCTATGAAGAAAACCCAGTTGAGTCAAGAGCTTTTTAAAGTGAGCCACTACTATAAAGTAACTGAGCAACCTTGATAGAATTGATTTGAATGATGAAATAATGCATCTCTCATAGTGTTGTGGGGTAGACATGAGATAATTAAGGGAACATGAGATAATTTAGTGAAAAGTAAAAGTCTAATGTTATTGATTTTTAACCAAAAGTAAATCTACCAACTACAATTACATAACTAAACTCTAGTATTATTGATTTTATCAAAAGCAAAGCCACCAAAATACAATCATATAACCTAACTATAACTATAGTTAGATAATTATATAACTACATACTAATGATTTATCTGCCCAGAGGAGGCAAATCAGAATTTTTTTTATGTATTAATATTTATAATTTCTCTAAACTCCATAGTTATACTGGTCACTCACAGTCCTCTACCCCTTGAAAATTGCTCTTGGGCAGAAAAAATTCTCCAGTGAGGAAATTTACACATTTGTGTCAACAGGGGCTGTAGGTAGAAGAGACTCTTCTCTCTTCAAGACAAAGTTCTCTAGCTCTGCTCATTCTCTTGAAGCCCTCAGCTAACCCAGCTATGGGTAGACGGCAGATGGGTAGAAATTAGGATGGGCGTGGGGTCTCACGCCTGTAATTCTAGTACTTTGGGAGTCCAAGGCAGTAGGATTACTTGAGCCTAGGAGTTTGAGACCAGTCCACGCAACATGGCAAGACCCCATCTCTACAAAAAATACAACAATTAGCCTGGTATAGTGGTATGTGCCTGTAGTCCCGGCCACCTGGAAAGCTGAGGCAGGAAGATGGCTTAAGCCCCGGGAGGTCAAGGCTGCAGTGAGCTGTGATTGTGCCACTGCACCCCAGCCTGGGTGACAGAGTGAGACCCTGTCTTCCCCTGCCCAAAAAAACAGTCATTCTGAGTTCTCAAACCACATGTTTCTGTGGGTAAGAGCCTCCTTTGTTTGGATAAGGCACCCAACATCTGCCCATTGGTTCAGCTGTATCTAACAGAAAAGCCAAATTAAAACTGGCTTAAATGCACAAGGACTTTTTTTCATCTCTTGTAAAAGAAGTCTGAAGGAGATTCAAGATGGCTCCTGGGACTTCAGTCAACGAATTCATGTTCTGAGAGATAGGATGAAGAAAGGGAGGACTCAAAAATGTCTTCCTGTAGCTTTTTCTCCTCCTTTTAGTAACCTTCCTGGAAGTCCCTCCCAACACTGCATGCTATCTTGTAGGCCAGAACTGACTGAAGAGCCGTATTTAGCTGCAGCGGAGGCTGGGAATGTAGTATTTTACTTAGCACATTGTTGCCCCACTAATGTAGGCATTTTATTGTAAGATAAAAAGCAAGAATGGGTGTTGGATGGGCAACTAGCAGCTGCCACACAAGGTATACATTATTTTGGGTAAAGTGTAGAAAGGCGAACCTACGGTCAAATGAGAATTGCTGCCGGTGGCTTGACCAACAGTCTAGGTCCATACTCCCACTTCTGCTGGGAACCGATCACTAATAGCCTGGCTTGCCTACCATAGGAAAAAAGGAGGAGTAATAGCTCACGTCTATTGTGTGCTTACTATTTGATAAGCAATGTGTAATCATTTTGCATGCATTATTTCATTAAAGCCTCAGAGCAAGCCATAAAGTAGGTGCTAGCACTATTGCTATTTTACACATATGAAAACTGAGGCTCTGCAGTTAATTAACTTGACTAAGATGACTAGGAAGTGTGAAAGTGGAGAGTCAAACTCAGGTTCTTTGGTCTCGGGAGCAAGTGTTCTACCACTGCACTGTACAACATCACACACGCGCGTGCACACACACATGCACATGCGCACACACATGCACACGTGCACACACATGCACACACACGTGCACACACGCACACAGGCACACACACATGCACACACACGCACACAGGCACACACACACATGCACACACAAAAGAAGGAAAAGGGAAGAGAAAAAGAGTCATAAAGAGGTAACAATAAATTAAATCCCTGAACTAAAATAAAAAATGGTATATTAAAATGCTAAACGTTAATTTTTAAAAAGGTAAAATGATGACTCTTGTACAAACATAAAATTAGCATGTGTCAAATATTTTAATTAATGAACTGGCTGAACCAATAGGATGTCAAATATGTTCAAAGGAGAACTCAATGAAACACAGATATATAGACAATGAGGAATGCTGGACAGAATTTTCAAATAGATACAAGACTAATCTATGTATCAGGCAATAATCAATTGCATTCCACCAGGCACAATTTCTTTCTATTTCTAAAAGCAAAAATGAGTTTCTATGATCAGTTTTACATACAGACTAACCAAAAGAGAAAAATAACCTGGAAAGGTGTACTAGAGAGAACACTCAGTATCTTTTTATCTAGCTAAAAGTTTTTCATAATTTGAAGTTTTTTCTAGCATACCTAGATTATCCTCTCCTCATTGCCTGATATACCAGTGCTTATGGGGGTGTAAGGAATATCTCAGATTCCTTTTTAATACTTGCCCTCCAATTTATCCACTACCAGAGGTCTAGCAGAGAAAGAGGGAAGGGCAAAGAATGATCTTTTCTCTTTGAACTGTCCTAGTGTGTTGGTAATAACTTTCCAAACTAAGATGGAAAATTGGGTTCCAAGGGCTGTCACGTCGTCTTGAAGTAATTAGCAAATGTGTGTTGGATGCCTTCAATTTGCCAGAGACTCTGCTAGATGGGCAAAGTAGGCACGGTTCCTGCTGTCAGATACTTACAGTACATAGAGGAAAACTTACCTTCCAATAGAGAGCAAATATGCTGTACAAATGTGCACTCCATCCAACCCTGTAAATTGCTTCTATGCACATTATGTATTTTTCAGTGCTTACTTTATAACTTGTTCAAAACACCCTTTCCAAGTCTGGACAGCTTGTCTGCCTCCTTCTTCTTCCCCAATTGTCGAGCTGTTTGTAGCATCATCAGAGGAAAAACACTATGACGTTAAAGTTGCCAGTGTTTTTTTTTGTTTTTTGTTTTTTTTTTTTTTTGAGACGGAGTTTCGCTCTTGTTACCCAGGCTGGAGTGCAATGGCGCGATCTCGGCTCACCGCAACCTCTGCCTCCTGGGTTCAGGCAATTCTCCTGCCTCAGCTTCCTGAGTAGCTGGGATTACAGGCATGCGCCACCGTGCCCAGCTAATTTTTTTGTATTGTTAGTAGAGACGGGGTTTCACCATGTTGACCAGGATGATCTCGATCTCTTGACCTCGTGATCCACCCGCCTCGGCCTCCCAAAGTGCTGGGATTACAGGCGTGAGCCACCGCGCCCGGCCGCCAGTGTGTTTTTTTTGCTGATGGCCAAGCTATGGGTTTGGCAGCATCTCCCTCCTAAAAGCTTCACATGACTTCCTTCTGTCACCTTTGGAGTTTCTGCAGTGATAAAGGGGCATCAATTTGCTTAGTACAGAGAAGCCTTCTGGACTCCTCAAACTGCCCTTAAATCTGCTCGAAGACAAACAGGGAGGGAAACGTTTCTGTGTATCCTCTCTTCCCCTCCCTTCTGCTCTCTCTCATCTGTCATCCTCTGTCTCTGTGTTGTCCTCATTGCCCTGCCTACTAGTTCTCATTTGCAAAGGTTTTTTTTTTTTTTTACACTCAGATCTCAGGCTGCTTCCTCCAGGGATCCATTTACTAGTTCTTGGCAGCAGATTTCGAAGGGCCCTGCCTGCCGCACACTGATAATTAAGCAGCAGTGAGCCAGTAGGCATCTCGTGCAGTGCTGAGCATTCCCCTGGATTCCAGGCAGAAGCAGGTGTGTACTGAGAGAGGGCAAGGAAAGAGGGAGACAGTCAGTGACCACATCTATTTTTTCCGCCCGACTTTCCTCAGAAAGGAGCCAAGCCGTAATGCTACTGTTGCCAGTTAATAGTCATGAGCTCAACTGATTTAAACACCAATGATAAATATAATCACTTTCCTTCAAGTCTACCACTGCCTATAGTATTTCTTTGTTTGGAACACTGACCTCTAGGATTTGGTTTCCTGATTTATAAAATGATGACATCAGAACAGGTAGTTAGCCAAGAGCTTTAGCTTAAGCATTCTTCTTTAACTAAACTAAAGCTGTTGACGTTTTTTTTTTTTGTAACAGTAAAGTTAATGTTGCTTTTTATAAATGTTCAAGCAGATGTTCCGAATTGCTTATTAGGAGTGGGATTTGAAAAGAGAGAATAAAAGGATTAGTAGGTATTCTGCTGTTTGGGGAGCTTCTGACTTTTTTCTTTTAAATGTAAGTAAATACCTGTACATGGGGAAGAGAATCAAACAACATAGGAAGGTGTAAAAAAAAAAAAAAGAATCGTCCCCCACCTACCCCACTCCTGCCTGTCCACATTCTCCAGTGTTAGCCATTCTGAGCTCATGTCTTTTCAGTTCTTCCATTGATTACTATGACTTTACATCATAATGTCTGTGTTTCTGTTTACTGAATTACCAACTTTGAATATGTTGACTCCCAAAAAAGAAATTTCCCTCTTCTGATGTGATTCCCAATTTTGTTTGGTTACATTATTTCTAGGTTGTCAAGATATGGAATGGTTCACTCTCTTTGATGCTTTGTCTATAGATTGCTTCTGGAGATCTGAGCCCCTAAAAAGTCATATTAAGTATAATGATTATATAAACACTCTTCACTATGGAACCAAGTTGATTCCTTGGACCCATAGAAAAGGAAGTGTGATCCTTTGTCACATAGCTCTTGTCGCTCCAAAAGGTATGTTCCAGGGCCAGACACAGTGGCTCACACTTGTAATCCCAGCACTTTGGAAGGCTGAGGCGGGCATTTCACCTGAGATCAGGAGTTCAAGACCAG